>NC_039364.1:27908969-29108969 GCF_003573695.1 Papaver somniferum
CGTCACTGAACCGAAGCTTAATTAAATAGAAGTTTATCTCGTATTAAATTTATATTGTTATCAACCATAGAATAACAATAAGCTCTGCTATCCCCCGGATTCCTATTGTCACTGGATACGGAAGCGCTCGACTACCAGCTTTTATCCAACCAACCCACCAAGAATAAGCTCTCAAGGTGTAAGTTAGTTGAATGCTTTACACTCTATGAATCAGGTTGATCCCAGCATCAGACACATAGGCTCTGTCAGCTTACTAGTGTTATCTTTACACACAATTGCTTAACAAAATCCCTTTGTCAGCTCTTGCGATTTACTACTGTGTAAAGAGTTGATGTGACAATTACACGTATCAAACAACTCTAAACTAGTAGAAGAAAAATTGATTGGTTAATTTAATTGATCATTTTAAATAACCCCTCAATATTCTTAGACACTAAAACTAATAAAGATAATCAACAATAAAATAAAACTCGAAATAAACGTGGTTAAAGAAAATAATGCTTCATTGTTCAGGACTTTGAAATCATCCCTAACCAATTAAAAGATTAGCTACTCATAATTAAAAAATACTAGCAGATAAATAAAAAAGAAGGAATTAAAATGAAACTAAAAGCAGAAGCTCGCGACAAAAGCCACGAGCTCTCTCTGTTTCTCGCTCCAATGGTAAAGGATTAAGTGTTTCTCCTCCTTGGAAATTAATCCAAAAGAAGAGGTGGTAATTGATGTTGTTCTTTGTCCCTTTTTATAGCCTCCCATCCCTCTACTCATTCCGCAAAACCCGTAGTGGGAAAGGATTGAAATCCTAGCCTCATGTGCCACCTTCTGCGCGGAAACCCCGTAATTGATAACTGTACGAGTCAGTGACAGAGTTTATCGCCTTCCCAAATCAGAATTTGTTGGAAGGAATAATTGATATCCTTTCAATGTAGCATGAAGTAGTTTAACTCAGTAACTGCGGATTATGATTGGCCGAAGCTTTAACCGGGACCCGCGTGAATAAAGATCACTTCTTGGATGTTGTTGGTACATAAAAATCCATGTATACTTGCTATATCAAATTCGCACCACAAGGGACATGTTCTGCTAACTTCTTCAGATGGGTCCCACCAGTGACGTCATGTTTCTTCTCTTTCATGCCAGCAAACCAAGTTTGACTTCAACCAACTATCTTTTTTGCCATGATCATCAACCGAGATCCATCATCCATGGCTTGTTCTTGAAACTCCAGCAAACCAATGAGAGGCTCGTGCTCATCATTCCCGGCATTACTGCCATCTTCACCATCGAGAAGCAACGACAACAACAGTACCATCAAGTCATCATCACAACTGCCGATAATGGAAGCAACCTTCTTCATACCTTCCCTGTCTTTGTAAGCTCTTCTCTCGTCTTTAATGACTGTGATTTTTACTACCAAGCTCGAGTACCACCTTCAATGGCAGTATCACCATTACCGCAGCAGCAAAAGTTGATCATTGATACGATCAACTCCATCTGTTCTCCCCTTGTTATTACTCGAGCTCCATCACTGTGAACTCATTATCTCAGTTTCGTTATATATATAGCTTCTCCATCGACATCACGAAACTCCATCGAGCACAACATCATCATTTTCATCACGATCATCTCTTGATTTCTGCCAACAGCTCCACTAGTCACGACTTCTGATAATCAATGGAAGCAGCATCGTATCCATCACAGTCTCATCACGGTGTATCGAGTCTCAACTGACCAAACTCGAGTTCAATGGCAGCTGTGACTACTCGTTTTCCCGTAGTCTACATAATGTATACATCTCTGAGGATCTGATACTAAGTAGTATTGATACCTCCGTTGAATCAATATTGCCAAGTAATAAATGATATCTAAGATCACAATAACAACGAAGAACACAAGTATAATGTAAAATATTCTAAGTTATCATGAGATACAAGAGATTTACGTGGTTCGACATTTGTCTACATCCACGGGGTAATGAGTGCTTGTTTTTGTATTAAGTTGTGGTGGTTACAAAGATCTTAAATGCTTCCCAAAGTAATAGAGAGAACTCAAGTGGAAGTAAATACTTAAGCTCTAAACATTAAAGAGGTATAATCTTAAGACTAGATCTTCTCTCCTAGATATTGAATGCCCTTAGTTTGTTGGTGAAGCTTGAAATTTATAACCCCTCTTTCTCCAGGTATATCTTTGCTGCCTCTGGGTCCATCTTATGCCGATATAACTTTCGTACCAATGGTACCTTCGTCCATCGCGTACTTTTTCCAGTTATATTTCGCCACCTCAGCTGGCCCACGTTCCTTCGGGAACTACCCAACCTTAGTACAGGTTGTACCTTCGTTCACCGCCAGCTTCCGCCAATCGGGTTCTACCACGCTTTCTCTCTCCACGTGCCTAGATTCATGCGTGTAGATAAGAGATTTGATCATTTAATGCTGATTGGATGTGTCATCTACCTCTGTCCCCTCGCCAGCTGACTTTATATATACTAGGCTTTTTCCTTCCTTATCTTTACCGTTCACGCCTTCTTTCTTGGGATGAGATAAAGTAGATTTGTGGAGGTATCCCTTGTTACTCAGGCTTCTCTGTTTAGCGAAGGCTACACAGTTAGGTATATATGCGGCTACTAAGATCGTGACACGTGCTCCACAGAATATTGGTATTCACAGTTTGCCCCCTTTCTTTCATCTTCTACCGTTTGGTAGAAGTGGAAGAAAACTTCCGTTACGCCGCCAATTTTGCACGTACCGATTGGGTGGTCCCTACATGTCCTTTCATGCAATAACCTCCCCTTGAATTTCGGGACATCCAAATTTTTTGGATTTTCCAACCGCCTATAAGAGGGGAACAAAGAGAAGGGAATTTTATTAACTCCCTTTCCTCTTCTTCTTTGAACTGTCGCTCTCTATCCCTTTTATTGAGATACTCTTTTGCTGCTAACTTCTCCTCTTTTTCCTTCGATTCTCCGCGTGCTTTGGCTCCACTGTGTCGATCATACAAGTAAGTGATACCCGTATTTGGTCTTGATTTTCTCCATGCTTGCCCCTGTTGTATCGTTGTCGGAGTAGGAGATTTATTGATGTTGCTTATTATGCTTGCATGTGAGAGTTCCTGCTTTCTTTTGCTTGTTTACGCTGTATGGGAACTCGGGTTTTGTTCCATTTTGATTTTTGATGATGGTTTCGGTATGCATGTTATCAAAGGTTTTTGATTTTCCCCCATGATATGTTTAGACTGTCCCCTTTGGTTGGTTAAGTGAAACCCATGCCCAAAGTTCGTCGGTTTTTTGCCCCCAATTCACTTTTGAATGAATTGCAATCTTCTTCTGCCATTTTTGATGGAGATGTTCTTCCTGCTGGTTTTAGGCATCATGAGGCTTCCAAAGAAACCTACGCGTGAGGGTCCCAAGATATCTTCGTCGACTGATCCTCCTCCGCGAATGGATCATTCTGATGCTACGCCATCTCCTCCCCCTGAGGATTCTGAGGTGCCTGCTGGTACTGAGGTGGCTACGGTCGCTGAGGAGGAATTTGTTATAGAGGATCTTCCACCTCCTCCTCCTCACTATGAGCTTCATAGGCTCCAACTGCGTGACAAGGACAACTTTGCTCATTTGTCTATTGATGAGATTACCAAGTCTTTTCGCCTTCATAAATTCGAGATTTTTATTCTTCAATGGACCTGATGTTCTCACTGAGTCTCACATTCGGTATTTCCCTTATGATGAGAATAATCTTTTGATTAGCGTTGGCCAATTGGCCGCATGTATGCTTCTTCCTCTGTATAGTAGAAAGGATCCTTTCTATTATGACGTCTTGTCCACCAGGGATGACCCGGCAAACAAGACTCAGGTTCGAGGAATTTACCAGTATACTGGTAATTACTGGCGTGCCCTTCGTGAAAGATGGTATCGTAGCAAGGGAAAGACTACTTTGAAGTCTTATGACCCCTTTGTTGAAAGGAGATCTAAGTAGGAGGATTATACCTCTGCCAACTTCAATGTTACATATGCTGATGCTATTCAAAAAAAGCAACCTTCTTCCTTGGAGTGTTGGTCCTCATCGTATTCATGTTACTGCTAGGTAGATTAGGGAGGGTAATAGCCTTCGCTTGCTGGAGGAGATTGATAATACTGGTTTGACTACCATCCCTTATTCTGCTAGACTGCCTTTGCCAAAGTCTGACCGCATTCGTCTTGATCATGATGATCGTTGGGCTCGTACTCCTCTTCGTGTGGTTGGTCCTTGGGCTCATGGTTTCACCATTGCGGACCCCTCAGTCCCTCGTTGAGCTCGTTCTTTTTCTGAGAAGTATGATGGGTATCAGCCTTGGATTTTTAATCCTACTGCTTCTCACGAGGTACCTTTGATGTTAATATCTTCGTCTTCTTAGATATCTTTATCTGCTATGATATCTTTGTTCTGATGGTCTTCTTTTGCAGTCTGCCCCTGCTGGGACTGCTCCAGACTCTGCTGGTAATTTTGTGGCCACAAGGACTAGGAAGAGAAAGGCTTTGGTTGAAACGCTTGCGGAGGTAAGGATCATTATTATACCTTTGTGCTTGTAAGTTCCTTAGTACCTTGCCCCCGATTCTTAGCTGACGCATGTGTTTCTTTACAGTCTTCCCAGAGGAAGGGTAAGTTGAAGACCATGATTGATCTTGATGCTTTGGATGATGATCCCAAGGCTGCTGGTGAGGGACCCGGTGACAAAGACATGGAGGATATCGAGGATACTGGCCTTAGTCCTCATTTGGATGATACTGAGGAGTATTTTGCCAAAGATAACCCTATCCCCGTCCGAGTTGCTTCAGTTGAGGGTGAGAACCTTCTTGTTGGTACTGGTGCTCATCTAGTAGAGCCTGTTAGCGTTCAAGCCCCTGCACCTTCGTTATCCTTGAAGATCCCTTCGTTTTCTGCTCCTAGCAAAGCTTTGCCCGCTATTCTTGCTGCTGCTGGAGCTGCTGTTGTGGCTTCTAAGAGTCTCCCTTCGTCTCCTGCTACCTCCCTTCAATCAAGTGGTTAGTTTGCTAAGGTTGTTACCCCCACGGTGAGGGCTGGTAGCTCAGATTCTCAGCAGCAGAAGAAGGTTGTGATTTCACTAGCCAGCTTCTCCTTCAATTTTGTTCTTGCTTCACTAGGGAGTGCTCAGTCTGTTTCTACTGCCCCCGCTAGCAAAGCTGTTGGACCCCCACCTTCGTCACCAGATTGGACCGGACTGGGTAATCTTTCTTCTGCCGGTGACATGGACTTGGGCGGCTCTCAATCTCCTCTTTCTGTTCCTAGCTCTTCCACCATGCCATCTCTTCATCGTGGTGAGGGTTCAGCAGTCGTGCCCCTTGTTCGTGTTTAAACAAACGAGGGAGTTGCCGCTGAATCTAGCCAAGGTAGATTTTCGGAGAGCTTGAGCTTGGGTAGTTCCGATGATGCTATTCTTGAGGCCATCCTGCGGGATTCCAAGGGTCCTTTTTTTGTTGGAGTTGATCATCATCATCTTGGTAGTTCTTTGAGATAGCTTCACATCTGGACGTGTTATCTGCCCAGTATCGTGTTGCCAAAGATTTGTTCTTTGACCCTGATTGTCTCCGCTCCAGGCAGAGCTTTTGTGAGATCAGTAGGGGTAGCATCCAAGAAATGGAGGCTTTCATGGATACCTACGCTAACTTCCTCCCCCGTCTTTCAGCGTTCTCAGCAAGTGATTCCTACCTTATCGTTTTTCTTCTTAACCTTCGTCCGTTCTTATACTCCTTTGTTTGCATCTTTTCAAGCAGATCGATGTTGTTTATACCTTATTCAAGGTTTATAGGGCTAAATGCACTCATTTGAGTGCCCTTCTGGAACGTGCTTGTCAAGAATATGCTCTTGCCGTTGCTCAGCAGCCTTCGTCGAGTGATGCTACTTCTGCTGCTAAGATATCTTCGTTGGAGGATGATCTGGGGAAAACCCAGAGATCTCTGGAAGCTTGTTTATTGGCTCTTTAGAGAGTTAATAATGCTATTAAGGTTACCGAGGATGGCCGCAAATCTGCTGATGTTGTCTTAGCTGCCGAGTCTTCTAAAGCCTAAGACAACCTTCGTCTTCCAGCCGGCAGCTCTAGTGAACTTAGATGTCTTCGAGATCAAGTGGCCAAGTTAACCTCTGATGTTTGGTATTATCAAAATAAGTATGATAGGCTAATGAACGTAATTGTTCATTATGAGGCCCAGCTTTCCCTTGAGTCCGCTTATAATGCAGACTTAGTGAAGCAGATGGCTTCGCTTCGTGAGGAGTGTGACGAAGCCCTTTGCTGGAAGGATATTCTCATTTTAAAACAAAAGGAGGATATTTCCTTAGTCGAGAAGCGTCTCTCTGCCCAAGAAATTATTCGCAAGAAATATCATGCCGATTTTGAAGTTGCTTGTGCTTCTTTAACTAAGGTTACTGCAGAGCGTAATGTTTTAACTTCTGAGGTCTGTTCTCTTAAGCACAAACTTATTGATGCCAGCTCCGTGCCTTCTTCCATGTCTCATGCATCCTTAGTAAAAAGGTTTGAAGAGTTAGAGAATGTGTACCAAGTCTTATCCTCTGAGAATGCTTCGCTCCGGATAGATGTTGATGATCTTCGGACGGAGAGGGATACCCTTGTGAAAGACCTTGATGCGGCTGAGGTAGACCTTGCTGAGGCTCAACATAGTTTAGAAGAGTCCCTTAGTCATGCCGAAGGTAGCTTAGGACAATTATTTTTTCCGTAGCATCCTTTATATCTTTAGCTCCTTGTTCTTGTTGCCAATACCCTTTGTGTCTGCAGGACTCCAAGAGCAGTTGGTGGGTGCTAACGCCAAGATTAACCGCCTTGAGGGCCAGATATCTCAGCTGGAGATATCTCGCCAGTTTGATGCTGCTGCTAAGTTTAAAGCTGAGGCGCTTCAACAAGCTAATGATCATCTTAGCGCTCAGATTAAGGAGCTTCGTCAGAAATCGGCTTCGGACCTAGCGGCGCAAGCTTCCCAAATGGAGGCGCAGTTCAAGCGTTCTGCCATTGACTATATTAACAATGCTTTTGCGGAGGCTGGGCTCCAAGCTGAGGGTGTTGTCTTACCTCGCCTTCCTTACCCTTGATTGTGCTATGCTGACCTTGTTTTCAACCGAACTCCTTTGATGTATTGTGCCCCAGATGAGGGGCCTTTGTTGTCTCCTTTCCTTGAAACAATGTTTCGTTATTTTCTGAACCTTCGTCATCTGCAACTTTGAGATGTGTTATTTTTATTTTGGTAGTACTTATTTTAGTACCTTTATTATTATATATATAGACGTATTATATCTAATTATTTGCACATTCGAGTCATCACAAAGTGCTAAGGTGTTTTTAACCTTTGGTGGAACATTCATCATCCTACCCAAGTATCCTTTGGCCAGAAGGTACCCTGGTGTCGAGGGCTCCTACGTGGGTGATAATTTTCCTGTAACCCTACGCGTTCAGCGCGATTGCTGCTTTACTTCGACAAAGTATCTCTCTTTGTGGGATATATTGCTTATTATTTTCCTTTCAGTGGGACTCATTTGCCCTTAGGATCCGAGATTGACATATGCGCAGTTATGTCGTGCCTTGCCTCATCGTCAATTATGACGGAGGGTGTCTTTTCTAACCCAATTTGTGTTTAATCAACATGCACTCTTTCTTAGCAAAAAGTTTCTTTCATTGATTAATTTGGTTTGTAATACCTTTGATCAGGGATAGAACATGGCGGGCTATTGCCCCTTCCCTTCTTCTCCTGAGTGATAACCATTCTCTTACGGGTATTACTTCTTTAGGTACATTGCATTCCAAGGGTGTTGCAATACTTCCCCTTTGAGATTTCTTAAGTAGTATGAACCCTTTCCCGCAATATCGTGTATAATGTAGGGTCCGTCCCATGTCGAAGCTAGCTTCCCCCACTCTTTCTTCCTTTGATATGGTGGTATTTGACGTAGTACGTATTTTTCAACTACAAAGTTTCTAGGAATTACCCGTTTGTTGTATTCACGAGCCAGCCTTCGTTGGTAGTTTACCATCCTTTGCAGAGCTACTTCCCGCCGTTCTTCAAGGTCATCAAGCTTTTCCAGCATAATATTTGTTGTCAGATTCTTTTCCCATGCCTCTGTCTTCGTTGTTGGCAGTATTATCTCCGTTGGGATGACTGCTTCGGCTCCGTAGGTTAGTAATAATGGAGTTTCTCCCGTGGTTGCCCTTCTAATAGTACGGTAGGCCCAAAGGACATTGTGCAGCTGCTCGCACCATCTTTTCTTGTATGCCCCCAGCTTTTTTTTTAAGTTTATTGCTATCGTCTTATTAGTGGCCTCCGCTTGTCCATTGCTCTTAGGATATATCGGAGTAGACTTGTTTTTCTGAATATTGAAGGTGTTGAAGAGCATGTCTATGTTCTTTCCTTCCAACTGTTTTCCAATGTCAGAGACTATGGCGGCTGGTGTCCCGAACCTGCAGATAATTTGCTCGAACAAGAATTTAAAGACATCTGTGTCCCTAATCCTTTCCAAAGCCCTTGCTTCCACCCATTTGGTGAAATAATACGTAGCTACGATAAGGTATCTTCTTTTTGATGTCCCCTCTATCAAGGGTCCAACAATGTCAACTCCCCATTTGGCGAATGGCCACAGGCTGATGACCGAGTTAAGCTCAGTCGCTGGCGCTTTAATCTTCCTAGCATAGCATTGGCATCTTTCACAACGCCTTTCTACATTCTTCGCATCTTCGTCCATGCTTAGCCAATAGTATCCTTGCATTTTGGCTTTGATTGCCAAAGACCTTCTTCCGCTATGATTGCCAGCTTCTCTGCTATGTATATCATGCAGTATCCTTTTACCTTCGGTTTGTGAGAGACATCGCATCAAAGGTCCAAGAAATGACCTTCTATATAGTATCCGGTCTCGTAGGCTGTACATTGCTGCCTTTGATTCGAGTTTTCGAGCTTCTTTGACGTCTTCGGGTAAGGTACCTTTATCAAGGTACTGGTGAATTGGGATTCTCCAATCGTCCTCAGCTTCGTCTTCGTTGCTTTCATCTGACGTGGGTTGATCTTTATCAGACTCACCAGCTTCGTTATCTGGCTCTCCCATCGCTTCATCTTCTTTTTCTTTTTCTGCTTCCCTCATGGCCCTTGTTTGGGCATCTAAGGTTTCTTCAGTGTCAGAGTTTAGTCCTTCTATCGAAGGTTCATAAATTCTCTCAATTTGGACTGAGGTAGTGTTTCTGTCTCTCAGCATTGATGATATAAATTCCAAGGCATCTGCGTGTCTGTTATCTTTTTGGCAGACATATCTGAATGTGACCTTGTTGATCTTTGACGCATGCTCCTATGCTATCTTTAGATACGAAGATAATATTGGATCCAGAGTTTTGTATTTGAGTTGTATTCGTCTAATGACTAATTGTGAATCACTAGTCAAACGGACATCTGATAAGCCCAGCTCCTGTGGTAAGCGTAGGCTGTGTATGACTGCCTCATACTCCGTGATGTTGTTAGTGTATTATTTGAATTCCAACCTGAATGCATAGATGAGTCGGTCTCCAGTAGGGTTTGTTATCACGATCCTTATACCTGCGCCTTCTCCGTTGGAGGAGCCATATACGAATATCTCCCACCTTCGTGAGTTCCGTGGTTCCAAGAGATCCTCTGGTTCTGGCTTGTCTTCCTCCATTCTTGGGATGTCGTCTATCTCAGCTTCGTCATTCAGAGGTAGGTCTGCCAAGAAGTCTGCTAAGATTTGTGATTTCTCCGCTTTCCTGGTTTCGAAGATTATGTGAAATTGTTTGATCATGGCATTCCATTTTTCACTCTTCCAATCTTCTCCGTGCTGTCGAGGATTTGACTTATTTGAGCCTTCGTGAAAACTCAGATGGTGTGTGCATCGTAATATATTCTTAGATTTTGTGTTGCCACTACTAAGGCATATATGAGTTGTTCCACCTTGGTGTAGTTACGCTCCGCTACACTAAGTGTCTTGCTGGTGTAGTATACGGGCTTTTCTCCTTGCCCTTGGTCTCGTACCAACACTGCGCTCACAGCGTAGATTGTTGCTGCTAGGTATACTGTGAGTATTTCGCCTGGCTCCGGTTTCTGCAAGATGGGTACTGATACTAAGTACTCTTTGATCTTGCGAAAAGCTTGTTCGCACTCTTCGGTCCATGTGAACCTGCTTCCTTTCCTTAGTGTGTCAAAAAATGCTTTGCATTTATCTGATGATTTGGATATGAATCTTCACATGGAAGCTAAAATTCCATTTAGCTTTTGCACTCCTTTTAGGGTTTGCGGAGATGGCATCTCCATTATTGCTCTGACCCTTTCAGGGTCTACTTCGATTCCTCGCTTGGTGACCAAGTAACCCAAGAATTTTCCTAAGGTAACTCCGAACGTACATTTGTCCGGGTTCACCTTCATGTGGTAGATCCTCATGGCTTTAAATATCTCCCTTAGGTCCGAGAGATGGTTTTTTGCTTCTTTGCTCTTGACGAGCATGTCGTCTATGTAGACCTCCAGTATTTTGCCTATCCATGGCTTGAAGATTTTGTCTACTAATCGTTGGCATGTTGCCCCCGTGTTTTTTAGTCCAAAAGGCATCCTTGTACAGCAATACAGGCCTCGTGGGGTAAAGAACGCAGTATGCTCCAGATCTTCTTCCGCAAGGGCTATTTGGTTAGAGCCTGAGTATCCATCCATGAAGGATAGCCTTTGGTGGCCTTCGGTTGTATTGACCAGCTGGTCAATATTTGGAAGTGGGTAGCTGTCCTTGGGGCACGCCTTGTTGAAATTTCTAAAGTCGATGCAAATGCGTACACCTCCGTTCTTCTTAGGAACAATGACCATGTTTGATATCCAAGTGGGATATTTGACTTCTCGTATGAATCCATCTACAAGTAACTTTTCCAACTCTTTTTCCATCCCTTCGTTGAAGATGTCTGCCACTTTACGTATGCGTTGTTTGAACGGTGGTATCTCCCATCTGAGCCGAAGGTGGTGTGATACCAAATTCGGATCGATTTCTGGCATATCTTCCATTGACCATGCAAAGACATCTGCGTATTCTTTTAGTAGCCTTTGTAGTTGCATCTCCTTTTCTTCATCAAGCAAAGTTCCGATGTTGAGCATCTTTGGTTCTGCCTCCGTCCTGATGTTGATTTTATTTGTTGGTTCTACCGGTGAGCATATTTGAGGAGTGCTTTTCTATAATTGTCATTTGGCGGAGACATCTGTGCCTGGAGTGGCGGAGGTGCTTGTCTCCGGGTCTGAGACGGCTTTGGGTACTGAGGAGGCTGCGTCCTGTACTTCCTTGGTATTTTCCTTACGTCCCTTTCTTTCATGTTGTTGAGTAACAGTTCTTTCTTCGTTGAGTCTGATTTCCGCTAGATTGCATAGCCTTGCGTCTTGCTGGTCGCTTTTGATTTCTATTTCACCCATAGGTGTGGGAAAGCGTAGGTAATGGTGATACGTCGAAGTTGTTCCTCGCAGTCGATGGACCCATAGTCTGCCCATGATTACTTTGTAGGGCGAAGATGCGTCCACCACACATAAGCATGTACTGGTTACTAAGGGTCCTGCGTGTACCTGCAAGACGATTTCTCCCTTCAGTCTTGAGACTGCTCCATTAAAACCATATATTGTCCAAGTGGAAGAATCCATTTATTATGATGTCAAACCCATGCGTAGGTAGGGTTCGTAAAATAGCACATTTAACGAACTGCCCCCATCCACAAGGACCTTCGTAACGTTCCATCCATGTATTGGAAGAGTGATCACTAGTGGATCGTTGTGCATTTCAACCTCCTGGTTGACGTCCTTTGTTGAAAAGGTTAATGGTGTAGCCATCCAGTCCTCCCAAGTGCTAGTGGGTGGTCCACTTAGCTTGAACACTTCATGGGATTCAATCTTCTTTCTGTTTCGAGCTAAGTCGAGAATATCTTCGAGCATTTCTTCTTGACCTCTGCTGGAAAAGGTGATCATGTTGATGTATTTGCCATCCTGGGGTAGTTCTACCCTTTTCTTTGGGATCTCCTCAGTCTTCGCTGGATGCAGTTGTACGTACTTCATGAATTTTCCTTCGTCGATGAATCTTTGGATCACGTTGCGCAGGTGGTAGCATGTATCAGTAGTATGTTCGTAGTATTGGTGGTACGCACAGTACTCCTTAGACTCCTTTGTCTTTTCTGGCTTCTTTCCCCTAGTATTAGGGTAAGGAAAGCCTGGCTTTGCTCCCTCCTTGCTTAGGATGTGAAAGAAAGTTGTGTTTAACTTTGTGTAGACCTTCTCCATAAATTCTTCTCTTCCTTTGCCTCGTTTTCCATCTCCGTGCTTGGATCGCTTGTCTCGAGAATTGGTTATGCTCCCGACTTCGTTTTGTCGCTTAGATACCTCCGGAATTGGTTCCAAAGAGTTAGTTCATTGCAGAGCCGTTGTTTCATTTGCTTGTGCCATGTGGTTGTCCTTATGGATTTCTTCGAGTATGATATAACGGAGCTGGACAACCCTGAGCTCGCCTTCGGAATCGAGGGCTCTGTTGTGAAGCTCCACAAAGATGGTTGAGGTTCTATCAAGTCCATACTTATAGCAATTTATGCTAATTTCTGGATTGACTTTTCCAATTGCTTGGCATGTCTTTTGCCACCTGTCTGTGTACTGCATCAGCGTCTCCCGGGGACCGATAGCTAAAGCAAATAGCCTGTCTAACCCCGCCTTTGTTGATTTTTTGTACATGTATGTCTCCAAAAACACCATAGATAATTGATCGAAGGAGTCAATTGAGTTTGTTGGTAAGTTGTCATACCAGGCCAGTGCTGATCCCGTCAAGCTTGTTGGGAAGTACCTACAAAGTACCACCTCGTTTCTTTCCCAATGGGAAAGGACACGAGTGTAATACCGTAGGTGGGCTGCGGGATCTGAGGTATCGTTTTATACTTGGAACGTAGGTACCGGTCATTTCGGAGGGATGGTTTCCCTCAAAATGCGAAAGGATAGTGGTGACGTGCTTGCCGCCTGTAGTACTTCTTCTAGTCTTGCGCCTGCGTGGCCAGTTTTTAGGCCTTGGATCTCCTTCCGTATTTTCTCCATTTGCTCCATGACCATTTTCACATTATGAACATCTTTGTAAAATGCTTCGTCGTAGTAGGTTTGAGAGGGCCTGTATGTTGAATCCGTTTCATCTGGATGATGGTGCGCTCTCCTTGCTTCCTTAGGCTAATTCTCCTTTGGTGGGTTGAGATCCACCCTTCGTCTTCCTGAGATAGCCCCATTTTCACGCCTCGGTTGTGGAGGGTGAGTTTGGGAACCTTCGACTTGTATGTCTAACATACCTTTGAGGTTCTGGTTCTCTTGGGCCATGATGAGTGCCAAATATTGTATATTTTTATCCCTTTTTGTTGGCATTTTAACTCATCTTTTATGCATTAATTCTACATTTTATCCCATATTCTGTATTTTCATTGTTTTCAAGAATAAATATTTTTATTAATTAATTTTGCATTTTTAGGTAATAAATAAAGTTCGGATGAGTCGCGGAGCGAAAAGAGCAGAAAAGTAGTGAAAAGCCGGGAGAAATTACGCAAGGAAGCCGCGAAGAATGGTGCGCACAACCTCATTTTCTACACACAAAAGCGCCTCCGTTCTCAGCCATCAGATCAGTTCTCAGAAGCATCCGATGGTCGCTCCTTCATAGAGCATCAAAATCTGAAGTCTCTGCCGAGCACCACAGCGCTGAAATTCCAAGCCTTCAGATTAGATGGTAGTTGAATCCAACGGTCGCTCCCTTGCTGTTCATCAACGTTTGATATCTCCGCCTAACACTACAACACCTAACTCCATCTAGCGTCGTTGATTTTGTTGTATTATATAATCCAGCGGTCGCTACAAACTTCACTTCATCTCACCGTCCGATTGATCTTTCATCTCCCTATCCCACGGCTCAGCGTCGCAGATCATCAAACTCGATACACTCGCCTCACACCCTAGCAACCGAGCACCTACACCTCAAACAAACGCACCCTTCCCTTTCTCCATCGAACCATCTCCTCCATCACCCCCCTCTGCAGAACCACCATACTCCGTACCACCACCATGTCCGTCTCCATCACCACCACCTCACCCCACATCACTCCACTATCTTCTCCCCAAATCACTCTACCTATACCCATCATCACTATCACGTTTTACATCAACTAATCTCCTCAATTTCTCATCTCTGCTCACTGAAACCCTAGGTGAGAAATTGAAGATATAAGTTGATGTTAGAGCAGCAATTGGAGCGGGAGATGACTCAGGAAGAGAAATAGAAGGATGGGTCGACGAGATGGAGCGAGAATTTCATCAACAGTAGGTAATTGGCAAAACCTAATTTTACTGACTTTGGGGAAAATTGGGGGAAAACCTAATTTTGTGTAATGGGTATAAATTGGTGTTGGGGGAAGCATTAGAAAGACACTATTTACCTCTCTGGACTAGCCAGTAGAGAATTGCTACAAATTTTATGAACTGAAAATTTTAGTACTTGTATGTTTACAGTTGCATTTTGCTTATGTGTTGTAGTTATTTGATATGCTGCAATTTATGTTTAACTTATCTCATATGATGTATGTTTGTTGCCAAAACATGGTTAGCATGAGCTAATCAGCTTCAGGCCAAGGCTCAGTGAAGCCTTGTGCACTGTCAAGTGTGAATGAGCTAGTTGGTTACTTCCTGTTGCTGTGTTGTGAATGTGTATTTGAGAGAGGCCAATGCTCATAGAGCCTGTGATTGGTTGTACTGTCAAAAGACAGCCAATGCTAGGGGTAGACTAGTGAGCAAGTTGGTGTTCTTTCATTTCTAGTGTATGCTTAGGAATGAACTTAACCTAGACCATGTCACTTGATTAGGATACAAGGTGGATCATATGCCTTGGCTTACCACCACTACTCTTTCAGTCACTTTTAATTTCAGTCCTGTATGCTTGTATCACCTGTTACTTTTCTTGCTTTTTATTTCCCTGCATCTTGTAGCTACTGTGCACTGAAGTCAGTGCACAATCCTGCCTCTTGCCCTTGGCTGCCAAGCCTTGGTTGTTTGTTGCCTTTCTTAACTGCTTCTGTATTGCTTTACCCTGCTTTGGTTCTTAGCCTGCTTCTCTATTGCTTTACCTTGTGTTCTTATTTCTCTGCCTGAAACCTTGCCTGCCCTTAGCTCATTACACACCTTAGCTAGGAAAACTTCTTATATGCTCCTCTCCCTGTGGACAAACCCCTACTCATCATTATATTATAAATCTTGACCTTGTATACTTGCAAGTGTATTGTGTGCATTTAGAATTCACACCAAGTTTTTGGCGCCGCTGCCGGGGATTGGTGCTGTGTTTTATCTGTGTTTTTCTTTAGCTATTTTGCACTTCATTTCATAGCATTTGCATCTGCATCTGCTTCATTTCATTTGCTGTTGGACCTGCTGATTCTGAACCGGTTTTTCCTCTGCTGGGACGCCACCAAGGAAAAGAACCAAAACCCAACTGGGTTTTTGCAACAATATCAGAGCAGCTGGGCTGTGCTACAAAGGTAAGCCTAAACCCATTCATTGAGAGAACCCAACCTGTGGGCTTCCAATTTTTTTATTGTGGGCTTGTAATAATTAACCCAATCTTTTGGGCTTTTTATTTTTCTATTTTGGGTTTGTAATAATTTATTTGTGGGCTTGTTGTTTAATTTGTGGGCTTGTATTTATTTTGTGTGGGCTTGTTTAAATTCTTCCATTGGACTTGTATTTTGGACTCTAGGTTTAAACCCAGCTGAGCTTGTAAGCATCAATTGGACTTGTATTCCACTCGAAAAGTGGACCGCGAAACCAAAGTTTTAAAACAAACGTCGGGCCTTAACCAACTGGGCCAAATTAAACTTTCAAAATTAAAACTTGGATTTTCGTAGGCCGCAGCCTTCATTCCATTCCATTAGAGGCTTGCACAGTGGGCGTGCTCCCAATTCAAAAACCAAATTTCATTTTCTTTTTCAAGAAAAAAAAAAAAAAAAAAAAAAAAAAATTCTTTTGCTCCCTATTTTTAAAACCAAATTTCTACTTTGCTCCCATTTTTTAAAACCAAATTTTCTTGTAGATAATGTGTTAGTTAAATTTCCTTTTGTATATATTTTGCTAATCCAATATGATCTCGGCTGAAATATGTTGGATTTTTGCCTTGAATAACGGAGTTTTAATTCTGCTTTCGCCGAAATCGGGTATTCTCTCTCCTTTTACTCTACTCAGCATGTCCCTTTCCATATGTTGCATTTTAATTCTTTCCATATTTTGAAACATTGAGGACAATGTTTAGTTTAGGTTTGGGGGTATAGAGTAGATACCATGATAATTTGCCATAATTGAAAACGAACTCCTTCTTCTTTTTTGAAAAAATTGAAAAATTCCAAAAAAATTGAAAAATCAAATTCAAAAAAATTAAAAAAAATTGAAAGAAAAATCATAAAAAAATGGAGCTCATTTACCTTGAAATGTTGACTCTTGTGCAAATATGTATTTTTATTAGGAGTCTTAGTCTAGATATTTAGGCACCCTGATTCTAGCACAATTCACATAGTGATAAGAAATTTGCACGCGCACGATCTACCAATACATGTATGGCCTCGATCTTCAAGGTGTTGGATAGGAAGTTACGATTGCCAATCACTTTAGAATACTGAACGAAACTTGACTAGCTTGTTCTTTGGTTGGTTGGGATAGAAGGTGGAGGTTACATTAAGAAAGACAACCATCGAATTTAACTGGGTGCATCAAAAAGGGCTACCTCTTGCAAAGTGTCATGTAATCTTTTGTTTCCTTTTGTACATGTATCAAAAGTGTTTCCAAAAAAATCAAGTATTTATCAATTCCATCATCTCTTGTTCCAAAAATAAAAAGAGAATAGTCAATGTAAATAAGAGTCATGTAAAGAGTCATTTTGTTGTTTCATTGTAATAAGCAAGGAGGGTGTATGCCATTGATGTACAACGCGAGTAATTGTGAAATACCTCCAACTCATTCACAATTCTCGTAAAGTCCGGACAGCTAGCTAGATTTCGACCTCAGTTCTTAGCCTGAGAAACTATCTCTTGGTGATTAGTAGTCATAACTTACACATGTGTAGATACACTTTACACTCTTATCACATGTCTTTTTTTTGTTATCAGTGCTAGGATTGTGCCTTCGATAGCTAGATTGACATCTCCATTTTGTTGTGAGCTTAAACTGTTTTGCACATGTCACATTTGATGGAATCTGAGCTTATATTTTGACCTAGAACTTTGTAGGTACGTTCTAAGCAAACCTTCACGAGACTTCAACTCGTCCACTAGGGACACTTAGTGGTTTAAAAGGCTTAGTGCATTCGCTAAATGCATTCGAGAGACCAGCGACAGTGGTATAGGTAGGATTTCCTTAGTTTTGTTTTACTTGAGGACAAGTAAAATTCAGGTTTGGGGGTATTTGATGAGTGCTAAAAAGTGCATATTTCTATATATTATTCTTGGCATTTAACTCATCTTTTGTGCGTTAATTCTACATTTTATCCCATATTCTGTATTTTCATTGTTTTCAAGAATAAATATTTTTATTAATTAATTTTGCATTTTTAGGTAATAAATAAAGTTCGGATGAGTCGCGGAGCGAAAAGAGCAGAAAAGTAGTGAAAAGCCGGGAGAAATTACGCAAGGAAGCCGCGAAGAATGGTGCGCACAACCTCATTTTCTACACACAAAAGCGCCTCCGTTCTCAGCCATCAGATCAGTTCTCAGAAGCATCCGATGGTCGCTCCTTCATAGAGCATCAAAATCTGAAGTCTCTGCCGAGCACCACAGCGCTGAAATTCCAAGCCTTCAGATTAGATGGTAGTTGAATCCAACGGTCGCTCCCTTGCTGTTCATCAACGTTTGATATCTCCGCCTAACACTACAACACCTAACTCCATCTAGCGTCGTTGATTTTGTTGTATTATATAATCCAGCGGTCGCTACAAACTTCACTTCATCTCACCGTCCGATTGATCTTTCATCTCCCTATCCCACGGCTCAGCGTCGCAGATCATCAAACTCGATACACTCGCCTCACACCCTAGCAACCGAGCACCTACACCTCAAACAAACGCACCCTTCCCTTTCTCCATCGAACCATCTCCTCCATCACCCCCCTCTGCAGAACCACCATACTCCGTACCACCACCATGTCCGTCTCCATCACCACCACCTCACCCCAAATCACTCCACTATCTTCTCCCCAAATCACTCTACCTATACCCATCATCACTATCACGTTTTACATCAACTAATCTCCTCAATTTCTCATCTCTGCTCACTGAAACCCTAGGTGAGAAATTGAAGATATAAGTTGATGTTAGAGCAGCAATTGGAGCGGGAGATGACTCAGGAAGAGAAATAGAAGGATGGGTCGACGAGATGGAGCGAGAATTTCATCAACAGTAGGTAATTGGCAAAACCTAATTTTACTGACTTTGGGGAAAATTGGGGGAAAACCTAATTTTGTGTAATTGGGTATAAATGGGTGTTGTGTGGAGTGTGTGAAGGAGACTATTTACCTCTCTGGACTAGCCAGTAGAGAATTTGAGACAAATTCTTATGAACTTAAAATTTCAGTGCTTGTCAGTTACAGTTGCAATTTGCTTATGTGTTGAGTTATCTGATATGTTGCTAGTTATGTATGAATTATCCATGTTAATGTATGTATGTTGCCATAGCATGGTTAGCATGAGCTAATCAGCTTCAGGCCAAGGCTCAGTGAAGCCTTGTGCACTGTCAAGTGTAATTGAGCTAGGATAGTTCTTCCCTGCTGTGTTTAGATTGTGCAAATGAGAGATGTCAATGTTCATAAAGCCTGTGATTGGCTGTACTGTCAAAAGACAGCCAATGCTAGGGGTAGACTAGTGAGCAAGTTGGTGTTCTTTCATTTCTAGTGTATGCTTAGGAATGAACTTAACCTAGACCATGTCACTTGATTAGGATACAAGGTGGATCATATGCCTTGGCTTACCACCACTACTCTTTCAGTCACTTTTAATTTCAGTCATGTATGCTTGTATTTCAGTTACTTTTCTTGCTTTTTATTTTCCTGCATCTTGTAGTTACTGTGCACTGAAGTCAGTGCACAATCCTGCCTCTTGCCCTTGGCTGCCAAGCCTTGGTTGTTTGTTGCTTTTCTTAACTGCTTCTGTATTGCTTTACCCTGCTTTGGTTCTTAGCCTGCTTCTCTATTGCTTTACCTTGTGTTCTTATTTCTCTGCCTGAAACCTTGCCTGCCCTTAGCTCATTACACACCTTAGCTAGGAAAACTTCTTATATGCTCCTCTCCCTGTGGACAAACCCCTACTCATCATTATATTATAAATCTTGACCTTGTATACTTGCAAGTGTATTGTGTGCATTTAGAATTCACACCAAGTTTTTGGCGCCGCTGCCGGGGAGCTGGCTGCCATATTTTTGAAGTTTTCATAGTTGTTGTGGCCTTGTTGTGCTTGCATAGTTGTGTGTGTTCATTGCTATCTTGTTCACTTGCTAACTGCTGCTGGAGCTGTGCATTATTTGTTGTTGCTGCCAAGCCTGCTGCAAAGCCTGCTGCTGCTGTTGTTGCTGCTGCTGCTGCTGCTGCTGCTGTTGCTGCTGGTGAACCAAAGCAACTGCTGCTGCCAAGTGAAGCTGCTGCTGCCAAGCTGTTGCTGTTGCCAAGCTTGCTGCCAACTGAAGCTGCCTAGCTGCTGCTGCTGCTGTTGCTTCTGATCCAACTTGCTGCCAACTTGCTGCCAACTGATGCTGCCAGGCCTGCTGCCAACCTCTTCTGCTGGGCTTGTGCAACAATCTCTGAACTGGGCTTGAACCAACTGAGCTGGGCTCAGTAACCTCAACTTCTGCTGGGCTTGCAACTTCTGTTCTTGGGCTTGCAACTTCAGCTGGGCTCCGTTGCTGCTGCTGCTGGGCTCTGCTACACTTGCTGCTGCTGGGCTTGGACGTGAGCTGCTAGGACGATCCTAAAGCCCAACTGGGCCTTGCAACTAAAAGGGGACTAAAAGCCTATTTTTGGGCTTCCCTCCAAAAACAAGTAAGCCTAACCCATGAGTTAACCCGCTTGGGCCTCATTTAAATTCAAATTTGGGCTTGTAATAATTTATTTAATTATTTATTTTGGGATTGTAATAATTTTTATTTTCTTTTTCCTTTTTTTTATTTGGGATTGTAATAATTTTTTATTTTCTTTTTTGTTTTTCTTTATTTTTCTTTTATTTTTCTTTTTTCTTTTATGGGTTTGTTTAAATTATTATTATTGTTTTTATTTTCTTTTATGAGTTGTGATAATTTATGATAGGTTTAGTTCAAAAAAAATTTTCAAAAACCCAAAATTTTTAAACCAAAAACAAAACCCCTTCTTTAAACCAAAACCCATTCAAAACCAAATCTTCATAACCCTTGTGGGCCAAATTGTTTCCGATTGCTCTGTCTGACCAACATGTTAGTTAAGGTACCTACTAGGACATGATTGTGACCTACAGAGACCAGACAAACAGACTTGTTAGAATTAACCCAGACGAACCTATCGAAATTCTAAGTTCTGAGGGAGACAGTCCAGATCAACCAGAAACAATGGGAGAACCCCGTACTCTCAAGGATTATATGTACCCAACTAGAGCCAGTCAACCTTCTTGTATTTTGCTGCCCGAGGCTAATGGCCATTATGAGCTGAAATCAAGCACAATACAGATGCTTCCTATTTGCAGAGGTGTTGAGAATGAAAACCCGTACCACCACGTGAGAGAATTCGAGGAAATTTGTGGAACTCTGCGTTTCACTCAAATGACCGACGAAACCCTGAAGTTAAGGCTTTTTCCTTTCTCCCTGAAAGATAAGGCAAAGGCCTGGCTCTATGCTTTACAGCCTCAATCCATCATGACATGGGATGACCTCATAAAGGAGTTTTTCAAAAAGTTTTTCCCGAACCACAAGACTGCGACAATTCGTCAAAGTCTGAATAGCTTTGTGCAATTAGAAGGTGAGACCTTAGCTAGATACCTGGAGAGATTCAATGAATTATTGCTCCAATGTCCCCATCATGGTTTTGAAAAATGGAGACTTGTGAAAATTTTGTATGAAGGTCTAGATGTGTCCACCCGAACAACGGTTGAGTCGATGTGTAATGGTCTATTCGTAGATAAAACTGCTGACGCGTCTTGGGACTTCTTGATTGAAGTAGCTGAAAAGACGCAACAGTGGGAATCCATCCGTGAAACCAGAAAGACTACATCCGAAGCAAAGGCTTTTAGGATTGAAGCGGATTTTGAGGGTAGAGCAAACATGGCATCAATAGTTAGGAGATTAGAAGAGTTAGAACTACATAAAAATTCAAAACCTTCCACCACTACTCTCCGAGAACATGTCGCTTCATCTGTTTGTGCTGCTTGTAACGACCCCAACCATCAATTCCAAAATTGTCCCGATTTGCTTGCAGTCCAGGAGTCTAGGCTTGAACAGGCACATGCCATGTTTCAAAAACCAGAGCATAACCCTTATTCACAGACCTATAATCCAGGATGGAGAAACCACCCTAACTTTTCATGGTCAAAAGGACCCACTCAGGGAGGACCATCTCAACCCAATCAGAGCTATCAAAACAATCAGGGATATCAGAACAATCAAGGTTATCAACACCCGAGAAACCCTCAACAACAATCAAACTCTCAACAACAATCATATCCTCAACACAATACTGACAAGAGATTATCCACCCTAGAGGAAATGTTCCAGAGTTTGATGCAAAGTCAGAAAAATCTAGATCAAAAGATGGATCAAATGTGTGAGAGAGAAAAGGGTAAACTTCCGAGCCAACCCCAACAAAATCCAAAGAGGATATTTCAAACAGGCACAACATCCTGCACTGAAACCTCACCTGATCAAATCCATGCCATTACCACCCTCCGAAGTGGTAAAGTCATCGAGAACAACGTGGGCGAACCTAATGAGTCTGATACAAATTCCACGTTGTCTCCACAACCCCAGAAAACCAAAGAATCTGAGCAAGTTGGAAAATCTGACAATTCTACTGCTGTGAATGTCCCTTTGCCAACTCATCTTCCTGTTGCTCCATTTCCTCAAAGATTGATCTATCAACAGAAAAGTACCCATTACAATGAGATGTTAGATCTGTTCAAGAGAGTCAACATCAACATTCCTTTTCTTGAAGCAATCAAGCAAATCCCTGCTTATGCCAAATTCCTCAAAGACTTGTGCACTCAAAAGCGCAAGCTCAATGTGCAAAAACGTGCTTTCTTAGCTGAGCAGGTAAGTTCCATCATTCTGAACAAAACTCCACCCAAGTTTAGGGATCCAGGATGTCCAACAATTTCTTGCACTGTAGGAGAACACACGGTCAATAAAGCGTTATTAGACCTAGGTGCAAGTGTTAACCTACTGCCATATTCTGTTTATGAGCAGTTAGGTCTTGGGGAGTTGAAACCAACATCTATCACTCTACAACTGGCAGACCGATCTGTCAAGATTCCTCGTGGAGTGGTCGAAGATGTTTTGATCAAGGTTGACAAATTCTATTTTCCCGTAGACTTCATTGTCTTAGACACTCAACCTGTACAAAACCCAGACTGTCACATTCCTGTCATCTTAGGACGTCCTTTCTTGGCTACGTCCAACGCGGTCATCAACTGTCGGAATGGAGTGTTAAAACTGTCTTTTGGTAACATGACGGTAGAATTGAATGTGTTCGATATTAGTCAACAACCTGTGAATCTTGATGATGATGATGTACATGAAGTTAATATGATTGAAGGATTAATGCAAGATTCGTTGACTAACATTCTATCCGTTGACCCCTTTCAAGCATGTATGGAGAACTTTAACCCTGATTTCTATGATGATGCATACTGTAGTGACGTCCTATCTCTGCTCGAATATGTACCTCAAATGGACGTCACGGAGAGGAAATATGAAGTGGAACAACCCCTATTCTCTGATTCCAAGCTTATTCCATCCATTGTTGAGCCACCCAAGCTTGAATTGAAACCATTGCCTAGTACGTTGAAGTACGCATTCCTAGGTTCTTCTGATACTTTACCTGTCATTATTTCATCATGTTTAGACACGGAACAGGAAAGTAAGCTTTTAGAAGTACTTAAGGAACACAAAGAGGCCTTAGGATGGACCATCTCAGATCTCAAAGGAATTAGTCCCACCATTTGCATGCACCACATTAACCTTGAAGAGAATGCCAAACCATCGAGGGAAATGCAAAGGAGACTTAATCCTAACATGAGAGATGTAGTCAAAGGAGAGATCCTGAAACTACTTGATGCAGGTATCATATACCCAATTCCCGATAGCAAATGGGTTAGTCCCATTCAAGTTGTGCCTAAGAAGTCAGGCATTACTGTTGTTCAGAACGACAAGAATGAATTAGTCCCTACTCGTACAATCACAGGATGGCGAGTATGCATCGACTACAGGAAGTTGAACACAGTAACAAGGAAGGATCACTTCCCGCTCCCTTTCATTGACCAAATGCTAGAACGTATGTCTGGACACAGTCACTACTGTTTTCTAGATGGCTTTTCCGGTTATAACCCCATTTTGATTGTGGAGATTTTTGATGTTTGGGGGATAGACTTCATGGGTCCATTTCCCATGTCTGACAGCAAGTTGTACATCCTAGTCGCAGTTGATTACGTTTCTAAGTGGGTAGAAGCCATAGCAACCAGAACAAATGACCACAAGGTGGTACTTTCATTTCTAAAAGAGAACATATTTTCACGTTTTGGTACCCCTAGAGCTATCATCAGTGACGGCGGTTCACATTTTCGTAACAAGTACTTTGAGTCTTTAGTACGCAAGTATGGCATAACTCACAAGGTTGCTACTCCGTACCACCCTCAGACTAGTGGACAAGTGGAAGTGTCTAATAGGGAAATCAAGCACATTCTGGAGAAGACGGTCAACCCGTCCAGGAAAGATTGGTCATTGAGATTGAATGATGCTTTGTGGGCCTATAGAACAGCTTATAAGACACCAATTGGCATGTCCCCCTATCGTCTAGTGTATGGAAAGCCGTGCCATCTACCTGTGGAATTAGAACATCGTGCCTACTGGGCAATCAAAGAGCTGAACTTTTCTCTTGACGAAGCTGGAATTCAACGGAAACTTCAACTCAACGAGTTGGAAGAATTGAGAAATGAGGCTTATGACAGTGCCAAGCTGTACAAGCAAAAGATGAAGATATTTCATGATAAGCGTATTCTGCGCAAATCCTTCACTCCTGGTCAGAAAGTCTTGCTGTATGACTCCCGATTACATCTTTTTCCAGGAAAACTGCGTTCCAGATGGAAGGGACCGTACCTAGTACGCACAGTTTTTCCTCATGGAGCTGTAGAGCTGGAGGATGTCTCCAACAAGAACGTTTTCAAAGTCAACGGGCAGAGATTAAAGCCATTCCTTGAGCCATTTCCACCCGACATTGAAACAACCAACCTGGAGGACCCAGTCTATGTGGACTAAACTGGTCCACTCTTTCCCTAAATAACCAAACAGTTTTCCAAATGTTTCCCTAAAAACCAAAAATTTTCGTTTTCCCATCAAAACCAAATGTATCCCAACAAAACCAAATTTTTTTCCAAAAAGTCCAATCCCATTAAAAACCAAAATTTTCTTGTAGATAATGTGTTAGTTAAATTTCCTTTTTTGTGTATATTTTGTGCTCATCCATTGTGACTGCTAATATGATGGATTTTTGCCTTGAATAACGGAGTTTTAATCGAGCTGTCGCCGTACAATCGGGTATTCTCTCTCCTTTTACTCTACTCAGCATGTTCCTCTTCATATATTGTTTTATAATTCTTTCCATATTTTGAAACATTGAGGACAATGTTTAGTTTAGGTTTGGGGGTATAGAGTAGATACCATGATAATATGCTATAATTGAAATCGAACTCCTTCTTCTTTTGAAAAAAATTGAAAAATCAAAATTCAAAAAAAATTAAAGAAAAAAAAAATCATAAAAATGGAGCTCATTTACCTTGAAATGTTGACTCTTGTGCAAATATGTATTTTTATTAGGAGTCTTAGTCTAGATATTTAGGCACCCTGATTCTAGCACAATTCACATAGTGATAAGAAATTTGCACGCGCACGATCTACCAATACATGTATGGCCTCGATCTTCAAGGTGTTGGATAGGAAGTTACGATTGCCAATCACTTTAGAATACTGAACGAAACTGGACTAGCTTGTTCTTTGGTTGGTTGGGATAGAAGGTGGAGGTTACATTAAGAAAAACAACCATCGAATTTAACTGGGTGCATCAAAAAGGGCTACCTCTTGCAAAGTGTCATGTAATCTTTTATTTCCTTTTGTATTTGTATCAAAAGTGTTTCCTTGTCAAAAAAAAAAAAAAAAAAAAAAAAAAAAAAAAAAAAAAAAAAAAAAAAAAAAAAAAAAAAAAAAAAAAAAAAAAAAAAAAAAAAAAAAAAAAAAAAAAAAAAAAAAAAAAAAAAAAAAAAAAAAAAAATCAAGTATTTATCAATTCCATCATCTCTTGTTCCAAAAATAAAAAGAGATTTGTCAATGTAAATAAGAGTCATGTAAAGAGTTCTTTTGTGTTTCGTTGTAATAAGCAAGGAGGGTGTATGCCATTGATGTACAACGCGAGCAATTGTGAAATACCTCCAACTCATTCACAATTCTCGTAAAGTCCGGACAGCTAGCTAGATTTCGACCTCAGTTCTTAGCCTGAGAAACTATCTCTTGGTGATTAGTAGTCATGACTTCAGATCTTTCTTTACACATGTGTAGATACACTTTACACTCTTATCACATGTCCTTATTTGTTATCAGTGCTAGGATTGTGCCTTCGATAGCTAGATTGACATCTCCATTTTGCTGTGAGCTTAACTGTTTTGCACATGTGACGTTTGATGGAATCTGAGCTTATATTTTGTCCTTAGGTTTTGTAGGCACACCTCTGGTAAACCTTCACGAGACTTCAACTCGTCCACTAGGGACACTTAGTGGTTTAAAAGGCTTAGTGCATACGCTAAATGCATTCGAGAGACCAGCGACAGTGGTATAGTTAGGATTTCCTTAGTTCTGTTTTACTTGAGGACAAGTAAAATTCAGGTTTGGGGGTATTTGATGAGTGCCAAATAATGTATATATTTATCCCTTTTTGTTGGCATTTTAACTCATCTTTTATGCATTAATTCTACATTTTATCCCATATTCTGTATTTTCATTGTTTTCAAGAATAAATATTTTTATTAATTAATTTTGCATTTTTAGGTAATAAATAAAGTTCGGATGAGTCGCGGAGCGAAAAGAGCAGAAAAGTAGTGAAAAGCCGGGAGAAATTACGCAAGGAAGCCGCGAAGAATGGTGCGCACAACCTCATTTTCTACACACAAAAGCGCCTCCGTTCTCAGCCATCAGATCAGTTCTCAGAAGCATCCGATGGTCGCTCCTTCATAGAGCATCAAAATCTGAAGTCTCTGCCGAGCACCACAGCGCTGAAATTCCAAGCCTTCAGATTAGATGGTAGTTGAATCCAACGGTCGCTCCCTTGCTGTTCATCAACGTTTGATATCTCCGCCTAACACTACAACACCTAACTCCATCTAGCGTCGTTGATTTTGTTGTATTATATAATCCAGCGGTCGCTACAAACTTCACTTCATCTCACCGTCCGATTGATCTTTCATCTCCCTATCCCACGGCTCAGCGTCGCAGATCATCAAACTCGATACACTCGCCTCACACCCTAGCAACCGAGCACCTACACCTCAAACAAACGCACCCTTCCCTTTCTCCATCGAACCATCTCCTCCATCACCCCCCTCTGCAGAACCACCATACTCCGTACCACCACCATGTCCGTCTCCATCACCACCACCTCACCCCAAATCACTCCACTATCTTCTCCCCAAATCACTCTACCTATACCCATCATCACTATCACGTTTTACATCAACTAATCTCCTCAATTTCTCATCTCTGCTCACTGAAACCCTAGGTGAGAAATTGAAGATATAAGTTGATGTTAGAGCAGCAATTGGAGCGGGAGATGACTCAGGAAGAGAAATAGAAGGATGGGTCGACGAGATGGAGCGAGAATTTCATCAACAGTAGGTAATTGGCAAAACCTAATTTTACTGACTTTGGGGAAAATTGGGGGAAAACCTAATTTTGTGTAATTGGGTATAAATGGGTGTTGTGTGGAGTGTGTGAAGGAGACTATTTACCTCTCTGGACTAGCCAGTAGAGAATTTGAGACAAATTCTTATGAACTTAAAATTTCAGTGCTTGTCAGTTACAGTTGCAATTTGCTTATGTGTTGAGTTATCTGATATGTTGCTAGTTATGTATGAATTATCCATGTTAATGTATGTATGTTGCCATAGCATGGTTAGCATGAGCTAATCAGCTTCAGGCCAAGGCTCAGTGAAGCCTTGTGCACTGTCAAGTGTAATTGAGCTAGGATAGTTCTTCCCTGCTGTGTTTAGATTGTGCAAATGAGAGATGTCAATGTTCATAAAGCCTGTGATTGGCTGTACTGTCAAAAGACAGCCAATGCTAGGGGTAGACTAGTGAGCAAGTTGGTGTTCTTTCATTTCTAGTGTATGCTTAGGAATGAACTTAACCTAGACCATGTCACTTGATTAGGATACAAGGTGGATCATATGCCTTGGCTTACCACCACTACTCTTTCAGTCACTTTTAATTTCAGTCCTGTATGCTTGTATTTCAGTTACTTTTCTTGCTTTTTATTTTCCTGCATCTTGTAGTTACTGTGCACTGAAGTCAGTGCACAATCCTGCCTCTTGCCCTTGGCTGCCAAGCCTTGGTTGTTTGTTGCTTTTCTTAACTGCTTCTGTATTGCTTTACCCTGCTTTGGTTCTTAGCCTGCTTCTCTATTGCTTTACCTTGTGTTCTTATTTCTCTGCCTGAAACCTTGCCTGCCCTTAGCTCATTACACACCTTAGCTAGGAAAACTTCTTATATGCTCCTCTCCCTGTGGACAAACCCCTACTCATCATTATATTATAAATCTTGACCTTGTATACTTGCAAGTGTATTGTGTGCATTTAGAATTCACACCAGGCCATCTCGTGCATTGCATCTTCGTTTTTCTTCTTATGGAGTATAAAACAAACATTTTGGCGTTTTGTGAGCATGTTTTTTGAAAGATTTGTTGTGGATCTGTAATGTGGCACATTTTTAGAGGCTACGAACTCAAAAGCATACACAAATAATGGATGAACGAATCACTAGAGAGTGATATTCATCGGTGAAACACAAATCCCTTCGTTTCAGAAGATATATAAGTAAAATGTAAAATTGTGCCTAAACTCAGGTTCGTGAGCAAAACACGGTGGGCGCCAAACTGCGACCACTCGTTTTCCCATAGTCTAAGTAATGTATACAGCTCTGTGGATCTGATACTAAGTAGTATTGATACCTCCGTTGAACCGATATTTCCAAGTAATAAATGATATCTAAGATCAAATAACAACGAAGAACACAAGTATAATGTAAAAGATTCTAAGTTATCATGAGACACAAGAGATTTACGTGGTTCGACATTTGTCTACATCCACGGGGTAATGAGTGCTTGTTTTTGTATTAAGTTATGGTGGTTACAAAAATCTTAAATGCTTCCCAAAGTAATATAGAGAACTCAAGTGGAAGTAAATACTTAAGTTCTAAACATTAAAGAGGTATACGCTTAATACTAGATCTTCTCTCCTAGATATTGAATGCCCTTAGTTTGTTGGTGAAGCTTGATATTTATAGCCCCTCTTGCTCCAGGTATATCTTTGCTGCCTATGGGTCCATCATCTGCTGATATACCTTTCGTACTAATGGTACCTTCGTCCACCGCGTACTTTCTCCAGTTATATTTCGCCACCTCAGCTGGCCCACGTTCCTTCGGGAACTACCCAACCTTAGTACAAGTTGTACCTTCGTTCACCGCCAGCTTCCGCCAATCTGGTTCTGCCACGCTTTCTTTATCCACGTTCCTAGATTCATGCGTGTAGATAAGAGATTTGAGCATTTAATGTTGATTGGATGCGCCATCTACCTCTGTCCCCTCACCAGTTGACTCTATATAGACTAGGATTTTTCCTTCCTTATCTTGACCGTTCACGCCTTCTTTCTTGGGATGAGATAAAGTAGATCTGCGGAGGTATCCCTTGTTACCCAGGCTTCTCTGTTTAGCGAAGGCTACACAGTTAGGTATATATGCGACCACTAATATCGTGACACGTGCTCCACAGAATATTGGTATTCACAGCAACAACCAATAATTCTCTGCCAAACTCGAGTATGACTGATTTATTGAAATCAGGCTAATACCCGTGCTTTATAATGACCCCAAGAACCTAGTGATGTATGTAAGAGCCCGAAATACCTTCTTCTGAAATCTATCGAAATCATGATCATCATAATTACCACCATTAAGAACTACTCATGTTCTTCATGTTTATATTAAAGAAAAATAAGAGGTGCCCTGAGTTAATAAGTGGGTGCCCTTAACAACATTTGAATATGGCAGCCCCCCAGTAAACAAAACTCGACTCCCTTTAGGACTTCCTTTGAAAATGACGGCGGATAAGCTCTTAAGAAGGGGTATGGATGTTTCTAATATATGTTGTTTTTACGACGAAAACGATGAAACTAGCTCGCATTTTTTTTATGAATGTTGGAGGACCCAGAGAATTTGGGATTACTTTGTTGAAGGATGCGGTTTTCGTTGGACTTATAACTCAAATGTCACCACAAATGTGAAGTCTTGGAGGTTCAATTGGGGAGACGAAAGACTTAGTCAAATATGGAATAACATCTCAGTCGCAATATGATGGTGCATATGGAGAGAGCGAAATGCAAGAGTCTTTGAAAAAAAAAGAAAATTTTGGTTAGCCTCATTAGAAACGTCAAACTACAAGCATTCTTTTGGTCCAAATCGAACACAAGAATGTTAGGTCTAACGGCGAATATGGTAGTAGCTTTATGTGACTCTTTATTTCGACCTTCTTGAACTTGTTATATGTTGTCTTAGATTGTCGAATTCACCTTCGTCTCTCTCTTCTTTTTTGTTTCCATTTGTATTCATCGGGTTGAGGTACCCCTCTTAAGTACCTTTTCTTTTCAATGAATTTCATCTTTGATTGATATTTGTGGGTAAAAACTGTTTATGCTGGTTTTGGTCAATTTGGGTGTGTGGATGAGAAACGAGCCTAAACCTTAAACAAATGCACTGCACGAGAGTACTTTAGATTCGAGAGATCAATCTGTACAATCCTGGTCTAAACCAAGAAATGGTCGTTCCAGGCTTGCTTCGGTCATAAAGTGAAGGAGAAGGGTTGGTCTTAGGGAGGGAAGCGAAGAAGGTGTTGAGACCAGAATGATTAATTCTGAAGGTGTGGCTATTTCTTGACTTGTATCAGAATGTGGAACTGGCTTGTGGAATGTAAGTTATCAGTTCTTTTGGTGTTTTCTGGATATTGTGTTGTTTTTAACCAAAAGCTTGTCACCTGGTCGAAAATAGGTGAAACCTATTTATACAAGTCATAACTGAACGCACCCTAGTCTCGTAGGAAGTGGGAGTCGTTGAGTGATGGAGAAGTAGGGGTAATGTGTAAATGTCAGAAGCCACGTTCCCACTATGAAGGAAACGGGTTTGTTTACACCCACTACTTCTTGCCACCACTAACTTCCCTGTTTTCCTGACACTTTCTTATGATGAACGTGTTGCACGCCGCACGCTGTAAACCGCCAGAAAAATACCCTGATGAGCATCCCCCAGTTTGTGACATGTTTGATGTCTCGAGTATGGAAAAGTGTAGTAGGTTGCTGAGTGGGTCTTGTGTACAAGACCTGGTTACTCTGATTAATTGTACGCCAACTAAGTAGCAGATAGCCATGTGTGGCGAGTCAAAGTCAGGAGACTTGCCGCAACAGAATAGCGTGTGATGTTATTAGGATTGATGATCGCCTAAAACTTGCCATGGGACTGTCAATTCTGTGGCGAATTTAGACGGCTGAGATTGTAATTCATGTGAGAGGGTGGCCATTGATTATGGCCGCATTCCGTTAGCATCTTTTAATAGCATAGTAGAGCCATTGGCACATGCCAGTGACATGGTGGCATGGCCAAAGCTAGGATTTGGTGTCGTGGCCAAAATTAGGGCTTGGCGGCATGGCCAAGCTAGGATTTTGCGTCGTGGCCAAAATTAGGGCTTGGCGGCATGGCCAAGGATAGAATTTGGCATGTTGGTGTTGGACCCAAATATGGCTTCGGCAACTTTGGCTCTAGTTGCCATATCGAACTTAATTCCTTAGGGAGCATTACTTGGCTTGGTTGGCGTGACAACATTGGCTAAATTAGGGTTCGATATATCGAAACCCTAATTAGCGCGTGTGGCATATGGTCGTGGCATAATGTCGTTTTTTGTGCAAATGGAGCCATGGCTAGGCCAAAGGAATCATGGCAGAGCCATAACACGGGGATGGCCACAGGAGCAAGGGCGGCTATGAGTGGTCATAGCATGGAGCCACTTTTAGGGTTTCTTGGGTTCCACATGGCTCGTGGCATGTTGAGGGCCCAAAGCGGCGTAATTTGGGCCACAACAGGAAATTAGGGTTTTGGTTAATGCGCCTAAAGAAAAGTCGTGCTTCTCACTAGAAAACCCTAATTTAAGCACGTCATGGCGTTGGCCACGAACAGGAGGTAGGTTAGCACGTAGGCGCGCTATTTACGACACGTTGGCATATTTGGCATGCTGCCACAAAGTGGGACGTTTGGCGTGGCATGTTGGCATGTCGTTCAGCTCATTGGCGCAACATGGCACGTTTGGGGGTATAGAGTAGATACCACGATCACATGTTATAATTGAAAACAAGAACTCCTTCTTTTTGAATTCTTTTTGAAAAAATTGAAAAAAAAAATTAAAAAAAAAAAAAAATTGCTCTTGCCTTTCTGTTTTCCACCTGTAGTGTAACTTAGTATAGCTTTAATGTTGCTGTTTTAGTGTAGCTGTAATTTTGTATCTTTAGCTGTAACTTAGTCTAACTGTAACTTAGAGCATCTGCATCTGCATATTAGTGTAATCATAAGCATCTTAGTTTAAGCATTTTTTCATTTCTTGCATCATCCTGCATTCTTTGCTTTCTTCCCTGTTCACTGCCTCTGCTGAGCTGTTGTGCTTGTGCTGTTGTGGTGCTCCTGCTTGTGTCAGGCCAAGACTGCTGCTGAGCTGCTGTGATTGTTGTTGCAGCCTGTTGCTGCTGAACTACCCCTGTTGCTGCCTGTTGCTGTTGTTGAACTGTACTTCTGCTGCTGCTGAGTCCATGCTGCTCTGCTGCGCTTGCTGCTGCTGTGCAATTGTTGCTTTGAACCAGGCTCTTGCACTGAATTGTAGCTGCTGGCTAGCCCTTGCTTGCTAGCTAGCTAGCTAGATGAATCTTCCCCTGGTGCTGCCTTAAAGCCCCTCCTGCTGGTGCAAAGCCCTGAACTGGTGAAGCTGCTGAGCCTTGATTGCTGGTGAAGCTGCTACCTGCTGTTGCAAAGCCCTTGCTTGCTTGCTTTGTCATATTTGGGCTTCACCATTTTGAACCTGAACTGGTAATCCTGCTGCTACTGAAGCTGCTGCAGCTGGTGTAAGATAAAGCCCAACTGGGCTTGTGAAGTAAACTGATTTGAACCAAGACCAACTGGGCTGAAGCTGCAGAAGGAGAGGAAATTGAACCAAGCCCAACTGGGCCTTGAGTGTTGAAGCCAAAGCTTGGGATGATCCAAAGCCCAACTGGGCTTTTGCAACCAAACTGAACAGCTGGGCTGTGCTTCACAGGTAAGCCTAAACCCATTAAGAGAACCCAAACTGTGGGCTTCCATTTTTCTTGTGGGCTTGTAATATTAAACCCAACATTTGGGCTTATATTTTCTGTTGGGTTTGTAATTAATTTCTTGTGGGCTTGTTTGTTTAATTTCTTGTGGGCTTGTGGTTTTAGATTGATTTGGGCCTGTTGTTTTAATTAAAGAAAACTGAACTTTTGAAAGCCCAGTTGGGCCTCATATTTTAGTTAGTAGCTAGCCAAAGCCCAACTAAATTTCTGGGACTGTGGGCTTAACATCCATTTGAAAACTAAACATTTACACTGTGGGCTTGACCCAAAAACAGAAAACGTTTTCAAAGCCCAGTTGGGCCTCGACCTTTGGCTATTTAAGAGCCCAAATTTCAAATTGTTACCTGGGCTTGTTTCTGAACTGTGGGCCTAAATCAAAGTTCGAGTGGGCCAAAATTTCAAAATTCCAAAAACCAACAGTGAGCTTTACTCACCAGCAGTGGGCCTGTTTTTTTTCAAAAACGTAGCTGGGCTTCGCAAAACCCAACAGTGGGCTTGGTCTCCTTATCCCATTAAAAACCAAAAATTTTCTTTTTCCCTAAAAAACCAAATTTTATTCCAGCAACCCATTAAAACCAAAAGGCCTTACTCCCGATTTTAAAACCAAATTTTTCTTTTCAAAACCCATTAAAAACCAAATGTCTCCCGACAAAACCAAATTTTTCCCAAAAAGTCCAATCCCATTAAAAACCAAATTTTCTTGTATATAATCCAGTAGATAAAAATTTTAAAAATCCTTTTGTTCTTTTTGTATATATTTTTCTAATCCAATATGATCTCGGCTGACATATGTTGGATTCTTGCCTTGAATAACGGAGTTCTAATCTTACTTTCGCCGAAATCGGGTATTCTCTTTCCTTTTTCTCTACTCAACATGATCCTCTTCACATGTTGTATTATAATTTTGTTCATATTTTGAAACATTGAGGACAATGTTTAGTTTAAGTTTGGGGGTATAGAGTAGATACCACGATCACATGTTATAATTGAAAACAAGAACTCCTTCTTTTTGAAAAAAAATAAAAAATAAAAAATAAAAAATCATAAAAATGGAGCTCATTTACCTTGAAATGTTGACTCTTGTGCAAATATGTAAATTTTAGGAGTCTTAGTCTAGATATTTAGGCACCCTGATTCTAGCACAATTCACATGCGATAAGAAACTTGCACGCGCACGATCTACCAATACATGTATAGCCTCGATTTTCAAGGTGTTTGATAGGAAGTTAGATTGCCAATCACTTTAGAATACTGAATGAGACTTGACTATCTTGTTCTTTGGTTGGCTGGGATAGAAGTTGGAGGATACGTTAAGAAAAGCAACCATAGAATTTGACCGGATGCATTCGATAAGGGCCACCTCTTGCTAAGAGTCATGTAATTATGTTTTTTTTTTGTTCATGTATCAAAAGTGTCACTATGTTGTAAAGATCAAAGTTATTTCTTACAAAAAAAAAAAAAAATCAAGTATTTATTCCATGTTTTGTCATGTTAAAGACAATAGTTCTCTCTTGTTCCAAAAATAAAAGAGAGTAATCAATGTAAATAAGAGTCATGTAAAGAGTCATCTTTTTGTTGTAAATAGTCTTGTAATAAGCAAGGAGGGTGCAGCCATCGATGTATAACGCGGGTAAACTGAAATATCACCAACTCATTGGGTGAACATTCACAATTCTCGTAAAGCCGGACAGCTAGCTTGGCTTAGAATTCGGTTCTTAGCCTAAAAACTATCTCTTGGTGATTAGTAGTCATAACTTCAGGTCATTCTAGAAACATGTGTAGATACACTTTACACTCTTATCACGTGTCTTTAGTTTATCTTCACCTAGTGACGAAAGTCATGAAAATTTTCAATCACTTTGAGAATTGCTCTGACGTGAATCGGTATGTGAATAACGGCTACATAGCGTCCTCTGAGAATGTCTCAATGATTGAAATGAGAGTTTAGATTACATAACCATGTATTCCTTGAACCGAAGTTTTCGAACTTTGTTGATCAAGAGAAATCGGGAGGATTGTGGAATTGGCTTGCCAAGTCCGCGAACTGTCGGAAGTTCTCGACCGAGAATTTCTGCTGGGATTTTCCAAAACTCGTTTGTGTGCTAAGTCCGCGAACTCAGTCCGCGAACTGGCGGAAGTTCTCTTTCCGAGAATTTCTTCTGAGTTTGGAAAACTCAACCGATTAACTTAAGTCCGCCAACTTGTTTGTGAACTTAAGAGGTTATGATCTAAAGATGTGCTCTGAACATGAAACATTAAATTACTAAGGAATGCTTTATGAAAACCGTGGCTATAATGTTCATGAGTCTATTCAATCGAATCGAATCATCTTTGTTTCAATTTTGTCTTGTGTAGTTACATAAGAGCTCATAGCAATTGAACAACTCTTTAACTAGTTCATTTGAGTCAATTGAACTAGTTATGGTGAAGAAGAACAAGGTTAATATGAAATGCTCATATGGTTAACCTTTTGGGTTACTATGTTGAACCAACTTACACGTACACGTTTGGGCATGGTTTTCACGAACCCAGTAAACGTCTACCCGAGTGTGTGTGACAAGCTAATTTTTCGATCTAACGGTTGAGAAATATTAGCTTGAATCTAAATCAGGTTTTCATCTAACGGTGAATAAGGATTGCTTTGTACCTAAGGCAAAACCCTGATTTGAAGGCTATATAAAGGAGACATCTAGCATTGTGAAAAACTAATCCCCACACGTCTGTGTGCTACTAGTGCGTCCGCTAGAGTCGATCTCCATTAACCTTTGATTTTCTTCTCTAAAATCAGGTTAACGACTTAAAGATTTCATTGGGATTGTGAAGCCAGACCGGTATTACTTTATCGTAGTTGTGTGATCTGATCTTGCATCTTCTATCGTACGAGTACAATCAATTAATTAACTTGAGATCGTGAGAGTTCTCCGATAGGAAAGATAAAGAAGTCACAAACATCTTTGTCTCAGTGTTTGTGATTCCTCGACAATCTGCTTGTGTAGTCAGGAAGGATTGTGGAGAGGTGATTAATTAATCTAGGCTATTCTTCGGGAATATAAGACCGGATTATCAATTGGTTCCTGTTAGCTTGATTTTATATCTAAAGACGGAACAAAACCTAGGGTTTATCTGTGGGAGACAGATTTATCCTCTTATAGACTTTTCTGTGTGAGACGGATCTGTTTATTATCAAGTCTGTGATTTTGGGTTACAGCAACTCTTGGTTGTGGGTGAGATCAGCTAAGGGAATCAAGTGCGCAGTATCCTGCTGGGATCAGAGGCGTAGGAGTAAAAATGTACCTTGGATCGGTGGGAGACTGATTGGGGTTCAACTATAGTCCATTCCGAAGTTAGTTTGTAGTAGGCTAGTGTCTGTAACGGCTTAATACAGTGTGTATTCAATCTGGACTAGGTCCCGGGGTTTTTCTGCATTTGCAGTATCCTTGTTAACAAAATTTCTGGTGTATGTGTTATTTCTTTTCCGCATTATATTTTATATAATCGAAATAATACGGGTTGTGCGTTCGTGATCATCAATTGGAAATCCAACCTTTGGTTGTTGATTGATATTGATTGATACTTGGACATTGGTCTTTGGTACCGTCCAAGTATTCCTTGTATTTGATAAAGACTCGCTATTGTTTTTAGCGTGAGTAAAAATCAAATCAAGAGAGAGATATTAACTCCTTGAGATACTTTTATCTAGACTGAGTCTGACTGTCTAGTTGATTCTCTAGCAAAGTATTTCGGAGTTAGTCCATACAGATTGCTAATCGAAATATTGGGTGGTGTTGTTAGACCCCTGCTTTTTCACACGTATCACACAACTCTAAACTAGTAGAAGAAATATTGATTGGTTAATTTAATTGATCATTTTAAATAACCCCTCAATTCTGAGACACTAAAAATAATAAAGATAATCAACAATAAAATAAAACTCGAAATAAACGTGGTTAAAGAAATAATGCTTCATTGTTCAGGACTTTGAAATCATCCATAACCAATTAAAAGATTAGCTACTCATAATTAAAAAGTACTAGCAAATAAATAGAGAAGAAGGAATTAAAATGAAACTAAAAGCAGAAGCTCGCGACAAAAGCCACGAGCTCTCTCTGTTTCTCGCTACAATGGTAAAGGATAAAGTGTTTCTCCTCCTTGGAAATTAATCCAAAAGACGAGGTGGTAATTGAAGTTGTTCTTCGTCCCTTTTTATAGCCTCCCATCCCTCTGCTCATTCCGCAAAACCCGTAGTGGGAAAGGATTGAAATCCTAGCCTCATGTGCCACCTTTTGCGCGGAAACCCCGCAATTGATAACTGTACGAGTCAGTGACAGAATTTATCGCCTGCCCAAATCAGAATTTGTTGAAAGGAATAATTGATATCATTTCAGTGTAGCATGAAGTAGTTTAACTCAGTAACTGCGGATTATGATTGGCCGCAGCTTTAACCGGGACCCGCGTGAATAAAGATCACTCCTTGGATGCTGATGGTACATCAAAATCCATGATTACTTGCTATATCAAATTTGCACCACAAGGGACAAGTTCTGCTAACTTCTTCAGACGGGTCCCACCAGTGACTTCATGTTTCTTCTCTTTCATGCCAGCAAACCAAGCTTGACTGCAACCATCTTCCTTGCCATGATCATCAACCGAGCTCCATCATTCATGGCTTGTTCTTGCAACTCCAACAAACCAATGAGAGGCTCGTGCTCATCATTCCCGGCATTACTTCCATCTTCACCATCGAGAAGCAATGACAATAACAGCACCATCAAGTAATCATTACAACTGCCGATAATGGTAGTAACCTTCTTCATACCTTCCCTGTCTTTGTAAGCTCTTCTCTCGTCTTTAATGATTGTGATTTCTACTGCCAAGCTCGAGTACCACCTTCAATGGCAGTATCACCATTACCGCAACATCAAAAGTTGATCATTGATACGATCAACTCCATCCGTTCTTCCCTTGTTATTACTCGAGCTCCATCACTGTGAACTTGTGTACACATATATCTCACTATCAGACACGTGTATATAAAAAGGTACGTGGAAAGCATGCAGGCCAAAACATCAAAACATGATGCGTCACGAAACACCTAATAAACCCCGAGGAGTTACTTTATCTCATCCCCAAAAGAGGAGCTAAGATCAACGGTGGAGAGAAAGTTAGCTGACACGGACTGACAGGGGCAGAAGACACTTGTCTGACACGAGCAGACCCCTCAACTACCCACATTAAACACTCTGAGCAGTGTACGTGTCAACCAACCTGTGGAACGAGCGAGGATGCCTCTGCGGGATCAAGGGGAAAACGCAGACCTCCGCGTGATGGACGCAAGGACACAAGAAGATAAGGTTCCAACGGTCTTCAGAGATGGGTCCCACGTTCTAACCTTATAAATACCCAATCTCCACCAAGAGGAAGGGGGATCGAAAATATCAGGAAGGGAAGGAGGGAGAGAGAGAGAGAGAGAAATAGTAAGGGTAAGTTAATCCCTTAGAGGAGAGAAACATGTAAACCCCAAAAGTCATTCAACTATTCGTGTAACCGTGAAGAACATAGTAAAACAACAAACCCCGTGGATGTAGGCCTTAGGGCTGAACCACGTAAACCTTGGTTTTATTTACATTTCAGCACTTTACATTCATTTAGCTCCGTGCATGTTTGCTTATATGTTTTGTTTTCCTTAATACTTATATCCCATGCACAATCGCCACGCATGGAGTTGTTGGATGAGGCCATGATAAACCCGAAGGTTTTGAGCCAATGAATCAACACCAGGGTACCATCATCATAATCTCTTTAGATGATAATGATTGATTGTGAGCGTTCGAAGCCTCTTCATACTCATTAACAACCGCATCTCGCGCTTCATCAAGATGATCATATTCCGCGGATAATTTCTTATAGTCTAGTTGAAGGTTGGTGAGAGTAAATTGACAGGCATCTAATTCTACCTGCTTCATCGAGTCCATATGACGAAGGTGGTCGACAAAACGCTACATGATTACATGATTACAAAAAGTATAATGATGCCGCGGATCCTACAAAACGCTGCGATCTCTACCTAAGTGGCGGCCCCATCGGCAAGATTATTCCGAAGACTTGATGGGACGCTCCCACCAGAAGAGGGGCCCGAGGAGCTGGGCAAGGCAGAAGGAACGGGACGACGAGGATAGTTCTTCACGAGACCATGTTCAATCCTTAGGCCAAGTTATATCCTCTCCAGCATCTTGTTCGTCTCCTCAGCCAATTGACAACGAGCCTTGTGTTTAATAACTGTTGTCCGCTGTTGGGCTTGGGATAATAACGAAGATAGCCGGTTCACTTCTCTAGAAGCAGCACCAACGGCCTCCTCGCGGGTTGCTGCTAAATTCTTGAAGTGATTGGTCTGTTCTTCCTGCTGCGCTAAGGAAGATTGAGCCTTTTCAAGTTTTTCATTTGTGACGCGAAGGCGTCCCTCGAGCTCTGAAAAAGACAACACCACGGAGTTAGCGTAGAAAAAAAACAAGGTCACACTCGATGAAATGGGATTATACCTTCGACACAAGCCGAAGCCTCTTCATACTCATTAACAACCGCATCTCGCGCTTCATCAAGATGATCATATTCCGCGGATAATTTCTTATAGTCTAGTTGAAGGTTGGTGAGAGTAAATTGACAGGCATCTAATTCTACCTGCTTCATCGAGTACATATGACGAAGGTGGTCGACCTCTTTATTTATCTCTGAGACCCCTTTGCTGAGTCTGTACATGCACACTTCGAGATTCCTCTCAGACTCAGCATGACGAGCTACGTCGGCACGAGACGCGGAAAGAGCATTGCTGAGAGCGTAGACTTCAGCACGAGTATCATCTCTTTCTCTGGCAAGACAGAGCATATTATCCTGGACCCCCGAAAGAGGAATGGATCGAGCCGTCTGTAATTCTTCTTCCAACAGCTGAATCCTAGATTCCAACAAGGAAGTGCGCTCACGGGCTTCCCGCAGATTATCACGGGTCCACAGCAGTGTGCCATAAAATAAAGCACGATCATGGTTGTACAGATTTTGCATGTCGACCATCTGAACATGCCGCGCGCGCCATACCTCAGCCCGAGCATCCCATTTCTTAGCTTCACTCTTAATTTTCTCAACCAAATCTCTAATACGAGATTTTTGCCGAACTCTTTCGTTTCGAAGCCATATCAGCTCGGGGACGCCACCCACTGGAGATAGGGTGGGGAGACTCAGACAGAACAACTAAGAGATAAAAGAATGACGACATACGGCGAGGGAAAAGAACCAAACCTGTGAAAGTGGAAACTTGGCTACGAGTTTGCTCTAACTCAGCGCGCACTGCAACAAGTTCTGAACGAAGATCAGCCTCTGCTTCACCCAGATTTTCTTTCTCCTTAAGGCTTTTCTTCAGCTCTTCTATTTCCACCTCAGCCGCAGATAATTCCTTTTCTCGGTGACGAAGATTAGCCTCGAGCTTCAGAGATTTCGCTTTGAAGAACTGATACAGCACGTGGTTACAATGCTCGCTCCTCATCATCTACACATCAAGATGACAAAACATTATTTCACCGAAGCGTCTGATCGTCACGTAGAAGTATGTACGAAAATTTACCTCCAGCACACGCTGCTGCGGAAAGCCATATTGATACCCGTCGGCGATAGCCATCATATCGGCAACGGAAGTAGGAGGCTCCGGCACGAGGGTAGCTTCGGGAACAGTCAACCTTTTTCCCCAGGCTTCAGACACCTGCGCCTTAGAAGACATCTCCATCATGCGACGGGTATACGCGGTTGATTCCTTTTCCCCAGCAACAACAGGAGCGGGATGAGAGACAAACAGAAGATTCTTTTCCTTAAACCAATCCATGATGGCGTCCTCACCCTCAGACGTCGGTGACTGGGGAAGACTATCGGCAGGCGCATCAACGACAGATTTTCCTTTCTCTGACACGACCCCCTCAGCACGAATGTTGGCATGCTCCTCCGCGCCTACATGCACAGCAGGCTCCTCTGCACCAACATCTTCTACAGTAGCATCCCCATTACCATCACCACCAAGAACATCCCAATCATCATTGGGGGAAAGTAAAGAGAAGTCCTCGGGAAAATCGAGGGCTTCGTCAAATAACTCCCCCGTGGAATACATCCGATCAAAAGAAAATTCTTGAGAAGTGGGAAGGGTATCCGCGACATCACCAGCAGGGACGGAAACATCCCCGATGACAACGTCATCAGCCACCACAGCTTTGTTCCTTCCTTCATCACCAGCGTGACCAGCGAAGACCTCTTCTTCGACATTGATAGGGGAGGTACCAGTACGTTCCTCCCCATCTGTAATCTCGTCCTCAGCAAACTCTTCGTTCACTGGACTAGTAACTTCTTCTTGGGCTTCAACCTCGCCCATCACCGTAGTAGAAGACTGCTTCGGCCTAATCTTTTTCTTCTTCAATACCTGAAACCAACACCACAAAAAGAATTATTTTTCCCGTCCGATGGAAGTTCTAAAAAAGAAGCGCAGCTAGAATCTGCATACCTGAGCAGCTGAGATATTCTTCGGTGGGAGTATAGCACCGGAACCATCCTCCTCGTCTCCCTCTACGACGTCCAGGGCATAAGGAAAATTCATGCCCGCAAAGTTCAGACGCCAGGGGCAGAAATCTCCATAGCGAACAGGAGGAGATTCGCGCGGCTTACTATTCTCGGTAGGCCGCCAACCGCGGGGACCAGGAATCCAACCGTAAGCCCACGGATCAACTATCTCGATAACGGTGGCGTGCCACTCGTAGTCATGATCGCGCTTGATCCTCTCTCGCGCGGGGAAGAGTTTCCGACGACTGGACTCCTCCGTGCCAGGAACATACTTCAGCTTGGCATCGCTGACCTCATTTAACAGACGAATCTCGCCTCGAGGAGCAGGGAGATTCCGAAGGCTGACACTCCACGGCTTGCGATTCCTACTATTGACGTAATCACCGAAGGAGTTATTGAAATTCTCAGGAGTATACCATTCCTTCTCCATGGGATTGGGGACGTAACAAGTCATCGACGTTTCCCCCTTACTCCGCAGATAGCATTCCTTCAGGGCGCGGAGATAATTCCCCGATAGTTGGGATACGGAACGGCTGTGAGTATTGGTGGAAGAACCCTCACGACTAGCGAGCACGTCGTAATAGAAGGAATCACCTGATTTGTACAACGGCAGCATGAGACCAGCTTCGAATGCCCCAACCGTCGTTAACAAATGAAATTCATCAAACTCATACTTGGAGATAAGCTCATACGTAATATCATCCTCAGGGGCATAGAAACGAACCCCGAAGGCTTGAAGCTCATGCTTTTCCTTGAATATTTCAAGATCGATATGCTTGAAGGTTACTTTTTTCCTGCTAACAGAGACACTGCGCATTAAGGGAGCAGCCTCATCCTCCTCGGCGGGGCCGGATGAACTAACGAACGCTTCCGAAGCTTTTCTCTTCACGGGGGGATTCTTTGAAGATTCAACCCTAGGAGCTACACCCTTCGTATTCTTCCCTTTAAAAGTTGGAGAAGACCGTAGATGATGCTCGGGCACTAACGAACGTAGAGGAGGAATGTCAAAAGCAACAGCGCGGGGCGGAGCCTGCGTACTCCTAGTATCATCACGAGGACGAGCCATTGAGCGATCAAAGACTCTTCGAGAACCAGACGGAATTATCGGAGGAATCTCTTCCCTAGAGGACGAGGCTTTCGCTCCAGAAGAAACTCGACTCCGACGAACATCATCTTGAGACTCTCGACGTGGAGGAGATCTCGATAACCCAGAATCAGGAGTCTGATAAGTAGGCCGCGGACGGTCAGACATGGCTGCAGAAAGAATAAAATCAAGAACAAGTTACACACAATCAAAAAACATTACCAAAAATCAAAAAACACATCCATAGCAATACAACCACGATAACGTAGCAACCCTAAAATTAGTATACATGCTCAAAATTTCACCCTCGAAGTAATGGCTTCCTTAATTTAAGATGAAGAACAGGGGCAAACTAGTATGCAAGCATCAGAAGAAGTTCTTCATCACAAACAAGGAACAACAGTAGCAGAAAATTCACAAATCAACACAGCATAAAACGGTGGAAATAAAGAAAAGAAAAACTTACCGGAAAAAACAGCAGTAGAAGAAACAAACAGGAGAAGAGGGCGTGGTTAATGCTAAGGTGGAGAGAATTTAAGATCACAGGTGCAATGAAGACTGACAGAAAATTTAAGATCACAGGTGCAATGAAGACTGACAGAGAATTTAAGGTCACAGGTTCAATGAAGACAGACAAAAAATTTAAAGGAAGAATGAAAACTGAGAGAGTGTTTAGGAAGAATGAAATTAAATTTTCTTTCTATCCTTAAAATACCCGAAAGAAAGAGAAGGAAATTAAGGGAGGAATGGGAAACGTGCCCGTTACATAAGCAGTTAATGCACGAATAAAAGACGTGCCCAAGTATCTAGGAGAAGTTATTAGGAGTGAGAAGAATATGCGACGATAGTTTTTCTTCAAGGAACCCATTAGTCATTCAAGCCCGAAGAAAAGGGGCAAATTGTGTACACATATATCTCACTATCAGACACGTGTATATAAAAAGGTACGTGGAAAGCATGCAGGCCAAAACATCAAAACATGATGCGTCACAAAACACCTAATAAACCCCGAGGAGTTACTTTATCTCATCCCCAAAAGAGGAGCTAAGATCAACGGTGGAGAGAAAGTTAGCTGACACGGACTGACAGAGGCAGAAGACACTTGTCTGACACGAGCAGACCCCTCAACTACCCACATTAAACACTCTGAGCAGTGTACGTGTCGACCAACCTGTGGAACGAGCGAGGATGCCTCTGCGGGATCAAGGGGAAAACGCAGACCTCCGCGTGATGGACGCAAGGACACAAGAAGATAAGGTTCCAACGGTCTTCAGAGATGGGTCCCACGTTCTAACCTTATAAATACCCAATCTCCACCAAGAGGAAGGGGGATCGAAAATATCAGGAAGGGAAGGAGAGAGAGAGAGAGAAATAGTAAGGGTAAGTTAATCCCTTAGAGGAGAGAAACATGTAAACCCCAAAAGTCATTCAACTATTCGTGTAACCGTGAAGAACATAGTAAAACAACAAACCCCGTGGATGTAGGCCTTAGTGCTGAACCACGTAAACCTTGGTCTTATTTACATTTCAGCACTTTACATTCATTTAGCTCCGTGCATGTTTGCTTATATGTTTTGTTTTCCTTAATACTTATATCCCATGCACAATCGCCACGCATGGAGTTGTTGGATGAGGCCATGATAAACCCGAAGGTTTTGAGCCAATGAATCAACACCAGGGTACCATCATCATAATCTCTTTAGATGATAATGATTGATTGTGAGCGTTCGGACCCCCTCGTGGTTTGTGTGCTTACAGATTTCATTATCTCAGTTTCGTTCTATATATAGCTTCTCTATCGACATCACGAAACTCCATCGAGCACAGCATCATCATTTTCATCACGATCATCTCCTGATTTCTGCCAACAGCTCCACTAGTCACGACTTCTGATAATCAATGGAAGCAACATCATTTCCATCACAGTCTCATCACGGTGGCAGCAGCAACAGAATAATCGAGTCTCAACTGACCAAGCTCGAGTCCAATGGCATCAACCAATAATTCTCTGCCAAACTCGAGTATGACTGATTTATCGAAATCAGGCTAATACCCATGTTTTTTAATGACCCCAGGAACCTAGTGATGTATGTAAGAGCCCGAAATACCTTCTTCTGAAATCCATCGAAATCATGATCATCATGATTACCACCATTAAGAACTTCTCATGTTCTTCATGTTTATATTAAAGAAGAAGAAGAGGTCCCCTGAGTTAATAAGTGGGTGCCCTTAACAACATTCGAATCTGGCATCCCCCCAATGACAAAACTCGACTCCCTTTAGCACTTCCTTTGAAAATGTCTGCCCCTTAACATGATATGCCCCTTAACAAATAGTGAGGGTGCCCATAACACTTCTGTTAGAAAATGATTGTTGGTCTTCTAAGTTCTTGTTTTGCTCGTAACTTCTTCGTACAAACTCAGAATGACTCCGTTCTTTCGCCATTGCCTTTGTCTTCTTCGTAGAAATCTTGTACTTGAACGAGTTCCACTTGGCCCTTCCCCACTTGTAGCTAGCTTCTTTTATTGCACAACTAAGCGCAAATTCACTTCTTTTTGGATGATTCGCCTACTGAAAGACAAATACAAGAAAACAAACATAATATACCATAATCTTCAAGAAAACCAACAAATACTAGCATGGAATTGACACCAATTATATGTGAAATATGCACTTATCAAATTCCCCCACACTTGGCTTTTGCTAGTCCTCGAGCAAATTATCTAACCTAAAATAAAAAAAATCTCTGTCGTTGAGGACCCGATTGCACTTAGCATTGCAACGAGCCTTTAAGCCCCTAGGTGTCCCTAGTGGAAGAGTTATAGTCTCGTGAGGACTTACCAGAGGTATACCCACAAAACCTACTCCAACTTCAGAGCGTTCCAGCGTCCCAAGCATCCAAAGAGCTATGATAACATAGAATTTCTGCATGCTAGTAATAAGAAGTTAGAAATACCAAAGAACATATTCTCATTCTTAAATGTTGAGTGAGAAATAATCACACCATAATGAGAGAACGCGTTTTTGAGAGCGACCAATAAGCATTTCGCCTCGACTTCTGCCTCACTTAAAAAGATTTTATGATTATTGCACTCAATAAGACGGCTTTTTTATGGGTCTCACATGTGTGCAGGTAGGAATGAAGAGAGAAATCCTACACGCGTTGAATGGTGGGAAGGAACCTTCCGAATTATTTCTGGAGACCCCACAAAATCGTGGGAAATAAAAGACTTTTTCTGATGATCTCTAAGAAAGGAAATCAACCATTATAGCAAGGATGGGAGTACTTACCACCTTCACATCCGATCGGCAGTAATGATAGCACCACTCTCACAGCATCTAATAGAAACGTCTTCGGCTCGTCTTCTTTGTCTTCAGCTTTGGCTTCAACTGTTGATGATAAACCTTGAACTTCATAAAACTTTGACAATTTGCAACTTTTTTCCTCTATTTCCTTGTTGCTTGAAACTTCTTTATAGATTTTTCTTCCTCATGGCTTTATTGATGAAATAAATCCTAAATGCAAATCTTTTTGTATTTTTGTATGTTTTTTTTGTATATATATATATATTCTTTTCCTTTTTCTGTTTCCTTTTTTTTTGTATTTTTTTTGTTTTGCTTTTGATAAAAAGATTTCAACTACAATAAAAATAGAATAAAATAAACATGGCCATGAAAGAAGTACTGTACCACTTGAATTTTCACAACTTGTAATGTCTTCGTATCATAACTTCAATAACTCTCGTCTTTTGATTTTCTTTGCTTTTGTAAATAAATCTTCCGCTTGGATATAGAATTATGCTCATTGTATTGTAAGGCTTCAACATGTATGTAAAATCTGCTCATTATATGTTGCTTCACTTGGATATGAAATTTTTCCTTCCTTGTATTGTTGTTTGTAAACCTTAAACATCTTCAACTTTCCTTGTAGAATTTAATGTCGCTTCCTTGTTGATGATGATGTGTTTCTATGGACCTGTTGTTGGCGACAGAGAGAATGGTGCTAACTGCAAATCAAACTACAAGAAGGTGATTTTCATCTATAGATGTCACCCTCATGATTGACAAAATTAGCACTCAAGAGATCAAAAATAGTGCTGAAAAACGGTGTGAAGTTAGGTAGCTCACCATTCTACCCGAATTTAATGTACGGTGACACACACTCAAAAGAAAGCTCTTTAGTCATCTATAAAGATTTTTTTGGTATGCTTCCTCGGTTGATTTGAAAATAGGTAGTCTCCACTAATGATTGATCAGCAACTCTAATAATGCATTCCCCCTGCTCCTCATTTGCCACCGGCATGATTAAATCCATCATTTAACACTTAACAAGTAAGAAATCCAAACGTAGTTCCCTAACACTTCCAAGTTCAATTATGTCGATCAGAAATCTCGATGTAAACATACCTAGAATTATGCTAGTGACTCTAAAATCTCTACAAGTTGAAGGTTTTTGTTTTTTTTTATGCAATAATTACAAAAAATTTGTAAAATTCGACTCAAGAAATTTAAAAATTCTATATGCAAATTATGGAAATACTCCCCCACACTGAAACTTTACATTATCCTCAATGTAATTGAGTCATCCAAAGTAAAATAAGGTGGGAAATAAAAATATGGTATGCAAAACTAAGAAAAATAAAACATAAAGATAGAAATACAAAACCGGTGGGTTGCCTCCCATTCAGCGCTTGATTTATCGTCCTCAGCCCGACTTAGCATTCATTCACATTACTCCTCTAGAGGGAGCAAATCACGAAGCTCAAGGGAATCTACATCAACCTTGTCGCGTGGAACCTCCCATATACCAATAATCTGAAAATCTGGTAGTCCACCCAGAAAACAATCTGCAATTCTAGTAACAACTTCACACAATTATTAGCATAAGGTGTAAATATAAATAATGAAATTGCTATTTTATGGAAGTTTCCCCCACACTTAGTCCTTTCTACACTCGGAAGTGGATATAGAACATAAAATATGGGAACTTCTTCGGGTTCCTCTCGGTGAACCTGCATAATGCTAGAATCAAACACATCTAGTGGTGCGTAATTAGAAGTAAAATAATACGTTAAAACTTTAGAAGCACACAACTCCAATCCTAAGTGATGTGGATCAAAATATTTAGAAATATGCAAAGGATTAGACAAACCTTCCGCAATATCTTGTATTACAGGATCCTCATCATTCTTAAAGAATTGTAATGGATTATTTACTTCATGTGTATCGTGGTCCTCTATCAAGCTATTTAGCCATTCTTCATCGGTTTCTGCTTCAACTAAAGTTTCAACATCATTATAATCCTTGGCAAGCTCAATTGGGTCTTCCACAACTTTAATCAATTCAGTTTCACTCTCAATCTCAATCTCTTGAACAATTTCATCATCGGAATCAGAATATTTTCCTATAAAGTCTAGTTCATTTGTGCAAATCTTAGGGTCTTCCGTATGAGTCTCCGGCGATGGAATAATTGAGTTTACTTCCTTCAAATCAACCGGCCTAAAAACATTGTAATCCGGATATTCTTCATAACATTGATATGCATTTGAGTATGTTATACCGTTCACAACAATGGTTCGGTCATTCCAAGGCTCCTCAATTTGAATAGGCGAATGATCATTATTACGATCCGGAGTTGGAATAACTTTATCACTATTACATGGAATTTCCAAAGGTTGCTCATCTTCAAAATATTCTTTGTCGTCCATAGGAATTTTGGAATTGTTTTGGTTTTTAGGCCATACTTCTTCCTCATCCCTATTTTTACCGAGTTGAGAAATTTTTTCATATAATTTCTTTGAATTCCTTTGAATTTCTCGATGTGATTCCTCCTACTCATCATACGTTTGAAGTGATTCTTGCATCATGGTGCATATCTGTTATGCAAAACTAGAGAATTTCTGATCAAAAGTATAACTATCCTCCCGTCCTTGTTTGCTCCCTTACATACCCGTCATAAGTTTGTTGATACGCATGAGAGTACCCGTAAGGTTCCATAGGATATGGATCATGGCCAAATGATTGGTTTTGATTGTATCCTTGATATGGTTGGTAATTATCATAAGACTGAGATCGAAAACTATATTGACTAGTATCAAATTGATCATCACCGTGATGTGATCGATCTTGTACACCGCACATGTTATTTCCAAATGGAAACATGACGATGATACAAAATTGTAACAATTAAAATTAATTAAACCTAAAAATAAAAATAAAAAATTATGCACTCAAATCGTTTAAATAATTTTCCCCCGTTCAAGACGGGTTATGAATACTATCAACTCATCGTGAACACAATATAAAAATAAAATCAAGAAGCAAAATAATAATTAAAAAAAAAACAACTAAAGTACATAAAAAAAGAATAACAACTAAAACTAAAAGAAAAATAAATTAAAGAAAAATATAAAAAAAAATTACTAAATAAAATTACTAAAAGAAAATAAAACAACTAAAAGCTACCGACTGCTCCCCGGCAGCAGCGCCAAAATTTGGTGCGTGTCGTCTATGCAATAAATTAATTATTTATTTCCATACAATTAACTGGTAATATAATGGCAAGGAGTTCGTTCCCACGAAGAGCAGGGAGGTTTTAGCTGTTAAAAAGTAACTGAAAAGAGGGGTTTTAGATTTTAATAAAAGTAACTTATAAAACGAAAATAATAAATATTGGTTTAAATTAATAAAGAGAAAGATGATTATGGAATCATTCGCGTCACTGAACCGAAGCTTAATTAAATAGAAGTTTATCTCGTATTAAATTTATATTGTTATCAACCATAGAATAACAATAAGCTCTGCTATCCCCCGGATTCCTATTGTCACTGGATACGGAAGCGCTCGACTACCAGCTTTTATCCAACCAACCCACCAAGAATAAGCTCTCAAGGTGTAAGTTAGTTGAATGCTTTACACTCTATGAATCAGGTTGATCCCAGCATCAGACACATAGGCTCTGTCAGCTTACTAGTGTTATCTTTACACACAATTGCTTAACAAAATCCCTTTGTCAGCTCTTGCGATTTACTACTGTGTAAAGAGTTGATGTGACAATTACACGTATCAAACAACTCTAAACTAGTAGAAGAAAAATTGATTGGTTAATTTAATTGATCATTTTAAATAACCCCTCAATATTCTTAGACACTAAAACTAATAAAGATAATCAACAATAAAATAAAACTCGAAATAAACGTGGTTAAAGAAAATAATGCTTCATTGTTCAGGACTTTGAAATCATCCCTAACCAATTAAAAGATTAGCTACTCATAATTAAAAAATACTAGCAGATAAATAAAAAAGAAGGAATTAAAATGAAACTAAAAGCAGAAGCTCGCGACAAAAGCCACGAGCTCTCTCTGTTTCTCGCTCCAATGGTAAAGGATTAAGTGTTTCTCCTCCTTGGAAATTAATCCAAAAGAAGAGGTGGTAATTGATATTGTTCTTTGTCCCTTTTTATAGCCTCCCATCCCTCTACTCATTCCGCAAAACCCGTAGTGGGAAAGGATTGAAATCCTAGCCTCATGTGCCACCTTCTGCGCGGAAACCCCGTAATTGATAACTGTACGAGTCAGTGACAGAGTTTATCGCCTTCCCAAATCAGAATTTGTTGGAAGGAATAATTGATATCCTTTCAATGTAGCATGAAGTAGTTTAACTCAGTAACTGCGGATTATGATTGGCCGAAGCTTTAACCGGGACCCGCGTGAATAAAGATCACTCCTTGGATGTTGTTGGTACATAAAAATCCATGTATACTTGCTATATCAAATTCGCACCACAAGGGACATGTTCTGCTAACTTCTTCAGATGGGTCCCACCAGTGACGTCATGTTTCTTCTCTTTCATGCCAGCAAACCAAGTTTGACTTCAACCAACTATCTTTTTTGCCATGATCATCAACCGAGATCCATCATCCATGGCTTGTTCTTGAAACTCCAGCAAACCAATGAGAGGCTCGTGCTCATCATTCCCGGCATTACTGCCATCTTCACCATCGAGAAGCAACGACAACAACAGTACCATCAAGTCATCATCACAACTGCCGATAATGGAAGCAACCTTCTTCATACCTTCCCTGTCTTTGTAAGCTCTTCTCTCGTCTTTAATGACTGTGATTTTTACTACCAAGCTCGAGTACCACCTTCAATGGCAGTATCACCATTACCGCAGCAGCAAAAGTTGATCATTGATACGATCAACTCCATCTGTTCTCCCCTTGTTATTACTCGAGCTCCATCACTGTGAACTCATTATCTCAGTTTCGTTATATATATAGCTTCTCCATCGACATCACGAAACTCCATCGAGCACAACATCATCATTTTCATCACGATCATCTCTTGATTTCTGCCAACAGCTCCACTAGTCACGACTTCTGATAATCAATGGAAGCAGCATCGTATCCATCACAGTCTCATCACGGTGTATCGAGTCTCAACTGACCAAACTCGAGTTCAATGGCAGCTGTGACTACTCGTTTTCCCGTAGTCTACATAATGTATACATCTCTGAGGATCTGATACTAAGTAGTATTGATACCTCCGTTGAATCAATATTGCCAAGTAATAAATGATATCTAAGATCACAATAACAACGAAGAACACAAGTATAATGTAAAATATTCTAAGTTATCATGAGATACAAGAGATTTACGTGGTTCGACATTTGTCTACATCCACGGGGTAATGAGTGCTTGTTTTTGTATTAAGTTGTGGTGGTTACAAAGATCTTAAATGCTTCCCAAAGTAATAGAGAGAACTCAAGTGGAAGTAAATACTTAAGCTCTAAACATTAAAGAGGTATAATCTTAAGAATAGATCTTCTCTCCTAGATATTGAATGCCCTTAGTTTGTTGGTGAAGCTTGATATTTATAACCCCTCTTTCTCCAGGTATATCTTTGCTGCCTCTGGGTCCATCTTATGCCGATATAACTTTCGTACCAATGGTACCTTCGTCCATCGCGTACTTTTTCCAGTTATATTTCGCCACCTCAGCTGGCCCACGTTCCTTCGGGAACTACCCAACCTTAGTACAGGTTGTACCTTCGTTCACCGCCAGCTTCCGCCAATCGGGTTCTACCACGCTTTCTCTCTCCACGTGCCTAGATTCATGCGTGTAGATAAGAGATTTGATCATTTAATGCTGATTGGATGTGTCATCTACCTCTGTCCCCTCGCCAGCTGACTTTATATATACTAGGCTTTTTCCTTCCTTATCTTTACCGTTCACGCCTTCTTTCTTGGGATGAGATAAAGTAGATTTGTGGAGGTATCCCTTGTTACTCAGGCTTCTCTGTTTAGCGAAGGCTACACAGTTAGGTATATATGCGGCTACTAAGATCGTGACACGTGCTCCACAGAATATTGGTATTCACAGTTTGCCCCCTTTCTTTCATCTTCTACCGTTTGGTAGAAGTGGAAGAAAACTTCCGTTACGCCGCCAATTTTGCACGTACCGATTGGGTGGTCCCTACATGTCCTTTCATGCAATAACCTCCCCTTGAATTTCGGGACATCCAAATTTTTTGGATTTTCCAACCGCCTATAAGAGGGGAACAAAGAGAAGGGAATTTTATTAACTCCCTTTCCTCTTCTTCTTTGAACTGTCGCTCTCTATCCCTTTTATTGAGATACTCTTTTGCTGCTAACTTCTCCTCTTTTTCCTTCGATTCTCCGCGTGCTTTGGCTCCACTGTGTCGATCATACAAGTAAGTGATACCCGTATTTGGTCTTGATTTTCTCCATGCTTGCCCCTGTTGTATCGTTGTCGGAGTAGGAGATTTATTGATGTTGCTTATTATGCTTGCATGTGAGAGTTCCTGCTTTCTTTTGCTTGTTTACGCTGTATGGGAACTCGGGTTTTGTTCCATTTTGATTTTTGATGATGGTTTCGGTATGCATGTTATCAAAGGTTTTTGATTTTCCCCCATGATATGTTTAGACTGTCCCCTTTGGTTGGTTAAGTGAAACCCATGCCCAAAGTTCGTCGGTTTTTTGCCCCCAATTCACTTTTGAATGAATTGCAATCTTCTTCTGCCATTTTTGATGGAGATGTTCTTCCTGCTGGTTTTAGGCATCATGAGGCTTCCAAAGAAACCTACGCGTGAGGGTCCCAAGATATCTTCGTCGACTGATCCTCCTCCGCGAATGGATCATTCTGATGCTACGCCATCTCCTCCCCCTGAGGATTCTGAGGTGCCTGCTGGTACTGAGGTGGCTACGGTCGCTGAGGAGGAATTTGTTATCGAGGATCTTCCACCTCCTCCTCCTCACTATGAGCTTCATAGGCTCCAACTGCGTGACAAGGACAACTTTGCTCATTTGTCTATTGATGAGATTACCAAGTCTTTTCGCCTTCATAAATTCGAGATTTTTATTCTTCAATGGCCCTGATGTTCTCACTGAGTCTCACATTCGGTATTTCCCTTATGATGAGAATAATCTTTTGATTAGCGTTGGCCAATTGGCCGCATGTATGCTTCTTCCTCTGTATAGTAGAAAGGATCCTTTCTATTATGACGTCTTGTCCACCAGGGATGACCCGGCAAACAAAACTCAGGTTCGAGGAATTTACCAGTATACTGGTAATTACTGGCGTGCCCTTCGTGAAAGATGGTATCGTAGCAAGGGAAAGACTACTTTGAAGTCTTATGACCCCTTTGTTGAAAGGAGATCTAAGTAGGAGGACTATACCTCTGCCAACTTCAATGTTACATATGCTGATGCTATTCAAAAAAAGCAACCTTCTTCCTTGGAGTGTTGGTCCTCATCGTATTCATGTTACTGCTAGGTAGATTAGGGAGGGTAATAGCCTTCGCTTGCTGGAGGAGATTGATAATACTGGTTTGACTACCATCCCTTATTCTGCTAGACTGCCTTTGCCAAAGTCTGACCGCATTCGTCTTGATCATGATGATCGTTGGGCTCGTACTCCTCTTCGTGTGGTTGGTCCTTGGGCTCATGGTTTCACCATTGCGGACCCCTCAGTCCCTCGTTGAGCTCGTTCTTTTTCTGAGAAGTATGATGGGTATCAGCCTTGGATTTTTAATCCTACTGCTTCTCACGAGGTACCTTTGATGTTAATATCTTCGTCTTCTTAGATATCTTTATCTGCTATGATATCTTTGTTCTGATGGTCTTCTTTTGCAGTCTGCCCCTGCTGGGACTGCTCCAGACTCTGCTGGTAATTTTGTGGCCACAAGGACTAGGAAGAGAAAGGCTTTGGTTGAAACGCTTGCGGAGGTAAGGATCATTATTATACCTTTGTGCTTGTAAGTTCCTTAGTACCTTGCCCCCGATTCTTAGCTGACGCATGTGTTTCTTTACAGTCTTCCCAGAGGAAGGGTAAGTTGAAGACCATGATTGATCTTGATGCTTTGGATAATGATCCCAAGGCTGCTGGTGAGGGACCCGGTGACAAAGACATGGAGGATATCGAGGATACTGGCCTTAGTCCTCATTTGGATGATACTGAGGAGTATTTTGCCAAAGATAACCCTATCCCCGTCCGAGTTGCTTCAGTTGAGGGTGAGAACCTTCTTGTTGGTACTGGTGCTCATCTAGTAGAGCCTGTTAGCGTTCAAGCCCCTGCACCTTCGTTATCCTTGAAGATCCCTTCGTTTTCTGCTCCTAGCAAAGCTTTGCCCGCTATTCTTGCTGCTGCTGGAGCTGCTGTTGTGGCTTCTAAGAGTCTCCCTTCGTCTCCTGCTACCTCCCTTCAATCAAGTGGTTAGTTTGCTAAGGTTGTTACCCCCACGGTGAGGGCTGGTAGCTCAGATTCTCAGCAGCAGAAGAAGGTTGTGATTTCACTAGCCAGCTTCTCCTTCAATTTTGTTCTTGCTTCACTAGGGAGTGCTCAGTCTGTTTCTACTGCCCCCGCTAGCAAAGCTGTTGGACCCCCACCTTCGTCACCAGATTGGACCGGACTGGGTAATCTTTCTTCTGCCGGTGACATGGACTTGGGCGGCTCTCAATCTCCTCTTTCTGTTCCTAGCTCTTCCACCATGCCATCTCTTCATCGTGGTGAGGGTTCAGCAGTCGTGCCCCTTGTTCGTGTTTAAACAAACGAGGGAGTTGCCGCTGAATCTAGCCAAGGTAGATTTTCGGAGAGCTTGAGCTTGGGTAGTTCCGATGATGCTATTCTTGAGGCCATCCTGCGGGATTCCAAGGGTCCTTTTTTTGTTGGAGTTGATCATCATCATCTTGGTAGTTCTTTGAGATAGCTTCACATCTGGACGTGTTATCTTCCCAGTATCGTGTTGCCAAAGATTTGTTCTTTGACCCTGATTGTCTCCGCTCCAGGCAGAGCTTTTGTGAGATCAGTAGGGGTAGCATCCAAGAGATGGAGGCTTTCATGGATACCTACGCTAACTTCCTCCCCCGTCTTTCAGCGTTCTCAGCAAGTGATTCCTACCTTATCGTTTTTCTTCTTAACCTTCGTCCGTCCTTATACTCCTTTGTTTGCATCTTTTCAAGCAGATCGATGTTGTTTATACCTTATTCAAGGTTTATAGGGCTAAATGCACTCATTTGAGTGCCCTTCTGGAACGTGCTTGTCAAGAATATGTTCTTGTCGTTGCTCAGCAGCCTTCGTCGAGTGATGCTACTTCTGCTGCTAAGATATCTTCGTTGGAGGATGATCTGGGGAAAACCCAGAGATCTCTGGAAGCTTGTTTATTGGCTCTTTAGAGAGTTAATAATGCTATTAAGGTTGCCGAGGATGGCCGCAAATCTGCTGATGTTGTCTTAGCTGCCGAGTCTTCTAAAGCCTAAGACAACCTTCGTCTTCCAGCCGGCAGCTCTAGTGAACTTAGATGTCTTCGAGATCAAGTGGCCAAGTTAACCTCTGATGTTTGGTATTATCAAAATAAGTATGATAGGCTAATGAACGTAATTGTTCATTATGAGGCCCAGCTTTCCCTTGAGTCCGCTTATAATGCAGACTTAGTGAAGCAGATGGCTTCGCTTCGTGAGGAGTGTGACGAAGCCCTTTGCTGGAAGGATATTCTCATTTTAAAACAAAAGGAGGATATTTCCTTAGTCGAGAAGCGTCTCTCTGCCCAAGAAATTATTCGCAAGAAATATCATGCCGATTTTGAAGTTGCTTGTGCTTCTTTAACTAAGGTTACTGCAGAGCGTAATGTTTTAACTTCTGAGGTCTGTTCTCTTAAGCACAAACTTATTGATGCCAGCTCCGTGCCTTCTTCCATGTCTCATGCATCCTTAGTAAAAAGGTTTGAAGAGTTAGAGAATGTGTACCAAGTCTTATCCTCTGAGAATGCTTCGCTCCGGATAGATGTTGATGATCTTCGGACGGAGAGGGATACCCTTGTGAAAGACCTTGATGCGGCTGAGGTAGACCTTGCTGAGGCTCAACATAGTTTAGAAGAGTCCCTTAGTCATGCCGAAGGTAGCTTAGGACAATTATTTTTTCCGTAGCATCCTTTATATCTTTAGCTCCTTGTTCTTGTTGCTGATACCCTTTGTGTCTGCAGGCCTCCAAGAGCAGTTGGTGGGTGCTAACGCCAAGATTAACCGCCTTGAGGGCCAGATATCTCAGCTGGAGATATCTCGCCAGTTTGATGCTGCTGCTAAGTTTAAAGCTGAGGCGCTTCAGCAAGCTAATGATCATCTTAGCGCTCAGATTAGGGCTTCGTCAGAAATCGGCTTCGGACCTAGCGGCGCAAGCTTCCCAAATGGAGGCGCAGTTCAAGCGTTCTGCCATTGACTATATTAACAATGCTTTTGCGGAGGCTGAGCTCCAAGCTGAGGGTGTTGTCTTCCCTCGCCTTCCTTACCCTTGATTGTGCTATGCTGACCTTGTTTTCAACCGAACTCCTTTGATGTATTGTGCCCCAGCTGAGGGGCCTTTGTTGTCTCCTTTCCTTGAAACAATGCTTCGTTATTTTCTGAACCTTCGTCATCTGCAACTTTGAGATGTGTTAGTTTTATTTTGGTAGTACTTATTTTAGTACCTTTATTATTATATATATAGACGTATTATGTCTAATTGTTTGCACATTCGAGTCATCACAAGGTGCTAAGGTGTTTTTAACCTTTGGTGGAACATTCATCATCCTACCCAAGTATCCTTTGGCCAGAAGGTACCGTGGTGGCGAGGGCTCCTACGTGGGTAATAATTTTCCTGTAACCCTACGCGTTCAGCGCGATTGCTGCTTTACTTCGACAAGGTATCTCTCTTTGTGGGATATATTGCTTATTATTTCCTTTCAGTGGGACATTTGCCCTTAGGATCCGAGATTGACATATGCGCAGTTATGTCGTGCCTTGCCTCATCGTCAATTCTGACGGAGGGTGTCTTTTCTAACCCAATTTGTTTAATCAACATGCACTCTTTCTTAGCAAAAAGTTTCTTTCATTGATTAATTTGGTTTGTAATACCTTTGATCAGGGATAGAACATGGCGGGCTATTGCCCCTTCCCTTCTTCTCCTGAGTGATAACCATTCTCTTACGGGTAATACTTCTTTAGGTACATTGCATTCCAAGGGTGTTGCAATACTTCCCCTTTGAGATTTCTTAAGTAGTATGAACCCTTTCCCGCAATATCGTGTATAATGTAGGGTCCGTCCCATGTCGGAGCTAGCTTCCCCCACTCTTTCTTCCTTTGATATGGTGGTATTTGACGTAGTACGTATTTTCACCACAAAGTTTCTAGGAATTACCCGTTTGTTGTATTCACGAGCCAGCCTTCGTTGGTAGTTTACCATCCTTTGCAGAGCTACTTCCCGCCTTTCTTCAAGGTCATCAAGCTTTTCCAGCATAATATTGTTGTCAGATTCTTTTCCCATGCCTCTGTCTTCGTTGTTGGCAGTATTATCTCCGTTGGGATGACTGCTTCGGCTCCGTAGGTTAGTAAGAACGGAGTTTCTCCCGTGGTTGCCCTTCTAGTAGTACGGTAGGCCCAAAGGACATTGTGCAGCTGCTCGCACCATCTTTTCTTGTATGCCCCCAGCTTTTTTTTAAGTTCATTGCTATCGTCTTATTAGTGGCCTCCGCTTGTCCATTGCTCTTAGGATATATCGGAGTAGACTTGTTTTTCTGAATATTGAAGGTGTTGAAGAGCATGTCTATGTTCTTTCCTTCCAACTGTTTGCCATTGTCAGAGACTATGGCGGCTGGTATCCCGAACCTGCAGATGATTTGCTCGAACAAGAATTTAAAGACATCTGTGTCCCTAATCCTTGCCAAAGCCCTTGCTTCCACCCATTTGGTGAAATAATCCGTAGCTACGATAAGGTATCTTCTTTTATGTCCCCTCTATCAAGGGTCCAACAATGTCAACTCCCCATTTGGCGAATGGCCACAGGCTGATGACCGAGTTAAGCTCCGTCGCTGGCGCTTTAATCTTCCTAGCATAGCGTTGGCATCTTTCACAACGCCTTGCTACATTCTTCGCATCTTCGTCCATGCTTAGCCAATAGTATCCTTGCATTTTGGCTTTGATTGCCAAAGACCTTCTTCCGCTATGATTGCCAGCTTCTCCGCTATGTATATCATGCAGTATCCTTTTACCTTCGGTTTGTGAGAGACATCGCATCAAAGGTCCAAGAAATGACCTTCTATATAGTATCCGTCTCGTAGGTTGTACATTGCTGCCTTTGATTCGAGTTTTCGAGCTTCTTTGACGTCTGCGGGTAAGGTACCTTTATCAAGGTACTGGTGAATTGGGATTCTCCAATCGTCCTCAGCTTCGTCTTCGTTGCTTTCATCTGACGTGGGTTGATCTTTATCAGACTCACCAGCTTCGTTATCTGGCTCTCCCATCGCTTCATCTTCTTTTTCTTTTTCTGCTTCCCTCATGGCCCTTGTTTGGGCTAAGGTTTCTTCAGTGTCAGGTTAGTCCTTCTATCGAAGGTTCATAAATTCTCCCATTTGGACTGAGGTAGTGTTTCTGTCTCTCAGCATTGATGATATAAATGCCAAGGCATCTGCGTGTCTGTTATCTTTTGGCAGACATGTCTGAATGTGACCTTGTTGATCTTTGACGCATGCTCCTATGCTAGCTTTAGATACGAAGATATATGGATCCAGAGTTTGGTATTTGAGTCTATTTGTCTAATGACTTGTGAATCACTAGTCAAACGGACATCTGATAAGCCCAGCTCCTGTGCTAAGCGTAGGCTGTATGACTGCCTCATACTCCGTGATGTTGTTAGTGTATTGTTGAATTCTAACCTGAATGCATAGATGAGTCGGTCTCCAGTAGGGGTTGTTATCACGATCCCTATACCTGCGCCTTCTCCGTTGGAGGAGCCATCTACGAATATCTCCCACCTTCGTGAGTTCCGTGGTTCCAAGAGATCCTCTGGTTCTGGCTTGTCTTCCTCCATTCCTGGGATGTCGTCTATCTCAGCTTCGTCATTCAGAGGTAGGTCTGCCAAGAAGTCTGCTAAGATTTGTGATTTCTCCGCTTTCCTGGTTTCGAAGATTATGTGAAATTGTTTGATCATGGCATTCCATTTTTCCACTCTTCCAATCTTCTCCGTGCTGTCGAGGATTTGACTTATTTGAGCCTTCGTGAAAACTCGGATGGTGTGTGCATCGAAATATATTCTTAGCTTTTGTGTTGCCACTACTAAGGCATATATGAGTTGTTCCACCTTGGTGTAGTTACGCTCCGCTGCACTGAGTGTCTTGCTGATGTAGTATACGGGCTTTTCTCCTTGCCCTTGGTCTCGTACCAACACTGCGCTCACAGCGTAGCTTGTTGCTGCTAGGTATATGTGAGTATTTCGCCTGGCTCCGGTTTCTGCAAGATGGGTACTGATACTAAGTACTCTTTGATCTTGCGAAAAGCTTGTTCGCACTCTTCGGTCCATGTGAACCTGCTTCCTTTCCTTAGTGTGTCAAAAAATGCTTTGCATTTATCTGATGATCTTGATATGAATCTTCCATGGAAGCTAAAATTCCATTTAGCTTTTGCACTCCTTTTAGGGTTTGCGGAGATGGCATCTCCATTATTGCTCTGACCCTTTCAGGGTCTACTTCGATTCCTCGCTTGGTGACCAAGTAACCCAAGAATTTTCCTGAGGTAACTCCGAACGTACATTTGTCCGGGTTCACCTTCATGTGGTAGCTCCTCATGGCTTCAAATATCTCCCTTAGGTCCGAGAGATGGTTTTTTGCTTCTTTGCTCTTGACGAGCATGTCGTCTAGACCTCCAGTATTTTGCCTATCCATGGCTTGAAGATTTTGTCTACTAATCGTTGGCATGTTGCCCCCGTGTTTTTTAGTCCAAAAGGCATCCTTGTATAGCAATACAGGCCTCGTGGGGTAAAGAACGCAGTATGCTCCATCTTCTTCCGCAAGGGCTATTTGGTTAGAGCCTGAGTATCCATCCATGAAGGATAGCCTTTGGTGGCCTTCGGTTGCATTGACCAGCTGGTCAATATTTGGAGTGGGTAGCTGTCCTTGGGGCACGCCTTGTTGAATTTAAAGTCGATGCAAATGCGTACACCTCCGTTCTTCTTAGGAACAATGACCATGTTTGATATCCAAGTGGGATATTTGACTTCTCGTATGAATCCAGCTACAAGTAACTTTTCAACTCTTTTTCCACCCTTCGTGGTAGATGTCTGCCACTTTACGTATGCGTTGTTTGAACGGTGGTATCTCCCTCTGAGCCGAAGGTGGTGTGAGACCAAATTCGGATCGATTCCCGGCATATCTTCCATTGACCATGCGAAGACATCTGCGTATTCTTTTAGTAGCCTTTGTAGTTGCATCTCCTTTCTTCATCAAGCAAAGTTCCGATGTTGAGCATCTTTGGTTCTGCCTCCGTCCCGATGTTGATTTTTTTGTTGGTTCTACCGGTGAGCAGATTTGAGGAGTGCTTTTCTTAATTGTCATTTGGCGGAGACATCTGTGCCTGGAGTGGCGGAGGTGCTTGTCTCCGGGTCTGAGACGGCTTTGGGTACTGAGGAGGCTGCGTCCTGTACTTCCTTGGTATTTCCTTACGTCCTTTCTTTCATGTTTTGAGTAACAGTTCTTTCTTCGTTGAGTCTGATTTCCGCTAGATTGCATAGCCTTGCGTCTTGCTGGTCGCTTTGATTTCCATTTCACCCATAGGTGTGGAAAGCGTAGGTATGGTGATACGTCGAAGTTGTTCCTCGCAGTCGATGGACCCATAGTCTGCCCATGATTACTTGTAGGGCGAAGGCGTCCACCACACAGAAGCTGTACTGGTTACTAAGGGTCCTGCGTGTACCTGCAAGACGATTTCTCCCTTCGTCTTGAGACTGCTCCATTAAAACCATATATTGTCAAGTGGAAGAATCCATTTTTTGATGTCAAACCCATGCGTAGGTAGGGTTCGTAAAATAGCACATTTAACGAACTGCCCCCATCCACAAGGACCTTCGTAACGTTCCATCCATGTATTGGAAGAGTGATCACTAGTGGATCGTTGTGCATTTCAACCTCCTGGTTGACGTCCTTGTTGAAAGGTTAATGGTGTAGCCATCCAGTCCTCCCAAGTGCTAGTGGGTGGTCCACTTAGCTTGAACACTTCATGGGATTCAATCTTCTTTCTGTTTCGAGCTAAGTCGAGAATATCTTCGAGCATTTCTTCTTGACCTCTGCTGGAAAAGGTGATCATGTTGATGTATTTGCCATCCTGGGGTAGTTCTACCCTTTTCTTTGGGATCTCCTCAGTCTTCGCTGGCTGCAGTTGTACGTACTTCATGAATTTTCCTTCGTCGATGAATCTTTGGATCACGTTGCGCAGGTGGTAGCATGTATCAGTAGTATGTTCGTAGTATTAGTGGTACGCACAGTACTCCTTAGACTCCTTTGTCTTTTCTGGCTTCTTTCCCCTAGTATTAGGGTAAGGAAAGCCTGGCTTTGCTCCCTCCTTGCTTAGGATGTGAAAGAAAGTTGTGTTTAACTTTGTGTAGACCTTCTCCATAAATTCTTCTCTTCCTTTGCCTCGTTTTCCATCTCCGTGCTTGGATCGCTTGTCTCGAGAATTGGTTCTGCTCCCGACTTCGTTTTGTCGCTTAGATACCTCCGGAATTGGTTCCAAAGAGTTAGTTCATTGCAGAGCCGTTGTTTCATTTCTTTGTGCCATGTGGTTGTCCTTATGGATTTCTCGAGTATGATATAACGGAGCTGGACAACCCTGAGCTCGCCTTCGGAATCGAGGGCTCTGTTGTGAAGCTCCACAAAGATGGCTGAGGTTCTATCAAGTCCATACTTATAGCAATTTATGCTAATTTCTGGATTGACTTTTCCAATTGCTTGGCATGTCTTTTGCCACCTGTCTGTGTACTGCATCAGCGTCTCCCGGGGACCGATAGCTAAAGCAAATAGCCTGTCTAACCCCGCCTTTGTTGATTTTTTGTACATGTATGTCTCCAAAAACACCATAGATAATTGATCGAAGGAGTCAATTGAGTTTGTTTGTAAGTTGTCATACCAGGCCAGTGCTGATCCCGTCAAGCTTGTTGGGAAGTACCTACAAAGTACCACCTCGTTTCTTTCCCAATGGGAAAGGACACGAGTGTAATACCGTAGGTGGGCTGCGGGATCTGAGGTATCGTTTTATGCTTGGAACGTAGGTACCGGTCATTTCAGAGGGATGGTTTCCCTCAAAATGCGAAAGGATAGTGGTGACGTGCTTGCCGCCTGTAGTACTTCTTCTAGTCTTGCGCCTGCGTGGCCAGTTTTTAGGCCTTGGATCTCCTTCCGTATTTTCTCCATTTGCTCCATGACCATTTTCACATTATGAACATCTTTGTAAAATGCTTCGTCGTAGTAGGTTTGAGAGGGCCTGTATGTTGAATCCGTTTCATCTGGATGATGGTGCGCTCTCCTTGCTTCCTTAGGCTAATTCTCCTTTGGTGGGTTGAGATCCACCCTTCGTCTTCCTGAGATAGCCCCATTTTCACGCCTCGGTTGTGGAGGGTGAGTTTGGGAACCTTCGACTTGTATGTCTAACATACCTTTGAGGTTCTGGTTCTCTTGGGCCATCTCGTGCATTGCATCTTCGTTTTTCTTCTTATGGAGTATAAAACAAACATTTTGGCGTTTTGTGAGCATGTTTTTTGAAAGATTTGTTGTGGATCTGTAATGTGGCACATTTTTAGAGGCTACGAACTCAAAAGCATACACAAATAATGGATGAACGAATCACTAGAGAGTGATATTCATCGGTGAAACACAAATCCCTTCGTTTCAGAAGATATATAAGTAAAATGTAAAACTGTGCCTAAACTCAGGTTCGTGAGCAAAACACGGTGGGCGCCAAACTGCGACCACTCGTTTTCCCATAGTCTAAGTAATGTATACAGCTCTGTGGATCTGATACTAAGTAGTATTGATACCTCCGTTGAACCGATATTTCCAAGTAATAAATGATATCTAAGATCAAATAACAACGAAGAACACAAGTATAATGTAAAAGATTCTAAGTTATCATGAGACACAAGAGATTTACGTGGTTCGACATTTGTCTACATCCACGGGGTAATGAGTGCTTGTTTTTGTATTAAGTTATGGTGGTTACAAAAATCTTAAATGCTTCCCAAAGTAATATAGAGAACTCAAGTGGAAGTAAATACTTAAGTTCTAAACATTAAAGAGGTATACGCTTAATACTAGATCTTCTCTCCTAGATATTGAATGCCCTTAGTTTGTTGGTGAAGCTTGATATTTATAGCCCCTCTTGCTCCAGGTATATCTTTGCTGCCTATGGGTCCATCATCTGCTGATATACCTTTCGTACTAATGGTACCTTCGTCCACCGCGTACTTTCTCCAGTTATATTTCGCCACCTCAGCTGGCCCACGTTCCTTCGGGAACTACCCAACCTTAGTACAAGTTGTACCTTCGTTCACCGCCAGCTTCCGCCAATCTGGTTCTGCCACGCTTTCTTTATCCACGTTCCTAGATTCATGCGTGTAGATAAGAGATTTGAGCATTTAATGTTGATTGGATGCGCCATCTACCTCTGTCCCCTCACCAGCTGACTCTATATAGACTAGGATTTTTCCTTCCTTATCTTGACCGTTCACGCCTTCTTTCTTGGGATGAGATAAAGTAGATCTGCGGAGGTATCCCTTGTTACCCAGGCTTCTCTGTTTAGCGAAGGCTACACAGTTAGGTATATATGCGACCACTAATATCGTGACACGTGCTCCACAGAATATTGGTATTCACAGCAACAACCAATAATTCTCTGCCAAACTCGAGTATGACTGATTTATTGAAATCAGGCTAATACCCGTGCTTTATAATGACCCCAAGAACCTAGTGATGTATGTAAGAGCCCGAAATACCTTCTTCTGAAATCTATCGAAATCATGATCATCATAATTACCACCATTAAGAACTACTCATGTTCTTCATGTTTATATTAAAGAAAAATAAGAGGTGCCCTGAGTTAATAAGTGGGTGCCCTTAACAACATTTGAATCTGGCAGCCCCCCAGTAAACAAAACTCGACTCCCTTTAGGACTTCCTTTGAAAATGACGGCGGATAAGCTCTTAAGAAGGGGTATGGATGTTTCTAATATATGTTGTTTTTGCGACGAAAACGATGAAACTAGCTCGCATTTTTTTTATGAATGTTGGAGGACCCAGAGAATTTGGGATTACTTTGTTGAAGGATGCGGTTTTCGTTGGACTTATAACTCAAATGTCACCACAAATGTGAAGTCTTGGAGGTTCAATTGGGGAGACGAAAGACTTAGTCAAATATGGAATAACATCCCAGTCGCAATATGATGGTGCATATGGAGAGAGCGAAATGCAAGAGTCTTTGAAAAAAAAAGAAAATTTTGGTTAGCCTCATTAGAAACGTCAAACTACAAGCATTCTTTTGGTCCAAATCGAACACAAGAATGTTAGGTCTAACGGCGAATATGGTAGTAGCTTTATGTGACTCTTTATTTCGACCTTCTTGAACTTGTTATATGTTGTCTTAGATTGTCGAATTCACCTTCGTCTCTCTCTTCTTTTTTGTTTCCATTTGTATTCATCGGGTTGAGGTACCCCTCTTAAGTACCTTTTCTTTTCAATGAATTTCATCTTTGATTGATATTTGTGGGTAAAAACTGTTTATGCTGGTTTTGGTCAATTTGGGTGTGTGGATGAGAAACGAGCCTAAACCTTAAACAAATGCACTGCACGAGAGTACTTTAGATTCGAGAGACCAATCTGTACAATCCTGGTCTAAACCAAGAAATGGTCGTTCCAGGCTTGCTTCGGTCATAAAGTGAAGGAGAAGGGTTGGTCTTAGGGAGGGAAGCGAAGAAGGTGTTGAGACCAGAATGATTAATTCTGAAGGTGTGGCTATTTCTTGACTTGTATCAGAATGTGGAACTGGCTTGTGGAATGTAAGTTATCAGTTCTTTTGGTGTTTTCTGGATATTGTGTTGTTTTTAACCAAAAGCTTGTCACCTGGTCGAAAATAGGTGAAACCTATTTATACAAGTCATAACTGAACGCACCCTAGTCTCGTAGGAAGTGGGAGTCGTTGAGTGATGGAGAAGTAGGGGTAATGTGTAAATGTCAGAAGCCACGTTCCCACTATGAAGGAAACGGGTTTGTTTACACCCACTACTTCTTGCCACCACTAACTTCCCTGTTTTCCTGACACTTTCTTATGATGAACGTGTTGCACGCCGCACGCTGTAAACCGCCAGAAAAATACCCTGATGAGCATCCCCCAGTTTGTGACATGTTTGATGTCTCGAGTATGGAAAAGTGTAGTAGGTTGCTGAGTGGGTCTTGTGTACAAGACCTGGTTACTCTGATTAATTGTACGCCAACTAAGTAGCAGATAGCCATGTGTGGCGAGTCAAAGTCAGGAGACTTGCCGCAACAGAATAGCGTGTGATGTTATTAGGATTGATGATCGCCTAAAACTTGCCATGGGACTGTCAATTCTGTGGCGAATTTAGACGGCTGAGATTGTAATTCATGTGAGAGGGTGGCCATTGATTATGGCCGCATTCCGTTAGCATCTTTTAATAGCATAGTAGAGCCATTGGCACATGCCAGTGACATGGTGGCATGGCCAAAGCTAGGATTTGGTGTCGTGGCCAAAATTAGGGCTTGGCGGCATGGCCAAGCTAGGATTTTGCGTCGTGGCCAAAATTAGGGCTTGGCGGCATGGCCAAGGATAGAATTTGGCATGTTGGTGTTGGACCCAAATATGGCTTCGGCAACTTTGGCTCTAGTTGCCATATCGAACTTAATTCCTTAGGGAGCATTACTTGGCTTGGTTGGCGTGACAACATTGGCTAAATTAGGGTTCGATATATCGAAACCCTAATTAGCGCGTGTGGCATATGGTCGTGGCATAATGTCGTTTTTTGTGCAAATGGAGCCATGGCTAGGCCAAAGGAATCATGGCAGAGCCATAACACGGGGATGGCCACAGGAGCAAGGGCGGCTATGAGTGGTCATAGCATGGAGCCACTTTTAGGGTTTCTTGGGTTCCACATGGCTCGTGGCATGTTGTGGGCCCAAAGCGGCGTAATTTGGGCCACAACAGGAAATTAGGGTTTTGGTTAATGCGCCTAAAGAAAAGTCGTGCTTCTCACTAGAAAACCCTAATTTAAGCACGTCATGGCGTTGGCCACGAACAGGAGGTAGGTTAGCACGTAGGCGCGCTATTTACGACACGTTGGCATATTTGGCATGCTGCCACAAAGTGGGACGTTTGGCGTGGCATGTTGGCATGTCGTTCAGCTCATTGGCGCAACATGGCACGTTTGGGGGTATAGAGTAGATACCACGATCACATGTTATAATTGAAAACAAGAACTCCTTCTTTTTGAATTCTTTTTGAAAAAATTGAAAAAAAAAATTAAAAAAAAAAAAAATTGCTCTTGCCTTTCTGTTTTCCACCTGTAGTGTAACTTAGTATAGCTTTAATGTTGTTGTTTTAGTGTAGCTGTAATTTTGTATCTTTAGCTGTAACTTAGTCTAACTGTAACTTAGAGCATCTGCATCTGCATATTAGTGTAATCATAAGCATCTTAGTTTAAGCATTTTTTCATTTCTTGCATCATCCTGCATTCTTTGCTTTCTTCCCTGTTCACTGCCTCTGCTGAGCTGCTGTGCTTGTGCTGTTGTGGTGCTCCTGCTTGTGTCAGGCCAAGACTGCTGCTGAGCTGCTGTGATTGTTGTTGCAGCCTGTTGCTGCTGAACTACCCCTGTTGCTGCCTGTTGCTGTTGTTGAACTGTACTTCTGCTGCTGCTGAGTCCATGCTGCTCTGCTGCGCTTGCTGCTGCTGTGCAATTGTTGCTTTGAACCAGGCTCTTGCACTGAATTGTAGCTGCTGGCTAGCCCTTGCTTGCTAGCTAGCTAGCTAGATGAATCTTCCCCTGGTGCTGCCTTAAAGCCCCTCCTGCTGGTGCAAAGCCCTGAACTGGTGAAGCTGCTGAGCCTTGATTGCTGGTGAAGCTGCTACCTGCTGTTGCAAAGCCCTTGCTTGCTTGCTTTGTCATATTTGGGCTTCACCATTTTGAACCTGAACTGGTAATCCTGCTGCTACTGAAGCTGCTGCAGCTGGTGTAAGATAAAGCCCAACTGGGCTTGTGAAGTAAACTGATTTGAACCAAGACCAACTGGGCTGAAGCTGCAGAAGGAGAGGAAATTGAACCAAGCCCAACTGGGCCTTGAGTGTTGAAGCCAAAGCTTGGGATGATCCAAAGCCCAACTGGGCTTTTGCAACCAAACTGAACAGCTGGGCTGTGCTTCACAGGTAAGCCTAAACCCATTAAGAGAACCCAAACTGTGGGCTTCCATTTTTCTTGTGGGCTTGTAATATTAAACCCAACATTTGGGCTTATATTTTCTGTTGGGTTTGTAATTAATTTCTTGTGGGCTTGTTTGTTTAATTTCTTGTGGGCTTGTGGTTTTAGATTGATTTGGGCCTGTTGTTTTAATTAAAGAAAACTGAACTTTTGAAAGCCCAGTTGGGCCTCATATTTTAGTTAGTAGCTAGCCAAAGCCCAACTAAATTTCTGGGACTGTGGGCTTAACATCCATTTGAAAACTAAACATTTACACTGTGGGCTTGACCCAAAAACAGAAAACGTTTTCAAAGCCCAGTTGGGCCTCGACCTTTGGCTATTTAAGAGCCCAAATTTCAAATTGTTACCTGGGCTTGTTTCTGAACTGTGGGCCTAAATCAAAGTTCGAGTGGGCCAAAATTTCAAAATTCCAAAAACCAACAGTGAGCTTTACTCACCAGCAGTGGGCCTGTTTTTTTTCAAAAACGTAGCTGGGCTTCGCAAAACCCAACAGTGGGCTTGGTCTCCTTATCCCATTAAAAACCAAAAATTTTCTTTTTCCCTAAAAAACCAAATTTTATTCCAGCAACCCATTAAAACCAAAAGGCCTTACTCCCGATTTTAAAACCAAATTTTTCTTTTCAAAACCCATTAAAAACCAAATGTCTCCCGACAAAACCAAATTTTTCCCAAAAAGTCCAATCCCATTAAAAACCAAATTTTCTTGTATATAATCCAGTAGATAAAAATTTTAAAAATCCTTTTGTTCTTTTTGTATATATTTTTCTAATCCAATATGATCTCGGCTGACATATGTTGGATTCTTGCCTTGAATAACGGAGTTCTAATCTTACTTTCGCCGAAATCGGGTATTCTCTTTCCTTTTTCTCTACTCAACATGATCCTCTTCACATGTTGTATTATAATTTTGTTCATATTTTGAAACATTGAGGACAATGTTTAGTTTAAGTTTGGGGGTATAGAGTAGATACCACGATCACATGTTATAATTGAAAACAAGAACTCCTTCTTTTTGAAAAAATAAAAAATAAAAAAAATAAAAAATAAAAATCATAAAAATGGAGCTCATTTACCTTGAAATGTTGACTCTTGTGCAAATATGTAAATTTTAGGAGTCTTAGTCTAGATATTTAGGCACCCTGATTCTAGCACAATTCACATGTGATAAGAAACTTGCACGCGCACGATCTACCAATACATGTATAGCCTCGATTTTCAAGGTGTTTGATAGGAAGTTAGATTGCCAATCACTTTAGAATACTGAATGAGACTTGACTAGCTTGTTCTTTGGTTGGCTGGGATAGAAGTTGGAGGATACGTTAAGAAAAGCAACCATAGAATTTGACCGGATGCATTCGATAAGGGCCACCTCTTGCTAAGAGTCATGTAATTATGTTTTTTTTTTGTTCATGTATCAAAAGTGTCACTATGTTGTAAAGATCAAAGTTATTTCTTCAAAAAAAAAAAAAATCAGAAAAATTCAAAAAATTCAAAAAATATCAAAAAAAAAAATCCAAAAAAAAAAAATCAATCAAGTATTTATTTATTCCATGTTTTGTCATGTTAAAGACAATATTCTCTCTTTTTTCAAAAATAAAAGAGAGTAATCAATGTAAATAAGAGTCATGTAAAGAGTCATCTTTTTGTTGTAAATAGTTTTGTAATAAGCAAGGAGGGTGCAGCCATCGATGTATAACGCGGGTAAACTGAAATATCACCAACTCATTGGGTGAACATTCACAATTCTCGTAAAGCCGGACAGCTAGCTTGGCTTAGAATTCGGTTCTTAGCCTAAAAACTATCTCTTGGTGATTAGTAGTCATAACTTCAGGTCATTCTAGAAACATGTGTAGATACACTTTACACTCTTATCACGTGTCTTTAGTTGTTATCAGTGCTAGGATTGTGCCTTTGATAGCTAGATTGACATCTCCATTTTGCTGTGAGCTTAAACTGTCTTGCACATGTCACATTTGATGGAATATGAGCTTATATTTTGTCCTAGAACTTTGTAGGTACGTTCTAAGCAAACCTTCACGAGACTTCACTCGTCCACTAGGGACACTTAGTGATTTAAAAGGCTTAGTGCATACGCTAAATGCATTCGAGAAACCAGCGACAGTGGTATAGGTAGGATTTCCTTAGTTTTGTTTTACTTGAGGACAAGTAAAATTCAGGTTTGGGGGTATTTGATGAGTGCTAAAAAGTGCATATTTCTATATATTTTTCCTGGCATTTAACTCATCTTTTGTGCATTAATTCTCCATTTTATCCCATATTCTGTATTTTCATTGTTTTCAAGAATAAATACTTTTCTTAATTAATTTTGCATTAATAAAGTTTGGATGAATTGCGGAGCGGAAAAGAGCAGAAAAGTGATGGAAGCCAAGAGGAATCACACAAGGAAGCCGCGAAGAATGTTATGCGCAAGACCAGGAGGCTAGAACTGGGCTTGAAGAGGAAGATTTGTTCTTAAAGAAGAAGTGGGCTCAGAATTGTCTAAGCCCAAACTCTAACCTAAGTCCAAGACCAAGCCCAAAGCCTGCCTAAGCTCGTAGCCGTCAGATTGGATCCACAGATGCATCCTACGGTCGCTTCATCGTCGTGCATCGAAGTCTGAAGCTCCTGTCAAACACTACAGCACCTAACTCCATCTTGAGCCGTCAGTTTCGTTGTACTTCCGCATCCAACGGTCGCTCCTCGCTTCCTTCTGTCTCGCTGTTAGATCGATCCATCATCTTCGCATCCAACGTCTCATCCTCGCTGTTCATCAACAATTGCTAAACCCGCTCAACACCCGAGTACCAAATACCCTATACCCAAAACAAACGCACCCCAATCCATTTTCCATCGACTTCTTCTCTTTCTCCCTCACCCTCTGCAACACCACCATACCCTGCCGCACCACCATCATCACCACCACCTTCCTCAACTGCCACAACCACCACCAAAAGCCATCATGGATATTACCTAACGAAACCCCATCTATTTCCCCTTCTTTCTAGCCAGCTATCATACCAATTTCTCTCCTAGGGTTTCAGAGACAGGAAAGAAGAGAAATTGATAAAATAGCTCGATCTAGAGGAGCAGTTGGAACAGGAGATGGAGAAGGAAGAGCAGAGGAAGGATGGGTCGAAGACATGGGAACGAATCATCCCATCAAATTAGGTAAATCACTAACCCTAATTTCTGCTGTTTTTGGGGATTTGGGGAAAACTTGTGTAGAACCCTAATTGAAGCTTGTAACTATAAATATGATGTGTGAGTGTGTGTTAGAAGACATGCCTGGAATAGCCAGTGCTTCACCCAAGAGGACTGGAATAGCCAGTGCCTCAAGGGTTAGTTCTTAGTTTAAATTGTTTTGTAAATTTCAGTTCATTTTAGAATTTAATTTCAGTTCATGTTCTAAATTAATATGCTAGGGTTTAGATGAAACCCTTAATCACATGTTAAGATAATTCAAGTTCATATTATTGTTCTTATAATGCTTCATAGCTTTAGGGATGCTAGTTAGCTACATTGATCAAATGAACCTGTGATAAGCTGTACTGTAAGAAGACAGTTTATGCTAGGGGGAATTAGTGAAGTTGGTAGATAAGTTATCCATTTGAGATCCCACCATAGAATAAGAACTGTGCTTAATTGAGAAAGGAATGAGAGTTAGCTAATTGAGCCAAATTAGCCTGTGATAGGTTGTGTTGTAAGAAGACAGCCTATGCTAGGGGTGAGTTAGGAAGATTAACTGATAAATCATTCTTTGTAGTTTTCTCTGGAAAGGAACAAGAACATAATTTGAATAAATATTGCCTTAGCATAGGATTAAGAAGGTGGATTCAAGACCCTAGTAGTGTTACCACAACTGTTTACTTTGATCTTCTTTGCTTCTTTTATTCAATGCACTCTTTCCATCACTGCCACTGTTTTACTTTGTTTCTTTGGCTCTTTACTTCACTGCCTTGCACTTAGAGAGTAGCTTAGGAGAATTTCAATACACACCCTAGTCCCTGTGGATTCGACCCGTATTTGCACACTCACTACAACAGACCCTGTGCACTTGCAGGTATCATTTCTGTGACTCTTTTAGAGAGCCACCAGTTTTGGAAAGCCAATTGGCTTTGTGACTATCTGGCGCAATTTGCCTCTTTTAACACTGTGGCAAGTTTAGAGCAACCTGACTGGTTAATATAAAAGAGGCCGGCCAAGCATTGGCGTGGCCATAATTCTAGTGTGCGTGTGGCGGATTTAAAGCGACCTGATTGGTCGATGGAAAAGAAGATGGTCGGTTAAGCAGCATGGGGCGTGGCCATTGGCAAGTGGCGCCGGCTGGCTTATGGCACGACCACACCTCCCTTTGCTGCTGCTCCTTTTTTCTACGACTCCTCTTTTTTATTCCTTGTTTTCTGATTTTGGGTAGGATTTTGAACCTACTAATCCATGGCGGATCAGTTGCCTAGGTTTAGTCTCGACCAGCAAGGTCTAATATACTGCGCGGGTTAGGATATTTTCGTGGGTTATCACAAAATTGATTGAGATCTGTATAGAGTTCTTTAAATTTATTGCCAGAGAGCAGTATGCTTTCCTGTTGAGTTCTTTTATGGAAAGACCTTAACCTTGATACTTCGAGAAATTCATGTGACTCTGCTGCGAGTGAACATTAACTGTCATGTCATATCAATATTAAGGTTTCGGCCGGGAAACATAGCATAGAAAAGTATTCACTGAGTCTTATATTAATGAATAATATAGGCAGGGAGCCAAAATTTACAGTTAATCTGGGATTGTTGCTACATGTACCATTCTGGGTAAATTTCATGTGAATATATTGAATTGCTCAATAAATGCGGCAGTGAAGAGCTTGAACACTCATCACTATTACATGGCTCTGTTTCTTTGCAAAGTGACAACATATTAAATGCGGAAAATTTACAACTTTAGCCCTGAACTAAAAACCACCATCAACATTAAGTCCCTGCTTAGCACGTAACAGTGGCATTGTTGCGGGGTAAGAATGAGATGGTGATAGAAAAGGATAAAAAATCGAAAGGGCAAGACATGAGAAAATTACCAGGAAAATTCGATTGACCTTTGGCAAGAGGCATGAGCAGTCTGCAATCTTTGTGCTGGCGCGCTTCTGTCTTGGCCACAGAGTACTGGTGCCATGTAGTGTTGGTGCATGACAACACAGTAGTGAGTGTTGAGGAATTTGTACGTCTCAACACTAAAAGGAGGGTGTGTTGAGGCAATATGCTTGACAACAGAGTAGTGAGTGTTGAGGAATTTTCACGTCTCAACACTAAGAGGAAGGATGTGTTAAGGCAGTGTGCCTTGCAACACAGTGGTGAGTGTTGAGGAATTTGAACGTCTCAACACCAAGAGGACAACTATGTTGAGTCAGTTTGTCTGGCAACACAGTGGTAAGTGTTGAGGAATTTGAATGTTTCAACACTAAGAGGAAAAATGTGTTGCGGAAGTTTTCCTGGCAACACAGTGGTGAGTGCTGAGGAATTTTCACGTCTCAACACTAAGAGGAAGTATGTGTTGAGTTAGTTTGCCTGGCAACAGTGTGGTGAGTGTTGAGGAATTTTCACGTCTCAACACTAAGAGGAAGTATGTGTTGAGGCAGTTTGTCTGGCAACACAGTGGTGACTGCTGAGGAATTTTCACGTCTCAACACTAAGAGGAAAAATGTGTTGAGGCAATTTGCCTGGCAACACAGTGGTGAGTGTTGAGAAATTTAAACGTCTCAACAATAAGAGGAAAAATGTGTTGAGGCAGTTTGCCTGGCAACACCGTGGTGACTGTTGAGGAATTTTCACGTCTCAACACTAAGAGGAAAAATGTGTTGAGGCAGTTTGCCTGGCAACACAGTAGTGAGTGTTGAGGAATTTTCACGTCTCAACACTAAGAGGTAAAATGTGTTGAGGCAGTTTGCCTGGCAACACAGTGGTTAATGTTGAGGAATTTTCACGTCTCAACACTAAGAGGAAAAATGTGTTGAGGCAGTTTGTCTGGCGACACAGTGGTGAGTGTTGAGGAATTTTCACGTCTCAACACTAAGAGGAAAAATGTGTTAAGGATAGTTACTTAGCTTTGTCTCTGTTAGGCATGTCCTTCGCGCATGATTGGGCTTTGGGTGTATCAGGCTCTCCCGTGAGTAAGCAGCGTGACAAAAGTCCCCATGTGTATTATCCTGAGCTTATTTTCTCATGGAAGATGTTCTTCCATTGCATTCTTTGGTAAAACGGTGACTGCGTTTAAACTTCTAAACCTGAAGGAGGCTTTAGTCCTCAAGTGTAGCTTACTTTGGTTGTACCACCTTGAATCCACGCTTCTATGATTTGATACAAGCTTATTGTACTCTCCTGGATGGGATGCTTGGAACATCACATGGACGAAATATTCTTTGTAGTGGTTGTTGCTATGGTGAATCTCTGGCTGAGATCAACGAAAGAGCAGCAACGGTTCTTGGAAGCAGCTGTGATCAGAAGAGACTTGGCTGGATGTGATCACAATCCTTGACAGGGAGGAGTGGCGGCTACGGGAACGAACCTTGGCAGGAAGGAGTGGCGGCTTCTGGAGAGAATGCTGAAGCGGCTTCTGGAGCGAAACGATTAAGAGGAGCGGCTTCTGGAGGCGAAACGTTGAAGCGACTCCTGAATCGAAACATTGAAGCGGAGCAAGAACTTCTTGTCTTTCCATAAAATCAGCAATGGTAATAAGGGGTTGGCTTCCTCTAGCCCCTCCGGTCTCTCGTCCTGATGGTAGAGTGACAGCAGCTCTGGTGACAACTGGGAGCGTCACACTTGAAGAAACAATGGGGGTGGCGGCAGCGGCTCTGGCTCTGGTGATCGAAGGTGTAATGCCCGAGGCAACGTTTCATACGCCGATGGTGTTGGTGGTAGAGTCTGCGGCGCCATGGGTGTTGATCATGCTGACAGGTGGTACATTGATGTCACTGGAAGGAATGTTGATATCAAGGGCGTTTTCAGCGCCGGTGGCATCAGGGTTTGTTGCTGACCCGAACCTGAGCTCTACCCTCTCGAAATTGGGATTGAAAAATGAAATTGGAAATTGGTATTGCAACCGAGAGATTAATCTCCTACTGTGGTCGCCAATTATTTGTGGGTAAAAACTGTTTCTGCTGGTTTTGGCCAATTTGGGTGTGTGGATGAGAAACGAGCCTAAACCTTAAACAAATGCACTGCACGTGAGTACTTTAGATTCGAGAGATCAATCTGTACAATCCTGTCCTAAACTAAGAAATGGCAGTTTCAGGCTTGCTTCGGTCACAAAGTGAAGGAGAAGGGTTGGTCTTAGGGAGGGAAGCGAAGAAGGTGTTGAGACCAGAATGATTAATTCTGAAGGTGTGGCTATTTTATGACTTGTATCAGAATGTGGAACTGGCTAGCAGAATGTAAGCTATCAGTTCTTTTGGTATTTTTCTGGATATTGTGTTGTTGTTAACCAAAAACTTGTCGCCTGGTCGAAAATAGGTGAAACCTATTTATACAAGTCATAACTGAACGCATCCTGGTCTCGTAGGAAGTGGGAGTCGTTGAGTGATGGATAAGTGGGGTAATGTGTAAATGCTAGAAGCCACGTTCCCACTATGAAGGAAACGGGTTTGTTTACACCCACTACTTCTTGCCGCCACTAACTGCCCTGTTTTCCTGACACTTTCTTATGATGGACGTGTTGCACGCCGCACGCTGTAAACCGCCGGACCAATACTCTGATGAGCATCCCCCAGTTTCTGACATGTTTGATGTCTCGAGTATGGAAAAGTGTAGCAGATTGTTGAGTGGGTCTTGTGTACAAGACCTGGCTACTCTGATTAATTGTACGCCAACTAAGTAGCAGATAGTCATGTGTGCCGAGTCAAAGTCAGGAGACTCGCCGCAAGATAATAGCGTGTGATGTTATTAGGCTTGCTGGTCGCCTAAAACTTGCCATGGGAATGTCAATTCTATGGCGAATTTGGGCGGCTGAGATTGTAATTCATGTGAGAGGGTGGCCATTGATTATGGCCGCATTCCGTTGGCATCTTTTAATAGCATAGTAGAGCCATTGGCACATGCCAGTGACATGGTGGCATGGCCAAAGATAGGATTTGGCGTCGTGGCCAAAATTAGGGGTTGGCGGCATGGACAAGCTAGGATTTGGCGTCGTGGCCAAAATTAGGGCTTGGCGGCATGTCCAAGGCTAGAATTTGGCATATTAGTGTTAGACACAAATATGGCTTCGTCAACATTGGCTCCAGTTTCCATATCAAACTTAATTCCTTAGGGAGCATTACTTGGCTTGGTTGGCGTGACAACCTTGGATAAATTAGGGTTCGTGATATCGAAACCCTAATTAGCGCGTGTGGCATGTGGCCGTGGCACATTGTAGTTTTTTGCGCAAAGTGAGCCATGGCCACACCAAAGGAATCCTGGCAGAGCCATAACACGTGGATGGCCACAGGAGCAAGGGCGGCTATGAGTGGCCATAACATGGAGCCACTTTTAGGGTTTCCTGGGTTCCACATGGCTCGTGGCATGTTGTGGGGCCCAAAGCGGGGTAATTTGGGCCACAACTGGAAATTAGGGTTTTAGTTAATGCGCCTAAAGCAAAGTCGTGCTTCTGACTAGAAAACCCTAATTTAAGCACGTCATTGTGTTGGCCACGAACATGAAGTAGGTTAGCACGTAGGCCATTATTTACGACACATAGGCCTGTTTGGCATGCTGCCACAAAGTGGCACGTTTGGCGTGGCAGAGTGGCATGTTGGCATGCGTTCAGCTCATTGGCGCAACATGGCACGTTTGGCATGTTAGGCACGGATTTGGAAAGCCAATTGGCTTTGTGACTATCTGGCGCAATTTGCCTTTTTTAACACCGTGACAAGTTTAGAGAAACCTGATTGGTTAATATAAACGAGGTCCGCCAAGTATGGGCGTGGCCACACTTCTAGTGTGCGTGTGGCGGATTTAAAGCGACCTGATTGGTCGATGGAAAAGAAGAGGGCCGGTTAAGCAGCATGGGGCGTGGCCATTGACAAGTGGCGCCGGCTGGCTTATGGCACGACCACAACTCCCTTTGTTGCTGCTCCTTTTTTCCGCGGCTCATCTTTTTTATTATTTGTTTTCTGATTTTGGGTAGGATTTTGAACCTATTAATCCATGGTGGATCAATTGCCTAGCTTTCCTAGTTTTAGTCTCGACTAGAGCTGTCAATTTCTAACCCGGCCCGCGGGTTGGACCTAGCTTGGCTTGTTTTAACCCGGCTCGGCTTGGCTTGTTGTCTAAACAAGCCGGATTAGGGTTGTCATATCTAGCCCTAGTAAAAACAAGCCGGGCTAGGGTCAACCCGCGGGTTACCCGCCAACCCGTCAATTTCATGTGAGTTACTAATTTAGGAATTTTAAGTTACTAATTTAAGAATTTTAGGGTTTTGTGCTAGAAATCAAAGTTCATATTTCCTTAAATGATTTAATACAATACAAATTTCATTTTATTTAGGGTTACGGAGTAGTGATCTCTCTGCCCACTAAATTTTTTATACATTTAAGTGATTTTACGTTTCAACTACCCCATTTAACAAGCCAACCCGCAACCCGTTAGAGCCAACCCGTCTAGGGCTAGGGTTGGGGTTTTTGGCTTGTACATGAATATTACTAGGGCTAGGGCTAAACCTAACCCGTCCATGGCTTGTCAAGCTAGGGCCGGGTTGATCCTAGCTTGCCCCGTTGACAGCTCTAGTCTCGACCAGCAAGGTCTGATATACTGCGCGGGGTGAAAAATCCTAATTTTGCAAATTAATTGGGTTAGGATATTCCCGTGAGTTATCACAAAATTGATTGAACTCTGTATAGAGTTCTTTAAATTTATTGCCGGAGAGCAGTATGCTTTCCTGTTGAGTTCTTTTTATGCAAAGGCCTTAACCTTGATGCTTCGGGAAATTCATGGTACTGTGCTGCGAGTGAACATTAATTGTCATGTCATATCAATATTAAGGGTTCAGCCGGGGAACATAGCACAGAAAAGTATTCAATGAGTCTTATAGGCAGGGCGCCGAAATTTACAGAACATCTGAGATTGTTGCTAAATGCACCATTCTGGGTAAATTTCATGTGAATGTATTGAATTGCTCAATAAATGCGCCAGTGAAGATGTTGAACACTCATCACTATTACATGGCTCTGTCTCTTTGCAAAGTGACAGCATATTAAATGCGGGAAATTTACAAGTTTAGCCCTGAACTAAAAACCACCATCAACAATTGATCAATTTTTTTTTAACAGCAATGAGGAACTAAACTTCGTCACTGGGAAAATGGAAGAAGTCATAATTCATGACTGTGGTCATATAATAATAATTATTTTTTTATGAATTTTTGCATTGATTTTAATCGATTTATTATTTTTCTTAATTAATTGTGATTTTGTTTGATGGTGTATGCTTAGTCTTAAGTACTTTTAATGCACTATGCTCATGATTTATATTTAATATTTAGAAATTTATTTTTGGCAAAGAATTAGAGTCTATATTTTTATTATATGAGCTATAATTGTCTAGAATTAATGTACAAATCACATGAATATGAAGAATGGTGACATCCCAAGTCCTAGTTTCTCTGGATATTATGTCAAAAGAGGGAACCCCTTATCTGCATCAGTTTTCGCGTAACATCTATCCGCCCCCTTGTTGGAGACTTGAACTTAAGTTGTCAACTTGTTCCACCTCAAAGCGGGCGGGCTTTCCAAGTTGGAACCGTTGCGTGCGGCATGGCCATGCCATACTACTTCGGGCCTCCACAAATCTATTCAATTATGAATAGCACCGAAATTGTCATTGAGCTTAAGAATCCTCGATAACAAGTGGAAAAGTCAACTGTCCAAATCGAAATCTCCAGCCCTGTCAGTCGTGCTTGAATTAGAAAGGTCTTCCCTCGACCGCAGTACCCCTACTGGAAGCGGAAGGAATTGGAAATTTAAATTAAATACCAGTTTAGAATTTGGGGTAAAAGAAAAATGATAGTAGAGATCAAGGTAGCAGCAACCGATAAGAGTGATACTGAAATACAGTGAGTATTTCTTTCTATCTTTTTGACTTGATAAACAAACTTTTAATCATGTTTAGCCAAACAAACTACTCATACCAAAGTAAGATTAAGGTAGCGGCAACCGATATGTATACAACCCGTTTCCAAATCCAATATACAAAGGATTTTCTATTCACTCAAAAATTGTCACATCAAAATACAATTTTCCAACATAAACAAACTTTTAATCATGTTTAGCCAAAAGAATGAGCACCCTTTAAGTTAAAAGAAGGGACAAAATATGACGCTAGATTCTTACTTTGGTATGAGTGGTTTTTTCACTAGTGTATTTCTTTTTCTGTTCACCCATGTAAAGTTTATAACTTGGTATAGAGGACTGAATTGAAAAAGGAACAGGACTAGCAATATCTAGAAGGAAAGAAGATAGATGGAATTAAATTGTTGAAAGATTTCCTGGTAACAACCAATATAAAGTTACTGAACACCATCAAGTTTTTGTTCATATCATTGAGAATGAAGCTACTGAACACCATCAACCAATATGAATATATCCAATGCCGATCAGCTTGTTGCACCGTCAGTGTAGTAAAAGTGCAACCACACGGGGCAACAACAAAAAACAGCAACAGAAAGAAAAAAAGAGGGATTCTTCAGGGTTGAGGTGAAAAAGGGATTAGTCCCATATTGATTAGGAAGCAGGATTCTACTGAAAATGCTCTGTATATAATCGGCACTCCACTCTCCCAAATGAATCACGCAGCCGTGCGGTAAGCCCAAAGCGAACTATTCTTTCGCCTTTTACTAAAGAATACCGTGTGCTTGCCGTTTTATAAGCGGCATACGCCTATTTTTGAAGGGTTTCTCTTTTTTAGAGGAGCCCAACAATTCTCCAGAATAAATGTTTCTAGAAATGCCTATGCTATCAGGATCATATAGGTTGTTGACGTCTTGGAAGCTCAGAAAATTTCATAACCTCGGCTGTTTTTCTCTTCTTCCTGAGCAACCAAAATCACTTACCGGAGTAAGTTCCGTGTAAATTACTTCCTGCCACGAGTATCTTCTTTGACCACGTCTCCTGGAGTTGCTAAGGGCAAACTGCAGTTTCACAAAATTATTACTAACCATTGCTAGAGAATAGCTAAGAATGTTCTTGCCTGTGAAAGTAACTAATTCTATTACTAGTCCCACCACATTGTTCAAATCTGAATTGGGAATGTGAAGGTTATAACTGTACGTTGATGCTTTCATTATGAGTCCTCTTTGTTCTTGGGGCAATGCAACAGCTAATTAGGTAATATGTCGTTGATACTTTCATTATGACACATCTTTTCGCTTGAGGCAATGACACAGCTATTGAGGTAATATCCTAGGCGCCGCAATTTGCTGGTTGAAAACTATTTCTAAACCGCCTCCTCGGCCTTAAGTCTCGTAGGCCGTCAATTTCTGGAAGGGCTTCCTCTTATCAAAGGGTAAAGCACTGTGATGCTTCAAACTATATGAAGGTTAAAAACAACTTGGTAATTTAAAATAGAGATGACCACCATCAGTAGTCATCCGCTAATCTTCTCAGAAAACCTGCCATTAAACCCACAAAAATATGGTCAACGTTCATAGGAAACAAAGAGAACCCCCAGAGATGGATATAGCTTCCATGGTGTCCTATGACTCCTATTTACTGGAACTCAAAGCTTGAACAAAAAAACTTAGTAGAATAAATGTCGCAGTTCAGGTGTAAGGTAAAAAACCTCTCAAATGTCACCCTATTCGATCATATCGAGCCAACACTACTCCAAAGTCTAAACTGGACTCGTCTTAGTTCATGAAATCCTCTTAGTTTAGTCCCACATAGATTACTACACAGCTGAGGAATGGAAACGAGACGGTATAAAAACAGAAGTTGTAGAAGGGAAGAAGCATACCTTTCTCGGCCTTTTGGCTAAGATATCTGATATGTGAGCCATCGGCTCACACGATATTAAATTAATTTTTTTCATGGGGGAGTTCTCATCACAGCTTGCTGCTGTTGGGGTTCTCACGCGTTGTCCTTGCGTTGCACTACTGCAATGGCCTGGCGCACCCCCACCAAAACTAATGCAAACATTCAGTTCATGCTTCACCTGTGGGATTATTGTGGCAATGTATGTATGTTTACTTAGAACAACTGTCAACTTGCTGTAATGCTATGTATGCATGTTGTTGCCAACTTCTTCTTGTATCTGGATGGAATCTCAAGGGTCATCACCAGCATGTCTAATAATCTTGTTTCAGAAAGAAATTTGCTTGTTGGTATTGTTGACTGTTGAGTTTAACTCACTCTCATCTACATCTTGGAATCAAGCTTTTCTTTTGCTTGGGAAGCTGAGCAACCTAAATTACTGTAACATTCTTATTTTCTAGTAATTTTATATGGATTTGTTTTGGTTCAGTTGGGATTTACCTTGAAAGTCTTAATAGCTTCTCTGTCAGGTGGTGAGTTGAGTTTCGGGCTTTTTCCTATCTGTGTATTTTTTTTCTAAGTGTCATGACCGTGTTCATTCTTTGGTTTAATGACAAGGTTTACACAGTTCGCCGCTTTTTCTCCCATTTTCTGGGTTTCTTGCTCTTGGTTTTTCTTAACACAAATTAAGAGGTGGGCATGTTCTTCACTATTTCAATCAACACTTGTTAGCTGCACGGAACATCGCGCTGCACACAATTCTCTACCGCGCAGGCAATTTTTGCACTTTAAAATCCAATTTCAAGGGGAACAAATTGCAAGCACAGCATTTTTCAATCTCCCGTGCTAGATATAGGCCTTGTTTGGCAAAATTTATGATTATCTATTTATGATTATAGATAATCAAAAATAGACAAATGATTTTAGTATAATCATTTTTATAATAAATTTTCACAAACACCTTTATCAAATAATTGATTATCTTTAAAAAATGCTCCCTAAAAGTAGTGGAAAAAATAATGATCTAGAACTTTTTTCTAAGTTCCAGTGTTTTTTTAACCCTCTCTTGATAGTTTATAGAAAATAAGAGGAATAAACACAACTCAATTTTATTAAAAAAAAATAATTGATTATAATAATTTTTAAACAACTTTTTTCTGTTTATGGAAATAATGGATTTCTTCAATTATGATTAAAATAAACAATTATTATAATGGTTACCAAACGCATATAGAATCCATTATAATCTGCATAATGGATTATGGGATGATAATCCACTAAAATAATGGTTACCAAACAGCCCCGTAACTCCGTTGTTGGCCGAGTATGAACCAACATGATCAGTGCCGGTAACAATAATGCAAAACATAGTGACAGAACTAGTCCAATATCCCACGGTTCCATGGTTGGTGCCCACTGCTTTGCGAGCTAATCACACAGCTTTGCAGAGCAAAAACATCAAAAGGAAAAAACAATGCACCAGCGCCCACTGATTTGCAAAGAAAAAAATGGGATGAAAGAACAAAAAATGTGCACCAGCCGGGGAATCGAATCCGGGTCTGTACCGTGGCAGGGTACTATTCTACCACTAGACCACTGGTGCTGAACGTTGTCACATATCGATTTTCATTTTACTCCCAACATAAACCAGTAAATGTTTCTCCCCAGTAACATGATGAAATGCATTGGAAGAAGCTACTCTTGTTGAGCCGGGCTGCAATATTGCTCCAACCACTATGTCTGGAATATGTCTCCGACTGCAGTTCCATTTACAGACTTGCATTCAACATTCATGGTGCAGATAACTACTTGTTACTATCTTTTACCATTTGCACAATACATGAGAATGCTTGGAGGGGAAGACAAACAAGGAGGAAACAGCAGTGGAATCAAAATACGATCATGGGATATTCAACTAAATCCCCTTATGAGGTTCTGATCCCCCATGAATTAGAATCATTAGGAAGGCAACAAAATGAGTATTTTTTAGAAGCTTTGAATATTAGTCAGCAAAAAAGATACTTGGACTAGCGACTTTAAATCTTGGTGGAGGTGAATGATTAGTCCCAAGATGGTTCGCATATATGTTGCACTTCACCCTAGCAAATAAGTTACCAGCAGTACACGCCTATTTTTGGAGAGTTTCTCTTTTTGAAGAGGAACCCAACAATCTTCAAAACAAAAAATTCCGTTTCTAAGGCTTGGAGGTTCAAAATCAGCAAACACATCGATGGTTGTCAATATAATCGACACTACTAATTGTTACGAGTATTTTCCTCTGCTTACCACTTCAAAGCAAAACTAAAGTGCCTGGTAGTTTGCTTTGCTAGGCTGTTTTGGCAGTGAAATTAGCAAACCTTTAGTCCCACATCCTTCAAATCTGATCTAGGGATGTGGATGAAGGCGTTATAAAAACCAGTCGATGCAGTCCATTCAAGTTATCTTTGCGCTTGGGGCAATGACGCAGCTAATGAGGTAATAACCGAGGCGCGTCAATTGCTGGTTGAAAACTATTTCCAAACCCCCTCCTCGGCCTTAGGTCTCCTAGGGCCGTTGAGAATTTCTGGAAGGGCTCCCTCTAATCAAGGGTAAAGCCCTACAATTCCCTTAAACTAAAATTTTATGTAGTGTTTACAAAAGCAAATTAAACTAAAATTAGAACTAGGACTAAAACTAAAGCACTGAAACTAAAACCTGTGCGAGTAGATAGCTAGGAGGGAGGATGGATAGATTTTTGAATGTAAATTCTGACAAACTTCTTGGAGCTTATGACCTTCGTATGTGAAATATTAAGGCTTTATAGCTGTTTACGGCCGGGGCTGGTTTGTGACCAACCCGCGGGTTACGGGTTAATACAAGCCTAAGCTTGCGGGTTGAAATTCTTCACGGGTGGTCATTTCTCCAACCCGTGTCCGTCCCGGATAAAGCTTGCGGGTTCACGGGAGCTCACGGGTTAGCTGGTTTATGTTGAGTCAACTCGCCAGAAATCGATTTCTGGGCTATTTCCGGCCACATTCAGGCCACATTCAAAAACTCAAAATTGCAAAACTAAACTAATTTTGCATTTAAAGGATTAAAAGAACACAAATTACAAATACTAGTCATTAGTAGTTTAAATACTTTAGTTACAGTACTTCATCAGTTCATGTCATGAATCATGATGATATTTTCCACGTGAAACTGGTACAGGACAGGCAGGTGCACAACCAACAGTTGGATCCTCATTCACAGAATCTAGCATCTCAACATCATCATCCTCACCATCACTACTCATAACATCATTATAATGGTCTTGTTCTTGTAACTCTTGTTCTTGTACACTTGACATACTGGACACATCAGAGAGAGTAACCTAAAAACAATAGCACAAAATTAGAGCTAAAGACATCAGAGAGAGTCATATCATTGTTTGTACTTTATGACTTTGTGTCGAACAATAAAGATATTAACAACCACTTACTTGCATTGCAATTTGCATCCCATTCAATTGACAGTCACAGACTCATAGTAACATTATCAGTATATCACAATTCACAGTTTTACACACAAATGGAGAGCATAATACCATACACATTATTATCTTGAATAAGATGATATCCAGCTTTAAAAACCAAAACCCATTCATGGACTTGGAATGTTGGATACTCAACAAAGAAACATCAAGCAAGGAAGTTCACATAATAAACCCCCACTTTGTTCTTTCAAGGTAGGAGGTAGCACACTAGCACTAGTCAGTAGTCACTACTCACTACTCACTAGGTCTTGCCAAACATAGCATACAAAATTACAAATATACAAATACAATCATTGGAGAATGGAGAATTGAGATGAATGAAAATGTAAAGAAATAACCAACTGTAATTGTGTCTGTAACACACTGTATCCATGCTCTAATTAAAATAAAATATGCACAATCACATATTCACATACATAAGCAAATCCCTAATTAAAACCACATAGTTTGAGCCTTTGAGGCTTTGAGCTAATAAAAACATCCATCCAAGATTCTTAATAAAACATATGCACAATCACATATTCACAATCACATACATAAGCAAATCCCTAATAAAACCATAGAAAATATTAAATTCAAACCAATCTTTAATCAAGATGTTATACCTGAAGATCTTTGAGAAATTACTGCACCTGGAGGCTGGAGGTCTTCCACACAATATTAAAAAGAAGAGAACTTCAATTGAAACCTTAACAGAGAAATTGAAGAAAGGAGTTACTGGACAATCTATCAAGAAATTAACCTCTAACAATTCAAATAAAATCAAAGTGATGGAGAAATTCAAATTACCTGAAGATTAATTTGTACCTGAAGGACTTCTACATTCAAAAAAAAAATAAATTAAATTCAAACCCTAACATCCAAAAAATTGAAAACAAAACAAAAAGAAATTAACTTTCGAAAACCATAACATTACCTGATGAGTGATGAGAATTGAAATCAAAAATAGGGTTTTGAAGATACGAAGAGAAATAGGGTATGAGAAAAGGGGTTTCCCTCTTTCACTTTCAGACTTTCTCCCACACCCACAGTCCCGCTTGCTTACACAAAGAATACTCAAGAGTCAAATGACTCAAATCCTTCAAGATCGAAGTAGTAGCAGACGGAGAAGACGAAAGAACTTTCAACTTTGTCTGTGAACTTTGCCGCTGGGAAGTGCTGCGGACGGAGAAGAAAAGACGAAGTAGGGTTTTTTTGTTTTTATACCATGGCTGCATGGCAGATGAGCGAGACACGTATAGTGACACCCGGCATTATGAATGAAGTGCGGGTTAACGGGTTAACCCGTGATTGTACGGTCCGGTCCGGGTTAACCCGTTTTTTGACGGGTCACCATTTCTCCAACCCTAACCCGGCTTGTTTAGAAACCAGCCGGTCCGGGTTCGGGTTTTCACGGTCCGGGCACGGGTTAACCCGCGGGTTTCAACTTGTTTGCCAGCTCTAGTTTCTAGGCTCCATTGTTTTAATGCAATTCTGTAAAATAAAACTTGCAATAACAAAGTAATACGAAACATCAAGGATATTGTCACCCATTACAGCGGCAACAAATGTTTGTATTTTACTTGCATTACTGCAAAGAACAATAGACTAGAACACTGAATTAAGCAACTCGACTAAACTTGCAGACCATATTGATATAACAAAAGGATTCATAAGACTTAGTGCTGGGGAGAACATCACTTAAGCTTTACAAAGCACTTTATATAAATTTGTAAATATTAGTACATTACATAATCTGTTTTCTAAGAAAATTTTAAACTTGTAATATGATCATCAAACCACCCTATCACAAGTTGTTTGTAGGCATCACTATTGTGATCAAACATCACCAAGGTGGGTAGTTAGAAAAATGCAGTATGCATACCCGCTCAGGACCGTGAAAAATCAATTTGGACATATTGCCAACATAAATTTCTTTTGTCTGTATGGAAAGCCTAAGATCAAAGCTCTTTCCTTCATGATAACTGCACCAAGAAACTTACGAGCAACTCCTCGGAATACCCAGTCTGAATTCTGCAATACTTGTGCGCCAAATAAAATTAGTCGCTGCTGAATGATGCAACACCATTTTACAGTCTCCTTCCCCTCCAAGCTGAAAACATCAGTATGGTTTATCAAAAGTGATTGTAGTTGAAGTGGTAAAACGGATTCGTATCAGACTTGTGAAGAAAACAGTTTTTAGATTTAAATTTAAACAGGCAAATAAAAAGAGTTTTTCAAAGTTATAGAGAAAAACACCAAGACTAGGATTCCACCAATGACCATTTTAATAGTAAACTCTAAATAGTTCTTATGCAATTTTATCCTTAAAATCAATTCTAATATTTGCCTCAAATAAGTTTTTGAAGTAATAATTGTAATTAAAAAGTATAAAACATCAAAAGTTACTAAAACCCAACATGCTTCATCAAGTCAATTCACAATTACTCAATAAAAACTATTAATTCAATTTTAATTCGTGCAAATAATCAAATAATAATATTGCAAATAAATGTAAAAATTAGAATTATACCAATAAATTTTGTGCCAATGGCTTCCTCCGTCGTCTCGGCTAATGGGTTTAGCTCCTCATCCCAAAAACACACTCACAAGATAAATTCATGGCTAAAATAGGTGTTTTTATTGATGATTATATGATGAAATAGGAATTAGCAACGCTTTTAAAGTGTTACAGCGTCACTGTTACAAATGGTGTAAGTGCTGAGAAGAAACGATAGAATTAAAGTGCTGTAAATAGCGACACTGGGTGTAAGCTGCTGGAAAGAACGATACAAGTCGTGTGCTGTAAACAGAGACACAGCGTGTTCTGGTTTTAAGACTGATGAAGAACGACTGCCTTAGCAGGTCTGTTCTTCCTCTTCTTCTTCCTCCTTGAACAGCAGCAGCAGCAGCAACAGTCAATGGTATCTTCCTCGTTTCAGCTCTGAACTCTCTCCTATTTCTCTCTAAACTTTTCTCCTCCCTCTAAGACTCGAAAACCACCTATTTATATCTCAACAGAGTCCCTTAAATTCGATCAAATATATGATTTCTATTATCTGCCAGTTGGAACGATAATCCCTTCTCTTTTGCTTTTTCACGCTCTGTTAGCTATTAAATAGGTACCAAACTCTTCTTAAGACGTGAACAAGACTAAATACATTAATTTCCAGCGTCAAACTCTCCCAAATATCTCTCACAAATCTTTGAAACTTGAACAGCAGCGTACGTGACCTGTTTGAGCTTTGATCTCTTCTTCCGGCTTATCCAGCCCAATTGGTTGGGTTAAATTGCTTATACTGATCTTTTTATAGTCTAGGAAGTCCAGCCCAGTGAAAATTCGATGTTGAATCTCCTTAAAACTCGCTCAAATTCGAACCCCTAAAACTGTTCTTCTGCAGAGTTCTTTTCCCGCCAAAATCCAGTTTTGAAACTTTGAAGATGACCTCCCCCTATCCAGTTCCGGTCTCCCTTTAGCAGATGCCTGGAAATGGGTCACCCCTTAGTAATTAGGTTACCCCTTATCCAAAATCAAGGGTTCGTATAGCAAGTGTCCTCTGGGGCATTTTCCGCACTTTTTTCGGGGTTCCTCCGGGGTATTTCTGGGATACTTCCGGTACACTTCTGAGGCTCTTCCGGTACGTTATCAACGGAGGTCCAAATGCCACATTTTTAGCCAAATTCGCCGCAAGAGATTATTTTCCAAAAACACCTACAAATACATAAAATAACCAAATAAGTACAATATCGAGTACTAACAATATATACAAATGAGCTATATTAGACACATAAATGCGTCTATCAAATACCCCCAAACTTATTATTTGCTAGTCCCGAGAAAATCAAAACTACAAAATAAAATCCTAACTCACTGTCGCAGGCATCGTCGATTGCATTTAGCGTATGCAATAAGCCTTTAAACCCCTAGGTGGCCCTAGTGGCCGAGTTATAGTCTCGGGAGGGCTTACCAGAGATATACCCACAAAACCTGTACTCCAGACCTTAGCTATCTACGCAGAACCTTGGAAGGCACTAAAGAATCTCCTTGGTTGGCATACTTATTGACTACAGGAAGAAGTACCCTGATGCGAAATTCCAATTGCTGTACACGAGTTTGCACTCAAGCATACTAAAATTCATATAAAGTGACAGAGCTCTACTCAGATAGTTGCACTATGGACATCATATTCGGAGTCAAAACTAATCACATGGATAGATCAAGAATATGGATATAGAAAAACATGTATGGTTTTGATGTTTACTAAGTGAACGGCGTTTCCCATATCTGTCTGAAGGCCTCCGCCAAAATGAACCTATCCTAATGGATTGAGATACTAGTCTGACTAATATCAACACACTGGCATATACAAGGGTACCAGTGGTCGACTTTATTGAATTTATTCCTTTTGGTCAAATGATCTGGTCTCAATTTTTTTTTTTTTATCATCTCTTTTTCTTTTTCAACTTTTTTATTTTCCAACTTTTTTTTTTATTTTTGTAAATTTTTTTTTTCATGGTATCTCAATCACTCTAATTCACCCTAGCATTGGTAACAACTTGAATCGTGGGCTCCACCTATCACTTAGAGAAACATAGTTTAAAAACAAAATAAAATAAAAATAGAAGTGAAAAGGACTCAACGAGATATGGTGAAACTATCATGTAATTTCTAACACCTGAGCTCTGTGCTTTTATGAATAGACTCTTTAGATGTTTCCATCTAATCAGATTGGTTCCTCAAACTCCTACAATCAAAATGCTTCCATCCACTTAGATTAGTTAGTGCAATCCTCAATAGGCATAAATTTCTAGGCTCTGGAGTTTATTTATTGCAAAAAGGTGACAAAAAGTGTTTCTTCCCCACCCCCAAACTTAAATCTTACATTGTCCTCAATGTTCTAAAGATGAAATTAAAAGCATGAACAAGGAGAAACTATTACCACTGGAGGGAAAAGAAATAAGGAAGGATATTACCGTATCACATGAACGCGGGAGCCTCCCAGTAAATGCTAAATTTATACTCATTAGCTAGACATCAAATACCTCAAAAAGAATTTTCACCTTCCAAAGTCGTATACCAATAGTCGAAACAATTGTGGGTCCATAAGACCAAATAACTGCCACTAATAGGAGACAAATGGTCAAGATCAGAAAAATGAGCAGAAAGAGCACAACTTGATCTAAAGTTTCTCGCAAGACAACTGGATTTATCTGGAGTGCCCAATTGGGCTTCATATGAGTGTCTCGGCAAACAGATTCGTCCGAAAAACGGGCCTTTAACATATGGATTTTTTCCTGGACTTTATCAGGCGGATCAGGTTGTGGAGTCTGAATACACTCAAGCGATACCTCAGATGCACTAGGCTTGAGTCCCAAGTTAGGGACTTCTATTGGGGATAATTGACAATCTCTACCCCCAAATTTAGGGTAATCACTATTCTCCGTAAGACCTTTAACTATGGCTTGAATTTCCGGATCCGGAGAGTATTTAAAATACTCTAGAGCTTCTTCTAGTTCACTACCCCCAAACTTAGAGTTTTGGGTGTCTCTAGATAAACTAGTCACAATATTCCTAATTTCTAGACCATCCGGTTCCTGAAAAAGGTCAATTGCTTTCTCTGAGTTATAATCAGGTGGTTCATCCTCTAAATTCTTTTGAGGTATACTAGCTATAGGACTTATATGTTTCATATCCTCTATGGTCATCCCTAGAGTTTCCTTATTGTGTTGAAGCACGGTTACTGGCCTATTCTCATGATCACTATCCAAATTGGAAGTTATAGGCAAAATCTCAGATGGGCCTACAAATGCATAATTGGGGTCCAACTTAGGAGGATCTTTAGGCTCTTCGAAATAAGGGCTTAAGGTAGATTCGGTAGCTAGTAATGGTTCAAACCTAGATTTCCATCTATCGGTATCTAACATAGGAATAGAATCCAACAGAGCATTTACTTGTTCAATGTTGCTATCATCGTCAAAATCCATGCTAAAACGGGCTAGACAACTCTCTAATGGATCTTCCGATTCGGTGTTTGGTACAGACTTCGGAACTAAGGTTCCTATCATGTTGACCTCTTCAATGCACGTGTCATCTAGCTCAGAATGTAGCTTATTGACATTAAAAATATTCAACTCAATAGTCATATTACCAAAAGATAGATTCATAATACCATTTCGACAGTTTATGATCGCATTAGATGGCTAAAAACGGGCGACCTAAAATCACTGGTATTTGGTTCTCTGGATCAGGGACAGGTTGGGTATCTAGGATAATAAAATCCACTGGATAAATAAACTTGTCAACCTCTATGAGAACATCCTCTATCACACCACGAGGAACTTTAACGGACCTATCAGCTAACTGAAGTGTTATCTGGGTAGGTTTCATCTCACCAAGTCCTAGCTTGAGGTACACATGGTATGGCAGTAAGTTCACACTGGCTCCTAAGTCAAGCAACGCTTTCTCAACACGGTACTTACCTATTGTACAAGCAATGGTAGGGGACCCTGGGTCTTTATACTTAGGAGTAGTGGTATTCTGAATAATAGAACTCACATGACTAGCTATGAAGGCTTTCTTCTGGACACTGAGCTTACGCTTTCGCGTACACAAGTCCTTAAGGAACTTGGCATAAGAGGGAATCTGCCTAATTGCATCTAATAATGGAAGGTTGATATTAACCTGCTTAAAAACCTCCAATATATCATTAAAGTTGGACTCCCTCTTATCGGAACTAGCAGCTGGGGAAACGGGGCTCTGGGAACAAAGTGAGGCTCAACAGACCCTCATTGGTCTCTTTGAGACTCTATCAGTCTCCTCATTTTCTGGCTCATAGGGTGAACTACAGCATGTTCACTTCAGGTAAGTCGACCTTATTCAACTTTCTTTCCACTCCTAAGGGTCGTGACAGCATTCACATGATTGTACGATTTCTCTCCTTAGGGTTAGGATCAGTATGACTAGGGAACCTTCCTTCTTCTTCTCATTGATAAACTTAGCTATTTGGCCGACTTGAAGCTCTAATTTAGCAAAAGACTGGGCACTATTCTTAAAATTCTGTTTGGTTTCCTCTTGAAAATTACCCTGGCTTTTTACTAACATTTCCTGGCTTTGTGATAGCATCTCCTGGCTCTTCCTTAATATACTAAGGGTTTCCTCTAAGCTAGCTATTCTATTCTCAGATGGGTTCTGGGTATGACCTGAAGAGTTCTTAGTATAACCAAAACCTGGGGGAGGCTGAGAATTACTAGACTGGCCTTGATTCTGGCCCTTAGACCAAGAGAAATTAGGATGGTTTCTCCAACCAGGGTTGTAGGTTTCTGAGTATGGGTCAAACTTCTGACGGTTCTCAAACCTAGAGTTGTTATAGACAGCATGGGCTTGTTCTTCACTAACTTGACCTTCCCAAAATGAATTATCGGGCTCTATTCCACAACTAGAGACTTAGAGGCTCTATTAGGTCAACAAGGACCTATTTTTAGACTGACCCATTTCTAAAGCTTCTAACCTTCTGGACAAAGCAGCAAACTTAGCATCTGACGCAAAACTCGTATCTACCATATTGGTGCTACTTCTATTGACCAAGAGTCTTTTAGGGGGTTCAACACAAGATTCCCACTGTTGGGATTTTTCAGCGATAGCTCCTAAGAAGGTAAAAGCATCATCAGCATTTTTACTAGTGAACTCACCAGCGCACATAGACTCAACCATGGCTTTGGTCGAATAGTCTAAACCATCATAAATAATCTGTACGAGTTTCATATTATCAAATCCATGGTGAGGACACTGAGATAGGAGATCATTGAATCGCTCTAAAAACCTATAAAGAGACTCTCCCTCTTGTTGCACACTAGCACTAATTTTCTGCCTAACAGCTGCAGTTTTATGCTTAGGGTAGAATTTCATATAGAAGGCAGCGATAAGTTCCTGCCATGTTTCTATGGATTCAGACGGTAGGTTGTTCAGCCAGGTCTTGGCTTTGTCTCTCAAAAAAAGGGAAACATCTTAAGTTTCAAGACTTCATCGGTAAGGTCCTTTATCCTAATTGTCCCACAGATTTCCTCAAAGTCCCTAATATGAAAATAAGGGTTCTCATCATCTTTTCCTAAGAATATAGGGATCATCTGAAGAATACTAGGTTTTATCTCAAAATTAGCCGTAGTGGCTGGCAATTTAATGCATGAAGCTCGGTTGGTCCTAGTTGGGAACATGTAATCTTTCAAAGTTGCCATCGCTGGCACAACAGAAGTACTAGGGGTACTATCCTCACAAAGAGACAGATTCTCAAAACAGAAGTTTCCAAAAACAGGGCTCTCAAAAGAAGAATCTTCGAGCTCCCTGCTTAAATCAGAAGAACTACTAGGTTTTTCGCTAATCAATCGACCTAGAGTATCTCTTTTCCAAGCCCTAACAAAATCGGGCATACACTAAAAAGAATTCAAAAAGAAATAAAAATCCTAACAGGAAGGTTCTAACAAACACAGCAGGCTGACTCGACTTTACCACAGCAAACCTAAAGATTTCTAGCAAACAACAAGCATGATGGCTCCACTTAGATTGTTTCTAGACCAGCTTCTAATCCTTCGAAAGGGAATTCGTTACAATTTGAGCACACCCCTCTGGAATCAATCCGAATGTAAGTTGAATCGAGGCGAGGGAAGCTCAATGGAGCTTTGATACCCAAAACCTCACCGATCCAATGCGGCGCAGTCACGCATTCAACTCACATAAACCGTCAAGAACTTCGAGGTGTGCTTAAAAGAGTAACCAATATTTTTCGAATGATTGTCCTGTTAAGCTCGATACCCTATAGGTCTCTTTCTAGTCAATTTTAGCTTGGTTCGCTTTAGGTTTGTTTTCCTAAGGCGGGCAAGAAGGGAGCGGTGATGAAATCCGAACCCTTATCTTATATGGTCCAGTCCTTGCCCTTTACTAGGAATTTAAAAACAGTCCATATTCAAGTCCTCAGCATATATTCACCTTAAGGAGTCCAGTAACCCGCTTGCAGGAGATTCGCGGGTGTTTAGAATTTTACCTCCCGTACCAGACGGGCGAAGAACCGCTGAAGTCGACTCGGGCCACGACTCCTATGCCGTGTGCGAACCCGAGGGGCCGAGACGATATCGTAATCGTCGTCCTTCCCTGCACACAGTTTATATTTAAGGATACCCTTCCGTAGGGTTTAAAAATAAAAATAAAAATGTCCAAAAATTAATGTCCAAAGTCCAAAAAAAAAAAAAACAATAAAAATTACAAAAATAAAAATGTCTCTCTTTTTTTTTCTCTCTTTTACAAAATAAAGAAAATCTTCTTCTTTCGCACCTTTAGCTTTGCTTTTCGCTCCCAAACTTTAAGTAAATAACCACAAGCTTTGGCAAAATTGTCTTTTGCTCCAATCTTCAAAAATCTGCAAGGAAACAAAAAAAACCCAAAAACGTAAAGAAGAACAAAAATAATAAAAATAAAAAAAATCTAAAAAAAAATGCTAACTAAACACAGGTCCGCGTCGGCGGCGCCAAAAATTTGATGGTTTATCAAAAGTGATTGTAGTTGAAGTGGTAAAACGGATTCGTATTAGACTTGTGAAGAAAACAGTTTTTAGATTTAAATTTAAACAGGCAAATAAAAAGAGTTTTTCAAAGTTATAGAGAAAAACACCAAGACTAGGATTCCACCAATGACCATTTTAATAGTAAACTCTAAATAGTTCTTATGCAATTTTATCCTTAAAATCAATTCTAATATTTGCCTCAAATAAGTTTTTGAAGTAATAATTGTAATTAAAAAGTATAAAACATCAAAAGTTACTAAAACCCAGCATGCTTCATCAAGTCAATTCACAATTACTCAATAAAAACTATTAATTCAATTTTAATTCGTGCAAATAATCAAATAATAATATTGCAAATAAATGTAAAAATTAGAATTATACCAATAAATTTTGTGCCAATGGCTTCCTCCGTCGTCTCGGCTAATGGGTTTAGCTCCTCATCCCAAAAACACACTCACAAGATAAATTCATGGCTAAAATAGGTGTTTTTATTGATGATTATATGATGAAATAGGAATTAGCAACGCTTTTAAAGTGTTACAGCGTCACTGTTACAAATGGTGTAAGTGCTGAGAAGAAACGATAGAACTAAAGTGCTGTAAATAGCGACACAGGGTGTAAGCTGCTGGAAAGAACGATACAAGCCATGTGCTGTAAACAGAGACACAGCGTGTTCTGGTTTTAAGACTGATGAAGAACGACTGCCTTAGCAGGTCTGTTCTTCCTCTTCTTCTTCCTCCTTGAACAGCAGCAGCAGCAGCAACAATCAATGGTATCTTCCTCGTTTCGGCTCTGAACTCTCTCCTATTTCTCTCTAAACTTTTCTCCTCCCTCTAAGACTCGAAAACCACCTATTTATATCTCAACAGAGTCCCTTAAATTCGATCAAATATCTGATTTCTATTATCTGCCAGTTGGAACGATAATCCCTTCTCTTTTGCTTTTTCACGCTCTGTTAGTTATTAAATAGGTACCAAACTCTTCTTAAGACGTCAACAAGACTAAATACATTAATTTCCAGCGTCAAACTCTCCCAAATATCTCTCACAAATCTTTGAAACTTGAACAGCAGCGTACGCGACCTGTTTGAGCTTTGATCTCTTCTTCCGGCTTATCCAGCCCAATTGGTTGGGTTAAATTGCTTATACTGATCTTTTTATAGTCTAGGAAGTCCAGCCCAGTGAAAATCCGATGTTGAATCTCCTTAAAACTCGCTCAAATTCGAACCCCTAAAACTGTTCTTCTGCAGAGTTCTTTTCCCGCCAAAATCCAGTTTTGAAACTTTGAAGATGACCTCCCCCTATCCAGTTCCGGTCTCCCTTTAGCAGATGCCTGGAAATGGGTCACCCCTTAGTAATTAGGTTACGCCTTATCCAAAATCAAGGGTCCGTATAGCAAGTGTCCTCTGGGGCATTTTCCACACTTTTTTCGGGGTTCCTCCGGGGTATTTCTGGGATACTTCCGGTACACTTCTGAGGCTCTTCCGGTACGTTATCAACGGAGGTCCAAATGCCACATTTTTAGCCAAATTCGCCGCAAGAGATTATTTTCCAAAAACACCTACAAATACATAAAATAACCAAATAAGTACAATAACGAGTACTAACAATATATACAAATGAGCTATATTAGACACATAAATGCGTCTATCAATCAGCAACAAACAACCAGTACAGAAATTCCACATAACAGAAAGACTGATTACCATACCACTGGGATATGTCTACAGATACTCCACACCCATATCACCCAACCTTTCAAGACTTGGCCGAAATACACAATGCACAGTGCACCTATGCCAACTTTCAAGATCTTTCTTCTTTTTCAGGTTTTGGTGTCCATCCGTGATGTTTTTCAATTATGTCCAGAAAACGAAAATGGGGGTGGTTAGAATGTGATTACCAGGTAAGGCAGTAGCTTCCTTCAGAAAAGTATGAATGAACTCCATCCTTCATACACCGGGAACATCATTTTCTTTGCAGATTTACAGTGAAGTTATTCCTTGATTCTTCATTTTAAAGGGACTGCGATTTTTGAGCATGACTTGATGCAAACAAACACCAAGCACGAAGAATACACTATTTCTCTGAATGCTTGTAGAGACTTACTAGTATTCACTTACCATTATTACAAAGCAGTAGTTGATATACTATAACAAGTATCTTAGATTCACCATTACCAACTCATCTCTTTACTGACAGAAAGGCAGCAAGGTCGTATACATGTTGTCTTTTGAACAAAAATTATGTCTCAGCATAGCTTTCAACTTTTCAAGCACTTCCTTGAATGTTGGGCGGCATTTTGGGCTACTGCATAATCAAATTGCAGCTATTATTTTAAGAAAAAAGATTTTCTATTGTAAATTTAGATACTACTGTTTACTAACTGTTTTGTGGAAATGCCTAACAATGGAAAGGTTGTATGTATGCCCAGTAAGTAGAATAGTATGAAAGGTAAATTATCCAGTAAGCAAAGAATGGAAAACGGCTAAAAGTAGAGAAAGAACCATGAGAAGGAACTCAGTGATAATACACAAATGCGGAGGTGAAGTCACTTACCCCATAAAGAGTACCACGTTTGGATGCCTCAGCCTCTTCATCAGTGATACCTTGATATTTAATATGCACTTGGGCACAGAAATTTAACCAATTTTATAGATGACAAAAATCTGAAACTTCGGCAACAGATTTACAACGAACTCCAGCAAATGTATAGACCTGCATTAGAAACTTATTTAAGCAATATCATTATTTGATGATAAAACTTAGCTTGAGTTCATAAACAAACCTCTGTCTGATGGAATGTTGCATTAGCAAGTCTTCTGAATACTAAAAGTTCAAAAGTACTTTCATCACAACATCCTGCGAGAAATGGGAATGAGTTTTCTTTAACAGCTTGATGGAATATGATCCCTCTGCACCACTCCAGAGTCAGGTTGGGTAACAAATGCTAGATCCTGCAGTATCTTGTTTGCTCTGATGTTTTGAAAACCATGTGACCAGTCAAGCTCCACCCTAACATGAGCAGGGCTGTTAGATCGTTGGTAAAAAAAATGCTCATCTTTGTCTTTACCTGTCTAATTTTCTGTAGGCAGATATACCTAATCATTTTCACAATTGACAATGTAGAGTCTGACAGAAATGCTCTAATAATGTGAATTCTGTAAGATGTGGTACTCGATCAAGAAATGTAGCTTTCAAGAAGGAAAGACAAATATATCGTGCCACACCATAGACCACGATAGACAGTTGCACATGAACCTGAGATCAACAAAAAGATATTATAGATAAGGCAAAAGGACTTTGTAGTTAATAAAGTACCACAGAAGTAAATGCTTTAGCAAAAATGTAAATATTACTACCTCGCCCAATAATGTCAAATTGTTGAACGAGATATCATAATCCAAATAATCTGCTTCCACATAAAATTTACAACGAGGACTGCTACTAGTACTTCAACTACCCACACCATTCGTTCTTTCACTGTTAATAGAATAGGACAGGAACCTAGAAACTTCATTGCCACCTGCAACCTGCAGGATTTGTTGGCTCTCCCAAGACCATGATATCACTCTAGAAGTTATCATCTTGTAGACACCAGCATTACTTCCTCCGTTGTCATCAGAAGAGTCTTCAAAAGGATTCCTTGGGCATATGTTATCCAAGGAATGGTGCGCCCTATGGTCAGAGAGATCGCGGCTTCCAATGTTTTCATTTTCGCACAGAATTTATTTTTCAATCTCGATGTCTGATACAAAGTTGTGTTAATTGAGAGACACACACGCACACACACACAAGGAAGAAACCATTTACATTTTGAATAGATCGAAACTTACCAATTTTGATATCATCCAAGATATGATAGCTTTCAGCGGTTTGAGCCGAGAATAAAAAACAGGTATAGTTGTTGTTAGACCACTATTACGCATCCAACTAGAGCTGGGATAGGAATCATCTGTTAAAGGTTTTGTACCAAGAGAATTTGGTACTATGGTTTCTTGAAAATTACACAGATAACTAGACTCTGAAGCAATTGTTACACAGACAATCCCAACCAAAGTACCACTATCATATAATGGGGAACCGGTAGCAAGTACTTGAAATAGCCAGACTTGCTTATTCCTGGCAGGAAATCTCCCTGTCCAGTATTCCCCTGAGGCATTTCTTCGAAGTATTTCATTCGCTGCACTGGTATCTTGCTCCTCAATTATGAAGACATTGATATTCTGACCAAGAACTTCATATGCAGAGTAACCATAAATTTGTTCAGCTGCTCTATTCCTGCAATACCATTGTAAGAAATTCTGGTTTACTATCCATAAGCATATTTATAGGTGGAAGTGTAGTATATATGTTACGTAAATTGCATAGTGTCAACTGAAAATGCACCATCTGAGCTCAAAGTTGGAAGGAGACTAGTAAATACAATGAATGAACCCCACAAATTTTATTTGGCATCTTCCTTCACATCCCCTTATTTGTTACTTTCTCGGTTTCTTGTTTTAGGTGGTTCAGCCAAAACTAAAACACTAACAAGTAAACTATCAGAACATCTTGATCAACAATATGGAGTGCCTGACCTATTGACTGCAAGATACTAAAATACGGTCTGTTTGTGAAATCTATACAATATGTTACAACTCCTAACACCTGTACTCATTCTCCTAGGATTGGCAGATCTTGATTCCTCAGTTACTTTTGACTGAGATTCAAATCAGATCCCTGGAGTGTTTGGTGAAATGCTTTCTTTGAGGTTAGCATCTCTAGCTTCCAGTTCTTGAATCCTCTTCAGCAGTTGCTGTGCTAGAGGAATGTCCATATTACTGGGGCTAGACTTCCATATAACACATAAGTGGAACTCATAAAAGAAACATTAAGAATCTAAGATTCTTTATATAGTAGTGCTACTTATGAGTTTCTCTTTCTCAAATCATTCTTGACCCTTCATAACTTGATGAATTAATCGTATTCTTTGAAATTCCAAGTTCAGAGTTCCAACAATCCAAGATTAATATCACTACCAGGTTTGGGCATTCTTATCAGTTTGCCTTGTGCGTAATGTGGTTTTAGAAGAGACAGAAACATACGAATACATTATTTAACAAAGGCCGGTCTCGCTAGCATATGAAACAAGGTTGTAATGCATGCACTAATGTACTAAGAGCAACTGCAGTGGTGCGATCAAAACCAAAGATCAAAGATCAAAAAAAAGATCAAATTTTGGGTTTAGTCCGTGTTGTCACGTAACGGTGGCGATTAAAATTTGGTCGCGCGTAATTTAAAAATCCGCCCCAAAAAAATTTCATCGGGCGTATCTCAAATGTCCGCCCAATCAATCACCAGGCGTACTTTAAGTTTACGCCTCATTTTTTTTTTTTTTTTTTTTAATTTGAATTTTCATCGGGCGTAATTTAAATCTCCGCCCGTTAACAAGCGTACTTTAAATTTACGCCCAGCAACAAGCGTACTTTAAATTTACGCCCGACTATATTAGGATTTGGTATTTGGTCGCGATCAAATATGGTCTGGAATTTGATCTTTGGCTGGGATTTGATCTTTACTCCGTCCCACTGCGTCACGATCTCATCCCAAATATTTGGTTATACTCGCCCACTGTGGATGCTCTAAAGAATGCAACCCAAGTATGGTAACACTAAGATAGGACAATAATATCAAACATTGAAACAGAAAGAGATAGCAAATTCATGAACTGGTCAAAAGCAAAATATGCCAGAAACACTTGTGAGTAGCTAGAGTCCCCAGCAACACTTGGGGAATCAGTTTCAGGATACTCCTGGGAACCATTTGAAATCTCCGAGGTGATATACACCACCTGCAACAGAGCCACCACAACCTACACTAGACATGCACCAGAATTTCGTCAAACGATGCTGCTATTAAAATCCAACCTCTTCATCATCATCATCAAAAACAATGGTTAAAAAACTAATCAAATAAACTGAAACCTTATTCATTAGTAATAGTTTAAGGCAACTCAATACAATTTGGAGAAATTAAAAGAAAATCAAAGAAACCCTAGCAATCAGGAAAATTGTAAGAAACCATAATTTTAAATCAGTCAAACAAATTCCATAAAAAACGATAAATGCAAACTTAAATTCACCATACATATGTTCCATTAGATTCCGCTTGTAAACCAACAACAGCTGAATACTAAACTTACATTAAATCTCTCTTTTCTCTTTTCCAATCAACAAAACATTTCTGTCTTCTACATCACTCTTTTTTGTAGTTGTTCAATAACAATAGGTTACAGATATGGAGAAGTTATGTAGAAGCAAAATCCCACCCCACCACCGCCCCAATCAAACATTTTCCTTCTTCCAAATCTGAGAGAGAGAAATCATAAGAACCCAATTCCTAATTTCAGAATTATGTTTAAAACAGACAGATGTAGAGTTAGAAAGTTTGGTGTGTTTTTATTTAGCACAAATCTACCTTTGGATCTGTAGTTCAACATCGTAGCTCGCTCTCTGCGGAGATGTCCGAGCGCCCGAGACAGGATAATACATGTCCCACTTTTTTTTTGGTTGCTGTTCCCCTAGCTTTCTTGTTCTTTGGTGTTCCAACTTGTTTCCAAGTGGTACAACCTCAGATTAGTTCAGAAAACATGCCTACTTCCTAGTTCATGACCGTTTCTTAAATCCTAATCAATCTATGTTTTGGCTAACCATTAAATGCTATTCCTAGTTCATGACCGTTTCTTAAACATGCCTACTTCCTTGATCAAGCCAACCATTAAATGCTAAAACTTAGTCACTTAACTATTAAATTGATCTCATGATCTGTACTTGGTACTTACCTCATCAAGCCAATTATGGTGCTCCATATAAACTGGACTCTTACCATGCTCATGGACTTCATCTCAGTTCCCTATTAAACTCAATTTGCCCAAGGCCTATAAAGCAGCAAAGTTAAAATTTAGTCCCACATAGACTACTACACAGCTGAGGAATGGAAACGAGACAGTATAAAAACACAAATTGTAGAAGGGAAGAGGCATACCTTTCTCGGCCTTTTGGCTAAGATCAAGTGTAGTATCTGTTCTTATCAGTTTAATATCTGATATGTGAGCCATCGGCTCACACGATATTAAATTAATTTTTTTCATGGGGGAGGTCCCATCACAGTAGCTTGCTACTGGGGTTCTCACGCGTCGCCCTTGCGTTGCACTACTGCAAAGGCCTGGCGCACCCCCACCAAAACTAAGAACAATGTATTGTTTCTGTTTTGGATACCAATTTCTGAACACATCTATCTTGAGCAGAATGTTGGCTCCCAGTAATGGTACTCCATGAAGTGAACAGTATAAACCCATTCCTCTTGGTAACGACGGGTAAGGCTTCACAGATGTTTGTAGGCTCCAATTTTTCAGAAAATTCTGTAATATTTTTTTTTTTTGCAATAAGATATATTCAATGTTTGTGAGTCACATAACAATGCCTTAAGTTTTTGATCAGTCCAATGTCTTCAGCTTATTCCAGAGTATTGATCCATCAATAGGTTCAGATGTCTTAGATGTCTCTCAAACTTTGAAATGGAAGCAGGTAATGTCGGAATCGACGAACCCCTCAAATATTATACAAGCAAATTCCTATTATTAAACAAGTTCTGAATACTCTCAAATCTCCCACCTCCGCAGCACCAAATGTTCGTATTTTACTTGCATTACTTTTACTGGAAACACTTTTCGTGTATCTTCTTCAAAGACTAAACGCAAATGCTGCACTGCAGAAATAAAACAAAACAAGTTCTGGGTGTAAGTTAACGCTAACAACGCTTCATGCATCTTGCACTTACTAGTTTCACGAAGCTCATCCTTTTCTACATTTTGGAATTACGAATGAGACAACAAACTGATAAAACATTAGTTTCCAAGATCTTCAGGCACTACATGAAAGCCTTCTGCCATCCAAAGTTTGATTAAGGCTTCTCTATCAAATTTGACGACAAATTATCGTAAGTCAGGATCCTGGTTTGCTTTTTGAAACACTGCACTGGTTTGCTAAGTTTAGGTGGGTGGTTACGGGTATGCCCATCGTCAGCAGCTCAATTGATTTGCATTTCGCCATGGCCTTTTTGGGGTTCTATCCATTTTCAGTCAACTACCATTGGCAAAGTCTGGTGCAAAACCCTTTGAATAGAGGAAAGGTTGGGCTCTCACATATACCGGTATGAATTCTTAACTCTCGCTTTCCTACCTTTTATTTCTGAATTCTGGAGCAGTTAGCATCTAAGATTGTTCTTCTACCTTCAAGTTTTGTGAACTTCAACTGGATTGAAATATTTCTCTGAGCAATAAGCTATCGGTTGCCACAATGGCTTTCTGTAAGTGTGTGCATTCCTTGTGGATTAGGCAGTGCGGTTTAGGTTATTGCACATTACAATAAGGCATATGAATGCTGTACAAAATGTCAGCATAAGAACACATAATGTACATTCTTCAATCACAGTCTTTGGTCATTTTTATATAAATGAGTTTAAGATTCTGCTTCACTGAGTATCGAAAACTTGCAAGGTGCAAGAAAAATACAAGTGTATTTGTAAGTTAGGCTCCGCTTAATGTCCTTCAAATGTTGCACGACAAGAATGAGATAGACATGCCTTAAGTGTTGTAGGACGTTGAAATGAACTCTGATTCTAAATTTCGTAAGCTGCCAGGATCTCAGTCATTTGTTGTTATTTAACTAAGTAATTTTGTGTAATATTCTGTAGGACTTGGTGACGAACATTTCGTTAAGAAGATTGAAAGCTGACTGTCTGGTCAAATTGCCTCCGAAAGCTGTTGAGACTGTTTTTCTAGAGCTTTCTGATGAAGAACGAGTGAAGTATGACCAAAAGGAATTGGATTCCAAGGAAGTGGTTCAAACTTACATCCGTCATGGCCATGCGCTTCAGAACTGCCTATGTCCGTCAACATTGAAGGTACAACTAGTCTTGCAACACTTCTTTTTGGACTAATCATGATAGTTACTAATTTAAGAAATCACATCCTCCATTTTAAACACAAAAACATGGGAACCAGCTGTCTTATTCTTCTAGTTAGGCTTGCTGTTTGCCTTGACTAATTAAGTGGGAAATTGGTGTTGCAGATGTATCCAAAAACCCAGAACTGCTGCAGAAGTTGTTCTGGAAACTACGAGAAGATTACCTTGATTGTCAAATTACAGCTCAAGCCATAAAAGTATAAATCAAATTACACTCTACTGGTAGTATACGAGTCATATTAGTTTGAATGGTTAGCACTTAGCAGCTAGATTGAGTATGCAGTATTATATATGCAAGTAAATTGTTCAAATTTTCGCAGCCGTAAAACACGGTGTAGCCCTATCTAACATCTACCAGGATACGGTAATCCCGTTCTTGACAAGGTTTTTGTAATGTTTTACACAGACATACATTACAAATATTTCAACCATGAACAGTCAAATCTAAGAAAAAAATGATAACCCGCTAATAGCTTTCGAGTTGCAAGACTGGACAAGAAAACATGCAACGCACCATTTCTTACATCAAAGGCAGTTTTTCCCACCCGCTGTGTGCTTGGCTTTCTACTGGCTTCTTCACTGGATCCAGGCATCTTTTCAAGGCATATGTGCCTTGCATGGCGTGCGGTCCATTGAGAGATCTTCGCCTCATCCTCCCTCCAGATAATTTTTCCAAATGGTTGAGGCCTTAGTTCTGATGTGAGACATCATGTATCCAGTGATCTTCCTTTCAACCCATGTAGCATTAGCATCCTTATCCTTATTCGTCACAAGTGAATTATCAGAATCATTTGCATGGCAATCCGGTGTTTTAGCTGTAAAGTTCGGCCTTTTAGGTTTGTTGAATGGGATTTCGTCTTCCGAATCATTAAGTTCACTAGGGATTGTTTAGCTTTTTGAACTTGAATAATTAAGTTCAGTCTCAGTATCAAACTGTCCCTGATCCAATCATCATCATCTGTATCTGTTGTACAAGGCGAAAAAGTTCAGCTGAAAATAAAGCACATCCCTGAAGTTCAGTTCAACAGCACGCCACGGAAGGCAAAATCTAACCTTACGAAATCTAATTTTGCTTTCAGCTCAACAGCATGTCATCCTTTTAGAAGGTGAATAAGTATCAAGGGGTCTAAGCAAACTCCAAACTAGCATGAATTGAGTGGACATATACTACCAAACATTCTACATGGCACCTAAACAGTAGATACAAATACCTGTTATCCAAATAGTCATATCCAATACACTTGCCCATCTATTTAAAAGGTCTTGGAGTCTGAAGGGGTCTAAGCAAACTTCAATACTAGCAGGAATTGAGAGGACACATGCTACCAAACACTCTGTAACAACACATAAATAATAGATCCCAATATATGCATTTAGTAACCCAAATAGTCACGTCTAGTACAACTTACCCATCTACTTGTAGCCAGACAGTAGTGAAGTTATTAATTAAGCCTGATAGATGCCAGTAACTTACTACATAAATGATTTGTATGGCTGGATTTTAGCAGATAATGCAAAGTAATGTTACAGGACTTTTGTATCAAAACAAACGGAAAAAAAATGTTACAGAACTTTCTACCACAAGCTTCACAAAAGATACATGAATTCATAAAGTTCATAAGGTGTGCTAATTCCATACTCGATTTAATACACAAAGAGCAGACACAAACATCCAACTTATACTAATCCAAGATCTACCTATGATAATTGATATGACTCTAAAGGTAACAAGATAGTTCGTTGATGTAAGACAAAGAAGATTAAATACTATTTTCTTCTATCCTTGACATGAAAGAAAGTAACGTCAACCTTGTTTACTGCTACACTTGTAATTCTCAAAGCTCAGCTGTCCTAAGATCATGCTATTGTGAATGTGTTGGAATCCAAACTACGCCAGAATGTGGGTACAAAGCTCAAATAGGATGTCGCAAGTTCATCATACTATTTGCTCTTTGGAAAGTTCAACGCTTTCCAATAAGTAATTCATTGATATTGATTGACGAAACATCAATGCTGATAGTGTTCCTATGGATCCGACATGAATACTTGGTGCTAGTAGTGTTACAAAAAATCATGTCTCTTTACAAACTAGGTGTATAAGATGTCTCAAATAAGATAAATCATGCCCTTGTTTCTCTTTCGGACAGCTGAAGCCATAAAAGGATAAATCAAATTACACTCTACTCATAGTGTAAGAATCATATTAGTTTGAATGGTTAGCACTTAGCAGTTAGATTGAGTAGGCAGTATTATATATACAATGAAAATTGTTTAAAATTTTGCAGCCATAATACACGGTGTAATCCTATACACGGTTTATATATGCAATAATCCCATTCTTGACAAGGTTTTTGTAATGTTTTACAGTCAAATCCAAGAACAAAAATGATAAACCACGACTAGCTTTTGAGTTGCAAGACTGGAAAGTGACTGGACAAAGGAAAACATATGTGTGTACGTACCATTTCTTGCATCAAGGGAAAATATCCGCACCCACTGTGTGCTTGGCTTTCTGGTGACTTCTTCATAGGATCCATGCATCTTTTCAAGGCATATGTGCTTGCACGGCGTGCAGTCCATTAAGAGATCTTCGCCTCCTCCTCCCTCCAGATTTTTTTCCAAATGGTTTAGGCCTTAGTTCTGATGCTATCCAGTGATCTTCCTTTCAAACTATGGAGCATTAGCATCCTTATCCTTATTCGTCACAAGTGAAAGATTCATTTGCATGGCAATCCTGTGTTTTAGCTGTAAAGTTCAGCCTTTTAGGTTTGTTGAATGGGATTTCGTCTTCTGAATCAGCGTCACTAGGAATTGTTTAGGTTTTTGAGCTTGAATAACCATAGTGATAATTATCCTCAGTATCACAGTGGTCAATGTCAACTATCTCTGATCCAATCATCAACATTTGGATTTGCTGTATAAAGCAACAAGTTCAGCTGAAAATAAAGCACATTCTTGAAGTTCAGTTCAACAGCATATGACAAAAGCCAAAATCTAATCTTACGAAATCTAATTTCGCTTTCAGTTAAACAGCATGTGATCACTACAACAGAATCAAATTGTACATCCTTTTAGAAGGTAAATAAGTCTCAAGGGGTCTAAATAAACTCCAAAACTAGCAGGAATAGAGTGGACATATACTACCAAACATTCTACATGGCACCTAAATAGTAAATACCTGTCATCAAATGTAAAATTAAGCAAATATATGCACATAGTGATCCAAATAGTCATGTCCAATACACTTTCCCATCTATTTATAACCAGACAGTAGCAAAAAAGAAGATTAAATACTATGTTCTTCTATCCTTAACATGCAAGAAAGTAAGGTCAATCTTTTTTTACTGCTACACTTGTAATTCTCAAAGCTCACCTGTCCTAAGATCATGTTATTATGGAAATGGTAGAATCCAAACTACGCCAGAATGTGGGTACAAAGCTCAAATAGGATGTCCCAAGTTCAAGATACTATTTTGCTCTTTGGAAAGTTCAATGCTTTACAATTTCAGTAATTTGTTGATATTAATTGAGGAAACATTAATGCTGACAGTGTTCCTATGGATTTAACCAATATGAATACTTGGTAAGTGTAACGAAAAAATCTTGTCTCTTACCAACTGGGTGTATAAGATGTCTCAAATAAGATAAATCATACTCTTGTTTCGCTTTTGGACAGCTCCATAAAAGGATAAATCAAATTACGCTCTACTTGTAGTATATGAATGGTTAGCACATAGCAGTTAGATTGAGTAGGCAATTTTACATATGCAAGTTAATATGAAACAATGAAAAAAAAATTAAATTTTTTCAGCCATAAAACACGGTGTAGCCCTATCTAACATCTACTAGGATATGGTAATCCCATTCTTGACAAGGTTTTTGTAATGTTTTACGCAGACATATATGAGAAATATTTCAACCATGAACAGTCGAATCCAAGAAAAAAAATGATAAACCACGGCTAGCTTTCGAGTTGCAAGACTGGAAAGTGACTGGACAAAAAAAAGCATATGTGTGTACGTACCATTTCTTGCATCAAGGGAAGTTTTCCCCACCCACTGTGTGCTTGGCTTTCTGGTGACTTCTTCATAGGATACATGCATCTTTTCAAGGCATATGTGCCTTGCACGGTGTGAAGTCCATTAAGTGATCTTCGCCTCCTCCTTCCTCCAGATTTATTTCCCAAATGGTTGAGGCCTTAGTTCTGATGTGAGACTTCATGTATCCAGTGATCTTCCTTTCAACCCATGTGGCATTAACATCCTTATCCTTATTCGTCACAAGTGAATTATCAGATTCATTTGCATGGCAATCCGGTGTTTTAGCTGTAAAGTTCGGCCTTTTAGGTTTGTTGGATGGGTTTTTGTCTTCTGAAATCAGTGTCACTAGGGATTGTTTAGTTTTTTGAACTTGAATAACCATAGTGATAATTATCCTCAGTATCGCAGTGGTCAATGTCAACTACCCCTGGTCCAATCACCATCATCTGGATTTGTTGTGTAAGGTGAAAAGTTCAGCTGAAAATAAAGCACATCCCTGAAGTTCAGTTCAACAGCATATGACGAAAGCCAGAATCTAATCTTACTAAATCAAATTTTGCTTTCAGTTAAACAGCATGTGATCAATACAACAAAATCCAATTTTAGATCCTTTCAGAAAATGAATAAGTATCAAGGGGTCTAAAGAAAATCCAAAACTAGCAGGAATTGAGTCAGTGGACATACACTAACAAACATTCTACATGGCACCTAAATAGTAAATACCAATACATGTCATTAAATCTAAAATTAAGCAAATATGTATATATAGTGATCCAAATAGTCATGTCCAATACACTTGCCCATCTATTTGTAACCAGACAGTAGCAAAAAACTTAAGTTCTACATAAGCGACTTGTACGGCTAGATTAAACCAGGTTATTCAAAGCATTCTTACAGGATTTTAGAAAATAAGCAGAGAAGTTAGCAGTCAATTAGATGACAGTTGAAATTACACCCTTACCTTAAACCCTGAAGTCAAGGTCTCCTCAAATTTTTCTGAAAAAGTTTCTTTTGGATGTTGAGGTGATCACAGGCCATGTTAAAACTTTTCCGAATCCGCTCGTAACAAGTGAAATCAACCATTTTGTTTCTTCTTCTTCTTCCTTTTCTTTTTCGTCTTCTGAGTGTTTAGACTTTAGAAACAACAATCCAAACAACCTAGATTCATTACTAACTATTCTTCTTCCAACATACTGAATATCTTTATGTTTCTTCATCTTTTCTTTGTTTTATTTAGTATTTGAATCACCCAATAACTTGATCTATCTGCTCATTGATTTCAACTTTGCTGCATCTTTCAACTTGGAGTTATCTTTCCATTTTATATGTAGGGTTAGGAACTTTAGGGCAGGATAGAGTCATGAGTATGCCATCATGGTTAATTGTGGTCAGGTCCCCGTTGTCACCTGATGCAAAGAATGATCTGACAAACAAGTGGTTGAGGAGAGGATTTCGTCTGCGGTTACAGGTGCGGCGGCATGGTTGAATCCAACTCCTTCGGACGAGTCATTGACGGTGTAAGTAATCTATTGAAACAGAATATGAAGGTGGAATAATCACATCTATTTGTAGCTCCAGAATAATTAGGTACCCCCGTTAGCAATTTGTGATTTAGAGTCATTGATGGCTTTACCCATGCTCAATACTACTCGTCATTCATCCAAAAGTATCTTCACTGACCACGCCACAAGTATCTTGTCATTCGTATGTCTACTCTCAAATGGAACGAAACTAGGCACTAAAAGAAGTGCAGTATCAGTTTTATATTCGGCTCATCCTCACCCCTATCAAAACTAAGAAAAACATCGGGTCATTGGTCCTTAAAATTTTACTTTCAAATCATGACTAGTTAGCATCTCGCCATATCAATTACAAATTCTGTTTGCTTTATTGAAAAAAAGAAGAATTTCTAGTTAATTCGCTACGAGCTAAAGATATCTAAAAAAATGCACCTAAATTATTTAACACGGCAACATCGCTGATTCCTAGTCTATCGGGGATCATAAAACCCGGTGGAAAAAAAACGGAAGAGACAGATCATGTGGGACCCATAATGGTATAGTCCACCTCTGCTAATCTATGATGTCGTTTCTTCCGGGATTTTCCCGGTAGAATTGTTGTGTCAACTTAGAAATATCGTTGAGCCAATATATACCATTCTCTCTGACTTCTTCCTTCTGTTCTTACCAAGCATGACCACCAACTATTACCTTTCCCACTTAGTACGATAATGTACACTAATTGTGATTCTTTGGCTTCTAAAAATGGCTTAGATTGCTCAATAGTTGTTGCAAATTATTTTTCTTTTAAGCGAGTTTGTGGCATGCAACTAGATGAACCAAACAACCAAGAAAAAATCTACCGAAGAAAAACAAAGATCCTGTTGGACTCCCAAGTCTAGTCCATTCAAATGATATATGATGACAGCGCCGCATAAGTAGATAGCGAGAGGGAAGTCTCAAAGTTTGTGGGCTTTGGACGCTTTAGTCCACTCATCTGAAGCCCAGTACCTCTAGTGCAAATAAACCCCGCTTAAAACAATTTAGTCCAAACATGGTCTACCTACACGATTTAACAGTTTCAGAGAGGATTTAATCGTTTCTTCATCATAATTCAACTTCAGGTTACTTTCGTAAGTGTTTTGAAATCGTTTCTTCATCACAATCTCAGATTTGAATTCACGACAGATCGATTCAGATATAAATTTCGGAGGTGATTTAACATATTCATAGAGGTTGGGTTGGATTTGATTTGTTTCTGCAGCATAATTCAACGACGGGTTAGTTTTCTTTTGGTTGTACGATCTGTTACATCTAATTTTCAGGTTTGTTTCTGATTTTTAGTTTTTCTGAGTTGATGATGTGAATTCGATCTGTTACATCTTATTGTTTGTATGATCTTGATTTGATATTTGTTATATATTAGCTTTTGATTCTCGTGAAACGATTTCTGTTTACTGTTGTTTGATGATGAGTTTAGTTTTATGATGCATGATATGAAATCGAGCTGATATTAGATCGTAGGCTTCTGATTTATTCAATTATGTGTTCCAGTAAGATTCTGAAGCTTAATTGATGGAGTATTTGATTTAGGTTTACTGTTATTTGATGTTTTGGCTTCGATTAAATGTGTACTTTCATGTACATTGTTTAAGTTTTAGGTTATTCAAATCTGAAATTGTGATTTGAAGCTTCAAATATTTATTATCATTCTTTTTTAATATGTAGGGGTATCAAATATGTCTGAGAAGGTTATTCATGTTGTTTTGAATCATGGTGAGTATTCTGCTGCTTTTCGTGTTAATACTTCAACAACCGTAAATGAATTGAAGCATTTTGCATGCAAGCATTGGAGGTCTTTGAATCCTGGGAGTATACGTTTCAGCTATATGGATAATGATCAATTAGTTTTTGTACAAGGTGATATACAACTGCAAGGTTTAATAGCTCTTGTTATTCTTATTAAGAATGAAGATTTCTATTTGAATGTTGACGTGATTCGGAATCATACTTCTTGTTCTAGTACTGCAAATTCTTGTGTAACTGAAAGTCCTAAGCTTGTAAGGGTGTTAGATCATGACGCAGACAGGGCTAAGCCTCTGATTATTGATGAATGGATTTATGTTTTTGACAAAGTTGGTAGAGAATTTATGGGTGGTGTTAAAGCTCTTAGACTTGTTGTTGATAAGTACAAGATGGCTACTGGTTACAAGATTATTATTCTTTAAAATGACAAGGCTCGTTTTACTGCAAAGTGCGAAGAAAATGATTGTGGTTGGAGGATTCACTTTGGGCCTGTGAATGGTGACATTTCTCGGTTCATGCTGAAAGATTCTAATGTTATTCACAGGTTAGTGGTGTTTATATTAGTCCACATTATGAATTCTTGTTTTTAGGCTTTTATATGTAGACTTGTTTTAGGTGTACATTACTTATTCCAGGTTTTTTTTTTTTTTTGTTGTTGTTGTGGTGGTGTTGGTTTGAGGTTGAAGATCCTGCGGTGACAACCAAGTTAGTCAAGCATTTGATCGCTGACAATATACATGGTGATCCTAGTTTAAAACCCAAACAAATCATTTCTCTTTTTAAGAAGACTTATGTGTCCAATATTAAGTATCACCATGCCCGTAGAGGGAAAGAAGCTGCATTTGAAGAACCGTTTGGTGATGATGAGAAGTCGTATAGCGATTTAACTTGGTATGTCAAAGCAATTGAAGAAACTAATCCCGACAGTTTTGTGAAGTTTGAAGTTGATCATGGAACCAGAAGATTTGAGAGGATATTCATTTGTTTCGGTGCTTGCAAACATAGCTATAGGTATCTCAGGACGATGATTTACTTGGATGCTACTTTCCTTACTGGTAGATTCAAGGGTGTTTTGATGGATGCAACATGTATTAATGGAAAAATGGTTTTTACCCATTTGCTTTTGCTCTTGTTTCTGTTGAAAACAAAGATAATTGGTTTTGGGTTCTGGAGAATCTTAACAAGTTGTCGATGGTCGTCAGATTGTTTTCCTTAGTGATAGTGGAGAAGGACTTTTGTAGGGCATTCCAAAAGTATTTCCTAATTCATATCACATCCATTGTTTTTACCACATCAAGTGCAATCTTCCCATTGGATCAGGTGATGCGAATTCGAAGGTCGTTATTGATTTGTTTTACAAAGCTGCTTACTCTTACACAGTAACTAACTTTGAAGAAGCTTTGCGGGACATGCATGCAATTGGATGTGGACATGTTGCTAACTATATCAGGACTATTCCAAAGGAGAAATGGGCAAATGCATTTTTCTCTGTATGCAGATATAGTGCTCACTCTTCAACTCTTTCTGAGTCCTTTAATAACTGGATTCTTGATTTCAAAAAGCTGCCTGCTTTTGCTCTTCTGGATGCGATACGGTGAGTTTTATGTTTAGTGTTTCATTCATTTATTTTCTTTGACATGTAGATCTTCCCCGTACACATGTTTATCTGTCTACATTGTTGCACACATGGATTTGCTTGATCTATAGATACTTGTCCACATGTTTTATCTGTGATTCTACAACTGTGTGTACATTATTGAACACATGGATTTCCTTAATGTGTACATTGTTGTACACATGTTTTGATTTCCTTCTAGATGATGTTTTGATTTTATGTTTTGTGTTTTTATTATGTTGGTTTGAAGGTTATGAAGAAGAATTCTGAGTGAAGGATAGAAGGTCTAGAAAATTTCAACACTAGGCTTACTCCCATATATGAGTATTTACTAAAGGAAAACATCGACATTGGTCGTACTTGGACTGTTACTTAGTCCATGGAAAGAGTATATGTAATTCGCGTCTCCCCGGTCTCATTCTGTAGATCTATTGCAGAAAACTTGTACATGTCACGGGTGGAAAGTTAATGGTTTTCCTTGTGCACATGCTTGTGCTGCCATTCAAGCTATGAGGGAGAACATCTCACTACAAAAATACTGAGTTTTAGTGACGCCAAGAAACCTGGCAGTTGATCAAAACCCGTGGCAAAAAACAATTTGCCACGCAAGCCTCCTCGTAACAAATAGTCCAGTGGCTAAAAGTATTTGCCACGACGGTTGCCACGGTTTCTCTTTGCGTGGCTAATAATTTAAGAGCTTTTACCACGATTACCGTCGTGGATAATAATTAGTTGGATGGCACATGTGTGGGGTTATTAGCCACGGTGTTAGCCACAATTTTTAGGCGTGGGTTTTGCTCCAAGATCATTTTATGTAGTTGGATTTCACTGAAGCTATTTAAAAACTGAAATAACATGACAATATTTACTTACACTACAACAATTTCAAAAAGACAATCTATTCATTAGAAAACACAATTACTACATGTCCGATTGATTACATTCCAAAGCAAATAAAAACTTAATACTTGACCATTTTGAGTCTGATACAAGAAAACAAATAAAAACTTAATACTAAACCATTTTGAGTCTGATAAAAATTTCAAGAGAAATTTAAGTGAATGAACACAAAATACTTAAATTATCAGAGATGGATTTCTTACTTCAAAGTTAATTATGATATATCTTCCAACACCTTGAACATAATATCTTTCGATGAAATTAACCTGCAAAATGTAGACATCAAATCTGATATCAATGACAAATAACAGAAGAAAATATTCATGTATACAAAATTTATAGAGGCTTAATTTCTTATCCCTTCAAATATAACATGTGGTCTAAACCATTAAGAAGATACAGAAGAATCATAGGAACAACCATTCATCCAACTATAATCTCTCACGTACACCTATGGATTCAAACAAGTACAAATATCCATCAATACATTTAAGCCCATACACCTAGTTACCCATAAATCAATCCATGGCAGAAAAAAGAACAAGAAATTCAGAGTAGTCCAAAACCAGTACACCCATTTCCAAACCTAATAATTCAATATGATATCATCCACTGGTGTACGCAAATATTAAGTTGGTTGGCAAGCTATTGGCTTACGATATGCTTATGTGTGTCGTGACAGCTAAAATAAAGAATGTGTCCGCAAATATCACTATAGTCCATGATGTTAATCCAGAGTCTAACTTAACAATTATGCCATCATCTTTCTAATATGTTGCAACAAGGGGAACATGTTTAGAGGTTTATAAACAACTATGCACAATCAATCATTTGCACTAATAAACAGAAAACATTACCTCAGATTCATTCTGCATATGAACCTGATCCTCCTTCAGTTTCTTAATTTAATACAGCATTTTCCTCGTTGTTTTGGACAACATTTTAAGAAGATTCCCCCCAAGCTTGGTTACTTTAATTGCGAACCAACACCACAAATCCGACCAGGTTTCTCAGCTCCCATGATTTTGAATACTTGTCTCCTTTCAGCTCGCCATAAGAAGTGAGTTCCAAGATTGAAACATCATTATCTGAACCATTCTCTTCTAAATCTTCCCTCTCCAAGGCTTCCATTTGAGCCTGCAATTATAATATGCAAAGTTAAAGTGAGAACAAGTTGCAACAATTTTACTAATTCTAACAACATACAAATTAACGTATTAAAAAGCCATACGCGATTTGCTTCAGCTTTAGGGTTGGAAGTTTTTCCTTCTCTGGCTCTATAGGTTTTCCGATACATGGCCGCTAGACTTGCTTTCTTTTGCGTTGTCTCTTCTATCTGTTCATATATAGTATGTCAAGATCTATATAAACATTAACTATCAATATCGATTGATATTAGTTGTTACCTCTATCACGTGGTTCACGAATGACTTAGTACCACCATGATGAGGCACAACCAAATGCTTTCTACTTGCTTTGCCATTCTTGCTTTTTTTCTATATTATTCAACGTTCAGAAGCTAGAAGTCACAGTTTAACATATAAACTCATAAATGATAAATCTGTAAACATTCCCACCTTGGATTCAGGTGAACACCAATATATCAACATATTTGCCTACTGAGTGTCAATAACTTCGTTTGGACAACTAGCTCTGTTTTGTGCATCAGTCTTATTCTCATCGAAATGTTCCAACCTCATGTTACGTTTGTCTGCCTTCCATTTTTCATGGATTTTCTCCTCCACCCGAAAGTTGATCTCATCAGAATAATGAAAAATATTCCACAATATTCATCAGTTAAAATTCAGCAATCTTCAATCAGTTAAATAATTTAATATATTGGTTAAAGTGATTTTCTTTACCTTTATCTCTTCAATGGCTTCTTCAAGCTTCCTTATGGGGCATTTCAGACCAGTCATGAATGTCAAAAGGGAAGTTTTCTCCATTTAGTGCCAGCTTTCCACAATAAGCTGAGATCTTATTTGCGTTCGGTCCAACTGGTGCACCCTGCCAAAATTCCAGTGGTACTTTCTCGCCCTTTTTCATTTTTGTACGAAAGTTCAACTTAGCCCCTCCTCTTACTTTCTTTGCTGCCGGAGGTTGTGGGTTGTTATCTATATTCCTGCAAGAACCACAAACAATAAGTAAGCATATCATAACGAAACAAAAAGATCACACAACGTGTGGATAAAAAATACATAATAAGAAATTAGTGAAAAGTTGTATTAAGTTTCAAAAGAACCACATAATACAAAAAACTACAATCGCAAAACAGATTCTATTGTCATGTAACATTTACCTTGAATGAACAACTAGGAAAAACTGAAAAAAGAAAAACAACTAGCATAAACTGGACACAACTGTATGTCACGTAATTCTACAAAAAGATTTTTTAGTCTGGTAAGTTCACAAAAGCTCTTGGGAACATACTTATGCCTTATGGCATAGCCAAGACATAAAAAAAAATATTCAAAAAAAAAAATGTGTGTGGGGGTCTCGATATGCGTTCTGCATATCACATTCTATATCCCTGCATATAGCCAAGACATTAAAGACTTAAATCAAATCCTTGGTATTTTTAAATCCAGCCCAAAACATAATTTTGAATTTGTTTTGCAGTTACCACAGGTTGAGCATGACGTCAATAAGATTTCCAAAAAGGAAAAGATGACTTTAACAATAATTGGTGTACATTTTCATACATTGGTAAGTTGATGCAAGCAAATAGTTATAATTAAAGAAGGAAGCACTAATAGAATACAATAAAGCTATTAATAACAATGTGGAGTTCACAAATTGCAGACATCAAGTAGATATTCAGATGACAAACTGCAACAAAAAGATAAAAGAGACATATAAATTACTCAAAACTATGAATAGAGTCTGTAATCTTACGGTGATGCAACTTTACCGTAATTTACCTACATAGTATCCATTGGTATTCCTATTTCTATATAGCACTATGTGTACCTATAAACCACAAACAATCATGTGGTATGAGGAGATTGGACATTCATAGTTATTAAAAGATCCAATCATTTGATCATAAAGCAGAAAAATGTGCATAAAAAGAACGAAAATCCATTGACAAAAGAAAATAGGGGTCAGTTAACCATATTGATAATGTCCTCAACTCCTAAGATAATAAAGAAGGGAAAATAAAGGGACTGTGCTATACAATTAGTGACCAAAACTGAGATTTTTCACCAAATATGCATTCAAGATGAAAAGTATTTTGTGCTTCATAGACTCGGATTAACATTAACTGGAATTTTAAAACAAAAATCTAAATTTGGATCTAAAAGAATCTCTTTAAGTATCAACTCCTCCTTCCTATAGCTCTTTAAGTTCTTCAATCAAGGGTCTCAAGTACACATAAATATGGTTCACTGGACTACTTGGATCATAAGTATCAGTTCGTTGTTCTTTATGCCATCTCATGTCCTTGGATGTTTTGGAAGACATAAACAAAGGCTGAATCCTTTTAATGGGAAGTAGCGGAGTATCTTAGAAGGAGTATTAGGTCTCACTATCTTCCACCTTGAAGCCCCGCAAATAGTGCACTTGTCCATGGTTTTTCCTTTCTTTCTAGAGTGAGAATACCAAACAGAAAAGAAATTTTCATAAACTCATGATATTTAAGCCAACAACCTACCCTCAAATAACTAGGCTCATTAGAATGGAGACTTAATACACATCCAGATGCACATCTCTTACTGAAAAAACAACATTCTATGGGAATAACCAAAAACAGTATTTGACTAACCTAGAAAGGGATGCATACTGGGTTTTGCAATTACACTTGAATTAGAAATTTCAAAAACCTAGTATATTTGATGTTATAAAGCAAGAACAATAGCTGGAATTTCAAAACAAAAATCGAACTTTGATCTAAAAGAAACTAAAAATGGATGACAATTGCAGCAAGAAACCAAGGAACAAGAAATTAAACTTCTTACCAGCTTGTGCAGATAAAATCGATGATGTCTTGCAGAGGATAATGAAATTGATGATTTCTTTCTTCCAAATCTGACCTAATATCATAAAGTAATCCAAATTAAAGAACATAAATTCTAGATCAGTGTAAAATAATTGAAATCGATATGCAATTAGGTTGATTCCTACATAAATAATTACTACTTAAAAAACCCTAGTTTCAGAAAATCAAAATAAGAAGATCTAATTTTACAAATCCCATCTTACCTGAAGTATAATCTTCTCTGTGTATACGGTTTCAAGGTATCGATTGTTTTTATAGCATCCATAATCGAAGAAAGAGGATAGTTGAGGGAGGTGGGAAGAACTGGAGGAACTGGGGAATTATCATCAGGTGGAGATCGTGGTCTTCTGCAGGTTTACTAGTTACGACTTTGGGTTTTAAGAGAATTTCACAACAAACAATTGCTACGGCAGTATTTGTTGACCCGAAGCAAGAGGCCCGCTATACCCACGACCCACTCTCTCGTGAGTAGAAGATATCCGACAGGCTTATAACGTGTAAGGCTAGACGCGTGGCAAGTTGATATCATGTCGTGTCAAATGAGAGACCTATTTGCCACACTTACCTGTTTAGCGTGACAAAATGTAACATATAGCCACGGATATTTAAATCCGTGGCAATTGGGTCGTGACTAAAACTCAGTAATTTTGTAGTTTCTATTCATTTGTTGAGCCATACTTCACCATTGAATGGTACAACATGACATACCAGGAGATCATCTTGCCAATCCCCAATTATGACAAGCCGCAGGCTTATGATCCTAGTGATAGGGTTATTGTTCCTATTCCTGTTCCTCCACCTGGTAAACGAAGAACACATCATATCAAGAATGCTTTGGAGAAGCAAAATAGGCATATGATGTGCACAAAGTGCTTCACCCTTGGTCACCACAACAGATCTACTTGCCCCATGCCTTGATGCTTTTTTCTACGTTTGATTTGTTCAAAAGATTCTATGTGTTTTGGTTTTCACTTTTGGTAATGTCTTTTCAATTTTCTTTGGCGTGGATAATTAGTGCCATGACATATGTACCATTATGTATACCTTCCCGTGCACTTCAGTTTTCGTACCTGTCTTTTTACATGTGTACCATTATGCACACCTTGATGTACAATGGATGATACTAGTTTATTTTATTTAGTAATATTCTATGTTTTCAGTTATGTATAATTTCTACTAGTTTTATTTTGCTAATGCATGTTAAATTCTATGTTTAGTGTTTCAATTCTATGTTTTCAGTTCTGCAGGACTGTGTAATTATAAAAATCTGTCAGTACATGTGTACCATTATGTACACCTTCCTGTACTATTATTGTGATAAATCTCTGCTCTGTCAGTAAATGTGCACAATCATGTACACCTTAATTTTTTACTAACCTGTAATATACACCTTAGTACTGACACAAGTATACTTTCAACACATCAATATTGAAACTAATAAGAAGATTAATTCAAGGTCTTTATAGTAGTCATAAGTCTTAAATTGAAACTAATAAAAAGGTTAATTTAAAAAGATTAATTCAAGGTGTTTATAGTATTGAAAACTGAAATTTGAAAAGTTGTCTGAAGATGAAAAACATTTAGAAGCAATTCAGAAAGTGATCTTGTATAATGAAGCTTAAAAACTCCTCTTCCTCTTCAGTGGTTTAATTTCCATACTCAGGCGCCACTCCTTGTGTTGTTCATCCTTTGCTATATCCCACACCTTTTCATACACTCCGAATTTTTTCAGCATCTTGGCCACCAATTTTGTTCTCATCTCCTGACAAATGTCTTCAGCCCTCTGCTGATCTCTTTCGATACTCTTTGTCTTCTTCACACTTCGTTTCATAAAGTAACAAATGTATAGGAGGCAGTCCGGGTTGATTCCTTGTGCAGGGCATTGCATGATGTTTATTTCATGCGGTTTTATAAGTGCATCACCCTTCAACGCTCTCTTCTTGTTGAGTTCCAATTTCAACGCATTTGCAAGTTTCTGTGCATCATCTTTATAGTACTTATGTGAGTGTAACGAGTTGTACCATTTCCATTCTAGAGCTTCGAAATCAAACTTCAAAAGAGACCAGTGAATTCCTGCTGCCAATTGTTCTGTAGAGTGATTGACGGAGTTTACAAGAACTTCCAGATTGTCAGGCATGTCCCCTATGAAATAAACCACAAGCTTTTGTACCTCGCTGATGATATTGTTCTTCACATAGTACTGCAATCAATAATTTGTTGGAATAAAATGAATTAGGTACACCTAAATCAGACCAGAAAACTAACAAGCATGTACACTACTACATATCAAACCGATGTATGATATAGATGTATCCATGACGTATGATAAAGGTGTATAACTGTGTACATACATTAAGGAAATCTAACAATCAAACATCCATGTAAACACTTAACATAGCATGTGTCAATCATATAACATACTGGTGTACATCTATGTCCACACCAAAGAAATCTACAAACACATAGAACACGCCATGTCAATTAGGTGTACAACTATGTACACCTCATTAAAGTATCTATATATGACATTTTGATTTGTTTTGAGAAATTTACACATGCAGTGGGACTCATTATTTCACATATCATGTACTTTTGATCATCTGGATGACGAAAGCTATCTCTGGAAATTGTTGTGCAACATTATTGGATGTAGAACTACAGTACCTCTTGGTCCAGATATTTGTTGAACATCAGTTCACGAAGTACTTTTCCCACAATCAGAATTTCTTCCTTGACTATTGGATCTTCGAGTCTTGTTAGTTCCCAAGCTACAGAGCTGCAGAATCATAAACGAAATGTTAATATGGTGTACAGAGTGGTGCACATACCTTTTTTATAAGATTCAATCATTTGTATAGTGCGAGGTATTGTTTTGTGAACTTACGTCAGGCTTGCGTAGTCGAAGAATTTTTGTATCCTTTTTTTGTCCTGTCCTGGTTGCATGGCATGGTATAGTTGTGATTGACGAACATATGGCAGTGGGCGACGAGGATGATACTCATTTTCCTTTATCTTTATTAGTGCATGATAGCCTGGTTCTTCTCCCTTTTTGATCCCCTTGCCTTTTTGATCCACTTTTATCCTAACTTGTCTAGTTTTACCCTCGGCAGTCAAATCAGGATCTAGCTTTTTCTTTGCAACTCTCTTTGGTGGTGTCTTGGACAACTTGCCAGCTGCTTGTGTCCTCAACATCTCTGCTTCCCTCATCTTCCCTGCCTTTGTCTTTGCTGGTGGTGTCTTCTTCTCTTCTACATCTTGACTGTTAAAAATTCATCTTCATGATGTTTGATGAACTGCACTGCTTCAGCAATGATCCTTTCTCGTACATCTTCATTGGATAATGATTTTTGCGACGACTCTTCTTTTGGATCTTCTTGGCTCAACAATGAAAATCTTGGACAATCGTGGATCAGGGTTTCCATCTTTTCCTTCACTTCAGATGGTGTCTTTCAGTAACAACCTTTTTCAAGATTTACGAACACAGTTCAGACAAGTTATGTAGAAGGTCCTCAATTAATGTATAAGGCTCCTTCTCTGACTCTTCTCCTTGTGTGAGTAAAAGGACATCTTCTTCAACCGGAAACATTCCTTTAGGGTCCAACTAAGATATGGCTTGAGCTGTGATTATCGTAGCTTCATCAATTTCAGCAGTTTGAGTGGCATCCATCACATTCAGGTCTTCTTGATCTTCAACAATTTCAGCTGTCTCTGGCAGAGAAGTGCTGAAAAATGCATTTTTTGTTAGGTTATACAAAAGTGTACATATTTGTACACACACATATAAGAAATCACTAAGGTGTACATCTTGGTACACATATACAGAAAATGAAAATAAATGCGAGCTGAGATCATTTTCTTCATACCTAGGCTTCTTAGCAGTTCCAGACTCAACACCTTTCCTTGTTCCATCCTTGCCATCCTTCTCTTTATTTTTCTTTGACAGAGGAGTGCTAAAAGATTCAAGTTTTGAGAAAAGGTATGAGTTTTAGCATACTGGTGTACAACTATCTGCACACATAAAAAGAAATGACTGCCACATTTAATAAATTGATTTTATACCTTCGTTTTTCAGGAGCTTCAGACGAAACTTCATTCTTTTCAGATTCAGTTCCATGCTTGTCATCACCACCTTTGCTACCCTCTTTGTCATTGCCATCACCATACATATCACCACCTTTGCCACCCTGCTCACCATCATCATCATTATCATCATGCATATCATCACCTTTGCTACCCTCCTTGTCATTGTCATCACCATGCATATCACCACCTTTGCCACCCTTCTCATCATCATCATCATCATCATGCATATCACCAGCTTTGCTACCCTCCTTATTATTGTCATCATCATCATCATCATTATCATCATGCATATCACCATCTTCATTGTGCTCCTCCTCATTCTCAATCTCCTCATCTTCCTTGTGCTCCTTTCGGCCATCCTCCTCAACCTTGTCATCCTTTTCATCTTCCTCTTGCTCCTCATCCTCCTTAGTTTCAAGTTGTATTTCCTTTGCAAATTTAAAGATTTCATACAAAGTGTAATTACGAAAATCATTCACTTCTCTTTCTGTCAAGTTCATTAGACCAACTTCATTAACTTATAGGATTTTCTCTTCAATGAAATTAAGAAGCCTTTCTTGCCTATCTTGAACTTCAGTAAGCTCCTCATCCAACTCCTTTCTTTGCATATCTAATATGCGCAGCTTTTCCTTCACTGCATCTATGCTATTTTCTTGTTTCAGCCTCCGATACTCATCCAAAAGCAATCGCTCTTCATCAGTGCAAGCCTTTACCCATCCTGGTTGCATTTAAAAACGTGCCTAAGTCAACATTGATCACAGGTGTACAATATTTTACACATGTGTTAAGAGTGTACATTGTTGTACACAATCCTGCACACCTTATTAAAGGTGTATATCAATGTACGTATACTATCGTAAGAAATTTTTTTGAGATACCTTTTTCATGGCCTCATTCAGGTCTTTCTCGATTGTATTACTGACGTCGCTGATGATCCACCTGAGAAGCCTTAGCACACCTTCCTCATTGCTTGTCTGCATGCTTTTGTTGTGTTCAGTAAACCAATGATGCATTTACAAATATGTGAATAGTTAGAAACGTAAGAGAAAGGAACAAACACAATGAACAGAATTATTTAAAATGGTGAATGGATATATCAGGTGTACAACTGTGTGCACATGTAAACTAACCAACAGATAAATCACACAACCATTAACTGTAAGTGGTGAAGCGATATGTTTCTTAATGCTCGCCATAAGATACTCATGTATATGAACTGGCCAGCAAGTTTTCTTCATCCTGTCCAAAGACTCAAAAAAGTGTGCATATTGGTTCTTGCTAATCATACTTCTGTTTGCCTGGGTAAAAAACACCGTGATACACAAGTACATAGTAAACATAACCACTAAGTCTTCAGCGTTTCTGTCAATCTCCAATCGCGACTTTGGTTTTCGCTTCATGATATGTACGATTTCCTCCTCCACATCTTTTTTTCCCAGCTCATTTCGTTTCTTTTGAGTCAATCTGTTTATCAGCGGACCGTATTTTTTTCAGCTTCAGTTTTTACATCTTCTCCTTTTTCAAGTTCCATTGCCACCATCTTAATCCCATAAACTAGAAACAAGTCCTCAGGTTCACTCTTTACTGCCACTCTTATGTTCTCCGTGGGAGTATCAAACATGAAATAATGTCCCCCATGCGTCATAAATTTCATGGCGATACTGTCTCACAATTTTCAAGATTGAGTTTGGGTTCTTAGTCCATATACCATCTCTCTTTTTACTTGGATCTTTCTCATCTTTCTGATCTGTTTTTTTGTGGACAAAGATATCTACAACATGCCAGAATGTTCCTTCATTTTGTTTCTCTAATTGATAATCGGTGAACCATACTTTTCCTCCTCTTTTGTTTTCATCTTCCTCAAAGTTTATATTCACAAAGTCACTGATTGCATGGAAATATGATCTATATGGTTTGTTGGTATCTATGAAAATGAACCAAGAAGAATAATACATACATTATACTCATAACTACAAAATAGTCACATAGGTGTACAACAATGTATACACAAATATGGGTACAACTATTTAACAGAGCACTAATCAAATAAGAACAATACAGGTGTAAAAGTCTTTACACTCTTACAAAAATCTAAAAAAAAAAGTTTCAAATCACACTCAACTGGCAATATGAAAATGAACTAGCATGCTGGTGTACTTATATGTACACTGGTATCACAAGTGATGAAAAAACAGTTTCGAAACACAACAATGAGGCAATATGAAGATGAACTAGCATGCTGGTGTACAGATCTGTACACTGGTACCACAAGTGATGAAAAACAGTTTCAAAACACAACAGTCAGTACAAAAACATACAGAACATGACACCAATCAGTACAACAACATGTGAGTGTAGTAGTATATACACATGAACAAGAAATCTGATAAAAATTGTTCAAAACAAGACAAATCTAAACACAAATCACTGCAACAACATGGTGGTGTACATATCTGTACACTCCAACAACAAATTTCATAAAAATTACAAGAAAATAGATAAAACTAAAAATGAAAGCTTGCAACAGCATGGTGGTGTATATATCTGTATACACCAACAACAAATCTCATAAAAAATTGCTACTAGTTAGGCCAAATAAAGATGAAATTACATGAGGGTGCACAGATGTGTACAACGGTAAACACAAGAGATGGACAACAGTTTGAAAACACACACATCAGAACATATAAACATGATATAGCACACCAGTGTACAGATCTGTACACTGGTAAACACAATAGATGGACAACAGTTTGAAAACACAAAAAAATTGCCAGTGTATGAAATAGCATTACCCTTTTTTGCTTGACCAGATGTTGATTTCTTTGAAGTTTTTGATTTCTTCTTAGGTGGTGGTGATTTTGAAGTATCTTCTGATATAGTTGATGTTGAAACTACTGTAGATTTTGATTTTTTCTTAGGTGGTGGTGATTTTGAAGTATCTTCTTCAACTGTTACTGTTGAAACTGCTGTATATTTTGATTTCTTCTTAGGTGGTGGTGATTTTGAAGTATCTTCTGGTACCGTTGATGTTGAAACTATTGTAGATTTTGATCTCGTCTTCGATCCTTGTGATTTTGAAGTATCTTATTCAACTATTGTTGTTGTATCAGAAGATTTTTCTGTTGATTTTCGCTTTGCAACTGGTTTTTTAGCAATCACCATGATGTTACTGCTACTGTATTCATCAATTCTACGAAGATTTAAGGTTTGATTATGAAGCTTTAGGGTTTCGATTTTCGATTTTGGATTTTAGGTTAAAGTTTTCTCTGGGTTTTCTTTTCTCTGAATTTTTTTATCTTCTCTCTGCTAAATGAAATACTAACATTTCCGTTTTTTATTCTTTCAGTTTTTAATTTCAGTTTTATTTTTCGAACCAACGTGTCTCTTCCACATTAACTGTGCCAGTTACAAAACAATTTTAATTCGCTGCACGTATGCTTTATGAGACGCGTGCGAAGGGTAGCAGTGTCTTTACACATTTTCAAATAAATTTTGGACTAATTTGTTCCTAGTCGGATCGGGGTGGACTAATCCGTATCTTTGGGGGCGGTTTGGACTAAACCGTATTTTCCCAAGTTTCAAACTACAGGACGTGGCAAAATTCTAGAAACCGGAGCCTATGACCAGTTATGCTCAATCAAACTGCAGTATAACACCTCCCTTGTGCCAATATAAATCTTGAGGAGAACGTTGGCCTCCCAGTCCCAGAATAATTAAATTTTCCAATACAAGGAGAAGAGTATAAAGTCCTTTCTCTCCCCCCTCGTGTAGAAGACTAGAAGGTTGGAGAGTTGGAGGTGTGGGACATATCGAGGCATGTTTTCAAAATAAAACATTGGGGTGTGGGTGTGAGTTGGACCTGTTAGGGGAGGAAATACTGTAAAGAACTCCAAAAGATGTATAAATTTCAAGAAACGTGTACAAATCACAAGATGTTTAGTAAAAAAATTGTGAGTTAACGCAGTAAGATTAGGAAAACAGTGCAGTATCAAATTAACCAATTTGTGGAGATCAACAGTAGAGGCAGGTAACAGAGTTGTAGAAAATCTGATATCAAATACTTAATGAAAAACTCATAGAGTTAACTGAAATAAAACTCTCTCTTCTATTGTATTCGATTCATGGCTCAACAAACTATTTATATGAATAACAGACTTGACTCTCAAGCAAATAAAGACTTCCAAAAATAACCAAACTCTAACAAAGAAAATTCTAGACAATTCTTACGTAAACCGACTCAATTACCAGTAAAACTTGCAACTCAAGTTTACTTCACGGACACCGTACCATTGGATCAACAATACATGTTGATCCATTCACTTTGGATCAACTACATCAGTTGACCCATGCCCTTTTTCCTTATTGGATCAACAACACTTGTTGATCCACTCGTAACTTGTCAACTCTTACAGTTGATCCATATCAACTGTATCAACAACACTTGTTGATCCCTCTTGTCTTCTTCTCAGTATCTTGGTTTATTCTTCAACATCCTCCCTTAAACCAAGATACTCTTTGCTAATCATTCCCAATTTTCCACGCAAGTATATGAAAGTGTTAGACTTCAAAGACTTGGTGAAAATATTAGCCACTTGCTCTTCAGTTTCAACAAACTCCACAGCTGATAAGCACGAAAGTGCGACACATTTTAACCCATAAATACATTTGCTAGGACTCATTATTTCTCTAATAAACTTGTTTTAAGTCTTTTCAAGGAAATAAGCTCTTATGGAGAAAGTTGCTCGAAAAGTGGTTTTTACACCCCAGAGGACACGTGTTATTCAGACTCTCACTATTGGATAAGGGGCACCTCAATTACTAAGGGGAACCTCAATTACTAAGGGGAACCTTATGTACTATTCATCACCTATTTCTAAAGAGACGCCGAAACTGGATAAGGGGAGGTCATCTTCAACCTTTTGAATCTTTGAAATTTGGCGGGAAAATGGCAACAGAATTAGGGTTTCAGTTTTAGAGGTGTTTGGTTGAGACTAAATAGCTGAAATCAAATGGGTTTGCTCCTAGAACCTAAACAGGGATGGTAATGTGCTCTGAATCAGTTAAGTTGGGCTGGATAATCACGGATTGATGTAAACAGGGAAGAACGGTTTTGGCGGGAAAGTATAACTCTCACATGCGTATTATTTTGGATTGATGCCTGTAGAGATTTGCTCGGATTTGTTGCCGTGTTTGGATAGATTTGAGACAGTTAGAGTTAAACAGGGGAGGTATATGTTCCATGCACGTAAAAAAGGAAGGATTTTTTCATGATTTGATAAACAGGGAAAGTGTTAAATGCTCGAGAGATACTCGATATTCTGGCAGTGATTTGAGAGATTTTGTCGTGAAGATTCTCTGAGATTTGTTTGGAAATATCCTGTTACACTTAAACAGGATTGGTGGGTGCGTTAATATGGGAAACAATGAGCTGTGTACTGGATTTTACAAAACATAGTTTGAAGATATACAGAGACTTTGTTTGTGTTATCTTAGAAGATACGTGCTGATTTGGAGGATATTTGTCGTGGGAGTATATTCTGAGTTGATTAGAAGAGTTTGGGAAGATTTTCGAGCAAGAAAGAAGACGCGTAATGGTAACAAATATCTCGGGTTGTCTGTTATTTCTCCACGAGATGGTTGAGCTGTTTTTGGGAGTTGCATGAGGTGAAAGAATGTTTGAATCTATCCGGTACGTGTTGGCAACAAGTTTGGAGTATGAAAACCACGAGCAGGGGCGTGAGAATGGAGAGAATAAAAATATAAGGGAATAATATCTCGAAAAAATGGAGAGAGTGGTTGCGGAAGATTTTGGAGTTATTGTTGATTATTTAGAGGCTGTCGGGCATAAATAGTCTTCTGGGGCAGTGAAAAAGGGCATCGAGTGATTGGGGAGGCTACAGAGTCGAGAGAATTGCTGTTGAGAAATCTGCAGCAGCAGCAGAAAAACAGTGAAGAACGAAGAACATGCTTGCAAAGACAGTCGTTTTCCAACAGTGACAACGACACTTAGCATTGGGTTGTATATCTACAGTGGTTGCGACACATAGTGACAGTCGTAGAAGCTACAGCGTCAGTAACAGTTTATTGTTGTATCTGTAACAATTATAACTGTTACAAAAGCCCTGTTTTTATACCTTTTCTCCTTGTAAACACCTTTTTGAGCAATGAAATATTATTTTGAGAGTGTTTTCACCATGTGGAGCTAAACCCCAACACTGGGTCGACGGAGGAAGCCGGACTTCATACTTGGGTGAATTTGTTTTATTTTCTATTTGACTTTTGCACTTAATTAAAATAGAATTATGATTTGAAAAAATTAGTTATTATTTTATTACATGGGTCATGCTTGCTTAGATGTTTGATGTCCCATGCTTACGATTTATAATTAATGTTTGGAGAATCTATCTTGGCAAGAATAAGAGTCGATGTTGTTTTATTTGCCGAGCGATAATTGTTTGAGAATGAATAGTTGAACCTATTGATATGAGTTTGGCCGAATCCTAGACCCAGTAACTCTCTATTTTATTCCTTTAAAATTAATCTTAACAAGTCTTAGAGTTCGAATCTTTACTACTACAACAACCAAAATCAAAAACATTATCATTTTGGCGGCGCCGACGCGGATTTGTTTTTAGATTAATTTTTTAGGTTTATTTTTCATTTTGTATAGTATTTTATTTTTCCTTTTTATGCGTTTGTTTTTGTATTTCTTTCAGGGACATTTTGAGGATGATGACTTCTGATAGACACATTTATGTGTATAATATATCTCATTTGTATATATTATTAGTGCTCGATTTTGTACTTATTATGGTCTTTTATGCTTTTGTAGGTGTTTTTGGATAAATAAGGCTTTGCGGCGAAAATTGGCTAAAAATGTGGCCCTTGGATTGTCGTTGATAGTGTACCGGAAATGCCCCAGAAGTGTACCGGAAATACCCCGGAGGAACCCTGAAAAAGTGCAGAAAACATCCCAGAAGAATTGCTAAAGGCACCCCTAATTTGGATATGGGCACCCCATTTCAGGGCATGTACTAAAGGGACACCGGAACTGTATAGGGGGAGGTCATCTTCAAAATTCAAAACAGAAATTGGCGGGAAGAATTGGCTGCAGCGACAACAGTTTTGGAGTTGAATTCTTAGCGAGTTCTGAGGAGATTAAACGGGTGTATTTGGTACCTACGGACTTTAGAAGACATAACAGGCCTAATGCAATCGTCTAGACCCATCCAATTGGGCTGGATAAGTCGGAATAATTGATCAAAATCCCAACAGGATACGGTCCTCTGTTTAAGGTTTGAGATTAGTTTGAGAGATTTAAGGGATTGTCTTGCGTGGTATATACTTCAAATAAGTTAAGTCCAAGTCTTAGAAGATATTTGAGCCGATAGAATAGCTAACAAAACAGTGGAACGCAACAAAAAGGGAATTATTCTCCCAACTGCCCGTAAAGAGTAATGGGCATTTTCAACGATTTCGATCGAGTTTCTAGGGGATTTAAAGCCTATAAATAGTTGTATTTATATCATAGAAGGGTTGGAAACCACTAGGAGAGAGTTTAGAGGTCTACAGAGAAGGCAGAATCGAGTTACAGAGAGTTACAGTGCTGCTGATGCTGCTGCTCGAGGAGGAAGAAGAAGACGAATAACAGACTAGCTAAGGCAGTCGTTCTTCAACAGTCTTAAAAGTGGAATGCAGTGTCGTTGTTTTACAGCACTTGAGTTGTATCGTTGATTTTCAGCCCTTTCCCTTTTGTAACAGTGGCGCTGTAACACCATTACAGCGTTGCAAATTTCTGTTTCATCATATATTCATCAATAAAAACACCTATTTTAGCCATGAATTTATCTTGTGAGTGTGTTTTTGGGATGAGGAGCTAAACCCAATCCCATGGGTGATGGAGGAAGCCATTCTTCCAAAAGTTATGTGGTAAAATTCATTTAAATTTATTTATGCAATCCTTTTATGATTAATTGCACCGAATGAAAATTGAATAAATGATTTTTATTAATTAATTGTGTTTTCTCTTGATGAAATATGCTTGGTTTATTGCTTTTGATATTTCATGCTTGCGATTAACAATGGATGTTTTGAAAATCTGATTTAGGCAATGATTAGAATCACAATTACTTTTGATTGGAATTATAATGTCTAGAATTGCATGATAAGAATTATCATTGAATCACATGAATTTTGGTGTATGGTGAAATCCTGAACCCTGGTCTTTCCATAATATTTACTTCACCTTTGAATTTAATTTGTTTTATCTTTATTTTTATTAAGTCTAAAAATTATTTCCTTCACAAGTCTGAAAAGAACCCAGTTTTTACCACAACTACAACATCATTTGAAAATCCATCAAATTTTTGGCGCCGCCGACGCGGATTTGTGTTTAGGTAGCATTTTTTTAGATTTATTATTTTTTATTTTTTTGTTTATTTTTATTTGTTCCTTTTTACGTTTCTTTTTGTCTTTGATTTACAGGTTTGAAGTGAACACTAAGGACTTAAAAAAAAAAGCTTAAAGCGTAAAGCGTAAAGAGAAGACAAAAAGAAGAATTTTTTTTTTAGGATTTAGTTTTATTATTATTATTTTTTAGAATTGTATTAGAAAATATTTTGTAATTTAATTTTTGTTTTTGCACTTATTTTTGTGGACTTTAAACTTTGGACATTTTTATTTTTATTTTATACCCTACGGAAGGGTAGTTTAAATACAAACTGTTTGCAGGGAAGGACGACGATTACGATATCGTCTCGGCCCCTCGGGTTCGCACATTGACAACGGAGTCAGTGGCCCGAGTCGACTTCAACGGTTCATCGCTCGTCTGGTACGGGAGGTAAGTCCAATCGAAACACTCGCGAATCTCCTGCAAGCGGGTTACTGTATTCCTTAAGGTGATAATTGTTTGAGGACGAACCAGACTGTTTTTATATTCCTAGTAAAGGGAAAGGCCTGGCCTAAACAAGATAAGGGTTCGGATTTCATCACCGCTCCCTTCTTGCCCGCCTTAGGAAAATGAAACCTAAAGCGAACCTAAGCCTAAAATTTGGACTAGAAAGAGACCTATAGGGTATCGAGCTTAACAGGACAATCATTCGAAAAATATTGGTTACTCTTTTAAGCACACCTCGAAGTTCTTGACGGTTTCTGCGAGTTGAATGCGTGATTGCGCCGCATTGGATCGATGAGGTTTTGGGTATCAAATCTCCACTGATCTTCCCTCGCCTCGATTCAACTTGCTTTAACTCGGATTGATTCCAGAGGGGTTTGCTTAAATTGTAACGAATTCCCTTTCGAAGGATTAGAAGCTGGTCTAGAAACAATCTAAGTGGAGCCATCATGCTTGTTGTTTGCTAGAAATCTTTAGGTTTGCTGTGGTAAAGTCGAGTCAGCCTGCTGTGTGATTGCTAGAACCTTCCTGTTAGGATTTTTATTTCTTTTTGAATTCTTTTTAGTGTATGACCGATTTTGTTAACAGCGCTTGGAAAAGAGATACTCTAGGTCGATTGATTAGCAAAAAACCTAGTAGTTCTTCTGATTTAAGCAGGGAGCTCGAAGACTCTTCTTTGGAGAGCCCTGTTTTTGGAAACTTCAGTTTTGAGAATTTATCTCTGAGTGATAAAAGTACCCCTAGTACTCCAGTTGTGCCAACGATGGCAACTTTGAAAGATTACATGTTCCCAACTAGGACCAACCGAGCTTCATGCATTAAATTGCCAGCCACTACGGCTAATTTTGAGATAAAACCTAGTATTCTTCAGATGATCCCTATATTCTTAGGAAAAGATGATGAGAACCCTTATTTCCATATTAGGGACTTTGAGGAAATCTGTGGGACAATTAGAATAAAAGACCTTACTGATGAAGTCTTGAAACTTAAGATGTTTCCCTTTTCCTTGAGAGATAAAGCCAAGACCTGGCTGAACAACCTACCATCTGAATCCATTGAAACATGGCAGGAACTTATTGCTGCTTTCTATATGAAATTCTACCCTAAGCATAAAACTGCAGCTATTAGGCAGAACATTAGTACTAGTGTGCAACAAGAGGGAGAGTCTCTTTATAGATTTTTAGAGAGATTCAATGATCTCCTATCTCAGTGTCCTCACCATGGATTTGATAATATGAAACTCGTACAGATTATTTATGATGGTTTAGAATATTCGACCAAAGCCATGGTTGAGTCTATGTGCGCTGGTGAGTTCACTAGTAAAAATGCTGATGATGCTTTTATCTTCTTAGGAGTTATCGCTGAAAAATCCCAACAGTGGGAATCTTGTGTTGAACCCCCTAAAAGACTCTTGGTCAATAGAAGTAGCACCAATATGGTAGATACGAGTTTTGCGTCAGATGCTAAGTTTGCTGCTTTGTCCAGAAGGTTAGAAGCTTTGGAAATGGGTCAGTCTAAAAATAGGTCCCTTGTTGAACCTAATAGAGCCTCTCAAGTCTCTAGTTGTGGAATAGAGCCCGATAACTCATTTTGGGAAGGTAAGGTTAGTGAAGAACAAGCCCATGCTGTCTATAACAATGCTAGGTTTGAAAACCGTCAGAAGTTTGACCCCTACTCAGAGACCTACAACCCTGGTTGGAGAAACCATCCTAATTTCTCTTGGTCTAAGGGCCAGAATCAAGGGCAGTCTAGTAATTCTCAGCCTCCCCCAGGTTTTGGTTATACTAAGAACTCTTCAGGTCAGACCCAGAACCCATCTAAGAATAGAATAGCTAGCTTAGAGGAAACCCTTAGTATATTAAGGAAGATCCAGGAGATGCTATCACAAAGCCAGGAAATGTTAGTAAAAAGCCAGGGTAATTTTCAAGAGGAAACCAAACAGAATTTTAAGAATAGTGCCCAGTATTTTGCTAAATTAGAGCTTCAAGTCGGCCAAATAGCTAAGTTTATCAATGAAAGAGAAGAAGGAAGGTTCCCTAGTCATACTGATCCTAACCCTAGAGGAGAGAAATCGTACAATCATGTGAACTCTGTTACAACTCTTAGGAGTGGAAAGAAAGTTGATAATAAGGTCGACATACCTGAAAGTGAACATGCTGTAGTTCACCCTTATGAGCCAGAAAATTAGGAGACTGATAGAGTCTCTAAAGAGACCAATGAGGGTCCTGTTAAGCCCGGCTTTGTTCCCAGAGCCCCGTTTCCCCAGCTGTTAGTTTCGACTAAGAGGGAGTCCAACTTTAATGATATATTGGAGGTTTTTAAGCAGGTTAATATCAACCTTCCATTATTAGATGCAATTAGGCAGATTCCCTCTTATGCCAAGTTCCTTAAGGACTTGTGTACGCGAAAGCGTAAGCTCAGTGTCCAGAGGAAAGCCTTCATAGCTAGTCATGTGAGTTCTATTATTCAGAATACCACTACTCCTAAGTATAAAGACCCAGGGTCCCCGACAATTTCTTGCACAATAGGTAAATACCGTGTTGAGAAAGCTTTGCTTGACTTAGGAGCCAGTGTGAACTTAATGACATACCATGTGTACCTTAAGCTAGGACTTGGTGAGATGAAACCTACCCAGATAACACTTCAGTTAGCTGATAGGTCCGTTAAAGTTCCTCGCGGTATGATCGAGGATGTTCTCATAGAGGTTGAAAAGTTTATTTATCCAGTGGATTTTATTATCCTAGATACCCAACATGTCCCTGACCCAGAGAACCAAATACCAGTGATTTTAGGTCGCCTGTTTTTAGCCACGTCTAATGCGATCATAAACCGTCGAAATGGTATTATGAATCTATCTTTTGGTAATATGACTATTGAGTTGAATATTTTTAATGTCAATAAGCTACATTCTGAGCTAGATGACACGTGCATTGAAGAGGTCAACATGATAAGAACCTTAGTTCCGAAGTCTGTACCAAACACCGAATTGGAAGATCCATTAGAGAGTTGTCTAGCCCGTTTTAGCATGGATTTTGACGATGATAGCAACATTGAACAAGTAAATGCTCTGTTGGATTATATTCCTATGTTAGATACCGATAGATGGAAATCTAGGTTTGAACCATTACTAGCTACCGAATCTACCTTAAGCCCTTATTTCTAAGAGCCTAAAGATCCTCCTAAGTTGGACCCCAATTATGCATTTGTAGGCCCATCTGAGATTTTGCCTATAACTTCCGATTTGGATAGTGATCATGAGATTAGGCCAGTAACTGTGCTTCAACACAATAAGGAAACTCTAGGGATGACCATAGAGGATATGAAACATATAAGTCCTATAGCTAGTATACCTCAAAAGAATTTAGAGGATGAACCACCTGATTATAACTCAGAGAAATCAATTGACCTTTTTCAGGAACCGGATGGTCTAGAAATTAGGAATATTGTGACTAGTTTATCTAGAGATACCCAAAAATCTAAGTTTGGGGGTAGTGAACTAGAAGAAGCTCTAGAGTATTTTAAATACTCTCCGGATCCGGAAATTCAAGCCATAGTTAAAGGTCTTACGGAGAATAGTGATTACCCTAAATTTGGGGGTAGAGATTGTCAATTATCCTCAGTAGAAGTCCCTAACTTGGGACTCAAGCCTAGTGCATCTGAGGTATCGCTTGAGTCTATTCAGACTCCACAACCTGATCCGCCTGATACTGTCCAGGAAAAAAATCATATGTTAGAGACCCGTTTTTCGGATGAATCTGTTTGCCGAGACACTCATATGAAGCCCAAGTGGGCACCTCAGATAAATCCAGTTGTCTTGCGAGAAACTTTAGATCAGGTTGTGCTCTATCTGCTCATTTTTCTGATCTTGAGCATTTGTCTCCTATTCGTGGCAGTTCTTTTTGGTCTTATGGACCCACAATTGTTTCGACTATTGGTATACGACTTTGGAAGGTGACAATTCTTTTAGAGGTATTTGATGTCTAGCTAATGACTATAAATTTAGCATTTACTGGGAGGCTCCCGCGTTCATGTGATACGGTAATATCCTTCCTTATTTCTTTTCCCTCCAGTGGTAATAGTTTCTCCTTGTTCATGCTTTTAATTTCATCTTTAGAACATTGAGGACAATGTTAGATTTAAGTTTGGGGGTGGGGAAGAAACACTTTTTGTCACCTTTTTGCAATAAATAAACTCCAGAGCCTAGAAATTATGCGTATTTAGGATGGCACTAACCAATCTAAGTGGATGGAAGCATTTTGGTTTTAGGAGTTGAAACCAATCTGATTAGATGGAAACATCTAGAAGAGTCTATTCATAAAAGCACAGAGCTCAGGTGTTAGAAATAACATGATAGTTTCACCATATCTCGTTGAGTCCTTTTCACTTCTATTTTTATTTTATTTTATTTTGTTTTTAAACCATGTTTCTCTAAGTGATAGGTGGGGCCCACGATTCAAGTTGTTACCAATGCTAGGATGAATTAGAGTGATTGAGTTACCAAAAAAAAAAAGTTGGAAAAAAAAGTTGGAAAAAAAAGAGAAAAAAAAAAGAAGAAAGAAAGAAATTGAGACCAGACCATTTGACCAAAAGGAATAAATTCAATAAAGTCGACCACTGGTACCCTTGTATATGTCAGTTGTGTTGACCTACAGTTAGGTTATCGACCACTGGAACCCTTGTATATGCCAGTGTGTTGAGATTAGTCAGACTAGTATCTCAATCCATTAGGATAGGTTCATTTTGGCGGAGGCCTTCAGACAGATATGGGAAACGTCGTTCACTTAGTAAACATCAAAACCATATATGTTTTTCTATTTCCATCTTCTTGATCTATCCATGTGATTAGTTTTGACTCCGAATATGATGTCCATAGTGCAACTATCTGAGTAGAGCTCTGTCACTTTATATGAATTTTAGTATGCTTGAGTGCAAACTCGTGTTCAACAATTGGAATTTCGCATCAGGGTACTTCTTCATGTAGTCAATAAGTATGCCAACCAAGGAGATTCTTTAGTGCCTTCCAAGGTTCTGCGTAGATAGCTAAGGTCTGGAGTACAGGTTTTGTGGGTATATCTCTTGTAAGCCCTCCCGAGACTATAACTCGGCCACTAGGGACACCTAGGGGTTTAAAGTCTTATTGCATACGCTAAGTGCAATCGACGATGCCTGTGACAGTGAGTTAGGATTTAATTTTGTAGTTTTGATTTGCTCGGGACTAGCAAATAATAAGTTTGGGGGTATTTGATAGACACATTTATGTGTCTAATATATCTCATTTGTATATATTATTAGTGCTCGATTTTGTACTTATTATGGTCTTTTATGCTTTTGTAGGTGTTTTTGGATAAATAAGGCTTTGCGGCAAAAATTGGCTAAAAATGTGGCCCTTGGATTGTCGTTGATAGTGTTCCGGAAATGCCCCAGAAGTGTACCGGAAATACCCCGGAGGAACCCTGAAAAAGTGCAGAAAACATCCCAGAAGAATTGCTAAAGGCACCCCTAATTTGGATAGGGGAACCCCATTTCAAGGAATGTACTAAAGGGACACCGGAACTGGATAGGGGGAGGTCATCTTCAAAATTCAAAACAGAAATTGGCGGGAAGAATTGGCTGCAGCGACAACAGTTTTGGAGTTGAATTCTTAGCGAGTTCTGAGGAGATTAAACGGGTGTATTTGGTACCTACGGACTCTAGAAGACATAACATGCCTAATGCAATCGTCTAGACCCATCCAATTGGGCTGGATAAGTCGGAATAATTGATCAAAATCCCAACAGGATACAGCTTCTCTGTGTAGGGTTTGAGATTAGTTTGAGAGATTTAAGGGATTGTCTTGCGTGGTATATACTTCAAATAAGTTAAGTCCAAGTCCTAGAAGATATTTGAGACGATAGAATAGCTAACAAAACAGTGGAACGCAACAAAAAGGGAATTATTCTCCCAACTGCCCGTAAAGAGTAATGGGCATTTTCAACGATTTCGATCGAGTTTCTAGGGGATTTAAAGCCTATAAATAGTTGTATTTATATCATAGAAGGGTTGGAAACCACTAGGGGAGAGTTTAGAGGTCTGCAGAGAAGGGAGAATCGATTTACAGAGAGTTACAGTGATGCTGCTGCTGCTGCTCGAGGAGGAAGAAGAAGACGAAGAACAGACTAGCTAAGAAAGTCGTTCTTCAACAGTCTTAAAAGTGGAACGCAGTGTCGTTGTTTTACAACACTTGAGTTGTATCGTTGATTTTCAGCCCTTTCCCTTTTGTAACAGTGGCGCTGTAACACCATTACAGCGTTGCAAATTTTTGTTTTATCATATATTCATCAATAAAAACACCTATTTTAGCCATGAATTTATCTTGTGAGTGTGTTTTTGGGATGAGGAGCTAAACCCAATCCCAGGGGTGATGGAGGAAGCCATTCTTCCAAAAGTTATGTGGTAAAATTCATTTAAATTTATTTATGCAATCCTTTTATGATTAATTGCACCGAATGAAAATTGAATAAATGATTTTTATTAATTAATTGTGTTTTCTCTTGATGAAATATGCTTGGTTTATTGCTTTTGATATTTCATGCTTGCGATTAACAATGGATGTTTTGAAAATCTGATTTAGGCAATGATTAGAATCACAATTACTTTTGATTGGAATTATAATGTCTAGAATTGCATGATAAGAATTATCATTGAATCACATGAATTTTGGTGTATGGTGAAATCCTGAACCCTGGTCTTTCCATAATATTTACTTCACCTTTGAATTTAATTTGTTTTATCTTTATTTTTATTAAGTCTAAAAATTATTTCCTTCACAAGTCTGAAAAGAACCCAGTTTTTACCACAACTACAACATCATTTGAAAATCCATCAACTTCTTCTGAGGAGACGTCACCTACGATGACGCTGGCGGAATATATGCGTAGAAAGTCAAATTATCAGGAAACCTCATCTGAGATGACGCTTGCTGAATATATGCGTAGGCAATGGTATGGAGTTTCTACTCTACATGAGGTAAGTGAAGAATCTCCTTTAGAGATATATGAGAAGTATTACAAACACACACCGCCTAGTTTGGAACAAAGATTGAGAGTTCTTGAATGTCAAAGATTATTTGCTGATGATGATGAATCTGGTAGTGACTCTCTGTTCCAAACAAAACATATAGATGACCCTGTGGATGATTGTGTGGATGATTTGCCTAATTCCATAGATGAATCTACCTCACAAGATCATTCACCCGACTTAGAGGTTGTTTCTAGACCCCTAGACTTCCAAAAGTTGTCTAATTTAGGGTTAGAATTGTGTGTTTCTAAAGTGTTGTTGGATTACTTTTCATCTAAGTATCCAAAGTATTTGCCTATTCCTGATACAGTGCATGAGCCGATTGATAATTCCCCAGTCTCAATAGAATCCCCATATTTTGTTCTTTACGCACTTCCATGTGCAGTAAAAACTTGGTTTAGGGGTAAATTTTGGTTTTTGATAGTTTCAATGTCTTCATATTTTCATAGCATAATTGTGAAGCTGTCGTTTGTAAATGTTGTATTTTGGGTCGATCCCCAAATTTTCAGGTTATTAGTGTATGGGGATCCTTTTTGTATATTCCAGTAGGTATAATTTTATTTTTGTTTACTTTTTGCATTTTATGAATTTCCCATCTTAAGTTTTGCGTTGGATGACTCAATTACATTGAGGACAATGTAATGTTTAAGTGTGGGGGAGTGTTTAACTTTTTACTTTACTGTTTCAGGAATTTTCTTGCATGTTATGACCAGCTGTGTAGCGGGTCTCGGTCTCGAAAATAAATAAATTATGACCAGCTGTGGAGCGGGTCTTTTCTTTTGTTCTCTCATCATTAAAAAAAAATATACAAAAATAAATTATATGACCAGCTGTGTAGCGGGTCTCTCACTCTATCTTATTATATGACCAGCTGTGTAGCGGGTCTTTTCTCTTTTCTTGCGTGTTATGACCAGCTGTGTAGCGGGTCTACAAAAAAAATATATTTATATTATGACCAGCTGTGTAGCAGGTCTAAAAAAAAAATTGGTATGACCAGCTGTGTAGCGGGTCTCTCTCTCTTATTATATGACCAGCTATGTAGCGGATCAATTTTCTGTTTTGCTCGAGGACTAGCAAAATGTAAGTGTGGGGGAATTTGATAAGCACGAAAGTGCGACACATTTTAACCCATAAATACATTTGCTAGGACCTATTATTTCTCTAATAAACTTGTTTTAAGTCTTTTCAAGGAAATAAGCTCTTATGGAGAAAGTTGCTCGAAAAGTGGTTTTTACACCCCCAGAGGACACGTGTTATTCGGACTCTCACTATTGGATAAGGGGCACCTCAATTACTAAGGGGCATCTCAATTACTAAGGGGCACCTTCTTTACTATTCAGCACCTATTTCTAAAGGGACACCGAAACTGGATAAGGGGAGGTCATCTTCAACCTTTTGAATCTTTGAAATTTGGCGGGAAAATGGCAACAGAATTAGGGTTTCAGTTTTAGAGGTGTTTGGTTGAGACTAAATAGCTGAAATCAAATGGGTTTGCTCCTAGAACCTAAACAGGGATGGTAATGTGCTTTGAATCAGTTAAGTTGGGCTGGATAATCACGGATTGATGTAAACAGGGAAGAACAGTTTTGGCGGGAAAGTATAACTCTCACCTTTGTATTATTTTGGATTGATGCATGTAGAGATTTGCTCGGATTTTTTGCCGTGTTTGGATAGATTTGAGACAATTAGAGTTAAACAGGGGAGGTATATGTTCCATGCACGTAAAAAAGGAAGGATTTTTTCATGATTTGATAAACAGGGAAAGTGTTAAATGATCGAGAGATACTCGATATTCTGGCAGTGATTTGAGAGATTTTGTCGTGAAGATTCTCTGAGATTTGTTTGGAAATATCCTGTTACACTTAAACAGGATTGGTGGGTGCGTTAATATGGGAAACAATGGGTTGTGTACGTGGATTTTACAAAACAGAGTTTGAAGATATACATAGACTTTGTTTGTGTTATCTTAGAAGATACGTGCTGATTTGGAGGATATTTGTCGTGGGAGTATATTCTGAGTTGATTAGAAGAGTTTGGAAAGATTTTCGAGCAAGAAAGAAGACGCGTAATGGAAACAAATATCTCGGGTTGTCTGTTATTTCTCCACGAGATGGTTGAGCTGTTTTGGGGAGTTTCATGAGGTGAAAGAATGTTTGAATCTATCCGGTACGTGTTGGCAACAAGTTTGGAGTATGAAAACCACGAGCAGGGGCGTGAGAATGGAGAGAAGAAAAATATAAGGGAATAATATCTCGAAAAAATTGAGAGAGTGGTTGCGGAAGATTTTGGAGTTATTGTTGATTATTTAGAGGTTGTCGGGCATGAATAGTCTTCTGGGGCAGTGAAAAATGGCATCGAGTGATTGGGGAGGCTACAGAGTCGAGAGAATTGCTGCAGAGAAATCTGCAGCAGCAGCAGAAAAACAGTGAAGAACGAAGAACATGCTTGCAAAGACAGTCGTTTTCCAACAGTGACAACGACACTTAGCCGTGGGTCGTATATCTACAGTGGTTGCGACACATAGTGACAGTCGTAGAAGCTACAACGTCAGTAACAGTTTATTGTTGTATCTGTAACAATTATAACTGTTACAAAAGCCCTGTTTTTATACCTTTTCTCCTTGTAAACACCTTTTTGAGCAATGAAATATTATTTTGAGAGTGTTTTCACCATGTGGAGCTAAATCCCAACACTGGGTCGACGGAGGAAGCCAGACTTCATACTTGGGTGAATTTGTTTTATTTTCTATTTGACTTTTGCACTTAATTAAAGTAGAATTATGATTTGAAAAAAATTAGTTATTATTTTATTAGATGGGTCATGCTTGCGTAGATGTTTGATGTCCCATGCTTACGATTTATAATTAATGTTTGGAGAATCTACCTTGGCAAGAATAAGAGTCGATGTTGTTTTATTTGTCCAGCGATAATTGTTTGAGAATGAATAATTGAACCTATTGATATGAGTTTGGCCGAATCCTAGACCCAGTAACTCCCTATTTTATTCCTTTAAAATTAATCTTAACAAGTCTTAGAGTTCGAATCTTTACTACTACAACAACCACAATCAAAAACATTATCAACAGCTATCTCCTTTTTACTTACAAGCTCTCTGATGTAATGATATTTAATATCAATGTGCTTACTCCTTCCATGAAACACATGATTCTTAGTTAATGAAATTGTAGACTTGTTATCACAAACTATTGTTGTTGGTGTCTTCTGTTCTTGAAACAATGACTTCAGCGTCATTCTCATTGTATCAAGTCTAGCAACTAGTGCAAATACTTCTGAGTAATCTACTCCTTGTCTCTGTCTATATCCCTTAGCAACTAACCTTGCTTTCAATTTATCTATTTCACCATTTGACTTGCACTTTGTTTTCTAGACCCACTTAACACCAATAGGCTTCTTTCCTGGTGGTAATTTAGTTAATTCTCATGTGTCATTCTTCTCAATTGAGTTTAGTTCTTCATTCATAGCTTGAATCCAACCTTGTTCTTTAGATGCTTCCTCATAAGTTACAGGATCACAATCTCCATATAATGCAAAATTCACCACATCATCATCAGTTTCTTCATTATCTTTTGATAAAACATAATCATTCAACCTAGCAGGTATAATATATTTTCTTCTTGGTCTTGTACTTTCTTGTTGAGGTATTGCTTCTGTTCTTGCTTCTTCATGTTGTTCTTCAACATTGTCTTGAGCTTGCACTTCTTCCTCAACTACAATTGGAACTGTTCTGACAGCAGCAGGTGGATCAACATTATGTGGATCAACATCCCTTGTTGATCCAATATTATGTGGATCAACATCCCTTGTTGATCTATTGTCATGAGGATCAACATTGATTGTTGATCCATTATTTCAGTTCCATTGTGAATATTCATCAAATATCACATCTCTACTTATAACTATCTTTTTAGTTTCTGGGTTATATAGCTTGTATCCTTTAGTCACTGGACTGTAACCAACAAGAATGCATTTTTCACTCTTATCATCCAGCTTCTTTCTCAATTCTTTTGGCACATGTGCATATGCAATGCACCCAAAAATTCTCAGATGTCTTACACTTGGTCTTACTCCCACTAGTGGAAAATGCAAAAAAAAGTCTGCCAGAAAAACACTTAAAACCTCTAAAAAAGACTGTTTCTGGGAGCCCTAAGATTGTAGTCTTATTTCTCGAAACGACTGCTTTTGAGATTCTTAGATTTTTTTTCAAATTAGGACTTCCTTGAACATCCCATAATTGGAAACTGGTGGAAGCAGACGTTTCATTAATTTATAACACAAAAAAATAGATTTGGTTCAACTGAATCTGTAGATGAAATACAATATGATTGAAACAAACAAGAAACTGAAATTGAATTAAACTTGTATTCACTAAATTCATCATACAACCCCAACAAACTACAATTACTCAGGTTCTAAATCTGCGAAAAATTCACGAAACACATGGATTTCATTTTACAATAACAAACTAGGATCAGTTCCGAATATGAAAATAATTTACGAAACATACAGAAATCTAAAAAACTAATCACTATAGAAAAACTACCAAGGCAACATGAGTGAAACTTCACATCACCATAATGCTTCTCCATAGTTCAGTATTTGTCAGGTGGTGTCTTTAAAGAAGAGGAATCTGCAACACTTGAAATAGGAAGCTTCCGCACTTGGTTTCGTGTCAGAAACTAATAGGTCAATTAGCTTGCTATTGCATTTTATGATCCCTAAAAGAGCAAAACGAGTCACAAATATCCAGTGATGATTAACAAAGAGACAACTAGATACAAACTAATAAAGATTAAATAAGGACTTGTAGTGACTAACAAAGAAATAACTAACTGCAAAATAGTGTGATTGTCTCATCGGCTTCAACTAATGTAGTGACTGCAAAATAGTTCATTATCTCAACAAGCATCAACCCTTTCCAGATAACAATAACCAAGCTTTCATTCCCAAATAAGTTGGGGCAGGCACCACATGCCACAACAACAAACAAAAAATTGAAATTCGAAACAATGACAGACATTTAAGTAGCTTGATATATTTAACAACACCATTACCTTTCAGAAGTCAGTGATGATTGAGAGTGTGACGAGCAAGAGAACCATTCTGCAAAGAAAAGAAGACAATTTATGAGAGTCAAATACCAGGAGAAAAAAACCTATGGAACGACCTATGCCATAATTAAGAGCACAAGCTGAGAAAAAAGGCAGTTGGCTGCTTAAAGAGTTATCCTACATTGGTTAACGCTTAACTTAATGAATAAAATTATTAAAATGAAACGTAAGCCCAACAGTGATGCAACAGAGTAATGATGTTATCACAAAATGTGGTTCAAATTACAGACACACGTACAAGATATTAGTTAAGGTCCATAAACAGAGTTACTACTGCAATCGTAATACCATGGCATATAGTTGTACCTTGGATGGATCTGTATCAACAGAAAAAATGCAAGGTTTGCTAATTTTGCAAAGGGGATCGCTGGAAAGCTGTGTGTACCTTTCAAGCGCATCGACAGAAGCCAATGCACAAAGAATCTAGAAACACGCAAACAAAAATATTAATCGTGTCTGAAAGCAGCATAATGAACCTCTAACTATGACTTTTCAAGCAAAACAACTGGAACAATTCTACCTCATTACATGCAGAACAAGCACCTCCTTTGCTATAGTTAATTGTGAAATCAATTATCGAGGCAACTGTTAATGATGGCAATGGACTTGATCCTGCATCAATGTATTTGAGCACTTATTAGTAATCATCCCAACTAGTCAATGCTTTTAAATTATTAAGACTAGTATCAAGGATTTTGTAAGACTAATACAAGAGATGCTAGGTTATGCTAAGGGAGTATTCTGAACAACCTGATTCATTTTGCAGTTTCAACTAGAAGTGTGTACAAGTCATATACCAACCATTAAATCATTATGCATTTTCAACTACTCGAAGATCCCTACGTGGAGAAATTAAAAGTGCGTGTTATTAAAAAAAACATAAGAAAATAAATGGATCCAATGTATACCTTGTTACCCATGACTGTAAATGTAAAATACCTAATCCATGTCATCATCAGAATCACACCACAGCTAGTGTGCATTCTACAGACCAAGAAATGTTTTGAAGGAGCTAAAAATAGGAGATATGTATTCCACACTTTATTAGGAGTATAAAAACTAAGATCTAGAATGCATATACTTGTTATCTGTGCTCCCACCAGTTTTTACATCAGCAATTGCTGACCTACACTCAGTGAAGTATTAAACTTTAGCTAATGCAAGTGAAGAAACAACTGAGCAAAACTAGTAAAACTAAAGAAGTGAAGTTCATATTTACCCACAAAAGTAACAAAATGAGCAACATAGTGCAATAAATGGCATAAACTCGATATCCCTGCATCAAAGAATACTTTTTTACAAAAAAATTAGAGTCGATATTCGCTTTTAGTGGATAAGAAACATCTGGTAATATATATTGAAGTTTGATAGTATACCTACTAGAAACTAAAGTCACCATCATCTCTCCAAACAGAAGAATTGGCTGTAGTTCTCCATGTAGTGCTCTTCCATCAATTTCTGGAAGCTGTAGTTCTCCATGTAGTTCTCTTTCATCAATTTCTGTAATGTGGTATTCAAATCTGTGGGATCAAAAAACCCCAATTGAATACCAAATAATAAGCCATATAACACCAAGTTCGACAATTCAACTCAAAAGTGTCGTGAATTTATAAAAAATTACATTGCAAGTACAAATAAATGAATAATTCTCTCAATCACTAAACATTAGCAACTGATATAGAGGTCCTAATTTATATCAATGAATCTTTAGAGTCTTGAAGTTAGCTACACTGACATGGAAATTTAACTAGGAAAAGCATCCCCTGAACAGCACAAAAGGTGGGCACAATGTATCATGTAGTTGTTGGTTCTTGTACAATAAAAGAAAACTTGCAAAACTGAAACACAATTAAACTGAATAATCAAGGCTACTTAGTTCACTTGTTTCAAATTCTCGGTCATATTGAACGTAAGTTTGAACAAGGTGACTGCAAATTTAAGTATCAAATGCAATCGCCTCAAATAGCACGCGAATGTAATACCTGCAATTTTTGTATACAGTGATCAATGTCAATGAAATTTTTTTACAAACACAACAAGCATTCCATAAAGTATATATGCGAGTAGCCTTTTCCTCCCTTACCCATCACAACAGAAGATTCTCAACCAGCAAGTTGATCAATCATCACTACTTCAGTTCATCACTACTTCAGCTCAGAAACTGTTACTTATAATAGATCAAAAGGGAAACATATTAGAAAGTTTGCACAAACAAGAAAACTTCAAAAACAACCAGAGAAATAGAAAAGAAGATCAAACCCTTGAGATCTTAACACTTTAAGTAAACATTCTTCACTTCCCAGGAAAGCACCGACAAATACCAGAATTAGAGTCACCACGGGTGCTTACATAAACATGGAGGAGGCATTAAAAAAGAACAATTATCTCTCTAAATACTCTCCATAGATAAGGTGCCCCATGAAATTCCCAGTACAACTTGAGCAACTGATCAGAAGGAAAACTTATAACCTTTCCATAAAAGATATTCTCAATAGACAAGCTTCACAGGGTTGAATCTTAGGTCAATCTGGGCTAGCATTCTTCCCATTTTTTGGGCCGACCGACTGGAGGGCCCGTAGGGAGGGAGTCCCTTCTATGACCACTTTTTTTGTCAATTGAAACCTAACGAAAATTTACAATTTGAGAAAAAGATTTGAGATTTGGTGGTAGTCTTTGGGAGCTGAAAAGACTAAAACACCCATGTACTTCAAAACTAAGTCCTTCATAATCCTCGTCTTTTCCATCATAACTAACACTATCGCGTGCATCATTATCAGCGTCATCACGGTAACCAGCACTGCCACCACAACCCTCTCTAACCAGCGCCGCCACCACAACCATCTCTAATCATCTCCAATACACCTTCACCACTATTGCCACCACTAACAACACCTCTGCCATCTCCCCAGTTTTTCCAGCACCACCGGAACCACCTCTAAACCAAACCAAAAACTTATTCTCTTATGATCATCCCTACTCTCTTCTACTGTCACCATCACAACCAACACCAGAACCACCACCAAACCCGTACCTCCAATTTCACCACAAAGGAATCGTTTTCTCATTCAAAACTTCTGAAACAGAATCCAGCGCCACCAGCCACCACCACTACCACCATTGAATCGTTTTATCATTTACTGAATCCGCAATCGGATTTAAGATTTTAAGTTTGATGATCTTAATTAACCAATTATATGCACATAATCCATCTCTCGATACGTGTCAAAATATCTACATGTGGAAGGCATGCAGATCACTATATCAAGGGTCACTGAAGTTACGAACCCCCGAGAAGTAGAGAAGAATGGCCTAAAGTTTGCTTTACACGATCTCAAGGAGAACCCGAAATTGACGGTGGGGATTAAACAGACTGACACGGGGGTGATAGGGCCTGCAGACAGCTGACTGTCGCATGCAGACGACCCAACCACCCAGATTAAATTCCTTAACCATAGGATACGTGTCAAGTTATCTGAGAAAGAGAAGGCATCGATTCAGCGGTATCAACAACAATCGCTGTGGGCATCGGTTCGGAACGAAGATACCAGCGGGATTGACACAGAGAACAAGAATATAAGGTTTCAACGGTCTCTGACAAGGGACCTCGCATATTTCCCTATAAATACCCTTCTCCACTAAGAGAGAAGGGGTGACCGATTTGTAATAGACAAGAGAGAACTAGGATAGAGGGAGGAAGAGTAAGTATGTTTTCCATTTCCTCAGTCATCGTATTTTACTTAAAGCCAATCGGCTACATTTGTAACTCTTCAACACATAGTGAAACTCAACACCCCGTGGATGTAGTCCTTAGTACTGAACCACGTACATCTCTGTGTTATTTACATTTCAGTACCATATTTATGTTTTATTACTTCAATCTAGATTTGTCTTGCTTAGTGATCCTATAGGATAAATGATCTAACTCTATTCCGACTAGACAATGACGAGTCCGAAGACTCTGAGTCGATGAGTCACGTATCTATGCTATTAATAACCATCATATTGTGTGTATCGCCTCTTATTTATGATTGCGAACATTGTTTGTGGACACATGGACGCCGTCGTGATTTATGTGTTCACAATCTGGCGCTAGAAACAGATACTCCGTCCCGGTAAAAGATTTATCTTTCCTGTGATTTTTGAGCCCTTGGTACTATTCCTCGTGAAATAGTATCTTGGACAATTTATTCTAATTTTGTTATGGCCGCCTTCAAAAGCCATAGCAATTCTAAAAGGGTTTTACGCTGATTTTTTTACAAACTCCATTTTGGACCTGTAAAGAACAACAGATCTGCCTCCTTGGATCTGTCTTCTTTATTTTAAAATAACGGATCTGCCATCTTTGTCCTTTTAAAATACCGAATATTTCAATTTTGAGTGTTGAAACCGCAGATTCGGTACCTTTGCTGTTTAAAACAAGCATATTTGCCAACCATTACTGATTAAAACCGCAGATATGTCATCTTTGGGTGTTAAAACCGCAAATCTGTCATCTTTGGGTGTTAAAACCGCATTTAGAACTCCCTCTTGCGTTATTCTTTGACTTCACGACGAGTCGAAGGAATCAAGAAGATCCAATACATCTGAAGAGGGGAGTAATATATGGAATATCTTTTTCATACCTTCGGTGTCGTGATCGTCCGTACTTAAGTTTAAGTTTGCTAACACAACCGTTGTGGTCCCCTTTCTCTCGACTACTCGTCGTCTTTTGCAGAGATGTGACATGGAAAAAGTCAAAGAGGTAGGAAAAGGAAAGGCCCCATCAAAAGAAACACTGAGGACCACACAAGTTGTGACCCGCAGTAAGCAGAAAGGTGAGAAGGCGAAGACAACAACCCAGAAGGTGGACACAGTAGAGATCTCCTCACCAATGAACGCCAACACGATAGCTGCAGCAGCGGTCAAAGCCATAGCGGCACAAGCCGATAAGGCCAATCTAGCAACGGGATCACGCGTTCATGAGCAACGTGAAGGGTTTGCAGAATCAACAATGCACCTGGCAGCCTTCGGAATGCCGCAGACATATGATCAGAATCAGACCACTCCGACCACTCATCCATTGCTAACGATGAATCAACCCATCGTAACGCAAGGAGAGCTACCAATAAGGATAACCGATCCCCCTGCCCCCCACATCCATACAATCGACGAAGATCGAACCATGGCTTTTGGAGGGCAAGGACAGGTCGGGACCCCAAACCAAAGATCGAATCCCTCCTCCCAATTGATGGCAGAACTCGAATAACTAAAAAAGAATCATAGGACATACGCAGAGGCAGTGGCATTGTTGGTTGGAGAAAACCAGAAGCTCAAAGACAATATGGCTCAGAGTTTAGGGGTGGCAAACCAACATGACGAAGCTAATTCAAAGGCACCTGAGACAAATCGCGACCGGAGAATGGTCGTAACAAACGAAGCCAATCCTGAGCCCTTGGACCGAAGACACGTCAGGAGAAACCGATCCTCAGACCGGGATTATGTCCCCGAAGATTCGGATTAATTTGATAGTAATGACCGAAGAGCAGGACAATCCGCAGCAATAGATCACCACCACCGTGCGATGGAGGACCTTCGCACTGAGATGATGGCAGAGATCAAACAGCTGAAGGCCAAGCAAGGAGGTGGAAGATTAGAAGAAGTTATGAGAGAATATAAAACTACTCCACTAGTACCAAGCTTAGACAAAGCTGAAATCCCCAAGAAATGTCTGATTCCAGCATTTGAATGCTACGATGGATCCAGTGATCATGCGGCCCGCCTTTGGTATTATAACCGTGTGTTGGCCCGGTGGGATCAGGACGATGTGGTCCTTTGCAGATATTTCCCTTCAAGCTTGAAGGGATCGGATCTATGTTGGTTTGATAACCTACCTCCCAACTCCATCAATTCGTACGAGCAACTCACTGAAAAGTTCTTAAGAACTTACATGTACAAAAAGGCTGTCCACGCTGGGATGGACAAGTTATTCTCATTGGCCACCAGATACAAGGAGACGACCAGGGAATACACGGATAGATGGCATAAAATATGCCAGGCTATAGGTAATATAGACCCAGTGGTCAGCATTAACTGCTACAAATGGGGACTAGATAGGATGAGCCCGTTGTTTGTCGAAATTCATGGGAGTGTACCCATGACTGAAGGAGATCTTCGGGTAATCATCGAGAAACACGCTAAGTTGGAAGAAATACAGCGAGAGAATCCAAGGGCATAGGTTTAAAGATCTCATCGAACTAACTCCGCAGAGCAGGCCAGCGGATCGAAGAGAAGTTCAATCGAACGCCCAAACGAAGATAAGAGAGGAAGAAGAGAAGGCCCTCGGAATGATGATCGAAAGTTCGAAGATCAGGTTTACACAAAGCTAAATACAAGTTATGCTCGAATCTTAAAAGAAATTAAGGGTCGAGAAAACTTGGATTGGCCATGGTCAAAAGGGAAACAACCCCCAAGATCTGAAAAATCGAAGGAATACTGCGATTACCACTGTTTCAATGGGCACCAAACCGAGAAGTGCAAGAACTTGAAGATAATGATCCAAAAGCTTATCGACAACGGAGAACTTAAGCAATATATAAGGAAGGAAGAAGCAGATGATAGGTCAAAACGAAGCAAGCAAGTTCAATTTCCTGAAGGCAATCGAACTCTGGACACCATTTTGTGTTCGGAAGCCACGGGACCGTCTCTAACATCACAGATTGGAAAAAGGATGAGAAAACAGTTCGAAGACTACTGCGAGCTGTACAAAATCGATGGGGTAAAAATAGACGATCATGATCAATGGATGGATGCACCAATAACTTTCGAGGCATACGATGTGGAGGAAGACATGGAGGATCACAATGATCCTTTGGTCCTCACACTGCCCGTAGCAGGGTGCAACATCAAGAAAATTCTCATTGACGGAGGAAGTTCAGTCAATGTCTTGTTTTATGATACGTTCAAACGGATGGAGTTAAGCGATGAGCCGCTGATATCTTCGTACCACACTATTTATGGATTCAATGGGGCTCCCACGAAACCGTTGGGGGACATTTTTTTGCAAATAAATGCGGGACCAATGAAGATAAACACCCGTTTCAAAGTAGTAGACGCTCCTTCCCCCTACAATGCTATCATCGGAAGAAGATGCGTGCACAACTCAAAGGGATAGCATCGACTTATCATCAATGCCTTTTAGATTCCCATCACTCGAAGGGGTAATGGAGATCAAGGGTGACCAGGTTACTGCTCGGGAATGCCAAGTTATGCATAACCAGCTCAATAACGAGCTAGATGAGCAACAAAAATCCCGTAGAAGCCGGAACAAAGAATTTGCTAAGGAAAAAGCAATTGATCTTTACCTCGAAGGAATCTCAAGAAAAAGCCTGACGAAGGGGGGACACGTTCAATGCGTTGAGACAAGTACCTCAGCGGCCAAGGCGGTTGAGGAGCCTACCAAATAGTAATCAAAGAATGTCCCTCTCCTAGGGGAACCAAAGCCTACGTTTACGTCTTTGAAACCCGCTAATAAATCAACATAGGGACAGAGGAAGATCCTAAGATGATCAAGATTGGTACTTAAGTGGACAAGGAAAGAGAACTAGCCCTAACCAGACTACTCATAGAATACGCGGATGTCTTTGCGTGGAAATTAGGAGATATGCCAGGAATAGATCCAAAGATAATTCAACATGAGCTCCGTATAAAACCTGGCACAGCTCCTTTCGGGAAGAAGGTGCGCAAAATATCCACGGAGTATCATCAACACATTGAGAAAGAGCTCCGTAAGTTGCTAGAAGCAGGATTCATCAAGGAAGTGAAATACTCCACATGGATTTCGAACATGGTCATCGTTCCGAAGAAAAACGGAGGGGTGAGAATTTGCATCGGCTTCACCAACCTCAACAAGGCATGCCCTAAGGACAGTTATCCGCTCCCTAGCATCGACCAACTGGTCGAAGCTGTGGAAGGATACGAAGAACTGTCCTTCATGGATGGTTACTCAGGATACAACCAGGTTTTCCTGGCAGAAGAAGATCAACAACACACAACATTCTACACCCCTCACGGCTTCTATTGTTACACAAGGATGCCCTTCGGACTGAGAAATGCAGGGGCAACATATCAGAGGATGGTTGACGCTATCTTCAAACCATGGATATGGAATACGCTGGAGGTCTATGTAGATGATATGTTGGTCAAAAGTAAGCTACGCAAGGACCATCACCAGGACTTGAGAGACATCTTCGAGGCCCTGAGGAAACACAACATGAAAGTAAACCCAGAGAAGTGTACATTCGGTGTTACTTCAGGGAAATTCCTTGGGTACCTAGTAAAAAAATGGGGCATCGAAGTCGATCCGACCAAAATCCAAGCCATCTTGGAAATGACATCCCCGAAGAACTTGAAAGAAGTCCAAAAACTCAATGGATCCCTAGCAGCGCTAGGGAGGTTCATCTCAAGATCGTCAGATAAATGCAAACATTTTTTTCAACATCCTCAAGAAGGGATGCAAATTCGAGTGGACCCCTGAATGTGAAGAAGCTTTCCAAAAAATTAAGGAGTACCTGGCCACGATCCCCATTCTCTAGAAGCCGGATCCTGACGAAGTATTGGATCTTTATATAGTTGCGACCGAAGATGCGGTCAGCGCAATGCTAGTTAAAACTAACACGAAGATTGAGCAGCCAATTTACTATGTTAGAAAGACCCTTAACCCGGCGGAACAGAATTACACGAAGATCGAGCATCTCATTTTGGCATTAGTATGGACAACCCAAAAGTTGAGAACCTATTTTTTGACCCATTATGTTCGTGTCCCCTGCAAAGCTCCATTAGAAGCTATTCTCAAGAGCGCTGGGAAAGTTGGAAGGATAACAAAATGGAACACACATCTTGATCAATTCAACATAATCCATCAGATCCAACATTCTCAGAAATCTCAAGTCTTGGCAGATTTACTAGCGGACTTACCTATGGGCAATGACGAGGAAGTCCAAGGCATGCCAGAAATCGAAGATGGAAAAGACCCAGTCGATATTCTGGAACCTACAAACCGAAGGCAATAGGAAGTCTTCGTCGACGGATCCAGAAATCGGGAAGGTGATGGCATAGGCATCGTAATCACCACCCCCACCGGAGAAAGGATCGTCCATGCGCCGATACTAGAGTTCAAGGGGCATATCAATAACATCGTTGAATACGAGGCTGTGGTACATGCTCTTCGTTTAATAATAGAAATGGGCTTAACCGAAGTACGCTTGACAAGTGACTCACAGCTGGTCATACGGCAAATCGGGCTAGAATACAATGTCTACGATGAAACCCTTTCAGAGTATATGGCGCTAGTCCAGACACTGGCAGCCCAGATACCGAACATCAAATTTTGGCACCTATACAGAAAGGAACTCAGACATGCCGATGCCTTGGCATACATATCATCTATGTTAAAAGATGAGAGTGTGAAAGCAATCAAAGTATCCAGGGTATACGAACCTTCCATCATCCCTCAGCAATCCCTCGCTACACATCGCAAGGACGACATTAGGGAGGACATTGTTGAGGATGATGTAGGGGAGGATATTGCCGACGATTTCATGGAAGATGACATCGTAAAAAAAGCAAACGAGGATGAGGATTTTACCAAGGAAAAAGATTGGAGATCTGAGATTCATCTCTACCTTAAAGAAGGTACTCTACCTACAGATCTGAAACAAGCCAGGAAGATACAAGCCAAGGAAGGGAGATATGACCTCCGCGACGGGGCCTTATATAAAAATCTTTCCTTGTGCCATTACTACGATGCGTGTCAAGACAAGAAGGGCACCTTATTCTAAAAGAGATCCATTACGGAGATGCAGGGAATCATAGAGGAATGAGATCGTTATCGGACAAGGCGAAAATGCAGGGGTATTACTGGACGCACATGATAAGAGATGCAGCTAGGATGGCCAGAAGATGTGAATAATGTCAACGGTTTGCCAAAAGGATCCATGCTCCCGCAACAAAGTTGAATTCTGTAGACAGTCCATGGCCTTTCTCCAAATGGAGAATAGACATCGTTGGACCCCTGATCGAAGGGTCAGGGAAAAGACGATTCTTAATTGTAGCCACGGACTACTTCAGCAAGTGGGTGGAGACCAAGGCTCTGGATAGAATCCGTGACTCAGACGTGTTCACTTTCATCTTCCAAAATATCATTTGCAGGTTTGGTATTCCAGCGGAAATTGTCTCCGACAATGGCAAGCAATTACAAGGAAAAAAAATAGACATGCTTTTCGATACCTTCAAAATCAGGAAGAACAAATCAACACCAATCTATCCCCAGAGCAACGGGCAGGCCGAAGCCACAAACAATACTATCACCCCCATCCTCAAGAAACAATTGGATAACACAAGAAACGCTTGTGCGAACAACTACACAATGTCTTATGGGCCTACCGAACCACGCGTCGGTCCGCCAACGGTGAATCTCCATTCCTCCTTACCTATGGGGCCGAAGTGGTCATACCAACGGAAATCCTTATGCCAAACACGAAGACCGAGGCATGGGAAAAGAACCTCACCACGGATATGATGTTAGAAAGGCTAGATGACTTGGAGGAAAGAAGGGAAGCAGCGTTATAAAGGATGGAAAACTACCAGCAAAAGTTAGCAAGGGAATACAATAAGAATGTTAAGCTTAGAAATTTTTTAGAAGGGCAGTATGTGCTGAGAACTATACCCCAATACCAGCGAGAGAAGAAGTGGGGTAAACTAGCACCAATGTGGGGAGGACCATTTGTTATACATGACATCGCAGGAAACGGGTCATACTACCTGCGTAACCTTAAAGAAAAAGTCCTCAGACACCCTTGGAATGCTAAATATCTCAAGCCATACTATCCATAATGCAGCGAAGCTCTGCACCTGCGTGAAGAGTACCGGAAGAAGAAAGCAGTGCATCCGCTCGACATATTTCTATCTCCGGACGAGGAGTAGCAGCCCTTGATCTATCAATCAAAACAATCCAACTTTTTGAAAAATCTATCCACTGGGGAAAGTATTCACTTACAATCTCTCAGGACCCCCTATAAGTGTTTATAAGTGTAAGACCATGGGGGAGGCATCCAGCAGAAAGAGATACCCAACAAATTTTAAGGCAGCGGTTCAGCGGAATGGGTGTTTGTAAATATTTCAATAAACCACCACATATCCGGGGACGCTGCCTCGACCCCCACCGTCTGGGAATCCTCTGGCCCAGGATTAGCCAGCGGGGGATTGGTCCCAAGATGATCACGAAGGTGCACACCTTTGGCATCGCAATCAAACACTTTTATCAGTTAAATTTAACTAAGCATCTAAAATAATAACTGACCTAATGTTGCAGGTAGGAGGGAAATTGTAAATATACCAAAAAATGGTGATTTATTTCATAAAAGTTGATTACAAGATCGAGGAAAACACAAGAAAACAATATTATATCCAAAAAATGGCCTGAAGCCAAGTAATCAATAAAGATCAACTTACTATAACAAAAGAGAAAGAAATTTATTTTCCCTTAGATGACTCAGCGTGGTCAGTGGGATTCTTCTTCTGAGACGAAGGAACACTCCCACCCGAAGAAGGACCATAGGAGAAAGTCAAAGGTTCGGGCATGGAGCCACGGGGATAGTTCTTGACAATATTATGATCCCTTAGGAGGTCTTGCTCGACCCGTGTCAAAACCTTGTTTACCTCCTCAGCCAACTGACAGCGAGCCTTATGACCAATAACAGTAGCCTGAAGCTCAGATTGGGACAATGAAGAAGTCAACCGAGCCACTTCCTTAGTTGCCTCCGTTGCCGCTTCCTCACGAGATCCAGCTAAACCTTTGTAATACGATGTCTGGCTCTCCTGCTGCACTAGGGAAGATTGAGCCTTTTCAAGCTTTGCATTTGCAGCGAGAAGCTGTCCTTTGAGCTCTACACAAGGAAGGAACACATCATATAAGGAATTAGAGATACAAATTTACACACCAAAAAATAAACATATACCTCCGACTCTAGCCGAAGCTTCCTCTAAATCATAAACAACAACGTCGCGGCCTTCATCAAGAAAATCGAACTCATCGGATATTTTCTTATAATCCAATTGAAGATTTGAGAGAGTATATTGGCTCTCATCTAACTCTACCTGCTTCATAGAATCCTGGTGACGAAGGTGGTTAACTTCATCATCCACTTTTTCTATCCCTTTAGTAAGCCTATACATATTCATCTCGAGATTCCTCTCGGACTCGACCATACGGGCAACGTCCGCACGAGAAGCAGTCAAAGCATTGCTAGGAGCATGAGCTTCGGCCCTAGCATCGTCTCTCTCTCGAACGAGATGTTGTATATAATTAGTAACCTCAGGACCATGTGAAGAGTGAGCTTGATGTAACTCCCTTTCTAACTGCTCTACCCTGGCCGCCAAGCTAGAAGTATGTTCAATTGCCTCACGAAGATTCCCACGAAGGGTAATAAGACTATTTTGCATATCAATAAATTGGGTTCTCTTAGCCCGCAACCCAGCTAACAACTTGTTATGCTCGTCGGCACGAGCATTCCACTTGGTGGCTTCACTCTTGATTTTCTCCACTAACCCCTTGATAAGAGAGGCTTGCCGGACTCTCTCCTTCCGAAGCCACATCAACTCTCGATTGTCACCCGCTGGAGATAGGGTGGGACTCGGACAGAACACCAAGAAGACTAAGGAAGAAGACGAAGATAAGGTAGCAAAGAAAAACAAACCTTTAACTAACGAAGAGCCCTTGCGAGCTTCCTCCAACTCGCTGCGAACGAGGGCCAAGTCCGTTCGAATCTGCTCTTCCTTAGCGCACAGTTGCTCTTTCCCTTTCAATATGTCCTTCAAATCCTGAATCTCTTTATCCTTAGAAGAGATGAGAGACTCAGCGGTGCTCAACTCCTTTTCCCGATGACGAACTTGGCCTCAAGCTTAAGGGCCTTGGCCCTGAAAAACTGGTACATAGTGTAGTTGCAATGCTCACTCCTCATCATCTGATTAAGCAAAGAATGAGCATAAAGTAGAATTCAGATCTTATGCTCACGAAACATAATGGTGATCAATCAGAAATCCAGAGAACATACCTCGAGTACTCGCTGCTGAGGAAAACCATATTGATAGCCATCAACAATGGCCATCATCTCACCAACCGTAGAAGGAGGATCGACCAAAAAATTCGAAGAAGAACCTCTTAAATCCTTGTCCCACACTTCTGCAACTCGCGCTTCAGGAGTCATCTGCATCATATGACGGGTAAAGGCATCAGATTTTTTCTCACCGGGAACCAACGGTGCAGGGTGGGGCACGAACATCAGCTTTCTCTTCATCATCCAATCAAGGACGACATCGTCACCCTCAGACGTCAGCAACTTAGGAAATTCCTCTGAGGATGATTCGATAATAGTACCATAGATGACAACTCATTTTCCGGTATCAGGATTCTTCATAGATTCAGAAGTCTTCCGAACCTCCTTCTTCCTGTTAGCAAGAGCTTATGCATCTTCACCCTCAAAGTTGTCTTCCTCCCCAACGGTCTTGTCACCCTCACCAACGGGGTCATCACCAACCCCGCCACCGAGGAAATACCAATCATCATTGGGAGAAAGAAGAGAGAAATATTTTTCCAAACTCATGGCAGCGCCCATGTCAACCAGGCCACCCGAAGAGTAAATCTTTCCAAAAGAGAATTCTTGGGCGGATACATGCATTGAAGACTGAGGACCCGCTCCATCATTTCCTTGACTAACAAGAGGGGGGGGGGGACCAGGGCTCCACCAGGGGAAACTTCTTGCTGCACACCTCCCCCAGCGGCAACCTCATATTCTTTAGCACCATCGCCAGGAATAACTTCTTTTTCAGTAGAACCCTCACCAACATGCTTGGGCTCTTCATGCTCATGGGGGGAAGTGTCGGTACGCTCTTCATCATCGGATAAATCCTCCTCCATGAATTCTTCGTTCACTGGACTGTTCACCTCATCGGGCATTACCGGATCTTCAGCAACAACAGTAGAGGATTGAACGGGTCCAAGCTTTTTCTTGTTTGTTGCCTAAAAATCGATATGAAGTTAGTCCGATGAGTTTTTCTCCTCACTTTTACTAAAATGTCAAATTCAACAGAAAAGGGGCAAATACACGGCCTAACAATAAACCATACCTTGACGGCAGCGGAACTCTTCAGAGGAAGAGCAACATCAGAACTCTTCTCCTCATCCATATCAACAACGTCGCAGGCATATTCAAAGTTCATGCCCTCAAAGTTTAATCGCCACGGGAATAAATCACCATAGCGAGAGGGAAGAGTTTCACGAGCTTTGCTACCAACAACGGGATGCCAATCACGCGGACCAGGTATCCAACCATAAGCCCAAGGACCAATAACCTCAATGACGGTAGCATGCCACTCATAATCATGATCACGTTGAATCCTCTCACGATTAGGAAAAAGCCTCCGCTGGCCTGACCTTTCGGTACCAGGAACGTATTTCAGCTTGGTACCATACACTTCGCTTAAAAGACCAACACCACAACTAGGTGTCATAATGGTACGACGAACCACACTCCAAGGCTTGAGGTTCCTCCCATTAACATAATCTCTGAAGCAGCTATTAAAGTTCTCAAGAGTATACCATCCCCGCTCAGCCGAGTTAGGAACGTAGCAAGTCATCGTTGTTTTCCCCTTACTACGGAGATAACACTCCTTGAGTGCACGAAGATAATTCCCAGTCATCTGCACCACGGAACGACAGTGTGTAGAAGAAGTAGAACCCTAACGATTAGCCAAGGCGTTGTAGTAGAAATAATATCCAGATTTATACAAAGGCAACATCAACCCAGCCTTGATGGCCCCCACCGTAGTAAGCAGATGATACTCATCGTACTTATAGCTCGATATCATCTCAAAAGTAAGATCATCATCAGAAGCATAAAATCTAACATCAAAGTATTCAAGCTCGTGCTTCGCTTTAAAGGCCTCGAGATCTATGTGCTTGAAAGTTACCTTCTTTTTGGAAACGGAGATGCTCCGTATTAAGGGAAGGGCCTCGGAATCCTTGTCTTGATTTGGAGAAGACCCCTGCGGGGGACTTAAGTCCGAAGCTTTTTTCTTGAAAGGCGGGCTCTTGGATGGACCAATATTTGAAGAACCTCCTTTAATGGTCTTCCCTCTCATCGAAACGGCCAGAGGAGGGGGAGGCATCGTATCAGGAGCAACTGAGCGAAGAGGTTGGATATTCAGTGGCGGCTCAGCGGGATGATGAGAAGTAGGTGGCGCTGCTGTAGACCCGGCCCGTTGGGTAGCCACTGGACGACTAACAGTGTACCTTGACCCTTGAGGGCCCCTCGCTTAATCCCCCTTCTTAACAGAAGGAGTTCTAGAACTTGGGGAAGAAGAGGTCCTCTGGGCGCGAAGATCTGGATGCAAAGACCTAGCTGGACCTCCTCCGGGCGGAGATATATCTGGGTCCCTAGGAGGAGTCCTATGAGGGCTCGGCGGCGGAGTCTGGTAGGGAGCCCGGTGATGATCATCCATGTCTACAAAGGGGCACAGAAACAACACGAAAGTCAAAACGAAAGAAACCATAAGAATCAAAAAATGAACTTTGCAGGTTTTGTAAGCTCATCATGAACATCATTTGAAAACCCTAAAAGAAAACATCCAGCGGAGAACCCTAGACTGGTTACAAACATAAGAAGTAAGTTCAAAGAGCGAGAAGTTTGTAGGTTTAGTGATGAACAACAGGGGCAAGTATATATACTTTCATATATTTGTTCTTCATCACAAAACCAAGAACGCAGTAGCAGAAAAGCAAGACAGACACAATTGAAAGAAAAGGATAAAACCATGTATCTGCGGTTCAAGCCGACAGAGGCGAGTGATGAAAACAACGACAAGCAGACAAAACTTTGGAAGATCCTAGGATAATCTGTCTCTAGCAGCACCAGCAGTAAAGAACTAGAGAATAAAAGGAAAGAATAGAAGAAGATGATGAAAAGTCGGGAGTTAAAGACTGGCAGGAGAAAGGGAGAGAATGTGAATTTATATCAAAATTAACATTCTCTCCCCCTTTTATAGCACCAGGAGTATTGAAACCAACCCACGAATCGAGAAGAAGTTATTACAATGACGTGGGGAATGTGCCATAAAATCCAGGAGAAGTTATTGAAGAGAGATGGGAAGATTATGACGACAGTTATCTTCTAACTTTGACTAAACCCCACAATTAGAAGAAAATGGGCAAATTGTATACACATAATCCATCTCTCGACACGTGTCAAAATATCTACACGTGGAAGACATGCGGATCACTATATCAAGGGGCACTGAAGTTACGAACCCCCGAGAAGTAGGGAAGAATGCCCTAAAGTTTGCTTTACCCGATCTCGAGGAGAACCCGAAATCGACGGTGGGGATTAAACAGACTGACACGGGGGTGATAGGGCCTGCAGACAGCTGATTGTCGCATGCATACGACCCAACCACCCACATTAAATGCCCTAACCATAGGATACGTGTCAAGTTATCTGAGAAAGAGAAGGCATCGATCCAGCGGTATCAACAACAGTCGCTGAGGGCATCGGTTCGGAACGAAGATACCAGCGGGATTGACACAGAGAACAAGAAGATAAGGTTTCAACGGTCTCTGACAAGGGACCCCGCATATTTCCCTATAAATAACCTTCTCCACTAAGAGAGAAGGGGTACCGATTTGTAATAGAAAATAGAGAATTAGGAGAGAGAGAGGAAGAGTAAGTATGTTTTCCATTTCCTCAGTCATCGTATTTCACTTAAAGCCAATCGACTACATTTGTAACTCTTCAACACATAGTGAAACTCAACACCCCGTGGATGTAGGCCTTAGTACTGAACCACGTACATCTCTGTGTTATTTACATTTCAATACCATATTTATGTTTTATTACTTCAATCTAGCTTTGTCTTGCTTAGTGATCTTATAGGATGAATGATCTAACTCTATTCCGACTAGACAATGACGAGTCCGAAGACTCTGAGTCGACGAGTCATCGTATCTATGCTATTAATAACCATCATATTGTGTGTATCGCCTCTTATTTATGATTGCGAACATTGTTTGTGGATACATGGATGTCGTCGTGAATTATATGTTCACACCAATAATCAGATCAAATTTTTGGTAACCAACATCCAGATCATCCCTTGAGAAATCAATTTTTCTTAGTAACTATTCAATTATTCACATTCGATTACATGAATTAAAATTGCAGAGAAAGATAGATCTGATTTTTCTTAGTAACTACTGAATTAGTCACATACGATTACATAAATTACAATTCTTTTTATACATTTATAAAAATAAATTAATCTAATTTTTAGATATCATGAATACTCCGAAGTGAAAAAAAAAATCAATCCAACAGTTTTGGTCCGTAGTTGCAGAGAAAAATGGAAGCGGGGATATAGAGAGTTGTTTCGATATCACTGAGAAATTAAGAATCTTTGCACTAGAAACACGTGTTTGGCTATTTTGATTTTGAAAAGCCAAAATTTTTACTCCATGGACACGTTGGCCAAAATTTCTACTCCATGGACACACGTGTTCTACTAAATGGCCAAAATTTCGATGTCACGTGTTTGGAGAAGATAGACTGATGCTCCGGGCTCCGACGGCCTATTTGAACTTTCTTCCAGTGAACGTCTGCGTACATCTTTTAGATGCAAGTTTTATTTTTGTTTTTTGTTGAAGCGATGTTAGATGCAAGTTGTACGCACATAACATTTTTTTTTGTTTTCTTATTATACTCGGTTCATTATACTCTCATCATTCTGCCTACAGTTGTTATTTGCCTAAATAAGATCTTATTGGTCCATGTAAGATTTATGTTTTATTAGGCTTTTTTTTTCATGACTAGTTAAAATTAGTTTCTTCCGAACTTTTATGAACTAAACAAATTAACAAGAAACTTTTTTCTTCAAAAATTCTTCAAACACATTTGCTGGAAAAGAAAAGCAAAATAATTGCATCTATCTTCGGGGATTACAAATTTTCTTTTCATATTTCATTGCAATGGTGTTTCCTTTTTCTTCGGTTGGCCCTCCCATCGTGGTAGCGGTATTCTAGTATATCAGCTATCATCATACATACAAATATTGATCATCATTTATTCTTCAGTGATAGCTATTAGGATAATTGACCTCATAACCAAAGTTGGATTTAACCAATAAATCCAGAATTCTTATTAGATCAAGAATCAAACTTCCATATTCCTTCTTATGTTCTAAAGATGTTAAACTCATGATTTAACATTATAAATAAAATCATAAATAAAATAAAAAATCCAGAAAAGGAAAGCAATTAGATATAATTTTTGTCACATCAAACATGCTGTTTCACCCAAAATCCTAACCTAACCACTCAAATAAAACCAATAAATGAAACGGAGACGAAAAATGAAAAACCCATACCAAAATTGACTGACTACTATAAACAATTAAAATCAATCGAAAAAACCCAGATCCACGTATCTAAACCTTACAGAAACCCTTATTGGAGAAATTGAAATCAGATAAAATAATCATCTGTGTATACCTTTAATCATTTTAACTGTTACGACATAACCATAGGGATCACCTCGAATAATATCAAGATAATTGACATCACCACCCAACCAATTGAAGATAAGTTGTTCACTACAAAACCCTCAAAATTTAAATTGAAGATATTAGATGGTTGTGACAATCATAAACCAAGTATTATGAGAAAGTTGAAGAAGAAATTAGGGGTTTCGCATACCATTCACCTTAAAAGAAGAAGACGACCTAGAATGGATCTCTTAGAAGAAGAGATTGATTTGGTTTACTAGATTGTAGTAGATGCAACGGTTTATAGAGAATCATGGATAGAGAATCATTTATGTTCTTTAATGATTTCAGTAGATGTCTAGGGTTTGTTCTTTGATGGTTTCATCAGGCGATAAAATGAGAAGAGAACAGAGGAACGAGAGAATGGACAGAAGATAAGGGTACTCGAGAAACAAGGCATGGTTGTCTTGACTCTCTTGATATTTGTTCCCATAGAAAACCCTGACCCTCGCAGTCGTTACATAAATCCATCTAAAAAGACTTCCGCTGAAGCCCGTTATTTTAAGAAAGCCCATGGGAAGACGTATTTTCAAGGCCCAGGCAGACTCAAAAATCTCATTTTCCACTAGTGTCCTCTCCATGCTTCTTCTGGTGTCTTGTTATTCAAACTATTTGTAGGACATCTGTTAAGTAGATACACTGCTGTATCAACTGCATAACCCCAGAAATTCTTTGGTAAATCTTTTGTTCTTCTTATAGTTCTTGCCATCTCCATTATGGTTCTGTTCTTTCTTTCAGCTACACCATTCTGTTGAGGTGTATATCTTGCTGTTAGCTGATGTAGAATACCATGTCCTTCCATAAAACTGTCAACAACAGTATATTCTGTCCCTCTATCAGTTCTTCATATCTTGATGCTCTTACCAATATGTTTCTCAACATAAGCTTTGAAACTTTTAAAAGCTTTAAAAGCATCACTCTTTTGTTTAAGTAAATAAACCCATGCTTTTCTACTAAAATCATCAATGAAAGTTATAAAGTAATTGTTACCTCCATGTGATGTAACTTCAATAGGACACACAAGTCACTATGAATAATCTCCAACTATTGGTCAGCTCTTCTAGCTTTGTTAACTGGAAATGGATCTCTGTGCTGCTTGCCAAAGATGCAGTTTTCACACCTTGATTCTGGTACCTCAATAAAAGGTAAGCCTGACACCATCTCCTTCTTTGCTAAAGTTTGTAAACTGTTAAAGTTCACATGTCCCATTCTCTTGTGCCATAACCAAGTATCATTAGAAACACTACTACTGTAACAACTTTCCTTTTGATGTTCAATATTCAAAGGAAATAATCTGAATCTAGTCATCTCCACTCTTGCTATCAATCTTCTTCTTCTATCTCTGATAAAACAAACACCATTAAAGATATTCATACCATATCCTCTTTCAGACAATTGTCCCATGCTCAACAAGTTTTGATGTAATCCTGGTACATAGAATACATCCATGATATAAGTCTTCACTCCATTCTTGAGAACAATCCCAATTCTCCCTTTTCCCATAACTGGAATGGTAGAATTATTACCAAACTTCACTGTGGATCTTATAGATTCATCTAGACTCTCAAATAAGTCTTTTCTTCCACACATGTGGTTACTGCAACCAGTATCTAAATACCACTTATGTTGAGGCTGTTCTTCAGGTGTATGACAAGCCAACAACATATTTTCTTTCTTTTTTTCTTCTTCTTCTTCTTCTTCTTCTTCTTCTTCTTCTTGGCTTTATGCAATATTAGCTTTGAAATTTGCCTTATAGTTGTTATCTGTTATATTTCTTGGTTTTTTACATTCAACAGAAAAATGTCCAAAAATTCCACAGTTATAACATTGAACCTTTGATCTATCAACTGGTTTTATTCCTTGATAACCCTCTGTGTTAGATCTCCCTCCATTATTATATCTTCCTTGAAAACCTCCAGCATTAAGTTTTCCTTGATTGCTTCTCCAGTTTACTTGACTTTGAAGTGCTTCTTCAACTTGTTTTGGAGCAACTGTTTTCTCCAACAATCTTTGTTCATAAGCTTGTAAAGAACCCAATAACTCATTAAGAGTCATAGTTGCAGCAGTGTTACACTCTTCTATAGCAGTTACTTTTGCTTCATACTTCTCAGATAAGCTTCTTAATATCTTTTCAACAATTGCTGAATCTTCTACAGTATCACCATTGGCTTATTGACAAGATTCAATGTCCTTGAGAAAAAATCTGATATTGCTTCAGTAGTTTCCATCTGCAACAGTTCATATTTTTTTTTTCTAACCTTCTTGACCTTGTCAGATCCTGTGTAATAGCTTATCAAACCATCACATGCTGTTTTAGCTTGCTTAATATATATATAAATTTTTCCATGAGAGATTCATGAATGATGAAGAATATATGTAGCTTTAGAATTCGTCTTTCTGTTTTCAGTTAATAGAGTTTGGGCAGCTCCTTCAAGTACAACTCCTTCTGCTAGTTCTACATAACCATCCTTCACAATATCCCAAACCTCTTGGAATATGAATATATTATCCATATGAAACCTCCAGTGTTCAAAGTTTTTACCTTCAAACACCGGCACCTTGATTGAACTTAAACTTGTCATCTTCTTCAATTTAACTTCTCATACCCACAGTCCTAGTTACTGATACCAGTGCTCTGATACCAGATGTAAAAAATATGATATCAAAGACTTAATGAAAAACTCACAGAGTTAACTGAAATAAAACTCTCTCTTCTATTGTATTCGATTCATGGCTCAACAACCTATTTATATGAATAACATACTTAACTTTCAAGCAATAAAGACTTCTAAAAATAACCAAACTCTAACAAATAAACTTTTAGACAATTCTTACGTAAACCGATTCAATTACCAATAAAACTTGCAACTCAAGTTTACTTCACGGACACCGTACCATTGGATCAACAATACATGTTGATCCATTCACTTTGAATCAACTACAACAGTTGATCCATACCATTTTTCCTTATTGGATCAACAACACTTGTTGATCCACTCGTAATTGTCAACTCTTACAGTTGATCCATATCAACTGTATCAACAACACTTGTTGATCCCTCTTGTCTTCTTCTCAGTATCTTGGTTTATTCTTCAACAAGAGTTCAGACTTCGCAGCTGTTTCCAGGCATTTTCGTAAATATTTTTCAGTAAGAGATATCCAATGTTTACAAGTCGCAAAGCTAAGTCATCTACTTAGCAAACTTTGTTATTCCTGATTCTGTATACAAAACATCAAGGTGGTGGCTTAAGTTTTCATCAATCCAAGGTCTTCGGGAAGTTCGGAAAGAGAACTACAACCATGTAGTATCAACTTCTGCAGCTTATACAGACTATCGATTGATTCTTCATGCAATACGTCTAATTTCTGACATCTCGAGAGGTTCGGGATGAGAAACAACTATACCAGGGTGCCTAGCTGTATTAGAACTACTAGAATGGATGTGAAAGTGAGAGTCAGAGCAACACTTAAATATCTCAATGCATAATGATGAGAGGACTTTGAGTTTTATTATCAAAAACTTTTAAGCAACGAGCTTTCCGAAGCTGCCACATTGTAGCTGCCACCAGATTAGTGTTATAAGAATGTTGAAAGGAGACATATGAGTTGTAGTTTATCCAGGTACGCATCCATTGCTGAAGATTATTGACAGGTTGAAGATGGTGCAGAAAGTACTCCGAAGTGGCGAACGGAACTGCGCTTGCATAAATACACTTGATAAATTGATGAGTAGTGGTTTCATACGAAGTACCACACGTAAACTTATTTGAGCCTTCAGAATATTTAAACACAATAGAACCCACACTTAATGTCATGAGATATTTTCCAGAGAAATTGCTGTAGTTTGTACGGCGAAGGCATATGCCAAAGTTTGAGACAAATTTTTTGATGCTCAATAGAGATGTACTGAACCTATGACACATTTTCTAAATGAGCTTCAAATAAGTGGAACCAACAAGAAGTTACCTATTGTGGTAATTGAATATTTGTCTCTACTTTTGATGGTCTATACAAATATCCTTATCACACAATAAATATGTCCCTCTTCATCACTAAGCCCATCAGGGGTCCAATAAGGTTATTATTTCTTTCAAATTTGCCCTCTTATCTATTGTTTTTATCTAGGTCTATCCCTACTTACTTCTTCTTCTTCATTTAGCAGTGAACCCTCCATTGCTCCACCACCACCAGCAGCATCTCCATCGTCACCACCTCTGCAAATTCTCTTACCTTAGGCGCCGACAATCGAGATGTATCAGAAACATATGAAACCTTCTTCTTCTTCTATAATAGATTTTTAAAATCATACCCAAAGAAAACGAGATCTGATTTTTTAGGTTTTGAAATCAAGTTTTGAACAACGTTTGCGAACGATTTGGTGGTTCGATTCGATTAAGAAATGGGGATCTGAGAGCTGCTGCGATAAAATAGATTTCAAAATGGATATTGTGTGTGAATCAATAGGATATGTTGGAGATAATGAACTTGTTGTTGCTGAGAAGCAATGGGTGTGTTCGAATCTGAAGTTATTGATGCTTCTAATGGATTAATTGTGATTAAAATGAATAGATGAATGTGTAGGAATTACAGGGAATATAGAATTATGAAGAGAGAAGTAAGGATGATAATGGTAGCGGCGGTGGTGGTTCTGGTGGCAACGGTGGTGGTGGTTTGAATTGGTGTTGAAGCTTCATTGAAAACAGTGACTGTTGCTGCTATGGATTATAAATGGTGGTTGATGGTTTTGTTGGTGGATCTGAAACTGCAGCTGGTGAAATGATAGCATTTTTCCATCAGCATGGATAAACATCCATTGTTGATCCAACTAAAATGGATAAACTTGTACTGTTGATCCAACTGCAATGGATAAACTTCTACCGTTGATCCAACTGAAATGTATCAATTTCAGTTTTATGCCATTTAATGTTGATCCATCATCATGGATAAACATCCAATGTTGATCCAACTAAAATGGGTAAACTACTGTCGTTGATACAAAATTATCTGAACCGACGGTATCGGCGGAGACGGTGGCGGTGGTTGCTGCTATGGATTATTAATGGTGGTCGATGGTTTTGTTGGTGGATCTGAAACTGCATCTGATGAAATGGTAGAATTTTTCCATCAGCATGGATAAACATCCATTGTTGATCCAACTAAAATGGATAAACTTCTACTGTTGATCCAACTGCAATGGATAAACTTCTACTGTTGATCCAACTGCAATGGATAAACTTCTACTGTGAAATGTATCAATTTCATTTTTATGCCACTTACTGTAAATCCATCATCATGGATAAACATCCACTGTTGATCCAACTGAAATGGATAAACATCCATTGTTGATCCAACTGAAATGGATCAACTACTGATGTTGATACAAAAATATCTGAACCAGTGGTGGTGGCGGCGACGACAGTGGTGGTGGTGGCGGCGACGACGGCGGACTAGTGGTGGTGGCGGCGACGGACTAGTGGTGGTGGAGGACTGTTGATGGTGTAATGGTGGTGGTGAAGGAGTGGTGGTGGAATATTGGTGGTGGTGGCGGTTGGTAGGTGGTGGTTGTTGAACGGTGGTGGTGGAATGGTAGTTGAATGTTGGTGGTGGTGGTGTTAGTGGTGGTGGTGAAGTGGTATAAGAAGAAATTTGTTCCATTTTGAAATAAAAAAAAATATTACATGGGTGAGGGTATTAAGGTAATGTAATATTAAATAGATAAGGTTATAAAAAAGTAGGGACATATTTATTGTTGAATAAGGATATATTTGTTGGGTTTGAAAAGGAATGACATATAATTAATATACCCTTACCTATTCTGGTGAGGGACCACTATAAAGAGTCAGAAGTATTAGGAATTATAGTTGCACATGAAGAATATGGTGTATCTGATCTGGGCCGAAGTGTAGCTGCAAACTAAACTGATCCCAAGTATTACAAACAACCCAATGATGCTGTCATGTTTTTATAAACTGTCAATTGCCCACATTCCAGATATAAAATTGTTTGAAGATTTCCAAACCTTTGAGGATGCTCCTCCAAATCCAAGTCCCATGATTCTTAAGAGGATCAGAAAGAAGTTCTTTATTATGGAAATAGCGAGCTCGAATTCATATGGATGTCGGATCACTGAGTAATCGCCAAGCTAATTTAGCTAAAAGTGCAAGATTAAAAAGTCGAGGATTCTTAGAACCAAGGACTTAAAGTCTTTTGGTTAAACATAATGAATTCCAGGACTTGTAACTCGACTGTTTAGATGTTTTTTCTTATCCCACCAATAATTGCTTCGAAGTCTGTTCAGTTGAGTAAGTATAGTTTGAGGCATTAAGAAGATTGCTCTGCCAGCCCTGTGTTTTGGATACAATGTGTGAGAAGCATTCAATATTGTATCTAGATTTGAATAATCTTCTAACTCCTAATATATTCTCCAATGTTTTCAGGTAATTCTAAGTTGTTGTTTTTTTGTTGGAAAAAGAGATGATGAATATTTGCAAGACACAAAACAAAGTAGCTGAACTAGGCCTACTTGGTAATTCTTATATACAGAACATCAAGGTGCCTTTGAGTTTTTCATCAATCCAAGGTATGCAAGATATTCAGGAAGAGAAGCGCAATTTTGTAATATCAACATCTTCAGTTTATATACATGGAAGCAGGTAAACTCTGAATCCATGAACCACTCAAATATAACACACGCAAAATCTTACTACTCTGGATATTCCAACAATCACCCATTTCCATGCAATTTACTTGATGAAAAGACGAGGGTACCCAAATATACCTCAATCTAAAACTTTTCCTATCTATAAGTCTTTTCTCCGAAAATAATTGTATATGGACGAGTCGAGGCAATACAACTAATCGGTTCACACTTCGTGTGGTCGTCTATGGATATGAGATCGAGACAATACAACAACGAAGTATGTTTACTTGATAAAAAGATTCGAACTTAACCAAACACAATAGGATTACTTATCAAGTAAATAGGAATTAACGTTTGTGTATTTTACTTCTAATTATAATAAAAACAATTATAATTGCGGAAATAGAAAAGTAAAAGACACATCAAGATTTTGTTAACGAGGAAACCGCAGATGCATAAAAATCCCGGGACCTTGTCTAGAATTGAACACTCTCATTATTAATCCGCTATACAAAATCAAACCAACTTCGTATAGTTGAGACCAAGCAACTAAACCTATAGTTCACCTAGTTCCGTCTGTATTCCCACACCTTCAACTTATGAATAAGTCACGTACTTGGAACAATTCTTTTGGTTTGTATTCCAAACATTAAAGGAACAACAAATATGTTTGGTAGCAACTCTTTTCAACCAAGTGATGTGAGTTCGACAAAGGCTCTTCTGTTTATCTCAATAAACTCCTTCGTCAGGTTCTTAGATCCATCTTATGATCAACTACCGAAGTAATTGTTAAGATTTTGAAATCAATACTTTTAATCACAAAGAATTGTATTGATGTCGATCTACACAACTAATCAATCTAATCTACCACAAGGATAAACCGATTATAGTTGGATCCTCTATACCGAAACAAGTATTGCACACACCAAAGATTATTAAACCCAAATTAGAAATCTTCAATATCTTCTTTGTCTTCAAATCTTCTTAGATCTTCAATAAACACCTGCACACAACAACTTGGATCTCTTGTGATCAACCACGCACAGAACAGAGTCTGTTAACAATGGATTACCACAAGACGTCTTTAGATCTATTAACAGTATAAAGATCCTTGTCGAAACTTCGATCTAGTTTGAGTGAATCTTATATCAGAAGAGAAGATTCTCAAGCATAAACAAACTAGGTACAATCAATGTTCAACCACCGTTAGTCAATCAAATCAATCGAAAACACAAGATAAACTGCAATTATCTAGTTTCCCACCAACGGTACTAATAGAGCTTCTCAATCCCAAAGAAGACTTTAATCTGAGCGGCCATAAGAGATTTCGCCTAATTAGGTTACTCTCCTCTCCGAATAGGCGGCTTCACCAGTTACAACACAACCGAGGAAGTTTGTTGTCACGAAGGATTAGTTTGCTCGAAATGCAAACTTTCATATTTATAAACAAGGAAGTTTGGACACCAAGGAATTTCAAAAATCGAAAATATTCTCAAGATATGTAATAGATTCCAAATTAGGTTTCCATAATTCCTGGAAATGCTCTGTCCAAAATATTGACCGAAATCTCTTTGGAAAATCTCCAACTAGTAAATGCACATTACTAATTCTCATTGTCCTAAAATAAAATTAAAAACCTTAAATAAAAGATTCTTAACTTATTTATGTTTCGATTCTGGGATTTTCTTCCTTTAGCTATTAAGGAATAACTTTGAACAATTAAAGATTACCGTTATTGCACATGTTCAAAGTATGTCGACATCCTTACTTTGTAAGTCCTCTTTCATACTTACAACCTTGAAACCGATTTGCCACACTTCCAAACAAGTATAGAATTAGTTCATCCGACTTTCAAGAACTACGTGATTGATCAAGAACATTCAATCACAAATCATGGGTTCACGGTACTACCAAAACAAGTTTCGGTTCTACCTCCATGTGAGTACTATGCATAGTCACACTAGCTTTCCAAAAATACGATTGACTAGGTACTAGGATCGGTTCCCCACATATATATATGGTATCTAAATTGTACGTGTTGCACATGTCCATAGGATCGGTTCCCCTTTGCCAAAAAACATGTTGCACATGTCCGTAGAATCGGGTCCTCTTTCTGCTAAAAACTTGTTGCACCTCATACAAGGATCGATTCCCCTTTGTGATGTTTTGCACCTCTTACTAGGATCGGTTCCCCTTTACCTAGAGTCGGTCATACACAAAATCACAAACTCGATCATACCATCTCAGGTGATTACATAAGATCGGTTTCACTAATAAAAGTCACACCAATACAAAAGTCAGGCCTTTGTGAATAGTTTTACCAAGAACATAAACAAGTCATGAGCGGTTATACTAATCACACATACTGGTTGTTCACAAGATATGCAATGAATAACAATACCAATAACGCCTGGCGATTTCCTTTTCGATTCACAAAACAAGTTCATGAATTTACTTCCTTAAAACACATGTAAAACATTGTTTCCTAGGATGAAATCCTCACCTCATACCCATACATAATCACAATATCATTTAAACGATTATGTCGATGTCTTATCTACAAAGTTTAATGGTTAAGCAATAAACCTCGTATTGTATTCCTTAATACTATGTCTAACTAGAGTATTCATGATTCGAAGTTTTGTTTTAAATATGCACGACTTGAAAGATACGTTAGGGAATGAAACAGTTCAAGTCAAATATCACTAACCTCAAGTGGAAGGATGATGTTGTCGTTGTAGTTTCTTACTTCTTCACTTCTTCAAGTCTTCGCAATACTTGTAATGTCTCATATCCTAATACTTTCAAGCTAACCTATACGAAGTTGACTCTAGTACATAATCAAGCGACTCTTTAAATGAGTTTTGATTCACTAAAATATGACAACCAAACTTGACATACCAACGCTTGGTGGGTTCAACCGAGCTATGCTCTAACACTTGCATTAGTCACAATATAAACAACACCCATTACAAAAAATGCTCTAAAAATGTAAATGGGAGATTTCAGTATCCATTCAATTGAAACATTACCTCCTATAATCCATAAATATATTCTCATTTTTAACTAAAACATCAAAACATTGAATCAATTGATAGATAAATGGAATAACTACCTCTTCTGCCATTAATTACTTCCTCTTATTCTTTAAGAGTTTTACTCCATGAACCAAATTCAACCCATAGAATTCTCTCATTCTGTTTTTTATACCTTCTGGATCTTCCTGTCCAACCTAACTTGATACAATTTTCTAATGGAAATCGTAAAAACGCCTTATCACAAATTCCCCAGTGGTTCATGATATTTACTGTCATTAATGGAGGATCTAAGGAGCTTCATAATGGAAAAATCCAGAATTAAGACGAAGGAGAATGATACAGTGTAACGCCAAGTATACTAGATAATCAGATTTCGTCTTTGAATCGTTGGATCATATGCACAGATAACATCAGAGCTGAACAAGAACCAATTGATAATCCGGTCTTATATTCCCGAAGAACAACCTAGAGTTATCAATCACCTCACAACAATCTTAATCGTATGGAAGCGAAACAAGATGTTGTGGAATCACAAACGATGAGACGTAGATGTTTGTGATTAATTTTTATATCTAGCCTATCGGAGATATCAATCTCAAGCCAATCAATATGATTGTACTTGTACGATAGAAGATGCAAGATCAGATCACAAAACTACGATAAAGTAGTATCGGTCTGGCTTCACAATCCCAATGAAGTCTTTAAGTCGTTAATCTGGTTTTAGAAGAAGAAAACCAAAGGTTAAAGGAGAACCGACTCTAGCACGCAAAGTAGTATCACACGTAAGGTGTGGGGATTAGTTTTGCATTGATGCTAGATGTCCCCTTATATAGTCTTTCAAATCAGGGTTTGCCATTAAGTTACCTTGGTAACAAAGCAATCAATATCCACCGTTAGATGAAAACCTGATTTAGATTCAAGCTAATATTTCTCAACCGTTATATCGAAAACTTAGCTTGTTATACACAATTGAAATGCACGCTTCTAGGTTTGTTAACCATACCCAAACGTATGCACTTGTTGGTTCAATAATAGTTAACCAAAAGGTTAGCTATATGAGCATTTCATATTAACCATGTTCTTCTTCACCATAACTAGTTCACATGACTCAAATGAACTAGTTAGAGAGTTGTTCAATTGTAAGGAATTCTTATGTAACTACACAAGATACAATTGAAGCAAAGATGATTTGATTCACTCGACTCGGTTCATGAACTTTTATAGCCACGGTTTGCAAACTGCATTCCTTAGTCTTTTTAAGTTTAAGTTCAGAAATCATCTTCATATATATATCCTTCTTAAGTTCGCAAACTTGGTTCGCGGACTTAAGTTACCGGGAAGAGTTTACAAACTCCAGCAGAAATTCTCGGGATGAGAACTTCGCCGGTTCGCGGACTGAGTCCGCGGACTTAGCTTCACGCACTAGTTTGTCAACTCCAGCAGAAATTCTCGGGTTTGAGAACTTCGGCAGTTCGCGGACTGAGTTCGCGGACTTGGCTCACGTTATTCTTCCGGTTCTCTTTATCAACAAAGTTCGCAAACTTTGGTTCAAGGAATAGGACTTATACATAAATGTGTTTCCACAAAAATGCTTATGTCCACATTGGTTATGTAATCTAAACTATCATTACAATCATTGAAACATTCTTCGTCAAAGAAATTTTTAAAGTGATTAAAACATATCATGACTTTCGTCACTAGGTAAAGATAAACTTGGTCGAAGCAAAAAGCTTACCAACACATATTTCGAGATATAGATAGGCGAGGTATACTCGGCTCGAAATACCAACTGTGTATAATCAAAGTATATATATAGTATACGACTTTTTGTCTCAAGAAGTAGGAGATAGAATAGATAGACTTTTGAGTGATAGATAAGTTCAAGTCTTCACATACCTTTTTGTCGAGAAGTTCCACTGGTTCCTTGAGTAGTTCTTCTTCTTGTATGATGAATCTCCATGAAGTCCTTGAGCTCAACTACAATTTATATCCTAGTCCGAGACTTAGCTATAATAGACTAGAAATCAAGACTTATAGTTTTGATCACTAACATTGAAAAACATACTTGCGATAGAAACGCATGCGAGTTCGACCGAGCAATGCTCTAACAGAATCCTAACGAAATTTTCGAAAGAGACATTTCTTGACGAAAAGAAAGCAAAAATATCAACTTGTTATTTAGATGCAATCATAAAGTCGAAGCTAAATGCATTCATCAAGTAGTTTATAAAGATAGAAGATAACCCCTATAATATTCCACAAACGCACTCCCCACAAAGATATGGCAATTAAGCGCAAGTTCAAAAGAACTCCCCCCCCCCCCCTTAAATGTCATTCCCGAAAGAATAACAAGAGCGACCTTAATTTCGAAAGAAAAGAAGGATTTATTTGGACATAACAAATCACATACAAGTATGAATTTGAGTCCAAAAAGTTCAATTAAATTAACCACAAGAGAACCCGTGATTAATTTAATCGACAAATGCTCAAACATAAGTGAACTTATGGAGACTTAAAAATACAATTAGATTAACCACAAGAGAACCCATAATTAATCTAATTGAAATACACAACCAAACTAATCAAAAAAGTAATCGATTTAATTGGTCATGATCGACATAAGAAAACTTACGGAGCAACAATTAAATAACCAAACAAGATGATTAACTTAGTTGAAAATGCTCGACATAAAGTACCTCACGGAACAACAACATAACTAATCAAAAATAATCAACTTGGTTGTTTAATTCTCAACATAAGACACTTTACGGAGCCTCACATTAATACATAAAATATGGATCAGGGAAGATCAATTACTGCGGAATACAAAAGGATTCATTCTATTTTCCATCACTATTTGCACAATGACATACAATAGACATAATCCTTGTAAACACAAGATTTTAACCTATCTTCCATCAATAATTGACAATATAGGCTTAATTTTTGTATTTGTCAAAAGTCCATTCATTCTTTTATCAATACATGCATATCGACTTACGGAAGACTTTAATTTTGAAAAGATATGGGATTATCAAGTTCACGGACGTAAACACACACATCCCATAACAATATTTCAATATATAAAACCATAAAGATTAATACTATAAAAATCATCTTCCAAACAAATTTAGAATTTAAACCAATAAATCTAAAAACATGAAGATGAAAACGTTGGACATAGCTATGTGTAATCACAATAATGGTTATTCCAAACACTAGTTATTCTTCTAATAAAAACAGAAAATAGAAGATTTAATAGGCAATAAGACCTTTGAAGGATTCTTTATTGTCCTCGAACTCCTTGTCGTCAACAACCATTGGGACATAAGGTTCATTAAGGTAGGAGTTTATATCAATAAACCTTCTCGGCTGATGTTGTCGAACCAGGGCCTTTTGAATCTCATGAGTCTTATACACAAAAGCCTTTATTTGTTGAATCTCCTTTCACATCTCCTTCAACTCTTCAATAACACCACAAAACTTCTGAGAGTTTGAAGGAACAACTCTTGGCTTCCTCACATTCCTTCTTTTTATTTTCAAGGTAGGAGATAAAGGAGATTTTTCTTTTTCTTTCATGATTGATGGATTAACAATCACATTAACATCTTTTCCATCAGAAGACATCATGCTTGGAGTATCCATAACGTATAGGTTTGTGAGATGAAATCACAAATTGAACTCAACAAGTAGTCTTGAGACAAAAAGAGGTTTTCAGGAAGGAAAATGAATGTAGGGTTTCGAAACCTTTAAACAGGTTCGTACACGTCCAACTCACAACCCTATAAAGAGTCGAATTGTCGATAATAACCCTCCTTTGTTGATAGACAGGGACGAACAAAAACTAAGAAAAAGAAAGAAAACTTTTCCTAAAGCCCGAGAGGTACAAAATCATTTTCTCTTTTGATCAGGCACATGAGACAAGATTTTCAAATCAACACAATCAAGTTGCGTTGCGGTGAACAACAATTTGTCCACCATTTTCCTCTTGAGAGGAATCCTCAGACTTATGTCAATCAAACCGACTCGACCATACTTTCTTCTCTAATGGTCTTGGTTTATCCTTGGAAACTAACTTCTTAGACGAAGATAACATCCTACATACCTCAGCGGTCTTCTGAGCAAGTTTAAGCTTCCTTGCTAAATGATTTTCTCTTCGTTGAAGTTTGTTGACATGCCTCAATTGGTGTTTGTACTTGTAATACCTTGAAAGTTCATGACTCTTTAAATAACAATACGAGCACGTCAAACTAGGATAAAAGTCAGGCTTCTGAGATGTGCACACAGCTAGACACATGGTGGAACCTGAAACATTACAAATAGAGTTTCCAAGAATTGGGCCAATTTTTTCTTCAAGATTAGTTGGGTTCTCTTATGAAAGAATATCAAGATTGATGTATATATTGCTACAATTATCAAAATCAATATTTACACCAAGAAGTGCAACACTTGATTTCTTGTCTTCATTAGAATCATAGTTGTCAGACATTTCATCAAGAGTTGCCGCAAGACCTTTGTTCCCACTGTATTTTCTATAATTTGGACACTCGTTTGCAAAATGACCAAATCCTTTACACTTAAAGCACTGAGGCATATCCTCCTCATCAGTTTCATCTGTTTCCCTGTTTTTAGGAGGAATACGATTATGAGGTTTAACTGATGCCTTAGGCTTATCTCTGGAGAACTGTTTACTTCTCTTCAACAGAAGATCCATAAATTGTCTTGTGATCTTCGAGACTGACTTGTCAAGATCTTCATCTGATGAATCTATCTCAGAGTGCTCATCTTCAGAGATATACACTTTTTTACTCTTATCAAGTAATTTAGTGTCCTTGTGTGCTTTGAGCACAACATCCTTGGTTTTGGATGAATGTTCGTGATCAAAGATCTTAAGCTTCCCAACCAGCGTATTTCTGGAAAGATTATCAAGGTTATTTCCCTCAACGATGGCATGCTTCTTAGAATCGTATCTAGATGGCAGTGATCTGAGAATTTTCATCACAATGTCCTTTTCAGGAATAGTCTTACCCAATGCAAATGATGCATTAACAATTTCAGACACTTTGTGATTAAATTCATCAAATGTTTCCGGAAATAACTTGACGCAGAAACAAGCGCCCTAGCATAGGCACAGGCATTGGAAGCAACAATCAACTTTGCCAGCAAGTATAATTATCTACTAATAATAATCGAGAAGGACAATCTAGCCATAAATGATAAGGCAAACGGAGTTGAGTCCAAGCCTAAGAAGATGACTAGAAAGAAGATCATGTCAATGAATGAACCAATTTACAAGGAAGTTAGGTATCTTGTCGAGGAGCTTAATCTACTAAAGAAGGACAATGTTCAAGTTGTACCTAACTATTTCTTATCAGAAACAACTGTATATTTCTTGATAGAGATCCTACAAGTTTTAGTTTCATAATAGAAAATCCATAACTGTTAGTTTTTTTTTTATGTGTGTTTCTGGTATGTTTCTTGATAGAGAATCTATACAAGTTTTAACTTCTCAATAAAGAATCTACAAATGTTAGTTTCTTTTATGTTTCTGGTATGTTTATTGATGGAGATGTTATAAGTTTAGTTTCTTAATATAGATTCTAATCTAATTTTCCAGGATTTGTGTTTGTTGTTGTATTGAATTCTTAGTTGATATAAGATTTTTTTTTATTAAGTTGATATTAGAAATAGTTGTAATTCGTGTACATGTTTTTGAGTTTTCATTCAGGATTTTTATTTTGTGTTTTCTTGAATTGAATCGGTAATATTTTTATAATCTGAAAAAGCAGGGGTACAACAACCACACCCAACAATCCGATTAGCAATATTTATGGACAAACTCCAATATACTTTCTAGAGAATCAACTAGACAGTCAGACTCAATCTAGATAAAATTATATCAAAGAGTTTATATCTCAATCTCTCGATTTGATCTTTACTCAAGAAAATAGAAATCTGCGAGTCTTTATCAAAGAAAGATAACTTGGATGGTATCAAATACCAATATCCAAGTGTCAATCAATTTAAATCAACAACCAAAAGGTCGGATATTCTAATTGATTGAACAACGCACAACCTGTGATATTTCAATTATATAACAAAATGTAATGTGGAAAATAAATAAATAGACACCAGAATTTTGTTAACGAGGAAACCACAAATGCAGAAAAACCCAGGGACCTAGTCCAGATTGAACACACACTGTATTAAGCCGCTACAGACACTAGCCTACTCCAAATTAACTTCGGTCTGGACTGTAGTTGAACCCCAATCAATCTCACACTGATCCAAGGTACAGTTATGCTCCTACGCCTCTGATCCCAGCAGGATTCTACGTACTTGATTCCCTTAGATGATCTCACCCACAACTAAGAGTTGCTACGACCCAAAGTTGAAGACTTTAATAAACAAATCTGTATCACACAGAAAAGTCTACGGTAATAGATAAATCCGTCTCCCACGAATATACCTACGAGTTTTGTTCCGTCTTTTGATAAATCAAGGTGAACAAGAACCAATCAATAAACCGGTCTTATATTTCCGAAGAACAACCTAGTATTATTGATCACCTCACAATAATCTTAATCGACGCAGCGAAAAAAGATATTGTGGAATCACAAACGATGAGACAAAGTGTTTGTGATTACTTTTCTATCTTTCCTATCGGAGATATAAAATCTCAAGCCAATTATTTCAATTGTACTCGTATGATAGAAACAGTAAGATCAGATCACACAACTACAAGAAAAGTAGTATCGGTCTGGCTTCACAATCCCAATTAAGTCTTTAAGTCGTTAACCAGGTTTAGAAGAAGAAACCAAAGGTTAATGGAGAATCGACTCTAGCTATGCAACTAATATCACACGTGAGGTGTGGGGATTAGGTTTCCCCGTTGCTAGAGTTCTCCCTTATATAGTTTTCAAATCAGGGTTTGCAATCAATGTTAGCTTGGTAACAAAGCATTCAATATTCACCGTTAGATGAAAACCTGATTAGATTCAAGCTAATATTTCTCAACCTTTGGATCGAAAACTTAGCTTGTTACACACAAATGAAATGTCCAATTTTGGGTTTACGAACCGTTCCCAAACATTAACATTTGTTGGTTCAACAATAGTTATACAAATAGTTAGTCATATGATTACTTTCATATCAACCATATTCTTCTTCACCATAACTAGTTCAAATGACTCAAATGAACTAGTTAGAGAGTTGTTCAATTTCTTAGATCTTATGTAACTACACAAGACACAATCGAAACAAAAACGGTTTGATTCACTCGAACCGTTTCATGAACTTTATAGCCATGGTTTGCAAAAGCATTCCTTAGTTTAAATAAACATGAGTTCAAGAACAACCGGTTTTAGATATAACCTGCTCAAGTTCGCGGACTTAAGCTCATGGAAGGAGTTCACAAACTCCAGCAGAAATTCTCGGGTCGAGAACTTCCGCCAGTTCGCGGACTTAGTTCGTGGACTTGGCTCACGCCACTTCCATTTCTCTTGATCAACAAAGTTCGCAAACTTTGGTTCAAGGAATAAGGACTTATACATATATTTGTTTCCACAACAATGCTTATATCCTACCAATAGTTATGAATCTAAACTCTCATTTCAATCATTGAAACATTCTCAGAGGACGGATATAGCCGTTATTCACATACCATTTTTTGTCAGAGAAATTTTCAAAGTGATTGAAACATAACATGACTTTCGTCACTAGGTAAAGATGAATTCGGATAAAGCGAAAGCTTACCAACACATATTTCGAGAAATAGATAGGCGAGATAAACTCGTCTCGAAATAAAAAATGTGCATAATGAAAGTCTATATATCAAAACGACTTTTGTCTCAAGAGTAGGAGATAAAATAGATACACTTTTGAGTGACAGATAAGTTCAAGTCTCCACATACCTTTTAGTCAATGAAGATCCACCAGTTCCTTGAGTAGTCCTTCATCTTGTATGATGATTGCCATGGAGTTCTTGAGCTCAACTACACTTTCTATCCTAGTCCGAGACCTTTAGCTATGTACGCTAGAAATCAAGACTTATAGTTTTGATCACTAACATTGACAAACATGCTTGAGATAGCAACGCATGCGAGTTCGACCGAGCAATGATCTAACATAATCGTTGGTTTCTCGACTTTGGTTTTGATTCTAATGAAACTATTGTTAGTTAATTAATTATCTACTTTCAATTTGTTAAAGAAAGAATCAGTAGCTGATGTTAAACATATTATTTAGTGTTGGTGTTTGGCGACCCGAATATTTATTTTGTTCCTTTGTATTGAATAAATACCTAAATGTTTTTACATGTGTCAAACCACTATACTAACTATTGAAAAACTTGTAGATCATCATTAACTTAATTATGAAATTTGCGCCATGTATTAAAAATACGATAATTATTTATTTGTACAAGATATATACAAATTGATGGAAAATCAATTACTTTTGGTATTACAAAAATAAATAAATTTGTTGATATATACTACACCAAACCAAAATAAAACAATAAAACCAGTAGGTCGCATGGTGTAGCATGCCATAAGCTCCACTTTCATTATTACCTTACCCAGACTTGTGGTTGTGGTGAACCGTTTTTGTTTTGGTACACTATTATGTTTTTTGTCTTCCATTCTCTGCAATATTATTGTGTATTAATTCAACTGTTAAAGTAGTCCTTTTTTTATTGATGTGAAATTCTATCGGAAATGACGAGCGTATCCAAATACACCACGTTATTCGTTTCAACCTATAAGTCGGATATCAAGTGTGATCGTCTACGTACAAAGTCGAGACAATACAACAACTTGATATTCACTTGACAATAGTTACGGTACAAGACCGATTGACTATAGGATCAAAGTCAAGTGATTAGGATTAACATACAAGTGTATTTAATTTAAAATATATAATAAACAAGTATAATTGCGGAAAATAAAAGTAAATGACATAGCAAGATATTGTTAACGAGAAAACCGCAAATGCAGAAAAACCCCGGGACCTAATCCAGTTTTGAATACTCTCAGAATTAAGCCGCTACACACAAAGTACAATGCCAACTTCATATATTAGAGACCAAGTAAACTACCCCTAGTTACTTAGTTCCTTCAGTATCCTTGAGTCCACAACCTACTAGTCACGCACGAGAATCCCAAGACAGAAAATCACTATCTTGAGTTACTTTATCGATGTAAAGTCTTAAGCACTCAACTCCTTTTGATCGTCTTACAAATAGTAAAGGAACTAAGTTGTTTGGTAACTACTCCAATAATCTTCTAGAAAAAGATTCGTTGAGTTTGACAAAGGCTTTTCCATTCAAACTAGTAAACTCATTTGTTGAGTAAGATCAATCCAAATCTATTTTTCACATCAGGTTCTAATTATCCATATAACTTAGACCTTTAAATTTTAAACAAGACAAGTACTAGGTTAGTTAACTAGCATTTCTTGTTAAGCCATTCGATTAGACTTGAATAACCTTTAACCTCCACTTTGATAAGTCTAACTAAGACAAACTTAGTTTCTCTTATCCGGAATCGAATTGGACTAAACAATCCATCCCGTAAACCTTTTTCTTTCGTTAAGCCATAAACAATTCATACAAACTAAATAAAACAACTTGCATAATTATTCACCTCAACCGGAAGCAATTGAAACAACATAGACATTATAGCACCTTAATTGCACCGAAATTTTGTAAGCCTAAACAATTGATACCACACAATAAAGCAAGATAACAATAGTTTTTCTTAACCGGAACCAATTGGATCACACACACATCCATACACACATCATGGAATAAAACATCAATTGTACCGAAATTTTGTTAAGCAAAAGCAATAAATATATGAAATAAAAATCAGGCTTTTCTTAAACAGGAAAACAAGTAATTAACAACGTTATTACCTCAAATTTCGCATCCTCTTCTCCAATATGTTTGCATCTTCTTCCAGGGAGAATTGATATCGAAATATCATTATGTTTTCATCCTTATGCAAAACAAAAGAATAACAACAACCAACGTTTACCAGAGAAAGGTTGAAAACCGTTTTTTGATTATTGCAAGCAAAAGTTGAAAACCACCGAAACACATATGCTTTTATGCTAAACCAAAACCGATTCAACATATTGTGACTTTTTCACATATTGTTTCTACCAGAACCCCTCATGATCCTTTGATAAAGCCTAACAACATGGGATAGAACTTAATCCTGCTAAATCAAAAAGTCACCCAAACCATAAGGGTTCACAACATTATGAGATCGAATATCAAGGTTAGAAAACCGAAATCAAATATCCCATAAACCCAAATGCAATACACCATAAATATTCAATAAAGAATTAAGTATTGAAATTACCTCTATCTTGTAGGGAATTGAATTGCGAAAACAACGCAAAAAGAATGAGGTCATTCCGAGTTCGGACGAAGAAGTTATGGGAAAAACAGTTTTACACTTCTTCGTATGGGGACCTCTCACTAGGATCGGTTCCTCCCATTACACCTGTCACTAGGATCGGTACCCCAAGTGTTACTTGTGACGGATCACAACACTAAACTGTTTTTGACATAACTTTTGCTTACGATGTCCGAATTCAGTGATTTTTGGCTCGTTTTAACCATAAAACAAGAGCTACACATATATGATCAGTAGATATCAACATCATAAACTCACAATTACCGTTTATATCAAAACCTCAAATATAGATAGAGAAAGTATGATTATAGAAGAAAATAAATCTCCTAAAGATGTTAATTAGTCATATAATAACCGAGAGATCATGTGCTCAGTTTCATGTGCTTCCTCACCTTTCAAAAAATTGAGCACCAAGGTGAGTATGCACATTCTAACACAACTAGGTTGTGTTGAGTTGATCCTTGTCTTGTTTGTCACGAGTGACTAAGACAGAATCATCATTCTTGACCTCTTGCTTGGTTTGTTTTCTCTTGTTCCATCTCTTGTTTTTCTTCTTTTACTTGTGAGGAAGAGTGTCATTATCACAATCTTTACTAGTGCAAGAGATTTCAGATATAATGTCTTTCTTTAGTCTTTCAAGAAAACTCTTGTCATTATTGTCACCAACAATTAACAATTGAGAGTCATTCTTGTGACTAACTTTTGGTCCCTTCTTGGCTATGTAGGACTTGGGACCCATTTAGAGTTGGGTTTCGCATGAGCAGCTTTATCCTTCATATCATTAGGACGATTGTCCTTTTGAATACTTTGCGAAACATCCTTTCTCCAATTTGGAACATCAGATCTTGTCTTTGCATTTACAAAGTTATCTGTCTTTTTATATTCGGGTATTTTGTGAGATGACCTTGTCGAGCGATATGAAAAATTTGAACTATCATTATAATAATTCTTTTGCGTAAACTTAGGACAATAACGATCTGAGTTCTTATGAGGAGAAAACTTAGCCAATTCGTTTGATACAAAAATAAAGTGCGTCTTGCATCTTACGAACTTTGCATCCCCATTGCAAGTGTCCTTTATTACCACAATAATAACAATGCTTAGTATAAATATACAAAGTATGAGTTTTGATGTTACCTTTTTGTGGATCCTCTTGCATTGGAGCTCGACGAGTTTTCTTCTTCTTCTTCTTCTTCTTGTCTTTGTTCAACGTTGTTGCTTTCTTGACATTAGCAGAAATGCCTTCTTTCATTACTGCTAGTTGAACATTGTTCTTAGGCTTGACAGACTTTTATTCTTTACTAGAAATATGAGCATCTTTGTCATCAGTGGAAGCCTCTGGTTTAGAAGAATTTGTAGCTTTAACAAATTTTACCTCTTTGTTAATATTTGAAGCATCTATTCCCTTATATCCCAATCCTCGTGTATCACGATGATTTCTACTTTCTTTTAACATTGAAGTTAAATTGTTTGTGCTATCATTGAACTTTTTCAAGTTCAAATTTTCTTCTTCCAACGTCTTGATTTTATCAAGAGCACCAGCTAGATCAGCCTCAAGGTGTTTTTCTCGTGAAAGATATACACCTTCTTTCTCTTCAAAACTCTTTTGTTGAGAGTTAATCCTTGCATCAGACTCAACAAGTTTTTCTTCTAACAAGTGATTTTTTGTAAGAGCAACATCACGCTATTTCTCTAACAATTTTGTTTGAGAGAGACTAACACTGGCTTTTTCTTCAAGACCCTGTATTTGTCGAGAATTAAACATTTCTTCTGATTCGGCACGTTTCTTTTCCGACAAAAACAGTTCTCTTCGAAGATTTTCACATTCTAATTTCTTAGAATTTAGATCGTTTGGACGATCTTTAAGAAGATAATCACTGGTGCGGTAACCAATATAATATCCTTGAAAAACCTTCCTCAGTTTCTTGTTCTCACAACAAAGAGGAGTCATAAAACCAATAAAATCCGAAGTTCTCAGTTTTTCATTTTTCAAAGAATCCAGCAGTTTAGAGTATTATGAGATATCCTCTTCTACTTCTTGTTCAAAATCTGAGTCATCATCATCGGAAATTTCATCTAACCTTCTTGTAGACGTATTTTCCAGTCATCATCGGTTTCTATATTATTAACAAGATTAACTTGTCTAGTAGAATCTCTACTGATGATATCTTCAAATATTGATACGTAGATGCCATCATCAAGTGTTAATTCAAAATTCTTGATTCTTTCTTTACGTTAACTGAATCATTCATTAGATTCAATTTCTTATAGGTTGGATCGCACCAAACACAGATTGTTAGATCTTTTCGTGTTTTTCCGGCACTGATACCAATTCAAAAGGCGAGGGTACCCAAATATACCTCAAGCTAAAACTTTTCCTACCTATAACTCCTTTATATGAAAGTGATTTTCTATGGACCAAGTCGAGACAATGCAACTAATCGGTTCACACTTCGTGTGATCGTCTATGGATACGAGATCGAGACAATACAAAAACGAAATATGTTTACTTGATAAAAAGGTTCGGACTTAACCAAACACAATAGGATTGCTTATCAAGTAAATAGGAATTAACGTTTGTGTAATTTACTTTAATTACAAGAAAATAATTATAATGCGAAAAATAAAAGTAAATGACACAGCAAGATTTTGTTAACGAGGAAACCGCAAATGCAGAAAAACCCCGGGACCTTGTCCAGAATTGAATACTCTCAGGATTAAGCCGCTACACAAAATTAAACCAACTTCGTATAATTGAGACCAAACAACTAAACCTATAGTTAACATAGTTCCATCTGTATTCCCACGCCTCCAACTTATGAATAAGTCACGTACTTGGAACAAATCCTTTGGTTCGTATTCCAAATAGTAAAGGAACAACAAATTTGTTTGGTAGCAACTCTTTTCAACCAAGTGATATGAGTTCGACAAAGGCTCTTCTGTTTATCTCAAATAAACTCCTTCGTCAGGTTCTTAGATCTATCTTATTCTGAACTACCAAAGGTAATTGTTAAGATTTTGCAATCAATACTTTTAATCACAAAGAATTGTATTGATGTCGATCTACACAACTAATCAATCCAATCTACCACAAGGATAAACCGATTATAGTTGGATCCTCTTATACTGAAACAAGTATTGTGCACACCAAAGATTATGAAACACAAATCAGAAATATTCAATATCTTCTTTGTCTTTAAATATTCTTAGATCTTCAATAAACACATGCACACAACAACTTGAATCTCTTGTGATCAATCACGCATAAAACAGAGTCTGTTAACAATGGATTATCACAAGACGTCCTTAGATCTAAAAACATTCTAAAGATCCATGTCGAAACTTCAATCTAGTTTGAGTGAATCTTATATCAGAAGAGAAGATTCTCAAGCATAAACAAACTAGGTGCAATCAAAGTTCAACCACCGTTAGTCAATCAAATCAATCGAAAACACGGGATAAACCGCAATTATCTAGTTTCCCACCAACGGTACTAATAGAGCTTCTCAATCCCGATGACTTTAAACTGAGCGGTCGTAAGAGATTTCACCTAATTAGGTTACTATCCTCTCCGAATAGGCGGCTACACCGGTAACAACACAACCGAGAAAGTTTGCTATCACGAAGGATTAGTTTGCTAGAAATGCAAACTTCAAGTATTTATAGACAAGGAAGTTTGGACACCAAGGAATTTCCATAACCGAAAATATTCTCAAAATATACAATATATTCCAAATTCGGTTTCCATAATTCCTAGAAATGCCCTGTCCAGAATATTGACCAAAAATCTCTAACTAGTAAATGCACATTACTAATTCTCATTTTCCTAAAATAAAATTAAAAACCTTAAATAAAAGATTCTTAACTTATTTATCTTTCGATTCTGGGATTTCCTTCCTTTAACTATTAAGGAATAACTTTGAACAATAAAAGATAAACATTATTGTACGTGTTCAAAGTATGTCGACATCCTTACTTGGTTCATCTGACTTTCAAGAACTATGTGATTGATCAAGAACACTCAATCACAAATCATGGGTTTAACGGTTCTACCAAAACAAGTTTCGGTTCTACCTCCATGTGAGTACTGTGCATAGTCACACTAACTTTCCAAAATTCGGTTGACTAGGTACTAAGATCGGTTCCCCACATATATATGGTATCTAACTTATATGTGTTGCACATGTCCATAGGATCAGTTTCCCTTTGCCTAAAAACGTGTTGCACATGTCCATAGGATCGGTTCCCCTTTCTGCTACAAACTTGCTGCACCTCATACAAAGATCAATACCCCTTTGTGATGTGTTGCACCTCTTACTAGGATCGGTTCCCCTTTACCCAGATTCGGTCATACACAAATCACAAACTCGATCATACATCTCAGGTGATTACTTAAGATCAGTTTCACTAATAAAAGTCATACCAATACATAAGTCAGGACTTTGTGAATAGTTTTACCAAGAACACAAACAAGTCATGAGCGGTTATACCAAATCATACATATTGGTTGTTCACAAGATATGCAATGAATAACAATACCAATAACGCCTGGCGATTTCCTTTTCGATTCATAAACAAGTTTATGAACTTACTTCCTTAAAACACATGTAGAATATTGTTTCCTAGGATGAAATCCTCACCTCATACACATACATAATCACAATAGCATTTAAACGATTATGACTATGTCTTATGTACAAAGTTTAATGGTTAAGAAATAAACTTCATATTGTATTCCTTAATACTATGTCTATCTAGAGTATTCATGCTTCGCAGTTTTGTTTTCAATATGCACGACTTGAAAGATACGTTAGGGAATGAAACAGTTCAAGTCAAATATCACTAACCTCAAGCGGAAAGATGATGTTGTCGTTGTAGCTTCTTACTTCTTCACTTCTTCAAGTCTTCACAATACTTGTAATGTCTCATATCCTAAAACTTTCAAGCTAACCTATACGAAGTTGACTCTAGTACATAATCAAGCGACTCTTAAAATGAGTTTTGATTCACTAAAATATGACAACCAAACTTGACATATCAACGCTTGGTGGGTTCAACCGAGCAATGCTCTAACACAAATATACTCAATTTCTTAAGTGGTATAGCTTTAAGGAGTGCGGCACAACTGTACTATGATTTTGTAAGTAGTGCAGATCAATTGTACTATGATTTTGTAAGAAATGCATATCAACTATACTCTAAATTTTAAGCAGTGCAGATCAATTATACTCCGATCTTTTAAGCGGTAGTGCAAATCACCTATACTCTGACTTTTATTCAGCATAACTGTACTTTAAAATTTTGATAGAAACGTAGGAACTGCTTTAAAACAAAGGGTTCATGTAAGGGTTTCATGATGAGTATTAAGTATAAATCAACAAAACTATGATTTAGTAACAACTAGCTGCAGTCAATTATCTTAAAATCATAAACATCTTAATTTCCTGAATTGAACATATACAACTATTAGTATATGGTATATGTACATTAGGGTTATAAAAGAAATTTACCTTATATCTATGAAAATCAAAATATGATGTTGAATATATGAAGAACAAAAAAATACATTTGTACTGGATAATTTAGGACAAAAATCGAACTTCCGAATCAATAGTGTTGCACTACTATACCAGCAACATCAAAAGAGATACATCTAACATTATTGACAATTTAAATTACGGATGTTTTTCCAGTATATGATATCTGCACTATATTTGAATGTGCGAAATCAAACTACATGGTAACAAAAATGAAATAAACAACATAAATACAACACCGAATTGGTTTTTCAGTATAGTATATATGCATATATGTTTTTACTACCATATATGTTCTATGCCGATGGATTTTTGATTTCTAGGTCTATATAACCAATTGTTTTTTCAGTATAGTGAATCCGCACTGTCAGATCATGACAGAAACTAGCACAACATGTTAGAAAAACAAAATAAAATATTAAACATATGTTTTTACCAGTATATATGTTCTATACTATTGGGTTGTTGATGTCTAGGTCTAAAGTAACAATGAATTTTTCAGTATAGTGAATCTGCACTATCGGATAATAGTGTACGAAACTAATTGCGTGTTATTTCTGATGGTTTTCAAGTATAAAATATGTTTTTCTTCGTTACAAGGATATGTCTTGTTGGATTGAAAAATAAAAATGGAAAATAGAAAGTGAAAAAATCATATCTTATTTTGCGATGTAATTCTTCTCTTTTGCTGTTGTTGATTCTTCGAAATCATCTTCTACCGATTCATAGTAGAATTACTTCTTCTTTCGTAAAATTTTGATGATTCTTTTTCTTGTTACCTTTTAATGGAGATTTCACAGAAAATCAAGGATTTTCAGTGAGTTTTTAGTTGATTAAGTATGGGAATTATTAGACATGGATTTCTTCCGTTTATGTTGATGATCATAAGATTTTTGTGACGATTTTCAGAGTTTTGTTCACTGTTTAATAAGCGGAGGCGAGATTTAGTTTTTGGTGGGAGAGAGAAGGAGATCGAGTGATACTAGGGCCACATGAAACCGTGTGTAGACACACACATTTGGAAGCAAGGAGTATTTTTAGTCAGTTCCTTGTTTTAAACAAATACGAACCTCCGGTTAAAACGTAAAATATGCACAGACCCTAGGAAAATCAACTTTATGGGCTTAGGACCAATTAAGAAATTTCCCATTAATCAACAAGTACGCTAAAAAATACTATCTCCGTTTCTTAAAAAAAAAGAATTTCACTTTTTCATTTTATACCAAATTATTAAAAAAATGAAAGTATCTCTTTTTTAGAAACGGGGAGTAATAACGATTGGATCTCCGCGAATCTACCCATCGATCCAATGGATATCGGATTTGGGACGAATGCCAAACCAAATTTGGAATATGTCAGACTGCTGATGGGTCAAGTCCAAGGGATCCCATCCGCTGCTCACCCCATGGAAAGGGAAAGGGTTCTATTTTCAAGCGAACCCTCACCTATATGTTCATGATTTATCCTTTGAACTTTGTGAATCTGGTGATACACCGAAAGAGAGAGCATCGTTTTGGATTTGTTTTTTCTTCTAGTTGTTTCTGTCATGTCGGACTTTTCGCGAACTGTTTCATTTCCTAGATTCAGTAACTTACGCCAATGGCAGAGGGAAGAAAGGCGAAGAGCTCGTCCAGAAAAGATAAAATTTGGAGTTTTTGAGAGTATTTGAGATCCCAGGAGATCAAAAATACAAGTTGGGAAGCAATGGAACCATCCAAGAAAATTATCAAGACAGATCTATATACCCATCAAAAACAAGGGTTAGGTTGGTTACATCATAGAGAGAATTCAGAAGAATTGCAGCCTTTCTGGGTAGAAGAAGAGATTAATGAACAGGGAATAATTTTGTACAGGGATTTGTTGGATAACACAAAAACGCAAATTAGACCAACATTGAAAGGTGGGGTTTTTGCAGATGACATGGGTCTTGGTAAGACTTTAACATTATTATCTCTTATAGCTACTGATTATACTTCTTATACAAAATGTAATTTATCTCCATCACTGGCTAACACAAGTAATAGAGTTGTAAATAATGAAAATCTGGAAGTAGAAGAGAGTGATGAGCTAAGATCATGTCTCTTTGTGGGCGGAAAGAGGTCTATTGAAGGAGAACAAAGTAATGAAACACATAAGAAACCTAGAATAGCTGCCGAGTCTTCTGAAACCTTAGGCAAAAATTGTCTTAGCAATTTAGGGAATTCTAAGAGAACAACATTGGTTGTTTGTCCTCCGGCCGTTCTTTCAACATGGATGAGACAGTTGGATGAGCACACAGAACCTGGTGCATTGAAATTGTTTGTCTACAATCGAACACCGTATGGTAGTGATAATAATCATAAGGTTGAAGAACTTCACAAGTATGATGTCGTTTTGACCACTTACGATACCGTGGTAGCTGAGAAGTGTTATTTAGATTCAGCTCTGATATATATGAATTGGTTTAGAGTTATTTTGGATGATGCACATGTACTTAGAAGATGGAATTTCAAGGATCAAAAGCTTCTTAGTTTAAGAGCTAAGTGTAGGTGGGTGGTTATGGGTATGCCCATCGTCAGCAGCTCAATTGATTTGCATTTCGCCATGGCCTTTCTGGGGTTCTATCCATTTTCAGTCAAGTACCATTGGCAAAGTCTGGTGCAAAACCCTTTGAGTAGAGGAAAGATTGGGCTCTCACATCTACAGGTACAAATTCTTAACTCTCGCTTTCCTACCCCTTTTATTCTTTCTGAAATCTGGAGCAGTTAGCAACTTAGCATCTAAGGTTGTTCTTCTACCTTCAAGTTTTGAGAACTTCAACTGGATTGAAATATTTCTCGGAGCAATAAGCTATCGGTTACCAGAATGGCTTTCTGTAGGTGTGTGCATTCCTTGTGGATTAGGCAGTGCGTTTCAGGGGTTTGTTGCACATTACAGTAAGTCCTATGAATACTGTACAAAATGTCAGCATAAGAACACATAATGTACATTCTTCAATCACAGTCTTTGGTCACTTTTATATAAATGAATTTAAGATTCTGCTTGACTCTGAGTATCGAAAACGCGCAAGGTGCAAAAAAATACAAGTGTATTTGTAAGTTAAGCTCCGCTTAATGTCCTGTAAATGTTGCACGACAAGAATGAGATAAACATGCCTTAGTGTTGTAGGACGTTGAAATGAACTCTTGATTCTAAATTTCGTAAGCTGCCAGGATCTCAGTCATTTGTTGTTATTTAACTAAGTAATTTTGTGTAATATTTTGTAGGACTTGGTGACAAACATTTCGTTGAGAAGATTGAAAGCTGACTGTCTGGTCAAATTGCCTCCGAAAGCTGTTGAGACTGTTTTTCTGGAGCTTTCTGATGAAGAACGAGTGAAGTATGACCAAAAGGAATTGGATTCCAAGGAAGTGGTTCAAACTTACATCCGTCATGGCCGTGCTGTTGCCCAGTATTCAAGTATACTCGCCACTGTACAAAGGCTTCGCGAACTGTGTAATGGTGTAGCCTCGTGCACTTCAGAACTGCCAATGTCCGTCAACATTGAAGGTACAACTAGTCTCCCAACACTTCTTTTTGATTTAGACTAATCATGATTTTTACTAATTTAAGAAATCACATCCTCCATTTTGAACACAAAAACATGGGAACCAACTATTTTATTTTTCTAGTTACGCTTGCTGTTTGGCTTGGCTAATTAAGTGGGAAATTGGTGTTGCAGATGTATCCAAAAACCCAGAACTGCTAGAAAAGTTGTTCTGGAAACTACGAGAAGATTACCTTGATTGTCCAATTTGCATCTCTCCACTATTGAATATTGTCATTACATGCTGTGGACACATCTTTTGCAAAAAATGTATATTGAAAGCCCTCGGCATAAGAATAAATGTTGCCCCATGTGCCGTCACCGTCTTTCTGAATCAGACCTTTACTCTTCCCCATCAGAAGTGCCTTTTACTAATGAAGATAATGAAAATACTAATATGGATGTGTCTTTGCTCGGAGGAAGTGGGAGTATTACGTGCTCCTCCAAAGTGCGTGCTTTGCTGAACCTCCTGGTTGCAACTAGCAATGAGAATCCTTCAGCAAAGTCTGTGGTATTCTCACAATTTAGAAAAATGCTGCTCTTACTCGTAGAGCCACTTAGGTCTGCTGGTTTTGGGGTATTGAGATTGGATAGCACGACAACTGTGAAGAGAAGGGACAATGTGATTAAAAATTCACAAACCAAGATTCAAATTCACCTACTGTGCTTCTGGTAGAATTTAAATCTTCGGAAACCGGGATAGACTTGTCAGTTGCATCCAGGGCGTACTTGTTGGAGCCATGGCTGAACCCTGCAGTTGAAGAACAAGCTATGGACCGGCTTCATCGGATTGGACAAGAAGACATGAAGATTGTAAAACTGATAACTAGAAATACCATTGAAGAGAGGATATTGCAGCTGCACAAGTGGAAGAAGAATTTAGAAATCGAGAGGGGTTCAACAAATAATACACTGAATCAGAAGCAAATACATAATGAAGAATTCCGGATCATTATGGGACTCTGACAACAATGTATTCTGAGAGCTTACTTGGTTTTTATTGGTCTGTAGTAAAGTGCTTACCTCGAATGTTTTCTTTTTCTTTTTTGCAACTTATATTTGAATTGATTCTTGAACCCATGGACTAGGAAAGTCGAAACTCGAAAGCACCCACATAATATCAAGACTTTATAGGGTGATCCTCAAAAGTTGTTTTTGGACTTTTAGAAGTTGAAATTAGAAGTCACTTTTCGACTTTTAGAAGTTGAAAAATCAGAAGTCAGTTTGACAATAATTTTTCGAAACAACCTCTAAAAACAGAAAAAATCAATTTTTTGTGAAGCAAAATAGTTCTGCTTCTATCCAAGATATGAGCCTGAAGTTGCGACTGAACATTCAGATTAAACAATTCTTTTGTTGCTTCGTTTCATTTGCATCATTGGATGTAAGCTTCCATAAGCTCTGTCCTGCCTTAGCCACAAGGCATAAGGTCAAGGTTAAGGTTGTCAAATACCCACCATCTCTTTAGAGTTTAGACCAATTCTCCTTTTGAACTCTTCATTTTTCCCCTGCTACTGAAAGGATCATCGACTATTGCCAAGATCAAGACCTCTTCACTGAGAGTGAAAGAAGCAATACGACGATGTCATTTCAAATTCACTCCATCAGGAAACTTCCTTTCTTCTTCTTCTTCTTCACTTCAAGATCGTCGCCTAAAGGTAGTAACTAAACTAAAACCCTAATCACTCACTATTAAAATTCTCTAAAACCCTTGTTTCTTATTATTTCTTCTTTCTCTTTGCTCTAAGCAGTTAGTTCGAGGATTTCTCCATCTTCTTCAGCTTTCTTCTCTACCAGCATTGTTGGAGCAGAAGACCCTATTCTTGTATGATTTCTCTCATTTTGAATTTTGATTACTTTCATCTTATGGGTTAGTAAATGGTGAATGCTAATCGTCTGTTTAAATTTTGTTTTTGTAGGTTAGAGATTATATTCATTCAGCTCTCTACGATCCAAACTATGGGTATTTCTCTAAAAGATCGGGTTCTGTTGGAATGCTCGAAACAAGCATCAAATTCAATAAACTTGAAGGTACTTTGCTCACCGAACCCCTAAAAACATAAAATGGTTAGATGTCTAGACGGATCCATTAAGGAAGAATCATTTGAATTAACAGTGTCCTGTGAATAATGAGTATTTCCTACTTAATTGGTTTCCAGCATGCTGTGTATCAGTCATTTAAGTTAGAGCTTGCCATGGGATTGTTAGATAGTTGAAATTGAGATTCAGATGAGTTTTTCCATTTGTTTTTCGTAAAGCTAAATATAAGCCATGATTGTGTACTGTTCTCTTAACTAGTTTGGCGACTCTAAACTGGATAAATTTTGACATCATACCAGTTGAAATTAGTTCCATTATGGTATAAGTATCATATGTATGTAGGAAATTCTATCCGATATCTTCCTGTGTGTTGTGTTGTAATAAGTCACATTATTTGAGGAACCATGAATCTGTAGTTTGCACTTAGGTTCAACGTAGGCTCAAAAGGTCAAAGGTTCTTCTTTCTTAAAGGAACAAGGCTCTTGCCGATCTCAGTAACTCTATGGGGAGTTGGAGACAGATGGTAATCTGCATAAGTCTAAACAGTCCACGTGCTAAGAATTGTGATAAATTCAGAAAAGGCCTTGACATATGTGATCTAGTAGGTCGACTTGATATATGAATGGTGTAATTGTACTTACTGTTAGCATCAATGATTTTCTTTGTTTTGCTTATGCATCTGTTCTGGACTCTAGCAAACGCACTCATCAGTCAGTATCTTAAGCGTACTTTATATGGTTCCGGAATTAATGGTAATCACTGTGTCTAACAGAACCTGCGGTGTGTCGTTCGCCTTTGATTGCCATTCTACTTAGTTAGCTTGTGCAGTTTACAGCTAGGGCTAGTCAAGTTTAGGTAAAGGCAATAACTAACTCCACCTGCATTACTTCTTAATCTCTTAACATAGGCGTACGGAGGTATATGGGAATTTTATACTTCTTTCATCAAGTTCACCTGTTGAAGCGTATTATTGTCCCCTATTAGTGTGATCAAATTTGATGTAAAACGAATTACAGAACACTTAGAGAAGGTGTAAAGCATCATTATCACTATCACTAGATGAGCACTGGGAGTAGACATAGAATCTGTAGGAATCTGAAGGGATGTCAGTAAACCTGAGGTAACTTATTGGAAATCAGGGAATTATTTGTTGCCATATGCTTTGGCACCGTTCTAGGGCTTACCTGTGGTTCTATTTGCTGTATTCTACTTCATTTAGGTTTCACTGGCTAGCAGTATTACAAGATGAAGATGGTTGGCTGGACAAAGGGTTCATGCTCCCTCTGCTCTATTCAACTGGTCCTATATATAAGGAGAACACTTAAAATAGGAAATCGTTTAACCTTCTCAGAGGTAATTACGTATATATTAACCTTAAATCAAGCACTTCTTCACTATGTCTTTAAAAGTTTTGAGAGTCTTGTACATAACTGTCTAGGGTCAACAGTCAAAGATAAGTTCTTGTTGTGTTCCTTTTTTAGTGATAGTAGTTTTTGTGGACCTAGTAATAATTTGTAAAAGAATGTTGCCCCTTCCCTCCCAGCCTTGGTTTTGTTCAAAGTTATCTTTTTCTACGTGCAGGAAAGAGAAAGTTCGGTGGCTAAATTTTAGATAGTGGTGTGATTGTTTGTTCATTAACATATTTCAGGCAGGAGGGCTTACTTGCGGCACTTGGATAAGATTTACAAGCAGAGTGATATATCATGGTTTACTCCAGTGGAGCTCTTTAAGGTGATATTTTGTAACTTCTGTTAACAGTTGAATCATTATGATATTTTCTTACGTAGACCCTCTAGGTTTTCTTTGTATTGCTGAATATTTAATCTCGCAGCCCTTAACTTTTCTTTTTGTATTTGTCACTACATCAACGATTTGGTTTACTTTGGTCCACTATGGTAATGTTACATCAGTCATGGTATGCCATTTTCACATCGACCGACTAGCGAACTAAGTTGTAGTTTCTCCACTTTTTGATGCAAGTTTAAATTCCCTTCTCTAGTTGAATGGCGTGGTGATGACCATATAGCTATAAGCTAAATGTTTATGAGTTACAAAGGAAGTTGAAGAACACAATTCTCAAATACTGGTAGCTTTTGATAAATTTTTTTTTGTTGTTGTTGTTGGATTGATTGTTAAACTATTCATCTAACTACACAATGGTAGTTATTAAGTGCTACATTATTAGGGCTAGAAAGGACAAAAACTACCGAACTATTGTAGTTGAAGAAAGTTCTGTTTTAAGCAAAACTACAGATACTAACAAATCATAGATATTCCCATTCAAAGGTATCTATCTGCTCAGTTGATCACTGCCTTAATTTGAAAGGACAAAAATAATTTTGCTACACCAAGAGATGATAAATATAGCTCAAAAGTCTGAAGTGCTGGCAATTGAAGTAACCATACAGATAAGACACTGTTGATGCTTTTCCAGACATAAAATTTTTAGTTCTAAAAGGACAAAAAGGAAGTGTTGTACCACCAGCAGATGGTAAATCTAGAAAAATGCTGAAATATGTGTGCAAATGCAACACCTACTGATTCCCTTCCAAAATCTCATTGAAATGTTATATTGAGGTCATACATATCATGTGGGTTAGTTTCTGAATTGCATATGATATAACAATCTACATCATGCATTAAAATATTTTGTTTCACTGTCAAACTGAGGTACGTTGATGTCTCTTGTATTATCTACTTAAGGGGATACATGAAGGAAATTAATAATTGTTGTTTCTTGTAGCCCTGGTATGCTCATGGAATTGCTGAAGCCATTATGAGAACGGCTAATCTTTCAGTTCCACTAAAAGTAAGCTCTTTTAAACTGATCCTGTCAATTTTGAAACTTTTAGTTCCAATTCATGTTTATCTTTGTCATATGCTTGTTAGATTTATGAAATATTGGAACTCTTAAGTAACCAAAATTGTTAGATTTCAATGATTCCGTAGCTATATCTGCAGTTAAATTTCTTGTCTGTTTGTCATGGATCTTAATTATGTTTTCTGCTCTCAAATTTGGTTGATCATAAGCTTCATGCCAGATCTATGTTTTGTTATTATTCCATTTCCTTGACAGGTTAATGCAAAACTAAGATTTTTCTTTATATTATTTGGAATTAGATATATGAAATCGGAGGTGGATCAGGAAGCTGTGCAAAGAACATAATGGATTACATTATGCTGAATGCCCCGTCAAGAGTTTATAATAGCATGACATACATGTACGTGTATTCAGTTTATCTTATCCATTTTTCAAGAGACTGATATGGCTTTTATGGTAGTACTCTTAAGCTTGAACATTGCTGTGTATAAGTGTATTTGAACTTTCAATCATCTTGCGTTTTCCCGAGCATGAAAGTATAAATTAACTTATGGTTTTGGATTAAGAGAGATTAAAGAAGTAGTTGAGCTCTAACTTTTACAGTGGGTACACAATATTTTTCCAATAATGGTTTGTGTGCTTCACTGGAGTTACTAAGAAAGTAGTGATTCGGCTTTTCAAAATACGAAAATGGTTCAGGCTACTTCTTTTGTAGTTAAATTACAAATTTTCTGATGATAATAAAAACAACAAAACTGTTTGCTGAATCAGTATTTAACTCAAATCTTGTTCAGACATTTATTCTGCCATTACAACTAGTTGGTATTCGTTTAATTTATTTTATGCATCTCTAGCAGCCTTTTCCTTAAATTTGCTATGTGAGAATCCAATATTACTATCTTCCTGTACCTGCGGTTCCCTCACAATTTTACTAAAGCGGGTTCTTGTTTGAGCTTAGCTCAGTAGAAATTAGTTCTTCATTGGCCAAGAAGCAACTAGAAACTGTTGGGGAGGTTCGTAGTCACTTATCAAAGTATCGAGTTGAATGTCGTGATGCTGCAGACCGAAGTGGATGGGGTATGTTAAATTTAACTCAAATACTTGATCCATGGTTCATTTTTATTGAGCAATTCTTCTTTTCTGGTGGAAAGAGATTTTATGTGTAACTTCCATATTGGTAACAAGTAAGCGAATTCACGTGGCTTAATTGAAGATGAACCTGTGCCTTCTGAATCTCTGATACTTCAAATATATAAGCACTTGAAATAACATAATTTCTCTCCTCAGATATTTGATGATATGTAAGACTATTACTTTGTTCGTCCTCTTGGCAATTTATTTTTGGAAGGCAATAAAGAAAACAGTGCTTGGTTCATATGCTGGTCAGAATGTGTGTCCCAAGGCACACTAGTTTAAGTACATTGTATGTCATAGTTATTCTCGTTTCTGTTCCATCATTCATATCCATTCTGTTCCTGGCATTTCAAAATTACTCGTCAATTTCAATAGATACTTATGTTGGTATTTGCTGTTAAAAGTTTAGGCCTTAGTAGAGTCAGCGCAACACCCATTCCTAACCTGCAATCTTTTAGGGCAACACTTGCTGATAGACACGAGACCAGCACGTGACCATAAGGCTCCCTGTTATAACAAAAACTTGACTATTAGGGGTACGAGTTTGTGCTTTATCTAGTACTTGTGAATTCCCAAAAGACAGTAATTTCCGAAGGAAGAAAACTTTCATCGGCTTGAGAAAGTATTTTATTTGCCATCGACTTCACCCTCTAATTACCACCTGTCATACGAGCATATCTATGCGTAATCATAAATTTAAAATATTTGTTGTATGTATTTTGGTAACTAATAATGGATTATTCGATTTCTTTTAAACAGGGGATGCGGACCTGCAGCCTTGTTGGGTGATAATGCTTGAGGTTTATACTATCTTCTATTGTGCACACTCTTATGATGCATCAATAAGCTTTCATTTCTAATCCTCACCCTTTTAAGTTCTGGTTGCATATCAACTTTTTTCTGGTCCCTCTCATAGGTTACACATGAAACTAAACGTAGCAAATAACAAGCTTAAATTTGAATATTTTCTTTGTAGGTTGCATATCAACTTTTATTTACTGATAGCAATTTTTGTTTTTAATTGTAGGTGCTTGATAATCTTCCTCACGATCTTGTATATTCGGAAAATCAAGTTTCGCCATGGCAGGAAGTATGGCTCCAGAAGCAACGAGACAGGTGAGAGAAATGAATATGTTGCAGGAGAAAAGGCTATTTTAAATATTCTATTTTTAACTGTACATTTTGTCGCTGATTCACTGTAGCTCGAATATCTCTGAGATCTATAAGCCACTACAAGATCAACTGATCAAGAGTTGTATTGATATAATTGATCTGGAGAAGGACCACACTACTGGGGGATCCAGAGGGATCACAGCAGCAAGAAATATTTGGTCTAAAGCTTTCCCAAAACCCCGAAGATCTTGGTTGCCAACTGGCTGTATGGTAAGAAAAACTCTGGAACAGTGCCATTGACTTTAAAACACTCAGATACTTATGGCGGAGCTTTTGAAAATGCAGCAACTTTTAGAGGTTTTGCATGGGGCACTACCGAAGATGTCTTTGATTGCTTCTGATTTCAGTTACCTTCCTGATGTCAGAATACCTGGCGAAAGAGCTCCTTTGGTTTCTACCAAGGTATTCTCTAATATCTGGGCAAAGCATTCAATTGTTTCAGTGCAGTTCCGTTTTTTTTGTCCTTATTCCAAGTAAGAAAGCACTTCAATTATTGATTACTCGATAGCTTAAATTTTTTTGTGAGACATCTTGGTGGGCGATTCTTACCAATATACCCCTTCAGTGGTATCTTCAGCTTGATTATGTTGATAAGGCCATGTTTCGTTAAAATGGTTTGCAGATAGCGAAATCCAAAATAACCATCGAGAATCCCTTCACCTTTTTTTCTTTTTCTTTTTTGGTATTGTTTACTTATCATAAGGTGAAGTATTTAGTAAGTGCGCGTAAATCTAAGACATCATAATTTAGTAAAGAACGAGTCATTTCTAGCGCACATCATACAACTTAATGGGTCAGCACATGTATAAGATGATTTACTGACCACGATAGAGCAGTTTTTCAATAGATGTCTCTGCAAAAATATCCAGTTCTTATTTATCAATTATATTTCTTTACAAATAAGGCTAACCCTTTTCCCTTCGAATTCTGCAGAAAGACGGTAGCAGTACGGATTATAACAGCTATTTAGATGCAAAGGTTTGTTTCACCGTTCTTTCCTACTCAAGTGTCTCTTTTACTTCCTGGTAGCTCTTAACATTTTCCAGCGAGGAATGCATAATTCTTTTGGGGAAAAATAAACAATAGAATCGTGCGATTTCCTTCAAAAAATGAGCTCAATATTGAGTTGGAGCACTTTGTATTTTGTTGAAGTTCTTATTTCCTCTTTCTTTTATTATCTGTCAAAATCTCCTCCAAATTGTGAACTAAGTAATAAAGCTTCAAGGTTTTTTTATTTGTAGGGTGATGCTGACATCTTTTTCCCAACGGATTTCTGGCTTTTGGAACGGATGGACCATTATTGTTCTGGCTGGAAGCCTGATGTAAAAGATCAAGCCTCTAAGAAAGGAAAGAAAAGAAGAACAATCACTGTAAGTCTTCGAAGATAATTCTAATTTTAGGGAGATTGGATTCTTCTAAACACATTGTAGTTCTAACATGTTTTGTTGAATGTAGCTTGGTACAGATCAATTTATGGAGGAATTCGGCCTCCCCACAAAGACAAGGACCAAAGATGGATATAACCCACTTCTAGACGATTTCACTAATACCAAGTTTTATATCAGTGTGCCAACACACAATACAAAATGAAGTCCTGCCTTTCCTACTGGAAATTTTTGGATCACAAAGCCAGAATTTATATTTACCTTTTAATAAAAATATTTTTCATTTAACACACAAGTTTCCACTTTCCATAAAATAACAAATAGTTAGTCTCTTTTTTTATTCTTTATCGTTCACAAAATAATGATCAGAGTTCACTTTATCATATTTTATTGATAATTAATCCATGATCATTACAGGGTAGGACTACATCACGTGCTGATATTCATCATCATTAAGCCATAATCATCTTCATGTTCTACAACTTTCCTGTCAGATGCAAGTACCTCTAAAAGAAGTTCCGTAGTTGACCTTAGTCTTGATAATAATCGATGGAGTTTTCCCCGTGGATATTCTTCTTTTCTTAAGTTTCGTAATTCCTTACCTAGTTAGCAATACGGGACGGCATACATAAGGGAATTATACGGATTCGGATAGATCGGATTCGGTCAAAAATCCGGTCAACGGTTCGTTATTCGGACATTAGTTCGGAACGGCATACGTACGTGCATATTCGTTTTATAAATGTGTGTTCGGCACTTAAAATTCGGCTTACATATATGATAGATTGATAAGTATTATGACCTTATTACGAGACTAATTTATTTGTATATGATTTATAAGATGGAAAAAAACATTTTAGCGTGATTATTTAACAAGAAGTAAACAATTTAATCGCATAAATGTATTATGAAACGAGTTTATAGACTTTTAACAAAAATCAACACATAAAACACTGGTTAAACAACTATCGATAGGAAATTTTAACTGCATAATTGTATTTAAATATAAAGTATATACAAAATCAAACAAAAACCAATCAACAGAACTCTGGTCAGAGAGTTACCTATGGGAGTTCTAGTTTGGAAATATCAATCGGATTTGGTCAGTTCGGATACGTTCGTGAATCATTCGTGAGGTCTATATAATCCGAAAACTAGGTTCGGAGTTCAAATAATTCGGAAATATCATTCGGATTCGGTCAGTTCGGATACGTTCACGAATCATTCGGGAATGATTCGTAGAATTATAACTAGGATTCCTTACTCATCATCTGTTACAACAAACAATAAGTTAAATGAAAATTTAGAAGCCAAATCAGTTAGATAAATTAAATAACTAAAAATAACCAAAAATAATATACCTCGTATAATTTCATCTTTGAGGTCAAATCAGAAGAAGTGTTCATGAATCCCATCCACTCATCTGGCACCCGAACTCCCATGTCTTGTAGATAAACTTCATATGCTTTTTCTTCAAGTTCGGAGATTTTAATAATTTTGGTCATGGTATGTTTTGTTAGTCGATCCAACTGCTTCCAAATCATCCACTCTTTGAATTCTTTAGGACATTCATATTCAGAAGAATGACAGACATCGTATAAATCACATTGATATCTGTTTCAAAAGAAATGTCAAGGGTATAAGAATTACTCAAGGAAAATTCATATAAAGAAATGATTTTTTTTTTTTTAAATAAACTCACCTCGCCTATCCAGTTATACAATCTGTTACGTTTAAGCTCAATTATGTAATCTTTAGCTTCAATGGACGTCATTTCCTCAGTTAATTTCGCAAGAGCTAACTACAAAGCAAAAACACGAATACTAATTATAACCAGATAATAACACCACAACCAGATAAGAAAATAATTATCATTACCGTATTATTTATTTACCTTGCTCAACTCTAGATCTTCAGATATTTCATTTTCTGTTGAATAACAACAATAATCGAGTTTCCTTTTTGTATTTTCTGAGAATTGGCTCAAGAAACAGAATTTCTCTTCCACTTGGAAAGTTTCTCAATAATCTACAAGCATACGCATTGTCATCATCTTACCTGAGTGAGAAATTTTTGTTTTAGGTGATTAATAATGTGTTTTGCTACATACGACTTGTTTCCTATTTATACGGAAATCACATTCCTAATATAGCTCTAATTATCCGAAAATAAGAAATTCCAAAAATAAACAATTTCCTTAAATTAAACGACAATAACCATTCCTGAAATTAAATAAAGGAAAATAGGCGGAGGGCCGGCTAGATCCGGTGGCATGACCAGCTGTGAGGCCCACCCCTCACAGACGGTTCCTATTTTACAAATTTGTAGGTAATTATAGTGGCAGGTTCACATACATTCGTTGCAAGCACACTGAAAATCCAAAATGGCCCTGGTTTTCTCGATTGTTAACCTTCATACTGTATTTACCTTTTTGTTACCTTGGATGTGCAGCACACTGAATGGTATAATCAAGATATATGTTCATATTTATTTTTTTCCTTCAAATTTTTTGTTTAGACATGTTTCCACCCATATGCCTTGGCATAATGAGTTCAAAATCAGTCATCAATTCTTTACCGTGCAACTTACATCACCTCCCGATACGTAATCGATCAAGAATACCTAGAGTCAGTACTGCTTTGTAGAGGTGATTAAGAGAACACAAAGAAAAGAATAATAACAGAAAGTAAATAACACGATTGTTGTTGCTAACTTCTTCTTCTTCTACTGCTTTGAAAGAAAAACTCTATTACAAACCATAATAATGACCGCACTCTCTCTCTCTCTCGTTTTTCTCTAACTTTCTAGCCTACAAATCTCCTCATTTTATAGGAGTGTAAACTTGTTGAAAAAGAAAATAAAGATATGAGTAATATATCTTACAACCCATAGGTGTGCGGCCCAAAACAGATGTCTTTTGGTTTTCCCATCTCCATGTATATACATGTAATATATCCATGTAACCTAAGATCTCTAATTAATAGAAATCCTTCTCTTCCTCGCCTCTTTGCTTTTCCCAATGATTATACTTCAAAACGTTATCATGCACGAAGCTATACCGCAGAGCTAGATTGAATCGATTTTTTTTAGTGGATTATTGGACATCAATTGTCGTCAAGCTAATGAAATCGCTAGAATCAAATCAGATAAGTTGGATCTATTTATTTCCCCTTGTTTTTGATTTTTGCATACCCAATCTGATTGGAATTATTAAATTTGTGTTTGCATATCGAATTTGATTGGGATTATTATTGAATTTGGGTTGAAAATGGATCTAATCATGCGTCATCCGTGGGTGAAAATTGATTTGAATATGTGATGTAGCATAATCAGGAATTACTTTGATTAATTAGTAATCTAATCTTTTGTAAATTTGGGATTGATTTGATTAATATATTTAGCCCCTGATCTTTAGTCGTTTTTAAATTTGGGATTGCTTTGGATAATGTTCAGTCCCTGATCTTTAGTCGTTTTTAAATTTGGGATTGCTTTGATAATGTTCAGTCCCTGATCTTTAATTTCAGTCATCGGTTTTTGTAATATGGGTTTGGGATGCGGATCTAGATTTGTCTCTTCGCGTTTCCGTGAAGAAGAAAAGCCGCGCAAGTCAACCCAGTCCGATCCGGTAAACTCGCCCAGACGAGTCGAACCGGTCCCTGTCCAGCCGAGTCCAGTCCCTGCCTTGAGCCTGTCCTTCTCCAGCAATGGTTTTAGGTTTCAGGGCATGCGCGACCAATGATGTTCCGGTTCTGTCTATATACGGTGGGAACCAAAGTGTAAGTTTGAGGTATGTCACTATAATTATAATGGCTTCCAGATTGAGTACTTTCTAGACTTATTTATTTATTTTTAATACATGTCTGGTTTTGTTTATTTTTGTCTTAAGATAAGTCTATATCATTTAAACGGTCAATTTAAACTATGACTGTTGATCTCAATCATTAAGAATTTTGGTCTTAATGCTATTTGTTCTCTTGAATATGATATTGGCTATAGTTGAATGGTGTATTTTGTTTAATTGGTTGTACCGACTCAATTCCAATGTATTTATTTGGGGTTTAGAAGTACTTGAGCTCCATTATTGTGTACTTGATATTTTCTTCCCAAATTTGAAATGTTCCGTGGGATGCAATCCACTAGATCGACTATTAAGAGTCGGTATTTTCAAAAGATACGTTGCAAATAAAATCACATGTATTCCAATTTTTGTGGAAGAACTCACAAAAGATGATATGAATCAGAAAATTTCAATTTATATACTTCATCTATAATACTAACGAACCGGTATATGTTGAAGTATGACGACAAGAGAATTAATTATTTTTAGTAATATACTCAACCTAAAGTAAGTGGTTGACATTTGTAGTGAGATTCTCTTGGCCTATTGAGATAAAGAAATTTCTCAAATAAAGCTAAATGTAGCAAAATTGAAAATGAAAAGTACCACGAAGTAATAAGGGTTAGACGTAATGACTCATATAAAGCGTGTGAAAAGGGACTAATATATCATGAGATAAAAATGTATTTTTTTCCCAGCAGTAATGACACCAAAGTATAGGTATCAATTGAACATGGGATCAGCTAAAACGTAATGCTAGCTCCCATCATAAATAAAAGAGTTGGAAATTCACCTGGTCATAGTTGTTGGTATATACAACGTAATGTGTACGTGTATCATAGTAGCAACCAATTTTCACATCAACTTTAATGGCAACAAGAATTTTGCCTCGCCAATTGACTATCTTATCGAGCGCAGCACTGCTCATTTTTTTCAAGATAGAACAAAGGCGTCGCAAAATCTCTAGATGTACCAAGAGATAATCACACCTTATTAAATTCCCAAGTAATCCGTGCAAATGGATATCATGTGGAACATCAAAATGATGAGAATGTAATTGATTGCATCTTTTCTAGTCTCTAATATATTTGAAAGAAAATATATTTTAGAGAAATGAATGAGTCAATCTAGTGCAATATAATTCACTATGATATTTGGATTATCGAATCCATATTGATTCTGACGATGAAATGTTGGAAACTGACTCATACAGGCTTTGGGTATAACCATAAAGAAACTTTGGTTGTGACATGATGATTGTTTTGAAAGAACTCATACAAATATCACTTTATTTGAGTGAACGAAAATGGGAAAAAGATTGACAGAATGCAAAGTGACGGCATATCTCGCAATAAGTGTTCTCTAAATTACTAGATGCACAACCCCCCTTCCCATTATGCTTTTAGGTAAGAAAGTATGTCACTCATTTTTACAAAGTCTTCAGTAAAACAGGATCGAGACCATCCTAAGATTCAAATGGTAAAAATTCCATATTACAAATAAAACAAGGTGAAATTTAGAAAAATATTCATGCAGAATGCGGACCATAAAAGTGACTTATGGCTGTGGTGAATGTTTTGACATTTTGGACTAGTTACAGTTCCCAAGAAATTTGCGTTTGGAAAACTACTAGCACATATTTTACATGTAAGGGCTCACCACCCCTTGTAAATGCGAGTGAATGTACATCAAAAGGACTTGATGGTTATTGCATGTTTAATAGGATCAATGAAGAGCATCCTATACCCCATGGTCTCGCAAAGGCTATCATTAAAGGTTACAGATGGTGCCTAAGGCATGGTTATGCGTACAAACCTACCTTTAATTGCTCGGGGAATATGCAATATTAACGCTTCTTTACTTAATTCATTTTAGAACCCAATATTAGTCAACCTTTTATGCGTACCAGTTGGTAACTGGATATAAGCCTGACATTTTGTGTTCTTACGCATTTTTGGTTGCACTATATATGTGCTCTTACGACTCCACGTCGTACTATGATGGGTCATCAAAATGATTAAGTGATTATTTTGGACAAGAATTTCCAACAATTATCCGCATTTTAAAACCTTTGGCAGGAGATCTCTTACCACTAGATTTATCGGTTGTCATTTTAATGAGACAGTTTTCCCGTCGTTAGTGGGAGATAAGAAGAAGTATTTTCTTAGGGAACAACAGGAATTGTCGTGGTGTGTTCCCACTGTGTCTCATATTGATTCTTGTACTCTACAAATGTAAATGTGAACTGACAAAGAATAATCGAATTTCAGAATGTACAATGATGTCGCTAAAGTGATGAGATCACACATACCAGCTGCAAACCTACCTACAAGGTTACGAATCCCAAATAAGGGATATACACCATAGACTAAGGTGTTGCAACTACACTTAGTGGAAGTGTGCTTGAGGCCATGACTCCATAAAGGAAGATGGAGAGACCACCAGGTTCGATCAATGCTCACCTACAATGGAAGTAGATGAGTAAGGCACAACCTAGTTTGTATCATTAATGAAATCATCTCATTTGATTGTCTCTGAATATGTCCATGAATCAAACTGGAGGACGCTCCGAAGTTTTAAATGATTCTAGAGAACAATGAAATCCCGACAGATTATGAGAATGCACATGAGTCAATGGAAGGATCATGCGTGCACAATGATGATATAATACATAAATAGTTGCTCCAGAAGTAGAGCACAATGAGATTGAACGATGCTTTATTTTTATTAATTTCAAATAAGTATCATATTTGGTCTACACAATCCAGGTAGAACTTAGTTCTTTGGCAAATATAGAGGTACTTGGAGTGGTAGTGATAACCAACCAAGTGTAAAGCCTATTGGACATACATAATTAATTTGTCATAAAGCATAATGAGAAGAAATTAGTCAAGTACAAATACTTTCCTTGTGGCGCGAGGTTTCTCACAAAGCCCTGGAATTGTTCTCTTGTAATGAACGTTATAGAGTTCCGCTACTTAATTAGCTTGGTAATTTCAAAAGGACCTGAAATGCAGCATATGTATGTGGTTGTTACGTATCTCTGAAAGAATCAAGAGATATAAGATATTTACAAAAGTACTTGTTAGAATTTTGTTTCCCGAATCAAGTAACTCTAAACCACAGAGTGCGTTTACAATTAGATGGAATGTTCACTTATAGATTGAAGCAATCAGGCGGATGTGGTATACCCGTCTAAGTGACTATTTGATTGGGAAGGGATAAACAAGTAAGGTTTCGTGCCATGCGTATTAAATAAGTTCCTGATTCAGAATTATATCTATCTATGTCGACGGTATAGACATGATAAGTACTCTTAATGGAAAATAGATCTTACAAGCTATTTAAAATCTGAATTTGAGATGAAAATCCTAGAAAATCTCGATCTTATCTATGTTCTAAAGTAGAAGACCGAGCTTGTGGTATATTATTCCACCAGTTTGCATATGTCCATTGTCAGGCAATTTAACAAGGACGTGCATGCTGCTAGCACTCCCATGATTAGTCGAGTTTCAAATGTACGTAAATGACCAATTCGTCTAAAGGAAGATGACGAAATTGGGTCGGGAGATGAAATTTCCTTATCTAAGTATAATAGACGCATTATTATACTTAGCATAATGTACTCGACCAAATGTTACATCCTCAATGAACTTGTTAGCTATATATAGCTCAGCGCCAACGCAACGTCATTTGAATGCTTAAAAGTAACCATTGACATAATTTTGTTTTATCCATGCAAAGACATAAAAAAGGAATGCTAACGAAAGTGCAATCCAAAAATTGTTGATTATGAAGGAACAATAATCTCTTCTCCAAAGAAAGTAATCAGGGGGAGATACTGTATAATTTTCTAAGTCATTACCGATATTCAGTTTCGAAAAGTACATGACTAAATGAACTGTCTGGAACAACTCTGAAAGTAATCAGGTGGAGATGCCGACATCAGGGGGAGGATCCAAGGATATGATGTCAACATATTTCACTTCGAAATTGAAGTTGTGTTGTACTCGTTTTCCCTTCGATCGAGAATAGTTTTTCCCAAAGGGTTTTGTTACTCGACAAGGTTTTTAGCGAGACAACACTAAAAGCATCAAGTATGTTGAACGTTGAAGACATAAAGATCGCGTTGATATTACTGAAATATCTGAATCAAAGAAATGAAACGCGATAGTCTGTTAAGCAACGTAACTTCTAGAATCAACAACAAGGTCTGAACATTCAAGTCACCAAAGTAAAGTGTGATAAACTTCTTCTCACTGCATTAGACTAATGAAAATTGTCTGACATCAAGGGGAGCATCTAATAGTGTGTTGAACTATTTTCCTTCACCGAGGTTGCTTTTTCCTTCAGGGTTTTGTTACTCGACAACGTTTTAATGAGACAACAACAAACACCGGGAATGTAATTTCCCAGCTAAGGCTATTATCTTTCCCACGAGGATTTTCTGCCTTGGGAGTTGTGAAGCAACTATTCAACTTCAACGGAGCAAAGTGATCATCTGCAACAGATCACCTTTACTTGCATCTGTCACGTTGCACTCTTTTCCCTTTGTCAAAGGTTTTGTCCCACTGGGTTTTCCTTGCCAAGGTTTTAATGAGGCAACGTATACACATCCAACTATGTTATAAGTTTACTTAATATTTTACTCTTTTTCTTTAGTTCAGGTTCTGTCCCTCTGGGTTTTTCTTGACGAAGTTTTAACGAGGCCATTAACTTAGACTTGTCGGTATTTGAAGATACTATTGCATGTGACGAACTACATGTAAAGTACGAGATAACATTTGAAGTACTACATGTGAATAGTTTTACCAAGGTTTTATCCCACTGGGTTTTTTCCTTTCCAAAGTCTTAATGAGGAGATTTATTTCAGCACAAGTTATCAAGGAGAAGAAAACATTTGAAGAACTATATTCGAAGCACTTTATATGAAACACTGTATACCGATTCTATTGGACCGCACAAGGGGGAGTGTTGTTGGGCTTACAACCCATAGGTGTGCGGCCCAAAACAGATGTCTTTTGGTTTTCCCATCTCCATGTATATACATGTAATATATCCATGTAACCTAAGATCTCTAATTGATAGAAATCCTTCTATTCCTTGCCTCTTTGCTTTTCCCAATGATTATACTGAAAAAAGATATGAGTTTTACAACTCATCTAAACTAGGAATCCTAATCTAAGTAAGGAAACCTCATCTAAACTAGGAATCCTAATCTAAGTAAGGAAACCTCAAACTTCTAGGCTAAGTTAACAAACTTCCACCTCTTCTAGTATTTTTCAGATACTCTCTTAGCCGCAATATGGCTCACTTACCTAGGCTAATGATTAGCCTCATCTGACAGTCTTTAGCTGTCTCTCTGCTTCTGTTTATTTACTTGTATGAATATAATCTTTACACTACTTAAGTTCTGTGCATATAATCTGCACATCCAACTATCTAGCTGTTGATATAGCTCTGTGAAGATAATCTTCACGTCACTCTTCTAGCCTTAACATGGCTCAACTTCTGTTACGATACTCCTGTATCATGACTCCCCATTTTAGGAAGCTGGAACTCAGGTGTAAGCTGTGAACTGAAGATGGGGAAACTCAATATCCCCCTGTTCCTTGTTGAACCACCTTGATTTACTTGGCACTTTTCCTGTACGTCCCACGCGAAACATTACACAGTCTCCTCTTTTGGTAGGCGTCACCTTTGCTTCAATAATACAATCTTCTTCAAGAACTTCTTCTCGTTCTATCCACAAGTCTTATACTAAAACATGTACTTTACTTATCTCCTCAATAAATCTTTGAGCTCTAGTGTCTTCTTCTTTAATTCGCACTTGGTTATAACCAGATTCGAGATCAAGTTTGGTGAAGAATATTACATCTCCATGCTCAACACCTCTCTTGGATGGTGTAATAACTTCTTCTTGGAATAGATCCACGAACTTCTTCTTTAGAGAACTTGATTCACTTTGTTGCCTGGTGGAAAGTGCAGTATGTAATACCACTTTCTTTTCCTCTTTGATCACATGCCTGATTAATAAAGAGAACTTCCCACAAGCGTTGATCAATCTCTTGACTTGGTTAGCGGTAACCAGTTTCGTGGGTAAATGGGTTTTACTAGCCTGAATCCGAAAATCGTTTCCATCTTTCTTGAACAAATATACACTCTCCCTATGATAGAGAACAGCGTCACGCTCCCACAAATATGGATTTCCAAAAATAACTTGAGCTACATCCAATGGCACAACATCACAAACAATCTCATCAATGAACTTGTCAGTGATACCAAATTTGAATTGACACTGCATTGATACCTTAAGTTCAGAATCCTTCTGTATCCATCCCAATGGGTAGGGTTTTGGATGTGGAGCTGTTGATAATCCCATTTGGTCCACCAACTTTTCTGAAATTAAGTTATTTTGGCTTCCAGAATCGATGATAGCCTCGACGATGCTTTGTTTTACTTGAATCTTGACATGGAACAATTCTTCATGTAGATTCACTTGTTCTGCGTCTGTTAGCTTGGTCATCAACAAAGGCTTTGGGTCTGGTTGATCTATTTCAGATATTGTTTCGGTATCCACAACTTCTGTAATCATAGTGTTCTTCTTAAAACTTCTTTGTCCTTCAGCCTCACGCAATTTCTTTGGTTTGAGATGAGGATAAAGAGTCCAAACAGTGTCTTTTATGTGACCTTTCTCCTGCAATGCTCACACACCTTTTCTTCTTGTTCAGCTAATAGAGACTTGTTCTTATTCGTCTCAACCCTTCTTTGAGTCATATCTTCCCCTCTCGAAACAAGTCTATTGTTGTCTGATCCTACAGCACCTTTAACCTTCTGTCCAATGGCCACAACTTTGTTTATAGCATCTTCAATGTCTTGTACACTGAAAAGTTTCAACTCCCTTCGTATATAGTCAAGCAGTCCACCATTGTACTTTCAAAAAGTCTCATCACTGGTCATATCTACATCCAAAGTCAGAGCTTGATTGTAGAATTCTGTAGTATAGTCTTGAACACTTTGTTGATATCGTTGTCGAAGATGCTACCACTTATACCATCTTTCATCCAGATAGCCCACAGGATAAAAGTGTTTCCTCATGAGAGTCTTAAATTGTTGTCAAGTCATGTTCTCGGTAATATACCTCTTCTTATAAGCTTTCCACCATGTTGAGGCATGGTTTGACAACTTCGGACTTGCAAAACTGATTTTGTGTGACTCAACAAGTTGGTGTACTCTGAAGTATGTTTCCAACTTATCTAGCCATCCATCAAGCTTTTCAGCATCCACGACTCCATCATAGTTAGATATCTCGAGCTTGAATTCAATTTTCAATCCTCCATATGGATTTTTATTTATTATATCATCTTCTCCTTCTTCAGATGAGCTTTCTTCATCATCTTCCTTTAATCCTTCTTCTCTATTTTTATATTTTGACTTGACAATACTTTCTTTTATGAACACAACAAGGGTATCTGCTAAATCTTGTACCTTACGTTCAATTTTAGCATACTTGTCCTCATCTGTTAGTTTAGTATCCTTATCTTCTTCACTTACCATCTTGGTTTTAGTACTTCCTCTAGGTTTTCTTTTGTCTGGTAGAATAACAGTTGCTTTCCCTGATCGCGTATATTGTTCACGTGTTAAGACCATGCCCCACAACTAGCCCTAGAAGTCAGAACATGGCTCTGGTACCGCTTGATACGTAATCGATCAAGGGTACCTAGAGTCAGTACTGCTTTGCAGAGGTGATTAAGAGAACACAAAAAAAAGAATAATAATAGAAAGTAAATAACACGATTGTTTTTGCTAACTTCTTCTTCTTCTACTGCTTTGAAAGAAAAACTCTATTACAAACCATAATAATGGCCGCACTCTCTCTCGTTTTTCTCTAAATTTCTAGACTACAAATATCCTCCTTTTATAGGAGTGTAAACTTGTTGAAAAAGAAAATAAACATATGAGTTTTATAACTCATCTAAACTAGGAATCCTATTCTAAGTAAGAAAACCTCATCTAAACTAGGAATCCTAATCTAAGTAAGGAAACCTCAAACTTCTAGGCTAAGTTAACAAACTTCCACCTCTTCTAGTACCTTCAAGATACTCTCTTAGCCGCAATATGACTCACTTACCTAGGATAATAATTAGCCTCATCTGACAGTCTTTAGCTGTCTCTCTGCTTCTGTTTATTTGCTTGTGTGAATATAATCTTTACACTACTTAAGTTCTGTGCATATAATCTGCACATCCAACTATCTAGCTGTTGATATAGCTCTGTGAAGATAATCTTCACGTCACTCTTCTAGCATTAACATGGCTCAACTTCTGTTACGATACTCCTGTATCATGGCTCCCCATTTTAGGAAGCTGGAACTCCGGTGTAAGCTGTGAACTGAAGATGGGGAAACTCAATATCCCCCCTGTTCCTTGTTGAACCACCTTACTTTACTTGGCACTTTTCCTGTACGTCCCACGCGAAACATTACACAGTCTCCTCTTTTGGTAGGCGTCACCTTTGCTTCAATAATACAATCTTCTTCAAGAACTTCTTCTCGTTCTATCCACAAGTCTTATACTAAAACATGTACTTTACTTATCTCCTCAATAAATCTTTGAGCTCTAGTGTCTTCTTCTTTAATTCGCACTTGGTTATAACCAGATTCGAGATCAAGTTTGGTGAAGAATATTACATCTCCATGCTCAACACCTCTCTTGGATGGTGTAATAACTTCTTCTTGGAATAGATCCACGAACTTCTTCTTTAGAGAACTTGATTCACTTTGTTGCCTGGTGGAAAGTGCAGTATGTAATACCACTTTCTTTTCCTCTTTGATCACATGCCTGATTAATAAAGAGAACTTCCCACAAGCGTTGATCAATCTCTTGACTTGGTTAGCGGTAACCAGTTTCGTGGGTAAATGGGTTTTACTAGCCTGAATCCGAAAATCGTTTCCATCTTTCTTGAACAAATATACACGCTCCCTATGATAGAGAACAGCGTCACGCTCCCACAAATATGGATTTCCAAAAATAACTTGAGTTACATCCAATGGCACAACATCACAAACAATATCATCAATGAACTTGTCAGTGATACCAAATTTTAATTGACACTGCATTGATACCTTAAGTTCAGTATCCTTCTGTATCCATCCCAATGGGTAGGTTTTGGATGTGGAGCTGTTGATAATCCCATTTGGTCCACCAACTTTTCTGAAATTAAGTTCTTTTGGCTTCCAGAATCGATGATAGCCTCGACGATGCTTTGTTTTACTTGAATATTGACATGGAACAATTCTTCATGTAGATTCACTTGTTCTGCGTCTGTTAGCTTGGTCATCAACAAAGGCTTTGGGTCTGGTTGAACTATTTCAGATATTGTTTCGGTATCCACAACTTCTGTAATCATAGTGTTCTTCTTAAAACTTCTTTGTCCTTCAGCCTCACGCAATTTATTTGGTTTGAGATGAGGATAAAGAGTCCAAACAGTGTCTTTTATGTGACCTTTCTCCTGCAATGCTCACACACCTTTTCTTCTTGTTCAGCTAATAGAGACTTGTTCTTATTCTTCTCAACCCTTCTTTGAGTCATATCTTCCCCTCTCGAAACAAGTCTATTGTTGTCTGATCCTGCAGCACCTTTAACCTTCTGTCCAATGGCCACAACTTTGTTTATAGCATCTTCAATGTCTTGTACACTGAAAAGTTTCAACTCCCTTCGTATATAGTCAAGCAGTCCACCATTGTACTTTCAAAAAGTCTCATCACTGGTCATATCTACATCCAAAGTCAGATCTTGATTGTAGAATTCTGTAGTGTAGTCTTGAACACTTTGTTGATATCGTTGTGGAAGATGCTGCCACTTATACCATCTTTCATCCAGATATCCCACAGGATAAAAGTGTTTCCTCATGAGAGTCTTAAATTTTTGCCAAGTCATGTTCTCGGTAATATACCTCTTCTTATAAGCTTTCCACCATGTTGAGGCATGGTTTGACAACTTCAGACTTGCAAAACTGATTTTTTGTGACTCAACATGTTGGTGTACTCTGAAGTATGTTTCCAACTTATCTAGCCATCCATCAAGCTTTTCAGCATCCACGACTCCATCATAGTCAGATATCTCGAGCTTGAATTCAATTTTCAATCCCCCACATGGATTTTTATTTATTATATCATCTTCTCCTTCTTCAGATGAGATTTCTTCATCATCTTCCTTTAATCCTTATTCTCTATTTTTAGATTTTGACTTGACAGTACTTTCTTTTATGAACACAACAAGGGTATCTGCTAAATCTTGTACCTTACGTTCAAGTTTAGCATACTTGTCCTCATCTGTTAGTTTAGTATCCTTATCTTCTTCAGTTCTCATCTTGGTTTTAGTAATTCCTCTAGGTTTTCTTGTGTCTGGTAGAATAACAGTTGCTTCCCCTGATCACGTATATTGTTCACGTGTTAAGACCATGCCCCACAACTAGCCCTAGAGGTCAGAACATGGCTCTGGTACCACTTGATACTTAATCGATCAAGGGTACCTAGAGTCAGTACTGCTTTGCAGAGGTGATTAAGAGAACACAAAAAAAAGAATAATAATAGAAAGTAAATAACACGATTGTTTTTGCTAACTTCTTCTTCTTCTACTGCTTTGAAAGAAAAACGCTATTACAAACCATAATAATGGTCGTACTCTCTCTCGTTTTTCTCTAAATTTCTAGACTACAAATATCCTCCTTTTATAGGAGTGTAAACTTGTTGAAAAAGAAAATAAAGATATGAGTTTTACAAATCATCTAAACTAGGAATCCTAATCTAAGTAAGGAAACCTCATCTAAACTAGGAATCCTAATCTAAGTAAGGAAACCTCAAACTTCTAGGCTAAGTTAACAAACTTCCACCTCTTCTAGTACCTTCAAGATACTCTCTTAGCCGCAATATGGCTCACTTACCTAGGCTAATAATTAGCCTCATCTGACAGTCTTTAGCTGTCTCTCTGCTTCTGTTTATTTACTTGTGTGAATATAATCTTCACACTACTTAAGTTCTGTGCATATAATCTGCACATCCAACTATCTAGCTGTTGATATAGCTCTGTGAAGATAATCTTCACGTCACTCTTCTAGCCTTAAAATGGCTCAACTTCTGTTACGATACTCCTGTATCATGGCTCCCCATTTTAGGAAGATGGAACTTCGGTGTAAGCTGTGAACTGAAGTTGGGAAAACTCAATATCCCCCTGTTTTTGTTGAACACCTTACTTTACTTGACACTTTCCTGTACGTCCCACGCGAAACATTACACAGTCTCCTCTTTTGGTAGGCGTCACCTTTGCTTCAATAATACAATCTTCTTCAAGAACTTCTTCTCGTTCTATCCACAAGTCTTATACTAAAACATGTACTTTACTTATCTCCTCAATAAATCTTTGAGCTCTAATGTCTTCTTCTTTAATTCGCAATTGTTATAACCAGATTCGAGATCAAGTTTGGTGAAGAATATTGCATCTCCATGCTCAACACCTCTCTTGGGTGGTATAATGACTTCTTCTTGAAACAGATCCACGAACTTCTTCTTTAGAGAACTTGATTCACTTTGTTTCCTGGTGGAAAGTACAGTATGTAATACCACTTTCTTTTCCTCTTTGATCACATGCCTGATTAATAAAGAGAACTTCCCACAAGCATTGATCAATCTCTTGACTTGGTTAGTGGTAACCAGTTTCGTGGGTAAATGGGTTTTACTAGCCTGAATCCGAAAATCTTTTCCATCTTTCTTGAAAAAATATACACACTCTCTATGATAGAGAACAACGTCACGTTCCCACAAATATGGATTTCCAAAAATAACTTGAGCTACATCCAATGACACAACATCACAGACAATCTCATCAATGAACTTGCCAGTGATAGCAAATTTGAATCGACACTGCATTGATACCTGAAGTTTAGTATCCTTCTGTATCCATCCCAATGGGTAGGGTTTTGGATGTGGAGCTGTTGATAATCCCATTTGGTCCACCAACTTTTCTGAAATTAAGTTCTTTTGGCTTCCAGAATCGATGATAGCCTCGACGATGCTTTGTTTTACTTGAATATTGACATGGAACAATTATTCATGTAGATTCACTTGTTCTGCGTCTGTTAGCTTGGTCATCAACAAAGGCTTTGGGTCTGGTTGATCTATTTCAGATATTGTTTCGGTATCCACAACTTCTGTAATCATATTGTTCTTCTTAAAACTTCTTTGTCCTTCAGCCTCACGCAATTTCTTTGGTTTGAGATGAGGATAAAGAGTCCAAACAGTGTCTTTTATGTGACCTTTCTCCTGCAATGCTCACACACCTTTTCTTCTTGTTCAGCTAATAGAGACTTGTTCTTATTCGTCTCAACCCTTCTTCGACTCATATCTTCCCCTCTCGAAACAAGTTTATTGTTGTCTGATCCTGCAACACCTTTAACCTTCTGTCCAATGGCCACAACTTTGTTTATAGCATCTTCATTGTCTTGTACACTGAAAAGTTTCAAATCCCTTCGTATATAGTCAAGCAGTTCACCATTGTACTTTCAAAAAGTCTCATCACTGGTCATATCTACATCCAAAGTCAGAGCTTGATTATAGAATTCTGTAGTGTAGTCTTGAACACTTTGTTGATATCGTTGTGGAAGATGCTGCCACTTATACCATCTTTCATCCAGATATCCCACAGGATAAAAGTGTTTCCTCATGAGAGTCTTAAATTGTTGCCAAGTCATGTTCTCGGTAATATACCTCTTCTTATAAGCTTTCCACCATGTTGAGGCATGGTTTGACAACTTCAGACTTGCAAAACTGATTTTTTGTGACTCAACATGTTGGTGTACTCTGAAGTATGTTTCCAACTTATCTAGCCATCCATCAAGCTTTTCAGCATCCACGACTCCATCATAGTCAGATATCTCGAGCTTGAATTCAATTTTCAATCCCCCACATGGATTTTTATTTATTATATCATCTTCTCCTTCTTCAGATGAGCTTTCTTCATCATCTTCCTTTAATCCTTATTCTCTATTTTTAGATTTTGACTTGACAGTACTTGCTTTTATGAACACAACAAGGGTATCTGCTAAATCTTGCACCTTACGTTCAAGTTTAGCATACTTGTCCTCATCTGTTAGTTTAGTATCCTTATCTTCTTCAGTTCTCATCTTGGTTTTAGTAATTCCTCTAGGTTTTCTTGTGTCTGGTAGAATAACAGTTGCTTCCCCTGATCACGTATATTGTTCACGTGTTAAGACCATGCCCCACAACTAGCCCTAGAGGTCAGAACATGGCTCTGGTACCACTTGATACTTAATCGATCAAGGGTACCTAGAGTCAGTACTGCTTTGCAGAGGTGATTAAGAGAACACAAAAAAAAGAATAATAATAGAAAGTAAATAACACGATTGTTTTTGCTAACTTCTTCTTCTTCTACTGCTTTGAAAGAAAAACGCTATTACAAACCATAATAATGGCCGTACTCTCTCTCGTTTTTCTCTAAATTTCTAGACTACAAATATCCTCCTTTTATAGGAGTGTAAACTTGTTGAAAAAGAAAATAAAGATATGAGTTTTACAAATCATCTAAACTAGGAATCCTAATCTAAGTAAGGAAACCTCATCTAAACTAGGAATCCTAATCTAAGTAAGGAAACCTCAAACTTCTAGGCTAAGTTAACAAACTTCCACCTCTTCTAGTACCTTCAAGATACTCTCTTAGCCGCAATATGGCTCACTTACCTAGGCTAATAATTAGCCTCATCTGACAGTCTTTAGCTGTCTCTCTGCTTCTGTTTATTTACTTGTGTGAATATAATCTTCACACTACTTAAGTTCTGTGCATATAATCTGCACATCCAACTATCTAGCTGTTGATATAGCTCTGTGAAGATAATCTTCACGTCACTCTTCTAGCCTTAAAATGGCTCAACTTCTGTTACGATACTCCTGTATCATGGCTCCCCATTTTAGGAAGATGGAACTTCGGTGTAAGCTGTGAACTGAAGTTCGGGAAACTCAATATCCCCCTGTTTATTGTTGAAGCACCTTACTTTACTTGACACTTGTCCTGTACGTCCCACGCGAAACATTACACAGTCTCCTCTTTTGGTAGGCGTCACCTTTGCTTCAATAATACAATCTTCTTCAAAAACTTCTTCTCGTTCTATCCACAAGTCTTATACTAAAACATGTACTTTACTTATCTCCTCAATAAATCTTTGAGATCTAATGTCTTCTTCTTTAATTCGCAATTTGTTATAACCAGATTCGAGATCAAGTTTGGTGAAGAATATTGCATCTCCATGCTCAACACCTCTCTTGGGTGGTATAATGACTTCTTCTTGAAACAGATCCACGAACTTCTTCTTTAGAGAACTTGATTCACTTTGTTTCCTGGTGGAAAATACAGTATGTAATACCACTTTCTTTTCCTCTTTGATCACATGCCTGATTAATAAAGAGAACTTCCCACAAGCATTGATCAATCTCTTGACTTGGTTAGTGGTAACCAGTTTCGTGGGTAAATGGGTTTTACTAGCCTGAATCCGAAAATCTTTTCCATCTTTCTTGAAAAAATATACACACTCTCTATGATAGAGAACAACGTCACGTTCCCACAAATATGGATTTCCAAAAATAACTTGAGCTACATCCAATGACACAACATCACAGACAATCTCATCAATGAACTTGCCAGTGATAGCAAATTTGAATCGACAATGCATTGATACCCGAAGTTTAGTATCCTTCTGTATCCATCCCAATGGGTAGGGTTTTGGATGTGGAGTTGTTGATAATCCCATTTGGTCCACCGACTTTTCTGAAATTAAGTTCTTTTGGCTTCCAGAATCGATGATAGCCTCGACGATGCTTTGTTTTACTTGAATCTTGACATGGAACAATTATTCATGTAGATTCACTTGTTCTGCGTCTGTTAGCTTGGTCATCAACAAAGGCTTTGGGTCTGGTTGATCTATTTCAGATATTGTTTCGGTATCCACAACTTCTGTAATCATAGTGTTCTTCTTAAAACTTCTTTGTCCTTCAGCCTCACGCAATTTCTTTGGTTTGAGATGAGGATAAAGAGTCCAAACAGTGTCTTTTATGTGACCTTTCTCCTGCAATGCTCACACACCTTTTCTTCTTGTTCAGCTAATTGAGACTTGTTCTTATTCGTCTCAACCCTTCTTTGAGTCATATCTTCCCCTCTCGAAACAAGTCTATTGTTGTCTGATCCTGCAACAACTTTAACCTTCTGTTCAATGGCCACAACTTTGTTTATAGCATCTTCAATGTCTTGTACACTGAAAAGTTTCAACTCCCTTCGTATATAATCAAGCAGTCCACCATTGTACTTTCAAAAAGTCTCATCACTGGTCATATCTATACCCAAAGTCAGAGCTTGATTATAGAATTCTGTAGTGTAGTCTTGAACACTTTGTTGATATCGTTGTGGAAGATGCTGCCACTTATACCATCTTTCATCCAGATAGCCCACAGGATAAAAGTGTTTCCTCATGAGAGTCTTAAATTGTTGCCAAGTCATGTTCTCGGTAATATACCTCTTCTTATAAGCTTTCCACCATGTTGAGGCATGGTTTGACAACTTCAGACTTGCAAAACTGAGTTTTTGTGACTCAACAAGTTGGTGTACTCTGAAGTATGTTTCCAACTTATCTAGCCATCCATCAAGCTTTTCAGCATCCACGACTCCATTATAGTCAGATATCTCGAGCTTGAATTCAATTTTCAATCCCCCACATGGATTTTTATTTATTATATCATCTTCTCCTTCTTCAGATGAGCTTTCTTCATCATCTTCCTTTAATCCTTCTTCTCTATTTTTAGATTTTGACTTGACTACTTGCTTTTATGAACACAACAAGGGTATCTGCTAAATCTTGTACCTTACGTTCAAGTTTAGCATACTTGTCCTCATCTGTTAGTTTAGTATCCTTATCTTCTTCACTTCTCATCTTGGTTTTAGTACTTCCTCTACGTTTTCTTGTGTCTGGTAGAATAACAGTTGCTTCCCCTGATCGCGTATATTTTTGACGTGTTAAGACCATGCACCACAACTAACCCTAGAAGTCAGAAACTGGCTCTGATACCGCTTGATACGTAATCGATCAAGGGTAGCTAGAGTCAGTACTGCTTTGCAGAGGTGATTAAGAGAACACAAAGAAAAGAATACTAATAGAAATTAAATAACACGATTGTTGTTGCTAACTTCTTCTTCTTCTACTGCTTTGAAAGAAAAACTCTATTACAAACCATAATAATGGCCGCACTCTCTCTCGTTTTTCTCTAACTTTCTATCCTACAAATCTCCTCCTTTTATAGGAGGGTAAACTTGTTGAAAAAGAAAATAAAGATATGAGTTTTACAACTCATCTAAACTAGGAATCCTAATCTAAGTAAGGAAACCTCATCTATACTAGGAATCCTAATCTAAGTAAGGAAACCTCAAACTTCTAGGCTAAGTTAACAAACTTCCACCTCTTCTAGTACCTTCAAGATACTCTATTAGTCGCAATATGGCTCACTTACCTAGGCTAATGATTAGCCTCATATGACAGTCTTTAGCTGTCTGTCTGCTTCTGTTTATTCACTTGTGTGAATATAATCTTCACACTACTTAAGTTCTGTGCATATAATCTGCGCATTCAACTATCTAGCTGTTGATATAGCTCTGTGAAGATAATCTTCACGTCACTCTTTTAGCCTTAACATGGCTCAACTTCTGCTACGATACTCCTGTATCACCTCCACGAAAAATGAAGTGCAACAGCCACTGTACTAATGTAGTGTGTTATAATGTCGAGATGGTTGAGGAAGAAATTAATAGCTGCTGCAAATTTGGAGGAGACGAAAGGAAAAGTTTCGGTGGGATCTCTAAGGCTTCCATACTTCCTTCCAACATTTACAGCACTTTACTCATTGATGGACGACTCAATGGATTCATTTGTATGCACCACAAACCTGCTATGATCATCTTTTTTGTAGCATCCTCTCATTCTTCGGTCAGTATCCCATCAAGACCAAGATCTTGGTCCTGAATAAGATGGTCGTAAATCCAGCCTGGAAAATATAGTTGCGAAGAATGGTCCATCCCCACTTTCGCATCAAAGTTCTTTCTACTCCCGACCATTTCTAGCACCATCATTCCATAGCTGTACACGCCTGACTTGTTAGAAATGCCCCCAAAGTTTCTACTGAATACTTCTGGAGCTATGTAACCAGCTGTCCCTCTAGCTCCCAACATTGATATGATGCTCTCTTTTTGATGACACAACCTGGCTAGTCCAAAATCCGATATCTTTGGACGAAACTCCTCATCCAAGAGAATGTTATGAGGTTTTATATCGAAGTGTAGAATTCGTGTTGTACAACCACGGTCTAAGTACTCAAGTCCACGAGCAATTCCAATCGCAACTTGGTACAATAACTCCCATCCTATAGTAGAACCTGATTATGATGATGTTAGATCTTTGTTGTAAATGAATTTGTCAAGTGAACCATTAGGCATAAACTCATATATGAGAGCTCTTTTGTCATGCTTATCAGAACTAAATCCTAGTAGAGTAACAATGTTAACATGATAAGTCCTACTAATGCTTGCAACCTCATTGATGAATTCTTCTCCACTGTTATCCCTATTTGGTTTGCTGAGTAGAACCTTCACCGCAACCTGACGACCATCATGAAGCACTCCTTTGAATACAGAACCATATCCTCCTTCACCAAGCTTTTCTTTAAAGGAGTTTGTCATTTTCTTGACATCCATATAACTATATCTCTTTGGATCCAAGGATCCATGAGTTTTCAAAAAGGCCTCAACATTTTGGTCATTCTTATTTAGGACTTTCCAAAACCTTAAGGGATTATTTTTCAAGCAAATGGCAATAGATACACACAGTACCGATGAAGCAAATGCGGCTCCTACACCTGTAAATGAAAGATGGCATCAAAATAAAAGAGTTGTTCGAAGCTACAACCAGTTCATCCATGAGTTGATACTATGAATACTTATTAAGAGCTTTTAACTGCCTTTAAACTTCTGAGCTGCACCTACATAGCCATGGAAAACAAGATTGGTTCCAGACGTTGCTAAAATTACACAATATCAAGTAAAAAAAGCCCTTCCATTTTGCACTACAAGTTTTTGCGCAATGCATCAAGTTAAGTAAATCAATCTACAGAAGGAGATGGTAACAACATGCATTATATGCAGGAAAAAACAACAACAAAAAGAATCATACCCATTTTTGTTACATGGGAACATGATATTATAAATTAGATAAATTTATAGTTACCATTTATGCAGGTTCTCTGATGAGATCCATTGAGACAGAAACATACAAATTTAGTATTTTCAGAACCGCAACGTCCACCGCTTCTTTGGCATTCATTGCAGTCACTTACTGATGAGTTCCATGTCAAAATAAAACCCTTTTTAATCAAGTCAGAGTACTGCTTTTCCATCAAAGTATTTAAACTCGTTCCTTCGTCCATCTCAATAGGAACATTAACTAAGGACTCACACTTCTTTGAACTAGAATTCACAAATTCAAATCCCCCTTCTTCATGGATGATTGTTGCATAAGAACTAAGATTCTTATATGAATTTTTCGTACAAGTGATAGGAAATACGAAGTATTCTTCAGGAACAAAACTACAGTTATAGAAGAAGTGTAGATCAATGTGGTAATCACTAAATGAGAAAGGCGATCCGACAACGGTGAAATTCTGATGAGGAATTGGACAACTTGGTTCATTAAATATTCCAGCAGCATTAGTCACTAAAAGCGACTGGTTTTCTTAAGAGATGTTGCGTATAAGGTAATCTTCGCCGGATAAATGAAGAATAGGAATTTTGTCATCAGTAAAAGAAACCTGAAATCCAGGGTGACCACAGTATGATTCTTGTTCACCATTAATCTAAAACGGATAGCTTATGGTTAGATTGGCTCCACAATTTTGGGTTCACAAGCTCTGAATGTTGTATTTTCTCCTAAAACAGTTTCTAGTAAGATAAAGAAAATGATAGTATCGAGTAAGACTGGGAAGAAGAATTCAAAATTCAACATTTTTAATTTAATTCAAAATTGAGCTAAGGAGATGTTACTGAAGGAAATTAGAGAAAACATGATTCACGGTAACAAGAAAAGAGATGGCTTGCCTTGCTGGTAGTAGTGATCATCTTCAATCTTGAGCCAGAACCTCCACTGGGCATGACGGGATATAATGAAAAGACTAGTCGTGGTTCACATTAGCAAGTTCCACATCCACCTTCTCTTTTCGAGCTATCCAACTTTGACTTCTGTAAGTTGACTTACACTGATGTTTAAATTGACTGAGAAATAAGTTGCAAGACTTGTATTATTACTCCTCACAAACCACATGTTTTTCATCTTTTTCTTCTAGAAACACACCCATTGAAAATTTGGGATGAACCCACTCAGGAGTTTTCCTTCAAAATCGATACAGATTACCTACTGGAGACTTTTGTATCACAAAACCAGTGTTTGTAATTTTACTTTTTTGGCAAAAATATTTTCCGTTTCACACACAAGTTTCCATACAGTAGGTATTCTCTCTGTCTTTTTTTTTTCAAAATTCTTTATTGCTCTCAAACTAACAATCAGATTGAGTTTATTTTATCTTATTTTGTTTTCACATGATGTCTAAAACATAAAATTTGCACCAGACAGTACCCAAAGAACAAAGAAGAATTAGAAGAGGAGAGTGAAGATGGAACACGTAAACCATCTTCTTTTTTTTTGGTATCTTTCGCTCTTACCTTTTTTCTGCAAATCCAAAATGGTCCTGATTTTCTCAATGCAACGCGCTGAATGATAAAATCAATTATATATGCTCATATTTACTTTTTTAGTTCAAATTCTTGTTTAGACATAACGAGTTTCAAAATCAGTTATAAAATTCTTTACCATGCAACTTACATCACCTCCACGAAAAATGAAGTGCAACAACCACTGTTCTGTTATGATATCGAGATGGTTGAGGAAGAAATTGATGGTTGCTGCAAATTCGGAGGAGAAGAAAGGAAAGGTTTTGGTGGGATCTCTAAGGCTTCGACATTTCCTTCCATCATTTCCAACACTTTACTCATTGAAGGTCGATTCAGGGGATTCGTTTGTATGCACCACAAACCTACTACAATCATTTTTTTGGTAGCGTCCTCTCTTTTTTCGCTCATTACCCAATGAAGACCAAGATCTTGGTCCTGAGTAAGACGATCATGAATCTAGTCTGGAAAATACAGTTGTGAAGAATGGTTCATCCCCACTTTGACATCAAAGTTCTTTATACTCCCGACCACTTCTAGCACCATCATTCCATAGCTATACACATCTGACTTGCGAGAAATACCACCAAAGTTTCTACTGAACACTTCTGGAGCTATGTAACCAGCAGTCCCTCTAGCTCCCAACATAGATATGATACTCTCCTTTTGAGGACAAAGCTTTGCTAGTCCAAAATCCGCTATCTTTGGAGAAAACTCTTCATCTAAGAGAATGTTATGAGGTTTTATGTCAAAATGTAGAATTCGTGTGGTACAACCACGGTGTAAGTACTCAAGTCCACGAGCAATTCCAATTGCAACTTGGTATAATATTTCCCATCCTACGATAAGACCACTTGGTTCTGATGATGCTAGATCTTTGCCGTAAATGAATCTGTCAAGTGAACCATTAGGCATAAATTCATATATAAGAGCTTTTTGGTTATGCTTACCATAACAAAAACCTAGTAGCGTAACAATGTTAACATGAGAAGTCCTACTAATGCTTGCAACCTCATTGATGAAGTCTTCTCCATTGTCATCCCTATTTGGTTTGCTGACTAGAACCTTCACAGCAACCAGACGACCATCATGAAGCCTTCCTTTGAAGACAGAACCACAGCCTCCTTCTCCAAGCTTTTCTTTGAAGGAATTAGTCATTTTCTTGACATCCATATAGCTATATCTCTTTGGAGCTAAGGATCCATGAGTTTTTAAGAAGGCCTCAACGTTTTGGTCATTCTTATTTATGACCCTCCAAAATCTCGGGGATGATAAATCATTATCAAACGAGGGCTCCTTTTTCAAACATTGGATTAGCTTTATAGTAGATAGACACAATACCACTGCACCAAATGCGGCCATTACACCTGTAAATGAAAGGTGACGTTGCAAGTTACAATCAGTTTAGTTCATCTTCATGTTTCAAAAAAAAAAAAGTTTAGTTCATCCATGAGATCAATGTCATGATTAATACACGATATGGATTCATACTACAGAACATAACGAACAATATTTTTATAAATCAGGCTTGATGTTTCAGCAAGCATTCTTGAAATCCCTAGTCAAACAAAGAGGGGTGTTGTGCATATATACCCTACAAATATCTCTTGTATATTTGAATTCCCAAATGCAGCAATCAGCATAGTCATGAAAAACACAGGATCACCCCGCCATTACATTAGTTGTATTAAATCCAACCACTCTGCTGGCTTTCAACTCGTCATCTTTCAGCTAGAAGAGAATACTATGGGAGTTTAAAGATCAATAAGGATTACTAATATTTTCTGGTTATGCATACCTATAATGATCTTGCTCTTCCTTCGAGTAGACCCCAGATAAATCGCTGCACCTGCATAGCCGCATGGAAAACAACATGACTTACTACAATTGCTCTCAGCGAGAAAAAATTTCACGCGTTGCATTAAGCTAAATTAATCAATCTACCAAAAGGAGATGGGAACAAGTAATTAACAAGATGCATTTTACGAAGAAAATAAAAACAAAAAGAACTGCACGCTTTTAAATAATACTAATAACTAGAAAAAGTAGTAAAGAAGAACGAGTTGGATCGGCCTTCTGCCTTAATTTTGTTCGGGGCCTTTGGGCTATAAAAGGTCAAACTTTGAATTATTGGTCAATTTTCATTGCATATAGGAAAAGCGAACAAAAAGAACCATACACATTTCTATTACATGGGATCATAAATTTATAGTTACCATTTATGCATCTGTTCTGAGGAGATCCATCACAGAAACATACAAAGGTGGTATTTTCAAAACCGCAACGTCCACCCCTTCTTTGGCATGCAGTGCAGTCAGTACTTACTGATGAATTCCATGTCAAAACAAAACCCTCTTTCACCAAGTCAGAGTACTTCTTTGTGATCAAAGAATCTAAACTCATTCCTTCCTCCATATCTATAGGAACACTAACTAAGGACGCTGGATTCCAAGTTGTTGTCAATAGACTTGGTTATTCCAACTACTAGCAAGGCTGTGTGCACTTGCTATCCTTCACATTGGGCTAAGCCTAAATTCTCCTCCAAACCTAATCTTACTCTTTTGCTACCCCTATTAACTCTGACTTTCCACAATTGTGCCTGCATTTAATTATTCGACTCCCATACATAAACAACATAAGTTACTATTCTCTCATTAAAATAAGGCCAAGTCATGAAAAAAAATCAGAGTTAACAGAGCATTATAGCCTAAAATAACAAAGTAAAAAACACTCCCGTAAAATTGGTAGGTGATATAAAAATAGTCTCCATATATTGCTCACCAAGACAATGCCAACATCATTTAGGGTTACACGAATGTTACTCTATCCAATTTCAAAGTGAAACTCAAACAAAGATTAACTGGCCAGTTTAGTTTAAAGTATGTAATCAGGGATCTCATCCTCCTACATGCAGCTGCAACAAAGGCTGATCATGGATTTCCGTCTCCTCAATAATCTGCTCCATTATCTTTGTATCTTCTTCCCCTATTTCTTTCAGTGAAACTAAGGTGTTCTTGTGAGGGAATACTACCAAAATCCGTTCCTTAAAATCAAAAAGGATTTTCAACAAGGTGATGGTAACAACATGCATTATATGCAGGAAAAAACAACAACAAAAAGAATCATACCCATTTTTGTTACATGGGAACAAGAAATTATAAATTAGATAAATTTATAGTTACCATTTATGCAGCTTCTCTGATGAGATCCATTGAGATAGAAACATACAAATTTAGTATTTTCAGAACCGCAACGTCCACCGCTTCTTTGGCATTCATTGCAGTCACTTACTGATGAGTTCCATGTCAAAATAAAACCCTTTTTAATCAAGTCAGAGTACTGCTTTTCCATCAAAGTATTTAAACTCGTTCCTTCGTCCATCTCAATAGGAACATTAACTAAGGACTCACACTTCTTTGAACTAGAATTCACAAATTCAAATCCCCCTTCTTCATGGATGATTGTTGCATAAGAACTAAGATTCTTATATGAATTTTTCGTACAAGTGATAGGAAATACGAAGTATTCTTCAGGAACCAAACTACAGTTACAGAAGAAGTGCAGATCAATGTGGTAATCACTAAATGAGAAAGGCGATCCGACAACGGTGAAATTCTGATGAGGAATTGGACAACTTGGTTCATTAAAAATTGCAGCAGCGTTAGTCACTAAAAGCGACTGGTTTTCGTAAGAGATGTTGCGTATAAGGTAATATTCCTCGGATAAATGAAGAATAGGAATTTTGTCATCAGTACAAGAAACATGAAAGCCAGGGTGACCACAGTATGATTCTTGTTCACCATTAATCCAAAACGAATAGCTTATGGTTAGATTGGCTCCACAAGTTTTAGGTTCACAAGCTCTGAATGTTGTATTTTCTCCTAAAACAGTTTCTAGTAAGATAAATAAAATGATAGTATCGAGTAAGACTGGGAAGAAGAATTCAAAATTCAACATGTTTAATTTAATTCAAAATTGAGCTAAGGAGATGTTAATGAAGGAAATTAGAGAAAACATGATTCATGGTAAAAAGAAAAGAGATGGCTTGCCTTGCTGGTAGTAGTGATCATCTTCAATCTTGAGCCAGAACCTCCACTGGGCATGACGGGATATAATGAAAAGACTAGTCGTGGTTCACATTAGCAAATTCCACAGCCACCTTCTCTTTTCGAGCTATCCAACTTTGACTTCTGTAAGTTGACTTACACTGATGTTTAAATTGACTGAGAAATAAGTTGCAAGACTTGTATTATTACTCCTCACAAACCACATGTTTTTCATCTTTTGCTTCTAGAAACACACCCATTGAAAATTTGGGATGAACCCACTCAGGAGTTTTCCTTCAAAATCGATACAGATTACCTACTGGAGACTTTTGTATCACAAAACCAGTGTTTGTAGTTTTACTTTTTTGGCAAAAATATTTTCCGTTTCACACACAAGTTTCCATACAGTAGGTATTCTCTCTCTCTTTTTTTTTTATTTAAATTCTTTATTGCTCTCAAACTAACAATCAGATTGAGTTCATTTTATCTTATTTTGTTTTCAGATGATGTCTAAAACATAAAATTTGCACCAGACAGTACCCAAGGAACAAAGAAGAATCAGAAGAGGAGAGTGAAGATGGAACACGTAAACCATCTTCTTTTTTTTGGTATCTTTCGCTCTAACCTTTTTTCTGCAAATCCAAAATGGTCCTGATTTTCTCAATGCAACGCACTGAATGATAAAATCAATTATACATGCTCATATTTACTTTTTTAGTTCAAATTCTTGTTTAGACATAACGAGTTTCAAAATCAGTTATAAAATTCTTTACCATGCAACTTACATCACCTCCACGAAAAATGAAGTGCAACAACCACTGTTCTGTTATGATATTGAGATGGTTGAGGAAGAAATTGATGGTTGCTGCAAATTCGGAGGAGTAGAAAGGAAAGGTTTTGGTGGGATCTCTAAGGCTTCGACATTTCCTTCCAGCATTTCCAACACTTTACTCATTGAAGGTCGATTCAGGGGATTCGTTTGTATGCACCACAAACCTACTACAATCATTTTTTTGGTAGCGTCCTCTCTTTCTTTGGTCATTACCCCATGAAGACCAAGATCTTGGTCCTGAATAAGACGATCATAAATCCAGTCTGGAAAATAAAGTTGTGAAGAATGGTTCATCCCCACTTTGACATCAAAGTTCTTTCTACTCCCGACCACTTCTAGCACCATCATTCCATAGCTATACACATCTGACTTGTGAGAAATACCACCAAAGTTTCTACTGAACACTTCTGGAGCTATGTAACCAGCAGTCCCTCTAGCACCCAACATAGATATGATACTCTCCTTTTGAGGACAAAGCTTTGCTAGTCCAAAATCCGCTATCTTTGGAGAAAACTCTTCATCTAAGAGAATGTTATGAGGTTTTATGTCAAAATGTAGAATTCGTGTGGTACAACCACGGTGTAAGTACTCAAGTCCACGAGCAATTCCAATTGCAAATTGGTATAATATTTCCCATCCTACGATAAGACCACTTGGTTCTGATGATGCTAGATCTTTGCCGTAAATGAATCTGTCAAGTGAACCATTAGGCATAAATTCATATATAAGAGCTTTTTGGTTATGCTTACCATAACAAAAACCTAGTAGCGTAACAATGTTAACATGAGAAGTCCTACTAATGCTTGCAACCTCATTGATGAAGTCTTCTCCATTGTCATCCCTATTTGGTTTGCTGACTAGAACCTTCACAGCAACCAGACGACCATCATGAAGCCTTCCTTTGAAGACAGAACCACAGCCTCCTTCTCCAAGCTTTTCTTTGAAGGAATTAGTCATTTTCTTGACATCCATATAGCTATATCTCTTTGGAGCTAAGGATCCATGAGTTCTTAAGAAGGCCTCAATGTTTTGGTCATTCTTATTTATGACCCTCCAAAATCTCGGGGATGATAAATCATTATCAAACGAGGGCTCCTTTTTCAAGCATTGGATTAGCTTTATAGTAGATAGACACAATACCACTGCACCAAATGCGGCCATTACACCTATAAATGAAAGGTGACGTTGCAAGTTGCAATCAGTTTGGTTCATCTTCATGTTTCAAAAAAAAAGTTTAGTTCATCCATGAGATCAATGTCATGATTAATACACGATATGGATTCATACTACAGAACATAACGAACAATATTTTTATAAATCAGGCTTGATGTTTCGGTAAGCATTCTTGAAATCCCTAGTCAAACAAAGAGGGGTGTTGTGCATATATACCCTACAAATATCTCTTGTATATTTTAATTCCCAGATGCAGCAATCAGCATAGTCATGAAAAACACAGGATCACCCCGCCATTATATTAGTTGTATTAAATCCAACCACTCTGCTAGCTTTCAACTCGTCATCTTTCATCTAGAAGAGAATACTATGGGAGTTTAAAGCTCAATAAGGATTACTAATATTTTCTGGTTATGCATACCTATAATGATCTTGCTCTTCCTTCGAGTAGACCCCAGATAAATCGCTGCACCTGCATAGCCGCATGGAAAACACCATGACTTACTACAATTGCTCTCAGCGAGAAAAAATTTCACGCGATGCATTAAGCTAAATTAATCAATCTACCAAAAGGAGATGGGAATAAGTAATTAACAAGATGCATTTTACGAAGAAAATAAAAACAAAAAGAACTGCACGCTTTTAAATAATACTAATAACTAGAAAAAGTAGTAAAGAATAACGAGTTGGATCGGCCTTCTGCCTTAATTTTGTTTGGGGCCTTTGGGCTATAGAAGGTCAAACTTTGAATTATTAGTCAATTTTCATTGCATATAGGAAAAGCGAATAAAAAGAACCATACACATTTCTATTACATGGGATCATAAATTTATAGTTACCATTTATGCATCTGTTCTGAGGAGATCCATCACAGAAACATACAAAGGTAGTATTTTCAAAACCGCAACGTCCACCCCTTCTTTGGCATGCAGTGCAGTCAGTACTTACTGATGAATTCCATGTCAAAACAAAACCCTCTTTCACCAAGTCAGAGTACTGCTTTGTCATCAAAGAATCTAAACTCATTCCTTCCTCCATATCTATAGGAACACTAACTAAGGACTCACAATTCTCAGAGCTAGAGTTCATAAATTTTTTCCCCTCTTGTCCACGGATGATTGTTGCATAAGAAGAAAGACTCTCATTTGAACCTTTTGCACAAGTGATTGGAAATACAGAATAATTGGTAGGAACCAAACTACAGTTGTAGAAGAAATATAGATCAATATGATAGGTACTGAGCAAGAAAGGTGAGCCGACGACGGTGAAGTTCCGATGAGGAATTGGACAATTTGGTTCATCATAAATTGCAGCAGCATTTGTCAGTATAAGCGACTGGTTTTTGTAAAAAATGTTGTGTATAAGGTAATCTTCATCGGATATATGAAGAATAGGAATTTTTCCTTCGGTGCAAGATATCTGAAATTCAGGGTGACCACAATATGATTCATGTTCACCATTTATCCAAAATGGATAGCTTATGGTTATATTGGCTCCACAATTTTTGGGTTCACAAGCTCTGAATGTTGTGTTTTGAGTACTATTTTCTCCTAAAACAGTTTCTAGTAAGATAATGAAAATGATGATATCAAGTAAGACTGGAAAGAAGAATTCATTCGACATATTTTGATAAAGGAAGAACTAAAACAACATAGGGAGAATATACGTATATATTGAGTGGTCTTAAAGAGAGCAGTGGAAAGATAATGTAAAACATGAGGAAGTGGTCTAACATTTATACAAGTTACTGGCAAAACCGTGTTGGGTGACGGAGGGAAATAGGGACTTGATTCCGAGTTTTGGTAAGACTAGGTTTGGTTTATTGATATTATTTTCATGTGTTGTGTGGTCAAACATGTGATGGTCATATACTCATATAGATTTTTCTTTTTAATTTCTAATTGGCTCGCTGCTGTGAACTGATGCATAGCCAATAAACATACATCGCGTATGTGGTATAGATATGAAAAACAATAATAATAATATTGTGGTTAATCCCAATCAAAAATATTTTATAACTGCATAGACACTACAATACCACTAAAAATTCCTGGCTTGATTGGGTACACGCAAATTAATTGGGTATACCAAATGATACAAAATAAGGTCATTTTGAACTAAAACACAAAGCCCCTTATCCACATATTTACAAAAAAGGGCTAATGTACCCTTGATTAATTAACACTAATAAATGTGATTAGGATAATTAATTTAATTAGTTAATTAGTTGATTAAAAATTTGAAATTAGGTTTTATTTTAGATCGAACTCATGGATGTGGGTAGACTTTTGAATTTTTTTTTTTTTTTAAGAATTCTACTTGTAACGGAAATGAAATCGTACTACCCAAACACTTATAAATATGGGATTGTAGAGCCGTTTGGCGATTTTATACTCAAAATTATAGAAGGAATCAACAATTTCAGTTCTGAAAGTATGAAAAGTTGGCAAGGTCTACGGATGAAGAACATGCCGACTATATCCGGCCGGCAAGGTCTGCGGATGAAGAACATGCCGACAACTTATCGCCGGCAAGGTCGATAAAAAAAATACCCTGCCGACTATAGGAGTTTTGACATACAAAGAAGGTGTTACAAATGCATGATTAGTCGACAAGGTATTAATTTCATAACCTGCCGACTAAAATATAAGCGGCAAGGTATAGAGATGGATATCTTGCCGACCCTGTAACTGCTAATTTCAGAGATGAAAAGTCGGTATGGTATTCAACATTATACCCTGCTGACTATATTATAGTCGGCAAGGTCGACAAAAAATACCTTGCCGACTTTTGGTTCGTTTTGATTCTTCGTTTTTTTTTTTTTTGATTGCACATGTATAGTTAGAGTGTAGAAGAAAGATTTTGATTGTTTTTTAATATGTTTTGGTCTGCATGGTTTTTTAGTATGTGCAATTTGGTTTTTTAACACCTTTTAGACACCCCTTAGCACAATAGTTTGGATAGGAATAAAATGGGTATACCCCAATTAATCTGGGTATACCCCAATCTCGCCAGGTAAAAATTCAATGAAAGTGCAAAGACAAGAAATAACATATATATAATATTTTTTTGATAGCTTGGTACAAGGGTCCCTGTACTACTCCTAAATTCCATTCATTTAGGTATTTTAGCAATTACAAGGGTTCAAACTCTAACCTTCGCAGTGTGAAGGAGCATGAGAACCATCAGTCCACTTGATCGTTCTCAAGAAATAACAAATGTCAAACTGCCCGTGGCCACCTTAACGCCCATACACCCGGACTTTTCCCATTCGAATTTACCCCCGCATGCCACTTTAGTTTATTGGAAGACTCTTTTTAAAGTTACCATACTATGCCTCTACTAATTTTTTTTTTTCTTTTCTTTTTTTGTGAAAAGAGCCGCCGTGGCATATTATTAAAAATCTAATTAGGTACAACATCGATGGAGGGAAGCCCAGCAACAAGCTGAACCCCAACACCCTTTTGAATGGAAATACCTAATCTATAAAAAAGAGAATTGCCAATCTTATAGTTAAGGTCATAATTAGCTATGAAATTTCTCAACCTCTTCAAAAAAACAACCATGTCTTCACCAAGTTCACCCAAAGTAGTAAAAGCAAGCACTCCAAAACCATAACCATGAACTGAGCAATTATCCAAATACTTGGTGTGCTTACGCGAGATAGCATCAGAAATGACAACTCCCGGAGTAAACACGCGACCGTTGTTACCAGCAAAAGGTAAAACACCTGTAACATCGAAGCAAACATCTTGACCATTTTCCCAGTTGTAGAAGATAATATCAGCGGGCCTTAGAGCCTTTGCATCGTCAGATAAAAAGCCAAAATTAACTTCCTTCCTAGCCGCAACCCCTTCCTTGTAATATATATCGGAGAGGACATCTCCGACAAAGCGATTAACTTCATCGTCAGATAAAAAGCCAAGATTAACTTTTTTTTTTTTTTTTAAAAGGGCAATATATTAAAAGTTAATGTTCATTAAAGCGATGAGCATTAGACAAAAACAAAATATAAGTTAGTTGTTACTTGTAACAGCTTCCCAATTACATAGAAGAGTACTTAAAGAAAAACCTTCAAAAAGCTTAGTATTTAAAGACCAGTTGAAAATAGTACATTTGATCGAAACTATTAGCTGGTTGAAACTCCTTTTCTTGTTATTATAAAGCCTGCAGTTCCACTCCATCCAAATGTTCCACCAAATTGCAAAAGGAAGAATTCCCCAAATCTTTTCTTATCATTAATTTTGCTACTCTTCTTATTTGACCACTCCCAAATGTTGGTCTTGATACTTTTTGAAAACACTCAATTTTCTCCAAAACTTTCCAAGAAGTACTGCCAAACTTTCTTAGTCTCCGGACAGTGTAGGAAAAGATGATTATGGGTTTCCTGTTCGACATCACACAATAAGAAAATGCTAGAGTTTACCTTACCCGCTTTCAATAAGTAATCCAGAGTTGGTGCTCCTTGGTAAAAAATACACCACACTAGAAACGACACCTTCAATGGAATCTTGGGATTCCAGACCTGTCTATAAGGAAAATCCAAAAACCCATCGACATCCAGCGAAGCATAACAATTGGCCACCAAAAAATCAGCAGCAAAATTCCACTTTCTAGAGTCATCTTCTACACTGTTGTGTAAAGTTGTTGTAAAATTTTCCAGAACCTGAAGCATCATAACTACTTCACCTAATTCATGTTCTCTTAGGTTTCTCTTAAAATAAAAATTCCAAGCCCCTTGATCAGAGATCATATCCCTAGCAGTAGCACTTTTTTTTCTAGAGAGCTTGAATAGGGTTGGAAATCTTTCCTTGAGAGTATTCTCCCCTATCCAGATGTCAAACCAGAATAAAATACTAGAACCATTGTTTAAAGTGAGTGTAGTATTATCCATAACATAGTTCTTGGACTTAAAAATTCCAGCCCACAAACTATGATCAGCATACTTAAAATAAGAATTAGGGAAAAAAGAATTTTGGTTACCTCTAAACTTCTCATGAATGATTTGTCTCCACAAAACATCTTTCTCTTTACCGTATCTCCAGATCCACTTGCAGTGTAAAGATTTATTTACTAACTTGATCTTCTTAATACCAAGTCCACCACGCGGTTTAGGTACCTTTGCCTTGGACCAGCCCACCCAACTTCGTCTCTTTGTAGATGTCGAAGAACCACGGAGAAAGTTTCTCATAATATTCTCAATCTCCTTCACCACAGACATAGGAATCTGAAACATATTAAGATAGTAAGTCGGAAGAATGGATATAACACTGTTAATCGATATTAATATTTGTCCCTTAGAAATATATTTTCTCTTCCAAGTACTAAGCCTTTGTTGGCACTTCTGAATAATCACATCACATATAACCTTGTTCATTGACTTACTGCCTAGTGGTATGCCTAAGTAATTAATAGGAAAATCTACCAATTGGCAGCCCAGAGCATTAACACAGTCTAAGCCATTATGATCACCTGTACCGGCAATAACATTTTTTCTAAAATTCACTATCAAGTCGGTTACTAACTGAAAGTCAAATAAATTTTTCTTCAAAACAACAATTTGATCTTCCAAGTTGTCTAGAAAGACCATTAAGTCATCCGCGAACTGTAGGTGATTAACAACTGTCCCATTATCCGCAACTTGAAAACCCGAAATAAGATCCAAATAAGCAACCTTTTAATCATTTTAAAGAGGATTTCAGCAATCACAATAAATAAGAATGGGGATATCAGACCGCCTTGCCTAATACCCTTTTGATTGTTGAATAACTGCGTAGCCTCACTATTAATCAAAACAACAAATCTAGCATTAGGAATACACCATTTTTTAGTGAGGGGAAATCGAGAGAGCATGATTCATGGTAACAACAAGAAAATAGTAGGAGTGATCATCTGAGTCAAAAATTCGGCAGTTGTTCTTGTACTTGTTTTACTTCGGGGTAGCCGTCTAGCAGGATATAATAAAAAGACTAGTTAGTGGTACACATTTGCAAGTACATAACTGACCAATTTTTCTTTTTGATCTTTTTTGAGCTTATCTTAGGACTGAAAATTGAGCTGCAAGACTATTCGGTAATATACTGACGGGAAGGATGAAAATTTTAACAGGCGGCCAAGTGCCAGTATGACCCGTAGGGTCCAAGAGATCCCATGGGAATCAATGGTCCGTCATTGAAAGATCATTTGTCACTCAAACTAAGCAGCTGCTTCAGTAACTCCAGCTTATTTAACCTTAACTAACTTTTCAATTTTCACAGCTTTCGTCCAAGCAGCAGTAGTTATTTTTAATTTAACATTAGGGGGAATTAGGAGATCATCTATTAAAAATTATGGTTTTTGTACCGAACTAGTACAAGTGATGAATGAATTACTTGGTAGCAAGCTACCTTCTCTCTGAAAACCAGAGCCTAGTTTATCTTCCAAAGGAAAATATGATTTTTCATTAATTAGGTTCTTTTTTACATGGTCATTGGTTTTTAAACACCCACTCCTGGCTGACTTACGCCAGAATTACATCAAATACAGACTCAGAACTCTAGGAAATAACCTAGCTACTCATTCTTATTCTAACAAATTAAGCCCAACAGTAATACAAAGTCTAAAAGCAAATATTAGTCCATGTATCCCAATTCAAAATCCCAATACGCTGAGGAGTATATGACATTGCCTCCCCCATTTAAGCATCCTTGTCCTCAAAGATGAAATCTGGGAATTGAGCTTGCATATGTGATGTGTCCTCCCATGTTTCATCTTCAGAGGTGGAGTTAGACCACTGGATCAAGACCTGAGGTACTGACAAGCCACCACTGAGTGTAAGGAGAGCCTCTGGTTCAATAACATAATGTCCATTGTGATGAACTAGTGGTAGTTGAGGCAATGTTGCTGCAATAAGACTAATCTTCTTCTTTAGTTGTGAGACATGAAATATAAGATGTATGCGAGAACCCATTGGCAGCTTTAACTTGTAAGCAACAACACCAATGCGCCGAAGAACCTCAAATGGCCCAAAATATTTGGAAGAGAGCTTGAAGTTCTTCTTAATAGCAACTGAAGTCTGTCGATAGGGTTGACGTTTCAGAAACACCATATCACCCACTACAAATTCCCTGTCTGACCTTTTTTTGTCGGTGAAGAACTTCATTATGCTCTGAGCTTTAAAGAGATCATTCTTGAGCAGTTGGAGCATAATATCCCTCTCCTGTAAGTAATCCTCAACAGTAGCCACAGAAGTAGGAGTATGAATTGGAAATACCAAATGGGGACCCATATAATGCTTGGAAAGGAGACATTTTGAGGCTGGTATGATAATTGGTGTTAAACCATATTCTGCTAAGGCCAACCACTGAACCCAATGCTTAGGCTGTGAACCTGACATGCATCGTAAATATTGTTCTACATATGCGTTTGTTCTTTCAGTTTGACCATCAATCTGAAGATGGTAAGATGAGCTCAGTTTCAGTGTAGTACCTAGAGATTTAAACAAGGCTTGCCAGAACTAACTTATGAAAATTTTGTCTCTGTAAGTTACAATAGTAGTAGGTAAACCATGCAGTTTAAAAATATTGGAGAGGAATTTCTTAGCAACTGTGATGGCAGTGAAAGGGTGGCTAAGTGGGATAAAATGGCTATACTTGGTTAGGCGATCTACTATCAAAATGACATTTTTTTGAAAGGACATAGGCAAACCTTTGATGAAATCCAAAGAGATCTCCTTCCAAGCTGTATCATGAATTGAAAGAGGTTGTAGAAGACCTTCAGGAAAAGATTGTTCGCCTTTGTTGCATTGGCAGATGTCGCAGATGGAGACAAACTGGATGATGTCTTTCTTCATGAGAGGCCAAAAGAAATGTTCTTTTGCTCTGTTGTAAGTACCTACAATGCCAAAATGGCCACCCACTGCAGAGGAGTTTACTGAATGTAGAATAGAGGATAGAATGTCATTACCTGACCCAATATATAACCTTCTTTTGAACCTCAACATTCCTTGTTGGTAAGTATAATGATATAGTGTTGGAGAGATAAATAGCTTCTGAATGAGCTGTTGTGCTACATCATCTGAATCATAGCTGAAGATAATATCAACAGTCCATTGGGGTTGAGATACAGACAAAGCAGAATAAGAAGTATGGGGCAACCTGGAAAGTGCATCAACAACCTTATTGTCCCGACTCTTCTTATACCTGATGACATAGTTGAAACCCATTAGCTTGACTATCCATTTCTGTTGTAGTGCTGAGGAGAGTTTCTGTTCCATCAGGTACTTCAAACTTTGGTGATCTGTGTTAATGGAAAATTGGCCGTGACTGAGATAGTATTTCCACTTCTGAACTTCCATTACAATGGCCAAGAATTCCTTCTCGTATGTAGATAATGCAAATGCTTTTGGTCCCATAGGCCTACTGAAAAATGCAATGGGTATGTTATCTTGTAGAAGCACAACACCTACACCTCTTGAGCATGCATCAGTCTCCAAGGTGAAAGTTTTGTTGAAATCAGGTAAAGCCAAAAATGGTGCTTGAGTCATGGCTGACTTGATAGAAGAAAATGCTACAATTGCATCATCAGTCCAAATGAATGAGTCATTTTTCAACATCTCTGTGAGTGGTTTACAGATATTTCCATACCATTTGATAAATTTACAATAAAATCCATTCAGTCCTAAAAGCCCTCGTAGTTGCTTCAAGTTTTGTGGTTGAGGCCAACTGAACATAGCAACAACCTTATCAGGATCTGCAGCTACCCCACTACCAGTGATCAAGTATCCCAAGTACTCTAGTTGAGGCTGAGCAAAAGTGCATTTGGATAAATTAGCGTATAAGGAATGTTTGCGTAGCAAGGAAAAAACTAGATGAAGGTGCTTCAGATGATCTGCAAGAAATGAGCTGTAGACAAGAATATCGTCGAAGAATACCAGAACAAACTTGCGAAGAAATGGCTGAAATACTTCATTCATCAATGCCTGGAATGTTGCAGGCGCATTTGTAAGGCCGAAAGGCATGACTCGAAACTCGTAATGTCCATGATGAGTGTGAAATGCAGTCTTGGGGATATCTGGTGGGTATATTAATATCTGATGGTAACCCGATAGTGAATCAATTTTTGTAAAAATGGTAGCACCATGCAAGTCATCTAACAGTTCATCAATTAAGGGAATATGGAACTTATCCTTCACTATCATGTCATTGAGCTTACGATAATCAACGCAGAATCTCCACGTACCATCTTTCTTCTTCACCAAAATGATTAATGATGCAAAGGGGATATGACTCTTTTGGATGAGCCATGTAGAAAACATTTCTTGTACTAGCTGTTCAACTACAACTTTATGAATAAAAGGACACTTTTATGGCCTTCGCGAAGTAGGTATTTAATTAGGTTTAAGTGAGATTTTATGATCCAATGGACGAGAAAGTGGCAGTTGGGTAGGCTTAGAAAAAACATCAGTAAATGAGTCTATTAAAGTAGAAACTTCACTAGGAACTGGATGTACTGGAGTAGCATTAATGTGAAAAAAATTGACCAATCAAAGCTGGTGCTTTACTCTTGATGAATTTTTTAAAGGCAATAGCAGTGAGAATACTGAGAGAAGGTTTAGAAGAGCTTCCTCGCAATGTAATTTGACACCCATCATGTAAAAAGGAAATTGTGAGTTTAGTAAAGGTAAAGAGTACATCACCTAGTTGTCGCAACCAATCTGCCCCAAGCATCATGTCACAACCACCGAGAGGAAGAGCATGTAATTCAGCAGAAAAATTGTACCCCTGCATTTCCCACTGAAGGTTGATACATATACCTTTGCTGATGTTGTTATCCCCATTTGCAACAGTCACAAGCATATGATCTGTTGGTGAAATATGTACACCAAGCTTGTCTTCAATGTAAGAATCGATGAAGCTATGAGTACTACCTGTGTCGATCAAAACCATTATAGGGTGATTATTGAGATGTCCCGAAATACGAATAGTGTCATGTACATAATGGCCTGTCAGGGCATGCAATGAAATCTCCATAGTGGTGTCAGAACTAGAGGGAGAATCTGTCATAGGCTCATCAGGTGATGCATCACTTTGATCATTAGGTCCTCCTCATTAGAAACAAGCATAAATAATCGTTGAGTCTTGAAAATGTGGCTAGCTCTGTAGAATTCATCACAGTTATAACAGAGGCTTTTATCTCTGTGAATTTTCATTTGTTGAGGGGTAAGTTTCTTGATAGGTGGAAGTAGGGGGTCAGTTTTAGTAGGTATAGGGGGATGAGTAATGATAGGGGTTGTAGAAGAAGTAGAAGATTTATGAAAATTGGGCTAGGGAGACAAAAATTATTTGGTTGTGGAAGGGTTCTGAGGAATGAAAATGGGTGAAGGAAATAATGGCCGAGAAGGGTTTTTAACCGGTTTAGTAGAGTTAACAAGTGAAGCTTGTTGCATCCTGGCCAAGTAGAAAGCACGAGAAGTATCCTCTGGCTTAAACATTTGAAATATAGTGCAAATTTCATCCTTCAAACCACTAATAAAACTCAGAGCATAGAAAGACTCAGGCAATGTTGGATTATTGGCTATATAAGCTTTAAAGTGTTCAAATCTATCATAATAATCTTCAACTGTAGTAGTCTGAGACAACTTGTTAAAACTACCAACATAATTATCATTTGCTACATCCTCAAATCTAACACACATATCATGAACATATGTGTCCCAAGACATATTATGCTTACCCTGTTGATAATTTAAGAACCATGGATCCACTTTAGAATCAAAATGGATTGCAGCCATATCAACTCGGTCTGAATCGAAAAAATTATGAAAATAAAAATATCTTTCACATTTTTGAGCCCAACCCCTTGGACTAGTTCCATCAAATCGTGGAAAATCAACCTTGGGTGTTCGAGAAAACTTGCTAGGAGGAGTAGATTTGATCACCTCATGATTCCTTTAGCTCCCTTTGTTGAATCTTCTTTAGAACCAGAAGGTGAACCAGGATCCATAGTTGCATACGATTATTCCTCAGGTGAAGGATAAGAAGGGTCTGTAAGGCTTTGAAGATACGTTCGAAATTAGCATTCGCTCTAGCCTCAACAGTAGCACGAGCAGCTGATTCTTCAGTAAGAACCTTCAATTGTTCACGAATTGCTAGGATTGCAGCAGAATTTTCTTGAGAAATTGAGTGAACATCTTTAATAGTATGTTTCTCTCCCAACGTCATGATTCAGGTCCCAGAATGGAGTCTGATACCAATTGTACTGAACTAGTACAAGAGATGAATGAATTACTTAGTAGCAAGCTACCTTCTCTCTGAAAACCAGATCCTAGTTTATCTTCTAAAGGAAAATAAGGTTTTTCATTCATTAGGTTCTTTTTTACATAATCGTTGGTCTTTAAACATCCACTCCTGGCTGACTTAATCCTACACCAGGATTACACCAAATACAAACTCAGAACTCTAGGAAATAACCTAACTACTCATTCTTATTCTAACAAATTACGCCCAACAATAATACAAAGTCTAAAAGCAAATATTGGTCCATGTATCCCAATTCACAGGCCCAATACGCTGAGGAGTACATGATAGTTTTGATGATAGTTAATGTCACCTCATGAAACAATCTGAATTATGCTGCCTTGGAAATGAAGCACAGTGAACGGCATAACTAAGACCCTATTTAAGTATTTAATTTTTTTAGTCGCAATTTCTTAGACACATTTCCATCCATAATCTTCAAAATGAGTCATAAATTATTTACCATGTTACATCAACAGTATAGCCTATGAAAAACGAAGTGCAACACTGTACTAATGTAGTGTTATGATGTCGAGATGGTTAAGGAAGAAATTGATTGCTGCTGCAAATTTGGAGGAGAAGAAAGAAAAGGTTTGGGTGGAATCTCTAAGGCTTCGATACTTCCTTCCAACATTTCCAACACTTCACTCATTGAAGGACGATTCAGTGGATTCGTTTGTATGCACCACAAACCAACTATGATCATCTTTTTTGTAGCATCCTCCCTTTATTCAGTCAGTATACCATCAAGACCCAGATCTTGGTCCTGAATAAGACGATCATAAATCCAGTCTAGAAAATACATTTGTGAAGAATGGTCCATCCCCACTTTCACATCAAAGTTTTTTCTACTCCCAACCATTTCTAACACCATCATTCCATAGTCGTACACGTCTGATTTGTTAGAATTGCCCCCAAAGTTTCTACTGAACACTTCTGGAGCTATGTAACCAGCAGTCCCTCTAACTCCCAACACAGACATGCAAGTGCTATCCTTAAAAGGACAACGCTTGGCTAGTCCAAAATCCGATATCTTCGGACGAAACTCCTCATCCAAGAGAATGTTATGAGGTTTTATGTCGAAATGTAGAATTTTAGTGGTACAACCACGGTGTAAGTACTCGAGTCCACGAGAAATTCCAATTGCAACGTGGAATAATATTTCTCATCCTACAGTAAGACCTGATTCCGGTGATGCATTTTTGCCATAAATGAATTTTTCAAGTGAACCATTAGGCATAAATTCATATATAAGAGCTCTTTTGTTGTTCTTATCATAAGAAAATGTAAGATAATTTCTTATACGATGATTATCTCTATTGGGTCCATGTGATAATCTGGTTATGTTTAGGATATTGCTAAATATCTAATCCATGGTTTATATAAGGAGTTAGTATCCTATTTATGCTCTTCCTTGATGGACGGTCGAGATCTAATGTTTAATATTAAAACCCTAGGAACTTGGTCCTCTCTCTACCTAAGAAAGGGAAACAATAACCATTACTATTGTATCCAAGGATTTTACTCATTACGGCTAAGGTCAATAGAGAGAAACCATGACCTCCACAAGGTATTACCGCTGCTACAAAGATGATCGGTATCGTAACACGGATTAGCGCTACCAGGTATTCTCCATTAACAATTCTTGCATATTTTATCGTGTGATTATCGTGAAGTTCAGCGATCCTAAATTACGTTTCTATAAATTAAATCTTATAGTTGGCATCTATAGCTTGTGTTTAGGACTCATGATCGCCCGTTATTGTATGCAATAATAATATCGGCGAAAATAAAATAAAATTTTGGTTTGATCTTTTATTTTATTTTTATGTGATCCTAATCATTCTTATGGAATTGCATTCATTTTCTCATCTAATTATCATGACCCATAGCATACTCACATATCAAGTTTCTGTGTGATTTTCCATTACCTCGTCAAAATCCTGTGTGATTTTTCATTATCTCATCAAAATCAAGTCAGTTGAGAATTATGGTATACTACATAATTTAAGATCCTGTGGCCATTATTACTTATGATTTCTTATATATTTTATATTATCTCTCTCATGATTTTGGAAGAAAATACATTTCTACATTAATGACCTACTTAATTTTGGAGAAAAATATATTTTAATTTAATACTAATGTCCTACCCTTTATTTTATGTAAATAAATTAACATTTTTTGCTTAATGAGTTTATTTTTGGCCTGATGATTTTATTTTGGCATGTAAACAATAGAAAAAACCATTGTAAGAATATTATTTTTAAATAATGGCATAGAATGAGCATATGAGGTAATAATGATGATAAATGAAATGGAAGAATGTCGACATCATGTAGTCATAAACATGCATAATTGTGTTCTACTAAAGTCCATATATTATAATTGTCTTGTATGTTAAAGGGAGGTAAATTGGAGATATGATATAAATGAGAAAATATTTATTAGGCATTATATCTTTATGGCATGAATCAATAAGTGCTCTAAAGCAAATGAAGATAAACATGATATTTTCATCACGTGAATGGTTATTAAGACATTAAAAATTGGAAACATTAATATTTTATTGTGGGCATGTATACGTGTTAGTTAATATTAAGATAATGAGACAATATTAATTTTTAAAACTAATGAAACCAATTTTTATTGTAAATTAATTTACGCTTCCGCTTTATCGAAACAATAAAACGATTTTTTTTATCGAGTTTCATTATAAATTTTATGATCAAAACCATTTTTCCACACCATTAAATTTGTGTGTGGATTATGATATGGTTTGTGTGCTTGTGCTTTATGGTATGAGTTTTTCTCCCAATGATGATTTTTTTTTTGTCGAATGAGATTGTTGTCCTTAAGATCATTATGTCAAGACTCTTTAGTTATCACCACAGTGATACTAGAGTGTTTTATCTTAGCAATAATAAAAGGTTTATTGTAAGCACGAATATGCCAAACCATAAAGCAAGGTTCAACAATTATTATAATAATGACATTATTTTTGAGTCGTTTGGCAATCACCACAATGATGTCAAATAATTTCCAGTCATAATTGTTATAATGTCAAGTGCTTGTCAAGTGCTTATAAAATTATTTTGCTTAAATATATTAGAACAACAATTACCCACAGGTAATTTGAGTTCACATGTTTAAGAAAATTATTGAAGAATATGATCTTTATTTGATCATATATTATGGATATGAATCATTTTATGCTTTAACGAGTGTCTAATGTTATTTCTCGTTTTGACTATACTTTGACATAAAAATAAAGATCATGATTAAGAAAATGGGTCATAATTTTTCATTATTTCGTATAAAATTCATAAAAGAAAATTTACTTAAATCAAAGCATTTTCAAGTTGAGTAACCCATAATGGATTTTCATATTTTAAATGCGCAATCAAATATGTTACTGTAAGTCTAAAGCTCGGTGCATTTTTTAAAGAAGAAATAAAGAATTATTGTTTTTTGGGTTATTTCTTATATTTGTGAAAATCATTATCTACACTATAACATTAATCATAAGAATTTAACTAGAGATGCATCAAAGAACTTTTTTCAACGAAATTTTATTATTGAATTATACCTATAGACTTGCTTAATGCTCGATTTTGGTTTATGAAGGTTTATCACGTTTGGATATTTTTTTTTAATTAAAGGGTGTTGGACATTTTCACAGATTATATATGACATGCTTTTTGAATAAATGCTTACGATTAATGTTTCAGGGTTACTCATAATTGTTTATAATCTACTAATTTTATGATCAGATCAAGGATGTCCACATCATTGATTAGGACCATGCAATGTCACAAGAAAAGATAGTGTGATATTTGCAATTGTACATATTTGCTGGATTGTTTAGTTATCACCACAGTGATACTAAACTCTTATCTTGTAAGTATTGTATATTTTGAGTCCTTTTAGTTTGATTTAACGATTAGAACAATGCTGCTCACAAGTAGTTTTGGTTCACATGTTTAAACAAGCATTAAGTTTATCTAAATGTTTCATATACATGTAAAATAATAGCTACCCACAGGTGATTATTATCCCGATGTATTAGGTTGAACATTAGAATTATTTGAGTTTGTTAATACATGATAGAACGAGATTCTCCCACAGGTGATTCTAGTTGTGGTATTAAACAAACATAATATTGTGTGTATGAGAAGGTAAAATATGTACTAATGTTTTTCATGTCTCACATTGTTCCTTGATAAGGTTTTATCCATAGGAGAATCTTATTGAAGGTATGAAACTATTGCAATCTTAATTGTCATTTATCTCTATTATAAATTTCAGCTTTTGTTCTTATTAATTTTTGATTATGATTATTTTATAGACTCTTGATGGTCCATTTTTTGGAAGATAAATTTTTTTATCACCTGATGATTTTTCGCGTTACTGTGTACATCTGTCAATTGTATTATGAATCTCAATCCGTGGATGTTTTATCGAACATTCATCATTGAAATTGAGAGGCAATTATAGAGAAAGTGAAAATCATAAAGTCTGATAAAGGTGGTGAATATTTTGAAAGGTATGACAAAACAGGATAATATCCTAAATCTTTTACATAGTATCTCCAAAAGTTTGGATTTGTTGCTCAATACACAAGGCCAACTTATCCTTGGCATAATGGTGTATAACAAAAGTCAAAATCATACTTTTATGAAAATGGTTAGAAGCATGATGAGTTACGCATGATGACCACATATCAGTGAATGTATGTTCTTTCAACAACTGTGTAATTTAAATAGATTTCCGAGTAAAGCAGTTTCAAAGACACACTTTGGACTAGAATGGCTGGAAACCTAGTTTAAATCACATTTAAGTTATGGTTGTTCAGTTGGAAGTGAGAGCTTACATTCCAAAGAATGAAAACTGGATTTGGAAACTATTATTGGTTCATTGGTTTTCCTAAATAATCCAAATGGTATTCTTTAACGTTCTAACCGTAGTATGAGACTTATTGAAACCGAAAACATAAATTCGTTAATGATGGCATAATCAGTGGGAGTACGTGGATATATCTGTTCAAGAAATCATGATAATGATCCCTTTATTTAAGATTTCTACACATATTGTGAATCTTCTCATTATCAGAATGTTAGATAATGAAAGACCACAAATTACTGATCCAATACTCCATAATATAACTACTATCAATAAAGAAATTTTTTGATAACAACATGAACCAGCATTAAGAAGGTCTCAACAGAGATTGAAAGAAAGTTATTCATGTTGTTTCAGTGATTTTCTTACAAGAATTTATTACATTTTGATATGGAATGGCAAAGACTCGGTTTTAGGATCACAAATATTAGGTGTAATAATTTTGATTAATGGATTGATGCTATGTGAGCAAAAATCATTGGTTGAAAGTCAAGTCTCGGGTATTGTTTAATTGCTCGAAAGACACAAATCAGTTGTATGAAAGTGGGTTTCTGACCTAATACGACTTTAATAGCAATTTTAAACGGTATAAAGCAAGATTTATTGCCAAAGATTTTACTCTGAAACGATGCATTAATTATAAATAAGTTTTTCTCTCGTGTCAAAGAAAGACTTATTCAAAATTATCATAGTATTATTAGTAGCTCAGTATGACCTAAGAGTTGCATTAATTAAATGTGAAAATAGCCTTTATTAATGATAAATTTTTGTCTACAAATTTTAGAAATCAAAGTATGAAATTTAAGCAGCCTCCCATAATGGTGTATGAAATTCAACAAAACTATAAATGTTTCAAGTTTTGGATGAAATTATTACAGATTTATGCATATACCTCAAGATCAGTGGGAGAATTTCATACTCTTGGTCTTGTTTACTACCTACGAGTAGTAATCTTGACTTTATGCACATCTCTATATTTTTTGAAATAAAGGATATCAATGAAGCTTACCATGTGATAGTAATATCATATGGATTACTAAACCTCTCATATAAGGCATATATAGAATATTCAAAGAATTTTGAGATAATAACATATATTTAACAGATTTTATTTCATGTTGGATAGAAGATATAAATTTAATCTTCATTACTTCTTAATTCTGATATGAAAGTTATAACAAGTTGTTGATATGTTAACTAAATGCCTTAAGAATCGAAGAAAAAATTACGGGAAAGATATCAAGAATTTTGAGATACTATCTTAATTTTTATGTCTTATAATTAGTCAGTAAACCCAACTAAAGTTGATTGGGTTTTCAGACTTCATTTTTGTGGATGTATGGATTTTATAAATGGAGAATCCATTAATGCTAGTCCCACAATTGAGTTTGAATATTTATGACTGCGAGACTTAGAGACTTAAGGTTTGTCTCTACATTGCTGAAATTTATCGTCTTAGCTTCGCAGCATCAAAGCATGATATGTATACGAAGGGAGCAAAACACATGAACCTTGAGTATATATGCGTGAATTAGGAAATTCAGAAACAATGGTTGTTCATTTATCGCTTAAGCACAATTGCATTCGGCCATGCACTTAATGAATAATTACCTTTTAAGACCTCTTAAGAAAAGATTAAAATCTCAAGTCTGTGGGAGTAATTGCTTATTGAACTCAGCTAATTTATGTGCTTACTTTTGGACACTTATTGAGCTCTTATTAATGTTATTCTGAATTATTTTTGTATCCATGTTTAGTATACATTTATGTGAATGGATGAATGTTAACAGAAATCGTCTTTCTCAAAGACATCACTAAACCATTATGATACTTCTATTTAAGGCCTAGTTGAGCAATGTACTCATGTTGTGGTACATGGAAGGGAACATGTTGATAACAAGACAATGTGCAACCGCTATGACCCGCATGAATAGCTTATTTGATCAAGGTATTACATTAACCACTAAAGTTATTATTTAGCAATTACGCGCGCCTTATGTTTCCTGCAATTAACCATTTATAGATTATCACATGGACCAGTGGGAGAATGTAAGATAATTTCTTATACGATGATTATCTCTATTGGGCCCATGTGAGAATCTGGTTATATTTAGGATATTGCTAAATATCTAATCCATGGTTTATATAAGGAGTTAGTATCCTATTTATGCTCTTCCTTGATGGACGGTCGAGATCTAATATTTAATACTAAAACCCTAGGAACTGGGTCCTCTCTCTACCTATGAAAGGGAAACAATAACCATTACTATTGTATCCAAGGATTTTACTCATTACAGCTAAGGTCAAGAGAGGGAAACCATGACCTCCACAAGGTATTACCGCTGCTACAAAGATGATCGGTATCGTAACACGGATTAGCGCTACCAGGTATTCTCCATTAACCATTCTTTCATATTTTATCGTGTGATTATCATGAATTTCAACGATCCTAAATTACGTTTCTATAAATTAAATCTTATAGAAAATCCCAGTAGAGTAACAATATTAGCATGAGAAGTCCTACTAATGCTTGCAACCTCATTGATGAAGTCTTCACCAATTTTATCCATATTTGGTTTTCCAAGTGAAACCTTCACCGCAATAGGACAACCATCATGAAGCCTTCCTTTGAAGACAGAACCATACCCTCATTCTCCAAGCTCTTCTTCGAAGTAGTTAGTCATTTTCTCGACATCCATATAACTATATCTCTTTGGAGCTAAAGATCCATGAGTTTTTAGGAAAGCCTCAACATTTTGATCATTCTTATTTATGATGACATTCCAAAACCTTGGGGGTTTCTTTTTAAAGCAATGGGTTAGCATGACAATAGATAGAACCAATACCACCGCAGCGAATGCGGCCCCTGCACCTATAAATGAAAGGTGATGTTAAATAAATGAGTTGTTCAGAGATATAACCAGTTTATCCATGAGATCAATCCTATGAATACCTATTAAGATCATTTTCCTTTTTCTATTAGACTTTGGAGCTGCACCTGCATAGCCATGGAAAATAAGATTAGTCCCGGGCACTGTTAAAGTTTTACCACTACAATTTTTGTTTCCGCACAATGCACTTGTTACCAACTTACCATAATATATGCAGATTTTCAGATGAAACCCATCAAGACAAAAACATTCAAAGTTAGTATTCTCAAAACCGCAAAGTCCACCGCTTCGTTGGCATGCATTGCAGTCAGTACTTACTGATGAATTCCATGTCAAAACAAAACCCGCTTTTAGCAAGGACTCACACTTCTCTGAACTAGAATTCACAATTTTGAATTCCTCTTGTTTACGGATGATTGTTGCATAAGAAGTAAGACTCTTATTTGAATTTTCCGCACAAGTGATAGGATATACAAAATATTCGGTAGGAATCAAACTACATTTATAGAAGAAATATAGATCAATATGGTGTGGGTTGATTGAAAAAGGAGAACCAACAATGGTGAAGTTTCGACAAGGAATTGGACAACTTGGTTCATCATAAAATGCAGCAGCATTAGTCACTAAAAGCGACTGGTTTGCGTAAGAGATGTCGCGTATAAGGTGTGAACACAAAGATCATTGTCATCTGAGTATTCACAAATAATGCGCGCAGACTCATGACAATACAGTAAATAAGCTGCGCCTGAGGGGAATGAATTGGTTATGTCGAATCCTTGACTAATAGTTCTTATACTCTTCCTCGTATTATCAACTACAATCATTGTTATTAGCTCGCACAATAAGATAAATAATGGATGAAGTATAAAATGTACGAACATTATATACCATAATATCGAATCGAACATATAAAGTATAAATGCAGGAATATAGATGAAACGATTAACTTATATGATTCATCACTCAGATCCCTGTCTACGGGTTTGGGTTTTTCATTATATGTATGAAGGTTACAGAAATAGTCGAATGACTTTGAGATCAACATAAGCCTGCGTAGCAGGAGGAACTTCACTTACACTTACTCCATCTCTCTGTCTCTCTCCTATTCTCCTCTCAATGATTTTTCGGATCCCCCCTTCACTTGGGAGAGAGGGGTATTTATAGGGAGGTTACGTGGGGTCCACTTCTGAAGCCCGTTATAACCTTATACTCTTGTATCTTGTGCCACTCACGCAGAAGTCTTCGTGTTCTCGGCTGCATCTGCGTGTTCTGTCTGGATACGCAGTGTTATCTGCGCTTCCTACACAGGCTGACTGACACGTATGCTGTTTGAGGGTATTTAATGCGGGTAGTTGAGATGTCTGTCCGCGGTAGACAGCTGTCCTCTGCCCCTGTCTTGTCTGCGTCATTCTGACTATCCCCAGTCATAGATCTTAGATCTTTCTAGGGATAGGTTAAAGTGACTCTTGGCTGTCCACGTGTGATATCATATCTTGATGCTCTTAGCCGCATGTCTTCCACGTGTGTCTTTGTGGACACGTGGCGGAAGATGAAATGTGTACCTAAAATTTCCCCCTTTTCCTCCTACTGGGTGGTTAGTCGAAGTGGGAAGAAAAAATGTGTTACTTTCTTCATCTTCTCTTTATTATTTTCCTAGTTTTTAGGGCACGTTCCCCACTATTTGTAATAACTTCTTCTTGGGTAGTGGAAAAACGTATTACTCTCTTCATCTTCTCTTTATTATTTTCCTAGATTTTAGGGCACATTCCCCTCTATTTGCAATAACTTCTTCTTGGGTAGTGGGGCGGTTTTATTTCTCTTTGCATATATATATATGAGAAGGAATTTGAAAATTCTCTAATCATAGATTTCATTCCTTCTCTTTCCTCAGAACTTTTATTCTTTGTTTTCTGCTTTTGTATCCTTGTTATTAACTGCTGCTGCTGCTACTGTTGCTCCTCAAAGTTTTCTGCTGCTGTTGTTTGTTGTTCCTCAAGGTTTTCTGCTGCTGCTGCTGTTGTTCGTCGAGGTTTTCTGCTGCTGCTACTGTTCGTCGAGGCTTTCTACTGCTGCTGCTGTTCGTCGAGGCTTTCTGCTTGATTTTTTGTTTATAGGTAGGTGGTTTTACTGATTATCTTTTGATGAAAAATATATTCGTTTGCTATATGTGTTTATGATGAAGAACATATATATAAATGTGTGTATGATTGCCACTGTTCGTCATTACAAACAGTAATGATTTCTTTCTTTGTATATGCTTGCCCCTATTTGTTATTTCCCCTTTTATTTAGGGTTTGTTCTTATTTTCCATCTGGTTCATGATTATGAAGAACTTGATGAAATTGGGTTTTTTGATTTTTGTTTTGTCTTCGCGGAAATCTGAAACTTGTTTGTGTACTACGCGGACATGGCTGACCGTCCGCGGGTTTCTTATCAAACTCCACCACCGAGTCCGCGTAGATCTCCTCCGCGTAGAGATCCTGATGTTTTTCCGCCTGGTGGAGGTTCGTCTAAGTCTTCCCAAGGTGATGCCCGCATTCATAGGGTTTCGTCTTCTTCTGGTCAGAGGCACTTATCTTCTAAGAGGGGTGAGTCGCAGAGAGGGAATACGCAGAAGAGGGACCGGCCAAAAGAGGCTCCTAGCTCCCGGTATGCTATTTCTCGTCCCTTAGTTAATCCGCGTGATGATCCCAAGAGAACGCGGGATGTCCTACCTCTTCGGTCAGTGGCGCCTCCTTCCGCGTCTCATCAACATCATCTACCTCCCCCTCCAGTGTCTCAACCCAAAGGGAGTTCTTCGAAAGAAGTGGTTTTGAAGACTGATGTATCTAAGGTTCATCCTAAGAGGAAAGCTTCCGATAGAAACCCTTCGAAGGGTTCTGCACCTGATCCTGTGGAGGAGGAAGATATTTCTTAGGAAATACGTAGCGTCGCTGTTGGGGAGAAGAAAGTGACCTTCAAACATATTGATCTGGAGGTTTTTAAGGAAAAGCATGGTCTTCAGCTATTCGATGTTCGTTTTTACGCTGCTGATGATGATATTACTTATGAGATGATATCGACATATAAGTTTGATGAATTTCATCTGCTGACCATGGTGGGGGCCTTTGAAGCGGGTCTTATGTTGCCTTTGTACAAGTCTGGGGATTCTTTTTATTATGATGTGCTGGCTGGTCGAGAGGGTTCTTCGAAGAACACACACTGTCGCTCTATTTCCCAACTTCATGGGAATTATCTTCGTGCACTGAGGGAGTGTTATATTCGGAGCAAAGGAGAGACAATGATGACCCTTTATGTTCCCAATCCTGAGTAAAGGTAGTGGTATACGCCAGAGAATTTTAACAAGTCTTTTGGTGACTATGTTAACAGTAGGAATGGTAAACCGTGGAGTGTGAGTTTTCGTAATATTGCCGCTCTTCGTGGTGAGATCCGCCTTCTGAGTGAAGTAAGTGGTTCTAAGGTGAAGTACGTCCCGGGTACAGAGAATTCTACTAACAAACTGGTGTTTCCTACTCGTGAGCGGATCAAGCGTGATCATGACTATGAATGGCACACGACTGTTATTGAGGTTGTTGGTCCTTGGGCTTGGGGGTGGGTTCCAGGTCCGCAAGGATGGCGTCCTACCGCAGATAGCCATATACGTGAGGCTCCTCCTGCTCGTTATGGGAATTTCCGTCCTTGGCATTTGAATTTTGAGGGAATGAATTTCCAATATGCCCTCGATGTTGTTGATGGAGATGACGAAGAGAGTTCCGATGCTGATCTTCAGACGAAGAATGCTGCGGTTGTCAAGGTAAGATTTCCATATGCCTTGTCCTTCTTTAGTTGAGGCAGTTTTAGTTCTTTTCAAAGTCGGGGATTTTTATTCTTATGTGCCTTGTCTTTTTAGGCGACGAAGAAGAGGAGGATAAATCCCAAGCAGTCCACCACCACAACAATCGAGGAGGCGGAGGTTCATGAAGAAGTTAACAGTCCTGTGACTGAGCTTAGAGAGGATGAAGATATGTCTGATATGGAAGAGCATACTGATACATCCCCTCCAGGTCATGATGATGAAGAATTTGTTGAAGGTAATACTACCACTGGTGGCAGCGGTATTGATGGTGAAATTAATCCCGCAGGTTGTCATGATGCTGGTGTCGAAGCTAATCCCACGGGTTGCAGTGATGCTGGTGATGATAACATTGACCTTGGTGATCAGGGTGTTGGTGGTGAAATACCCGCTACGTCTCAGGAGTTTTCCTTTGGTCGGATTTATTCTGCGGAGAATAGTTTTGACATAAACGCTGCCCTGGGCCTGGCTTCTGAGTTCAACCTGCTTTCCCCAAACGATGATTGGGATGTGCTTGGTAACTCTAGCAAGGCGGATGGAAAGGGCAAGAGAGTCGTGGATGCTAGTGATGTTCCAGAGGGGAACGATGCTAGAGACCTTCCAGATTTGGATGCGGGAGTAGCCTCGAACTCTTCGGGTGCTAAGTTCACGGGCATGAGTAAGGCCTCGGTTGGGTCTTCTGGAGATGATTTTCCTCAGTGATTGATCCTTGAGGGTGATGATGCTATCTTAGCTTGGTTTAAAAAGAAGAACTTGATGTTCGTACCCAATCCAGCTCCTGTGGTGGAGGGTGAGAAGAAATCTGATGCCTATACCCGTAAGATGATGCAATTGTCTCCCAAGGACCAGGTTGCAGAAGCTTGGGATAAGAATCTTCGGGCCTTGGAGGATGCTCTAGTGGTCGACTCTCCCTCGACTGTCGCTGATATGATGGCCTTGGATGATGGGTATCAGTATGGATTTCCCCAACAACGGATGTTAGAAGTGAGTTCTCTTATCATTTCGCCTTGTATCAATTTTTAGCAATTTTTAGAGTCAGGGTGTTCTAATCTTCTGATTCACAGATGATGAGGAGTGAGCATTGTAACCACATGTTGTACCAGTTTTTTAAGGATAAATCCCTTAAGTTGGAGTCTAAGCTTCGTCTTGGGGAAGAGGAGCTTACTGCGGCTGAGACTGTCATCGCTGATAGGGATAGGGAGATAGGTGATTTGAAGAATCTCCTCAAGGCTAAGGATAAACAAGGCAAGGAGGAGGAGAAGCTTTGCTTGGATCTTGCTATGGCTCGTAGTGAGTTGGAAGAGGCCAAGAAGAATTCTTCGGCTGTTACAAGTTTGATTATCTGTTCTCTCTTCCTTGTTGTTGTCCTTTACTGTAACTAGTGTTTTGTCTGAGTCTCCCTCCCCCACCCTATCTTCAGTGGGTGGAGTTCCTGAGTTAGTATGGCTTCGGAAAGAGCGGCAACGTCAGAAATCTCGCATCGCAGAGTTGGTAGAGAAGATAAAGAGCGAGGCTGATAAGTGGAATGATCGTGCCGATGAACATAATGCTCTGGCAGAGGAGTGGCGGGGAAGACAAGTCCAAATGTTTGATATGCAGAACAAATATAACAATGATCGTCATTTGTTTAATGGAACGTTGTTGTGGACGCGTGATAATCTTCGTGAATCCCGAGAACAGGTCTCATCTTTAGAAGCTAAAATCAATCTCTTGGAAGAAGAATTGCGTCAATCTCGTTCTTCTCAGTCTTATGATGTTAGAGATTACATTCAGCGTCTTGCTAGGGAGAGAGATGACGCTAGGGCTGAGGCTGGTGCTCTTAGCAAAGCTTTAGCTGCATCTAGGGCTGATGTGGTACGCCAAGCTGAGTCTGAGAGAAATCTTGAAGTAAATATGTATCGGCTCAACAAGGGTCTGGAGGGTTTAAACAATGAGGTCAACCATCTTCGTCACTTGGATTCAATGAAACAGGTAGAATTAGATGCGAGTCAGTACGCCCTTTCAACCCTTCAAGCGGATTATAAGAGTTGTCAGATGAGTATGATTTTCTTGATGAAGCCCGTGATGCTGTTGTTAACGAATATGAAATAGCTTCAGCGAGAGTCGAAGGTATATGCTTATATTATCGAGTTTGATTCTGTAATTTCCTGGACCTAACCATCTGCATTTTTCTTTTCCTTGCAAAGCTCCAGGAACAGCTTCGCACTGCAAATGAAGAGCTGGCGAAAGCTCAATCTAAATTAGTGCATCAGGAAAGCCAGATTAATTATCACAAAGTTTTAGCTACAGCAAGAGACGAGGCTGCCCAAGCCGCTTCGAAGGAAGTGAGTCGCCTTTCCTTGTTGTTGTCAAAAGCTGATATGATGAATACTGTTATTGCGTACAAGGCTCGATGTCAACTAGTGGAAGAGACTAACAACATTCTGGATAGCATCGAGTATGATCTTAAGACCGAGCATGGCCTTATCAAGGGCTATCCGCGCCGTGAGAAACCCCCGCCTCCTACATCTGGTTCTTCAGGGCCTTCCTCGGGTGGGAGCGTACCTTCAACACAGAAGGGGAAGATTGCTAAACCCGCTGGTGGGGTTGAACCATCCAAGTAGATTATTGTAGAAAGTTGATCTTTGTTGATTATAAGGCTTCTTGAGATTCCTTTTGTATTTTCTTGTTCCCGCGTATCATTGCCAAGCCTGTAATCAACTTTTAATGAATTGATCATTGTTTTAATTTTTATCTGTGTTCTCCGACTTATTTTTAAGTATTGTTATGGTTAATTTGGAATATAACTGAATGTAATCAAGTATAGCGAAGTGTTTGAGTGCGAACCCGAAGATATGTGTATCTTCGTGAACGTCTTGAGACCTGTCACCCCGCTGGCTAATCCTGGGCCAGAGAATTCCCAGACGGTGGGGGTCGGGGCAGCATTCTAGGATATGAGTTGTTTGGAATGTACATTCATTCCGTCAACCCGCTGCCATAAGATTGGTTGGGTACCTCTTTCTGCTGGATGCCTTCCCCATGGTCCTACACTTATAGACGCTGATAGGGGAGTCCCGAGAGATTATAGGTGATTACTTTTCCCAAGTAAAATAGAACAACAATTAACACAAGTGTTTACGTGGTTCGACAGCAGAGTGTCTACGTCCACGGATGAAAGAGGGTTAAAGTGTCTATTCAGTTTGTTGAGTTATATTTAGAAGAATTCCATTGATGGAACCTCTGAGGTAGTAAATAGCAAAAAAAAAAAAAAAGGAGGATGAAGTATTGACGCGGAGGTCATTTCTCTGTATTTACAGGTGTAGGGTTCTCGTGAGGTGTTGTATTTACACGCGGTCGTCTTGTTACTATGTTGCTCCATGTATTTTGACTATTTTTTGCCAAAAGTTTTCTTGATTGATGGGTTGAAGTTTGTTATTCCTTTCTCAGAGATAGAAACATGTCGATCGCAAGCGTCGTTTTCTTCTTCTGGCGCTCTTCACGCAGATGCAGGTCTGCGTTACTTTCTACGGGTAATATGGCTTGAGATATTTTGCATTCCATGGGTGTCTGAGGATCTCCCTTTTTAGGTTGCGCAGATAATAAGATCCATTTCCTGCAACATCATGTATGACGAAGGGTCCCCCCCAAGTTGGTGCTAATTTTCCCCGCTTCTTTTCTCGTTGGTATTGGGGAATGGTCCTCAGCACATACTTCCCTTCTACGAAATTTCTAAGCTTAACCCTCTTATTATACTCCCTTGCTAGTTTCTTTTGATAGTTTTACATTTTTTGTAGTGATGCCTCCCTCCTCTCTTCCAGATCATCCAACTTTTCCAACATCATGTCCGCTGTGAGGTTCTTCTCCCATGCTTCAGTTTTCGTAGTTGGCATGATTATTTATGTTGGGATAATAGCTTCGGCTCCATAGGTGAGTAAGAATGGGGACTCTCCCGTGGCTGATCTTCGAGTTGTCCTATAAGCCCACAAAATGTTGTGTATTTGCTCACACCAACGCTTCTTGTATTCGTCCAACTGCTTTTTGAGGATGAGTGCGAGGGTTTTGTTTGTGGCTTCTGCCTGACCATTGCTTTGAGGGTAAATTGGTGTTGACTTGTTCTTTCGAATTTTGAAAGTATCGAAGAGTAAGTCGATGTTTTTTCCCAGGAATTGTTTGCCATTGTCAGATACAATCTCAGCTGGTATGCCAAACCTGCAAATGATATTTTGAAAGATGAATGTGAAGACATCTGCGTCTCGGATCCTTTCCAGGGCTTTAGCCTCGACCCATTTGCTGAAATAGTCCGTGGCCACTATCAAAAATCTTCTCTTGCCTGATCCTTTGATTAGGGGACCCACGATGTCTATGCCCCATTTTGAGAATGGCCAAGGGCTGTCTACTGGGTTCAACATTGTTGCGAGTGCGTGGATTTTTTTGGCGAAACGCTGGCATTCTTCGCATCTTCGTGACATTCTTGCAGCGTCTCGTATCATTGTTGGCCAGTAATATCCTTGAGTTTTCGCCTTATCTGCTAGGGATCTCATTCCGCTGTGATTGCCTGCGTCGCCGCGGTGTATGTCTTTCAAAATCAAATGTCCTTCGGATCTGGATAGGCAGCGTAATAATGGTCCGAGAAAAGATTTTTTGTACAAAATTTCTTTTCTCAGATCATATCTTCCTTCCTCTGACTATATTTTTTTGGCTTGCTTTAGATCCAAGGGTAGTATTCCTTCTTTTAGGAAAAGATGAATTTCAGATCTCCAATCTTCTTCGCTACTGAAGTCTTCATCTTGGTCTGCCTTAGTCATGATGTCGTCTTCTTGGAAATCATCCGCGATGAATTCTCCCGCGTCATCATCTGCAATATCTTCTTCTGCGTTGTTCCCTTGTTGTACAACGCAGATTCTTGAATATCAATTGAAGGTTCGTAAATCCTGGTTACTTTGATTGCTTTGACGTCCTCGTTTCTGAGCATTGATGATATGTAGGCCAGGGCGTCCGCGTGCCTGAGCTCCTTCCTTGCCAGGTGTCGTAATTTGATGTTTGGAATTTGTGATGCCAGTGTTTGCACCAATTCCATGTATGCTGATAATGTTCTATCATAAACATTATATTGCAACCCTATTTGTCGGATGACCAGCTGTGAATCGCTTGTCAGACGCACATCAGTTATGCCCATTTCTATTATCAACTGAAGGGCATGCACCACTGCTTCATATTCAACTATGTTGTTGGTATGCCCCTTGAATTCTAACCTGAAAGTATGTATGATCCTGTCTCCTGTTGGGCTGGTGATTACGATGCCTATCCCGCCCCTTCTTTATTTTTCAACCCATCTACGAAGACTTCCCATTTCCTAGGATTTTTTGGTTCCAATATGTCTATAAGGTCTTTACCTTCATCCATTTCTGGTAGTCCTGCTGCCTTTCGTCCTTCGACGATGACTTCTTCGCAGTTATCCAACGGTAAGTCCACTAGGAAATCTGCTAATACTTGTGACTTATGAGAGTGTTGTAGCTCATGGGTGATATTGAATTGATCTAGGTGAGTATTCCATTTTGCAATTCTGCCTACTTTCCCTGCGTTTTTAAGGACTGCTTCTAGCGGAGCTTTGCATGGGACGCGGACGTAGTGAGTTAAAAAGTAAGTTCTGAGTTTCAGGGTTGCTCATACTAATGCCAAGATGAGCTGCTCGATCTTCGTGTAGTTCCTTTCTGCTGCGTTCAAAGTCTTGCTGATGTAATAGATTGGCTGCTTTATCTTCGTGTTGGTTTTAACCAATAGTGCGCTGACTGCATATTCTGTTGCTCCTATGTATAATGCCAAAACTTCATCATGGTCTGGTTTTTGTAGGATATGGATCTCATCCAGGTATTCTTTGATATTTCGAAAAGCTTCCTCGCACTCTGCCGTCCATTCGAATTTGCTTCCTTTTTGAGAATGTTAAAAAAGTGCTTACATCTATCCGAGGACCTGGATATGAACCTCCCCAGCGCAGCCAGTGAACCATTGAGTTTCTGAACCTCTTTTAAATTCTTTGGGGATGTCATTCTTACAATGGCTTCAATTTTAGCGGGATCAACTTCAATGCTCCTCTTCGTCACCAAATATCCGAGGAACTTTCCGGAAGTGACACCAAAAGTGCACTTTTCTGGGTTTACCTTCATGTTGTGCACTCTCATTGCTTGGAAAATATCTTTTAGGTCTTGGTGATGATCTTTGCGCAGCTTGCTTTTAACGAGCATATCATCCACATATACTTTCAGTGTACTTCCAATCCACGGTTTGAAAATTGCATCCACCATTCTTTGGTAGGTTGCCCCTGCGTTTCGCAGTCCAAAGGGCATTCTTACGTAGCAATAGAGGTCGTGTGGTGTATAGAATGATGTATGTTGCTGATCTTCTTCTGCTAGGAATAATTGATTGTACCCAGAGTATTCATCCATGAATGACATTTCTTCGTATCCTTCAACTGCCTCGACAAGTTGGTCAATGCTTGGAAGTGGATAGCTATCTTTAGGGCAAGCCTTATTGAGGTTGGTGAAGTCGATGCATATCCTTACTCCGCCATTTTTCTTCGGTACGATGACCATGTTAGAGATCCATGTTGGGTACTTAACTTCTTTGATGAATACTGCGTCCAGTAGTTTGCGGAGTTCCACTTCAACTGCTCGATGGTATTCTGGAGCTACTTTTCGCACCTTATGCCTAAAAGGGTGGGTACCTGGTTTTATTCGGAGTTCGTGATGAACTAATTTTGTGGCTCTCCGTCTTCTTTTGTCGCGGAGGTGCTTGCTTCTGCGCTGCCAGTGGTGCTTACTTTCAGAAGGCTTTTTCCGGAGATTTCTTCCAGATATGTATCTATGGTTATCTCCTTATTTTTGGCTCTTCGGGACTGGTGCTTTTCTTCCCGCTCATTATTGATCTGATTCTGTAAGGTCTGACATTCCCGCGCAGTTACTTGGTCTCCTTTAATTTCCATGACTCCCAGAGGTGTTTGGAATCTGAGATATTGATGGTAGGTTGCAGCTACTCCCTTGAGCTTGTGAACCCATCTTCTTCCGATGATGGCATTGTAGGTTGAAGGTGTATCTACGACGCTGAATCGAGTATCCACTTTCATGGGCCCTGCGTATACTTGTAAGACAATGTCCCCTAGGGGCTTTGTAGCTGCGCCGTTGAATCCATAGATGGTGTAGTAAGATGAGAGCAGTTGCTCGTCGTTGAGTTCCATACGTTTGAACGTGCCATAGAACATGACGTTGACTAAGCTTCCTCCATCGATGAGAAGTTTCTTGACATTGCACCCTGCTATTGGGAGTGTGAGGACTAGAGGATCATTATGGTCTTCCATGTCTTCTTCCACATCGTCTGCATCGAAAGTCATGGGCGCGTCCATCCATTGTTCGTGCTCGTTTACCTCTTTCCCATCGATCTTATAAAGCTCACAATAATATTCGAATTTTTTTCTCAGTCTCTTCCCAATCTGGGCGGTTAGGGATGGTCCTTGAATCTCTGAACATGAAATCGTGTTGAGGGTGTGGTTGCTTTCTGGTAATTGAACCTGCTTTCCTCTCTTGGTTCTATCTTCGTTATCAATCTTCTGTATATATTGCTTCAGGTCTCCTGCGTCGATTAGTTTTTGAATCATTATCTTGAGATTTTTGCACTTTTCTGTTTGATGACCGTTGAAACAGTGGTATTCACAGTATTCCTTGGATTTTTCTGACCTTGGAGGATGCTTTCCCTTGGACCATGGCCAATCGAAGTTCTCCCTCCCTTTGATCTCTCACAGGATGCGCGAATAACTGGTATTCATCTTGGTATAGACTTGATCTTCAAATTTTCGATCATCTCTTCGTCTATCATCCCTTCGTTCTTTCCTTTCTTCGTTGGGACGTTCTTCTGTGATTCCTCTTTTGGACCCGCTGGCTTGATCCACGGGATTTGTGCGTGTGGGACGTTGAGTATGAGCTCTGGGATTTTCACGCTGAATTTCTTCTAACCTTGCATGCTTTTCTATGATTATCTGGAGATCTCCTTCGGTGGTAGGGATGGTTCCGTGGATCTCGACAAATAAAGGACTCATCTTGTCCATCCCCCATTTGTAGCAGTTGATACTAACCACGGGATCTACGTTGCCAATAACTTGGCAAATCTTGTGCTATCTATCAGTATATTCTCTGATGGTCTCTTTGTATTTCATCTCCAGCGAGAATAGCTTGTCCATGCCGGTATTGATAACCTTGTTGTACATGTATGTTGCTAGAAATTTTTCTGTGAGTTGGTCGTAGAAGTCGATGGAGTTTGATGGAAAGTTATCAAACCATGACAACGTGGACCCTTTTAAACTTGATGGGAAGTATCTGCACAGTATGGAGTCTTCGTTATCCCAACGGGCCATCATTCGATTATAATATCGAAGATGAGCCGCAGGATCAGTTGATCCGTCATAGCAATCGAAAGCATGAACCGAACACTTCTGCGGTCTGGAAGCCCTGGCCAAGTGTGGCGTCAGAGGGGTAGTGTTTGCTTCCTTCATCACTTGCTCTAGCCTTCCGCCTCCTTTCCTAGTCTTTATCTCCTTGATTTCTGCCAGCATTTCAGCACGCAGATTTTCCATTGCGATCTGGTGCTCTTCATGAATGGTAGATTTTGATTGTAGGAGGGTGGTACCGTCGTAGTAGTCCGAGTTCTCAGGATTGTAATCATGGTATGATCTTTGGCTGCTCCTTGCTCCTCTTCGATTCAATGGAAGTGGGTTGTTTGCGATCACCATTCTTCTATCTTGATTAGGTGCTACGACCTTGGAGTTAGCTTCGTCGCATTGGTTTTCTACCTCTGCGCTATGAATGATTCTTTCCTTGAGTGTTTGGTTCTCTTGTGCTAATATCTCCACAGCATTTGCGTATGCCTTCTGGTTCTTCCTTAATTCTGTCAGCTCGGCCATCATCTGAGCGGAATGATTTGACCCTTGATTTGGTGTTCCTGCCCGCAATTGCTCATCAGCGGCTATGGTTTGTTCCTCATCCACGATCTGTATTACTGGTTATGGTGGGTCTAACCGTGCACCTTGGGACCCCAGCGGTTGTTGTGAGAGTTGACCTGCTATTAGAAGCGGTTGCTTGGCTGGAAAAGCTATGTTATGTTCGTTGGTTAAGGGCATCCCATAGAGGGGCTGTTGTATTCCTGACTCTGCCACGACTTCCTGATGTTCCTGTAGTTGAGCATTGGTTACTCTGGGAGCTCCAACTTTGGATCCTCCAGCTCTTGAAGCTCCTGCTTTGGCTGCCGCGGCATTTACTTCGTTTGCTGCGATGATGTTGGCATTAATGGGGGCCGTGCTTTCAGCATTATCCTGCGCCTTATCCGTTGCCTTTAGCTTTTCACCTCTCTGCTTACTCCTAGTCACCACTGGGGTTGTCCTTGGCATATCTTTTGAAGAAGCTTTTGCCTTCCCGACATCTTTGCTTCTCTCCATCTTTTAATATTTTCCTGAAAGAGAGAGAAAAATCACGAAGAAAATGGACCCCACGTGATATCTATTAGCGTTTTGAGTTCTCAAAGGTGTAAAATCTTGAAAATACTTAAGGCGCCCATCTATGTAGATGACCGCAGATCTGTTCGAAGTTTTGATTTTCAAAGACGTGAAAACTTAGAAAATGCATGAAGAATCAGATCTACTTAGATAAACGCGGATCTGTTCATAATTTTGATTTTCAAAGACGTGAAAACTTAGAAAATGCATGAAGAATCAGATCTACTTAGATAAATGCGGATCTGTCCATAATTTTGATTTTCAAAGACGTGAAAACTTAGAAAATGCATGAAGAATCAGATCTACTTAGATAAACGCGGATCTGTTCATAATTTTGATTTTCAAAGACGTGAAAACTTAGAAAATGCATGAAGAATCAGATCTACTTAGATAAACGCGGATCTGTTCAAAATTTTGGTTTTTGAAATCATGAACGGAAAAAACCGTAGTGTTCCATGCATCGTTATTTTCAGAAAACGAAGCCTGAAACAAGTCACATGAGAAGATAAATCTTTTACCGGGATGAAGATCCCTGTTTCTAGCGCCAGATTGTGAACACAAAGATCATTGTCATCTGAGTATTCACAAATAATGCGCTCAGACTCATGACAATACAGTAAATAAGATGCGCCTGAGGGGAATGAATTGGTTATGTCGAATCCTTGACTCAGAGTTCTAATACTCTTCCTCGTCTCATCAACTACAATCATTGTTCTTAGCTCGCACAATAAGATAAATAATGGATGAAGTATAAAATGTACGAACATGATATATCATAAGTATCGAATCGAACATATAAAGTATAAATGCAGGAATATAGATGAAACGATTAACTTATATGATTCATCAATCAGATCTCTGTCTGCGGGTTTGGGTTTTTCATTATATGTATGAAGGTTACAGAAATAGTCGAATGACTTTGAGATCAACATAAGCCTGCGTAGCAGGAGGAACTTCACTTACACTTAATCTATCTCTCTGTCTCTCTCCTATTCTCCTCTCAATGATTTTCCGGATCCCCCCTTCACTTGGGAGAGAGGGGTATTTATAGGGAGGTTACGTGGGGTCCACTTATGAAGCCCGTTATAACCTTATCCTCTTGTGTCTTGTGCCACTCACGCAGAAGTCTTCGTGTTCTCGGTTGCATCTGCGTGTTCTATCTGGATACGCAGTGTTATCTGCGCTTCCTACACAGGCTAACTGACACGTATGCTGTTTGAGGGTATTTAATGCGGGTAGTTGAGATGTCTGTCCGCGGTAGACAGCTGTCCTCTGTCCCTGTCTTGTCTGCGTCAGTCTGACTATCCCCAGCCGTAGATCTTAGATCTTTCTATGGATAGGTTAAAGTGACTCTTGGCTGTCCACGTGTGATATCATATCTTGATGCTCTTAGCCGCATGTCCTCCCCGTGTGTCTTTGTGGACACGTGGCGGAAGATGTAATGTGTACCTACTTATGGTTAGATTGGCTCAACAGTTTTTAGGTTCACAATCTCTGAATGCTGTGTTTTGAGTACTGTTTTCCCCTAAAACAGTTTCTAGTAAGATAATGAAAATGATGATATCAAGTAAGACTGGAAAGAAGAATACATTCGACATGTTTTGATCAAAATGGAAAGGAAGAACTGGAACAACATAGGGGGAATACCTTTTCTTACATATTATTATTATGGTTTTAAAGAGAGCAAAGGAAAAATGAAAATGGAAAGTACGAGGAAGTGGTCATTGTTGAATTTTCTTATGCTACTTTTTGTTTGGTTGTTGGTATACTGTACATACAATCAAGCTACTGACAAAACCGTGCTGGAGTAAGGGGAATGAATACACTAAGGACTTCACAATCAAAGGGATCGCATGTTGGAACTTGGAAGGAATATATTGAGCTAAAACGATGTTAATGAACGAAAATGGAGAGAGCATGATTCATAATCAAGCTTGTTATAGGGGAGGCATGATTTATTAGAGGGGCGGCATTGTGATAGTAATGTCCATTTAGTTGGTTAGTGGATGTCTTAAAGGGGATGTAAATTGACTAGATTACCCTTTTCACCTTAAATCAACCAAAATCAAATCAATTTTTTTAAACCTAATGAATCAGAAAAAATCAAATCAGTTTTTTTTCATCATCTTCTTCATCTTCTCGTCTCCTCCATCAACCGTAACCTCCATTAAAACCGAAAATTTCATCGTCTTCGATTAATCGACGATTCGAAAAATGTTTGGAAAAACCCAGTTAGGGTTTAGTTTATCGTGTTGGATTTAAGTTAATTTTGTATCAAAAATTTGGGTTTTGTATGAAAATTGAAATTGAAATTTCTGGTTGCATGTGAGTTACGGTTGGTAATAACTCAAATACGAACCGTAATTGTAGATTGGGTTGATGTTACAGTTGGTTTTAACTCAAATACCAACCGTAAGTTCTTAGTTTTGAGAAATATGTTCAGTTACGGTTTGTATTTGCATCATATTTATCAACCATAATTGAGTTACGGTTTGTTACTCAAACAACCATACCAACCGTAAATAATCCTGTGTCTTAAGAATTTATCAAATAATGATTTACGGTTCAAAAGTTAAGTTGACACACCAACCGTAAGGTAGTTACGGTTGGTCTCGATTCGTTAGTTACCAACCGTAATTTAGTTACGGTTGTTGTCCAAATTTAATTACCAACCGTAACTGGTTTTACAATTGGATCTTCCCCAAATTTAACCAGTTACGGTTGGTATTCGATAACTTACGAACCGTAACTAAGAGTTACGGTTGGTCACGAGCAAAATTGCAACCGTAAGTTCTTCTGAAAATTTAAAAGTTTTGATTTTGTTACGTACTTTAGATAATTTTAAGCGAGAAAAAGCTAATGGGAACTAATTTAGAAGTATACCGGGTCACTGGAATCACTCATTTTGGTTGAGTGAATCAAAATCTAGGGTGTCACAAATATCACAAAAGTTTTTCTTTTTCTTCTCCTCTAAACTTTTTTCTTTTTAACTCTAAAAATCTGATTTTGTTTTGATTTTGAGTTAATATAAGTGAAATTAATCATTAACACTAAACTTGATTATCATCACTAAACTAGGTTATCAATAATGAGGGTTAATTTGTCATTTTCAATTTTTTTTGATAAGGAACACCTTGAATGATCAAGTAATGACCTTTTTTGTCCTATTAGAATGCCGCCCCTCTAATAAAACATGCCACTCCTATAATAAGATTGTTCATAATGGTAACAAGAAAAGAGATGGCCTGCTGGTAGCAGTGAACATCTTCAACCGTGAGCCAGAACCTCCACTGGTGTTCTTGTGCTTGTTTTCTTTCCTTAAGCATGACGGGACATAAAGAAAAGGCTACTCGTGGTTCATATTAATTTGCAAGTTCCACCACTTTCTCTTTTTGAGCTATCCAACTTTGACTTCTGTTAGTTGTATTAGACTGATGACTAAATGACTGAGAAATAAGTTGCAAGACTTGACATATTGGGTAATATTTGTCCTCACAAACCATAACTCTTTAATCAACGATGTATTCAGCAGAGCATCGATCCATTCATTTTATTCTTCTAGAAGCACGCAGTTTGGGACGAAGCCACTGACTCAGTTTTTGTTTCAAAGGTGGAAAAACGTGTCCGGCTTCAATACACAAGTTTTTTTTTTTTTCTCTAAGAAACAAACTTTCCATTGACAAAGAAGAAAGTTACAGGCATACACAATCTGTTCCCTTTCAAGGTAGTTCAAAAAAGGAGGACATGAAACCCAAATTGGTTTAACATATAACTTCCTAACCCGCCGTGCAAGCCGGTCTGCAAACTTATTCATAGCACGCTTAATATATACAAGCTTAAAAACAGAACTACTAGAGAGAAGGCAGCAACAATCTTGAAGAATATCACTGCATCTCCATCCGGCCGAGTGACTGACTCCATTCACAAAATCTACCACTTGCAGACAGTCACTAACAAGAAGAACTTTGGACAATTTCAGCTCCACTGCCCAGGATACAGCCAAAAACAGCGCCATTGCTTCAGCACTAACTGCATCAGGAGCAAGCCCAAAGTTCGATTTACAAGAAATTATTCTTCCTGAAGCATCACATAAAATCAAACCAGTTCCCATGTTAAAGTTTTTATAAGAGCCATCAATGAATAAAATATGATCAACCTCAGAAGTGGGAGTTTTAGTATCCACACGAAAAACAGTCGCAAGGGGAGGATGGATATAAGTATTCAACATTCTTTTAATGTTGAGGATAACTCTGTCAAGATTTATCTCAACCTTCTGAAAGGCTACTTCACATCGCAACTTCCATATACACACATAATAATTGCACCTACACTAGGCCAGCCAATAGGGAAAGGTGACTGACCTAGCCTTATATCAAACCATTTTAGAAAGTAATCATCAGGCCACAGAAAGTCAAAAGATATCAAATGTTTAAGAGATAAAGCAAACCAGATGTGAGACGCCACAGGAAAATGGAAAAAGAGATGAAGGACAGTTTCAGAATCATCGTTGCAGAGAGGACATGATTGATCAATAATGTTGTTATAAGCATTCATAATAGCATTAACTGGCAACATGCTAGCAAAAACCTTCCAAATAAAGAACTTAACTTTTGGAAGACAGTTCAACGACCAAACTTTAGACCAAAAATAAGACTCTTCAGCTGTAGCAAACTCATTTGTATACACTTTATAAGCAAACTTAATTGTAAAATTACCATATTTAGTGTGTGCCCACATAACCTCATCCTCATGAGAAGTATTCAGGCGAATCGAACGAATTTTGATAACATCTTCAGGACAAAACAAGGAATTCAGAATATCTAGATTCCATGTATTATGATAAGGGTCTATAACCTCACTAACAAAAGTGTAATCATTATAATTAGGATCACTAGATAAAGGAGGAGCAGAAGAATATGGTAACCATATAGAAGTCCAAATTCTAGTAGAGATGCCATTGTTGATTTTATAAACAATATTGGATTTTAGAAAGCTTAGACTATTTACAATTCCTTTCCAAATCCAGGAGGAGGTGTTAGCAGCCTTATCTATTTCTAATAAGTTTTGATTAGGAAAATATTTATCTTTTAGAAATTTTGAAATCAAGTGACCAGGGAACTGAGTAATTCTCCATGCAATTTTTGATATAAAGACCCTATTCAGAGCATAAGAATTCCTTATACCCATACCACCACATTTTTTAGATTTACCAATGTCAGTCCAAGATCGAAAATAAACAGCCTTATGGGGATCTTTCTTAGCCCACCAAAAAGTTCTCTGAATGGAGTCAAACTTTGAAGTAAGCTTCTTAGGAAGGGGGAAACATGACATATGATACACGGCAAGGCTTGATAAAACATGTTGAGGGACAACAGTTCTACCAGCACCATTGAGATTAGTTTTCTTCATATTACCAAGTCTAGCATATAACTTATCAATAAGAAATTTAAAGAATTTAGTCTTGTCTCTATTAACAAACAGGGGGGTTCCTAAGTATTTTTCTGTGCTTGATAGAAATTTTATGCCTAAGGATCTAGATAGAATTTTGATGTGTTTGTGATGCATATTTGCACTTGTAAAAAAACATGACTTTTCCAGATTGATAGCCTGACCCGAAGCTTTGGCAAACTTATTTAAAATATGCAAAAGATTTTTTGCATACAGTAAAGATGCTTTAGAGAAAAGCATACAGTCGTCTGCAAAGAAAAGATGCGAGATAGAAGGGCTATTGGCTCTAAGTTTAAAACCTTGAATAAGTTTATCCGATTCTGCTTTTAATAACATCTGAGACAAGACTTCCATACAAAGGATAAAAATATAGGGAGAAAGACAATCTCCTTGTCTGATTCCTCTACAAGGAGTGAAAAATTCTCCCGGAGAACCATTTTTAAGAATCGAATATCAGACTGTACTGACGCATTGAAGCATCAGTTGGCACCAATCATTTGAAAAACCAAGTTTTTGAAAAACAGCAATGATAAATGGCCATTATAATCTGTCGAAAGATTTCGACAGATAGAGCTTAATAGCCATATAACCCTTTTTAGTTCTTTTTTATATTCTTTTAAAAGAGTGCAGAATCTCATGACTTATTATGATGTTATCCTGAATTTGCCTATTAGACACAAAAGCTGACTGAAAAGGGGAAATAAGCGAATCTAGCAGAGGTTTGAGCCTATTGGTTAAGATCTTAGAGATAATTTTGTAAACTGAGTTTACTAAACTTATAGGCCTAAAGTCATTAGGCGAAGAAGGATTGGAAACTTCAGAAATTAAGGTTATAAAAGTGTAGTTCAACTGTTTCAGAAAGAACTTAGTTTGAATTTTTTTTGAATGTTCTCAATTACCTGAACAGAAACTATATCCCAATTGTTGCGGAAAAAACCTGCGGGGAAACCATCTGGGCCAGGAGAGTTCCATGGCTCCATAATTTTGATGGTAGACAATATTTCCTCTGGTGTAGGGATAGCTACAAGAGACTGGTTTACTTCATTAGTAATGATTGGCTTAACATCTTTTAAAACTTCTTGAATATCAACAGAGCAAGGTTGAGAAGAGTGATAAACCTTTTTAAAGTGAGCTTCAAACAGTGTAACAATTTGTTCTCTAAACTCCAACCAATTACCTTGTTCATCCTTAACTGTGTGGATGGTATTATACATATTTCTGAGTTTGACAGAATTATGAAAGAATTGAGTGTTCTTGTCATAATGGACAAAGTAATTAATCCTAGATTTTGCTTATAAAAAGAGTTTTCAATCTCATACCAAAAGTCAAGCTGCTTTGAGTAATTTAAGATAAAATTACCAATATCTGGAGTAAATGGTAAAGATTGGAACTTTTCTATTTTAGCATTGAGCTTATATATAGTATTTTTAATGTGACCGAAAGAGTTGACATTCCATTTGCTAAGATCAAATTTGACATTGCTGAGTTTTCTAGCTACAAAAAAACTAGAAGAACCCTTAACTCTCTTGGACCAAGAGGAGGACAGTACATCTTTAAAATCAGGACTCAGTTGCCAGCACTTGAAGAATTTATAGGGGATGTAATGCTTTCTTTCAAAATGAAAACAATTAGCAAGAATAGGACTGTAGTCTGAATAAACTCTACCCGAATTAGTGACTCTAGTCTGAGGCAGAAGGAACACCCATTTGTCATTCATAAACCCTCTATCAAGCTTTTCAAAGATCAACTCAACAAGATTTTTAAACCTTCTATTACACCAGGTAAACGGATTTCCAAAAGAAAAGATTTCATTAAAGTTAAGATCTATCATCTTTTCTCTAATGAAATCAGGCACTAGAGAGTTAGCCGCAATACCACCTTGTTTTTCAGAATCATGCATAATAAAATTGAAATCTCCTAACAACATCCATGGTCGGTGAATATCATCACTAATACCCTCTAAAACATTCCATTGCGCTTTATACCAGCAATATTCAGAGAACCATAAAAAAAAGAAATCAGACAGTTTTTTATTCTTGGAGTAATATCACAAACTATATGGATCATGTTAAGAGACGAATGAATAACCTCAATATTAGACTTCTCAAAAAAAAAAACCAGCGCAAGTCCACCTGATTTGCCAGTTGGGGGAATGAAAAACCACGAGTCGAAAGGAAGATGATGACTATATTTTTTCACAGTGTCATTATCTACCATAGTTTCAATAAGACAAATTACATCAAAATGAAATTTCCTAAATAAACTAGAGATATGCAGCCATTTCTTATCTGAACAACATCCATTCATTTTCCAACTTAAAAATTTCATGTTTAACTAGGAGGGATTAAAAGGAAAACAGGTGACAACAACAAGCAAAGACAATGAAGCAACTAGAGAGTAAAAAAAGAGTTTGGGTTGCAGCAAACAAAAGGATAAATGCGAAAGATAACAGGAAATGAATGAGTACTTACAAGGTTATGAGATGAGGAGGAATCAACATCCATAGCAAGGGGGTCCATCATCATGAGATCGATATCTTTGTTAAATTCTTCTTCAGCAACAACTGGTTCCGGTGGAAGCATAGATAACGACATGGGCTCAAGAATAACATCCTCCTTAAGATCACTGATCTGATTATTAGGGTTTCCAAAGTCGCATTCTAAGTTTGCACTCATAAATATTTCAGATGAGTAGTTCATTTCAGAAGCAGCGTTAAAAGCAAAACCAGAAGAAGTAAAGACAACTTGTGAAAATGAGGTACAAGATGCAGACCAGAAAACATTTGTCTCGTGAGAACCATTACTAGATGAGACTCCTAAACTTCCCACATTGAAAGAGGTATCTGTGGGAGGATTATAATGAGGCAAAGAACTAATAGCAGGCCAATGAGTTAGTAACTTCAATGAGGCAGATGATGAAAAAGAGGTAGTGCTAATGGATTCCGTTTCAAAGGAAGTCCTAGGCCTTTTTACTTTCCTATCATGGACAAGACCATCCGGTCCAAAAGTGAGGTTATCAAAGGGGGATACATTGAAGCTATTGTTGCCAATACTAGGAGTAATGGGTGCAGAAGGTGTGACCTTATTTATAGGTTCTTTGATAGTTAAAGAGAAACTGCAGGCAATACATAAGACATAGCAGGGACTAGAAAAAGATGAACCTCTGTTGCCAAGAGCACTAACTGGCTTCAAACTAACCGAGAAATCAGTAGGTCTGGAGGAACCATTTGATACAACTCCAGCAGGGAGAGCATTGGAGGGACCTGATGCACCAGAGCTTTCTCCCTTCTTCGACTGCATTCTTGTGACAGCAACATGGGTAGCACGTGGAGAGGGAGTAGGCAGAGCACGAACATAAATGTTGGATCGTATTTCCTTACACAGAATGTCATCATGATAAAGAACAAAACATTCCTTGCACATAAGATAAGGAAGCTTAGGATAAAATGTTGTCATGATATAGGTTCGCTTAGATGTATTGACGACCATATTTTTGGTAAGAGGGGTATTAAGAGGTATTATAACCTTTGCATCGAAATAATTCCCAGCAGCTGATTCAGCAGAATCAAAGGTGCCAATTTCATCCAAAACTTCTCTTGCCTTTCCTCTGTTGACCAAATCTGAAGGAATGGAAATCTGCACAGGCATTAGAGTTTTGTCCCAGACAAGATCAAAAATAGACTCTACTTCACCAAGAGGATGGAAAACAAACAGTTGACCAAACAAGAGTGTAGGTCTAGCATCAAAAGCAATATCCATATCCCGTATTTTCTTGAACAAGACCACAAAAAGGTTTTGAATACCCGTCCCCTGAACATATGGCTTAGCACGCTTAAAATCAGAAGATGGAACAATCCAGATTTTGTTGAGGTTGTGCTTAACTGAGGTTTTGTGGTAGTAGTTGTTTTTGTTGCAAATGAGAGCAGTAAACCTAAACGGAAATTCTTCTACATCCTCATCTAAGTCCAAGACTCTAACTTGAGCAGCAGGGATAACCATGAAAAAGACTACAAAAGAAATGAAATACAATGTATGTTTTGCAGAACTGGTAATGGGTGTGAGAAGAAAATGAGAGAAACCTTAGAATAAATAGGAAGAAAATCATATAAGTAAGCTGGGATTATATAGGGAATGAAAGTTTCCAGACATGCAGTAAAGAGAAAATTGCATGCTTGTAGTAATGTTATAGACAAGTCAATCAATATGGAATTAACCATTGAGAACTGAAAACTGAAAAGCTAGGTAGACTTAATGATCAAAACTTATATTCTCAACAGAGAATAATAACTCTGCTAAGAATATATGCCAAGTGTAGAAAAAATTCTGATCAGGCCGCCCATTACTGAGAGAGTTCTTGGGTTAAGTTAATTAATCACTTAATTTTTAACTAAATAAATTTAATAATGAGGCATTAAGAATCAAAACACTGCTTTTGAGGGAAAAAAAAGTAGAAAATTATCTTCAACAAGAAACCCAGACTGATTAATGATGAAGATTCCCATATACCTCTCAACCAAATCATCATGATGAAAGTTGATTTATCTCATAGATTTATTCCCGAGAAGATAAAAAGAAGAAAATATTCAAGAATTAAAATCTCATAATCTAATCCCTACTCAAAGTAGGATCTCAATATCTCAAAAATACTTAGAATGACTTCTTATCAAAGCTCAGAGTGAAGTATCGATGAATAGCAGTAGCAAAGCAAACTTTATTGAAACCTAGAGCCATAGACCAGGAAGGAGTGTTATTGAGAGTTACCCAACACATAAAGAGAACAACTTCAAAACCATTTCTGTAGATTTATCAAATCTCATGATGATGTTCCTCAGTTTGCTATGGATGCACCTCCATCAGCTCATAACCTAGAATAAAGAGAGAAAAAAGAAGAAATCAGAAAACAAGACAAATTAAGATAGAATAGTAGAACTAGTAAGAAACTAAATCAGTATTCAAAATAATCAGCCATGATTTTAATCTAAGTAATAAATCAGAAGGAGAACATGAAAGAATCGAATTATGTCAAAATTAGTTTTAGGGGAAACACAATTTCAACAAATTTCCTAAAAGATGTCAACTGAAATAGATAAAAATTATATGAAAACAGAACAAAATTTTGTAAGGAACATGATTAAATTGATGGATTTAAGTTTAGCTTTCTCTATTGATCATGAATTCGAAGGAAAAAAATCCAGGTTGACTAAGTCAACGTCGCAGGAAAAATCGCCACAGAATCGCCTTCAGTTCGTCAAGGATAAAAAACTCGCAATGACAATCTCTTCCTACCCTTCAATACACAAGCTAGATATGCCTTTTAAGTGAGTGAAGTTACTTTCGAGTCCATACATATTTCTCAAACGGCACAGCCAGGGAAATTCACGAGAGTCATCACGATGGTGTTGGGCTGGTCACTCCTATGGCCCAACAGTGATGTATCCCTTAGAGGAGCTAGAAGCTTCCTAATTAGGCTAGGAAAAGGAAACGAGATTTGTATGAATCTCTTGTTCGTGAAATAAAAAAGTTGTGACCAATTAGAGAGGTGTTTGCTGCCGTGAGAAAAACGAGAGGAAAGAGAAAAGGGAGAGCTACCATAGTTGTGTCCTGGTAATGATGTGAGAGAGGTTGAAAAGGAAGGGTGTTCTTGTGAAGGACCGGTTTGGTTGGTGAAGATTTATCCACCACATCCTACATCTTTTCAAAGGGTTTCTAGGGTTTGTTCAAATCTTAATAGTAGTAAGTTTCTCATCTTCCTTGTTTTGTTATTGGTTGTATCTACCTAATTAGATTATCCATCGTTAGCGGTGTTAGCGGTGAGTGAGTAGAGAAAGAGGGCATTGTTATCCAAGTGTTATATGAAGTCGTGTGAAATCGAAGTCGTTGTAATCCATTATCTATCATAGTGGTAGTTTGTCCGTAATTGTTTACTCTTCGTATTGAAGAGGATTTTCCACGTTAATTTTTGGTGTTGTGTGATTGGTATTATTTTCGTCGTACTTGGATATTGCGTATTATTGCTTGTGTAAGTTTCATATTGTGCATAGCATGCCGGATAATTAATTTCCCCAATAAATGGTCCATAAAGCTTTTGGGCCTATCGATAAATTATCGTCAACTTACATACATTATAGTACTCGATCTTCCTTCCCGATCATCCTTTAATCATATGGAGTTTGGTTATCTTTAACCATAATGTTTTACGTGTTCGTAAACCAAAATTTTGTGGGTATCATGGTCATATCATTCTCATTTTGACCGAAGCCTTAAAATAAGGGGTTCTTAATAAAATGTCCAAGTTTAAAAAGAACCCATATTCGGTGATACACTCAAAAATTAGTGGATACTAACAAAAAAACATTAAACATTATGAAGTAATTTAAAACCTGGCTTGATTGGGGTATACCCAAATTAATTGGGGTATAGCTAATGAGACAAAATCCAAGGCATTTTGAAGTAAAAGAAGCCACCCCTTAACCTTATATTTTCTAAATGACTAATATGTCCTTGTTTAATTAACACTAAAAATTCTGATTAGGTTAATTAATTGAGTTTAGATTAAAATTTTGAAATTATGAATTCAGTAAATTAAACCTTTAATCTGTCTTCTGAGTTCGATTTCGATCAAAAAATTTGGTTTTGAAAATGTGAATGGTCGGCAAGGTCGACATTTGAATAAGGTGCCGGATACGCTTCGCCGGCATGGTCGACGTTTGAATAACATGCCGACCAATTACATCCGGCATGGTCCTTGGATGAAGAAAATTCCGACCCTTTTTAGGCCGGAACGGTCTTTGAATGAAGAATACGCCGACTATCTTGGGCCAGCAATCTTTGAATGAAGAATAGCCAACATGCACATAATTTATAACACTGTCGGCTGACCTGTAGTCGGCATGATAAGGATTTATAACCTTGCCAACTTGTACTTATACCAAATAGAAAACAAAATATTGGAAGATGTAATTCACTTTATTCATGCAATTTTGGTTACTACATTGATTGAAACATAAAGTACAACTCCTTGTCGACGGAAAAACGAATGCACTTAGCATGTGCATCAAGCCTTTGAACCCCTAGGGGACCCTAGTGGACGTGTTATAGTCTCGTGAGGGTTTACATAGAAATCTACCCAAAAACCATCAAGCTTCGTTGGAGGAATCCCATTCATCTCCGACCTCCATGAAGTCCGGGGAATACTCCGAGATTTTGGATATCATGAATTGATAGCTTGCATCGAATGCGAATACTTCCCCCTTTTCCTCCAAGTAGCGCGCTTTCATGGCTTCATGCTACAAAAACAAAACACAAACTTACTTTGTTAGTGGTGTTTAGCAGGAAGATCAAACAACATGGATTACGTAAGATAAACCACAAATATACTTACAAATTGTTAAATGGACAAGCTGAATTGGGAAGCGTTAAAAATTCGAGGTTGGAGAGCTAAAAAAGCAAGTATCGCATTTTCGATGACTTGGTGCCTATCATGGACTTGTTGAACACTTCTTCCATTCGGATTCCCAAACTCTTTCCTAAATTTGTTGTGTAGCCTAGCCCAAAAGGTTACAGCATCCACCCTTACGGAGGACTCATGTCTAACTCGAGTTTCCGAGTACCACGCTTTGGTGATTGCCAAATTTTCGTATGAATCAAATGAAGCCATTGTTATATGTATAGAGCTATTGGGTGAGTTAGATGGAGTGTATTTATAGGATGGTGGCCAAATTTGTCCGTTATAGTCCCCAAGTACAAGTCAATCAATGAAATTGTACTTGCAAAAAATTTGAATTTTGAATTCGACGGCGAGGTTTGTTTTCCCCAGTACGCCGACTTAAACAGGCCGGCAGGGTGAAAATTTTGTTACCATGCCGACCTTATGACTTTTAGGCATCAGGAGAACATTTTCTTCTGTGTATTCGCCGGCAATGTATTTTGACATTTGCATGCCGGAATGGTAAAAAATTTCTTACATGCCGACCTTATGACTTTTAGGCATCAGGAGAACATGCAATTTTCTGTTTAATCGTCGGAACGGTATTTGGTCCCTAGCGTGCCGGCTTTGATTTGGTCGGCAAGGAACATATTTTTTAACCATGTAGGCCCTGGTGTGCAAATAATTTCTGGTGTCAGGACCGACAGTCTGACAGTTCACAACCTTGTCGTCCCTGGTGTGGTCGGCACTGTAACTTAAAAAAAGCATGCCGACATAAGTATTGAAACTTTACATAGCTAAACAAACCATTCATTCAACAACTAGAAATCCAACACTTTTTGTCCAAAATACGAAAATATGTCCCATAAACCTTAAAAAAAAACATCTGTCCAACCGTTAACCTTAACATTTGTCCATCACAACATAAAGATATAAGCTAGAGACTGCATTCATTCACAACCACGACCACGACCCCGTCCACGACCACTGACCCATTTAGGAGCACCACCACTACTACTACCTTCACCACCACTACCACTACGAGCCCTCTTTTTGTCAGCATTCATCTTGGCTTGTGCTTCCCTCCTGGGTTTTTCTTCCCTCTTTACTTCAACATCATCTCGCTTGAATAATTCATAGGCATCCTCATTGTCAATATTGAAAGCATAGTCAATGTGCTTGCTTTGCTCTTCAATCGACAAAGGTTCTCCTCTGTATTTCGCGCAACACAACACCTTCACAAAGCTCTTCAAATGCTCATTCTATTTTCAATTAAACAAAAAACAATTAATATAATGATTCGATAATGTAATCTTAAAACAGTAAGAGAAACTCTAAAATACTTACAAAAAACTTAAGACTTGTTACTGGGTCTTTTGATGCCATCTTCCTCTTACGAGCCAATTCTTCAGCAGTCATTTATCTAATCACAGTAGGACGAACCCAACCCAAGTACCACGTCATGTATTTCTCAATAGCTTCATGACCGGTGGTCACCTCGTCCAAAAGACTCACATTGATTTTACGGGTACCTCTTCTTGCGTCCCAATGTTCTTTAACTAGCGGTGGAGCGTAAGAGACGTTAAGAATTTTTTGGGACGTGGTGCAGTCAGCCATTGACACAGTAAAGAACGACTTTTCTTCATCGAAATGAGGTTCTTCTTGGACGTAACCCAATTATCGCATTACCCGATGTGGATCGTACATTGAATACCCACCATCCACAGTCATTAAGGGTCCATAGTATAATGCAACTTCATCTATCCTTTGGATTAAACCTTGATTTCTAGCATCTCGATACGTATCAAATAACACATCATCCGCAGTCAATTTGTCGATGACGATTTGGAGTTTGATAAGATTTTGTGGCATTTCCTTATCTTGAGTACCCTTAAAACTGTACCTTTGCGCTCTTGGCTTATCAACCGCAACATTCGCATCCACTTTGATGTAGGAGTTGGCTTTTACCAAAGAAGGGAAGTGCTCATATATCCAAACCTATACAAACACAAAGTTTAGTAAGAATCTTATCTTACGAGAATTTTGCAAATATAAATGATTTAGACAATAAAATTACCTGGAAGAGACATGTGTTTCCGTTAACTTGCGCAGTGAGTGCCCTAGAACCCTTTGTAAACTCATTGTTCAAGAAGGCGACCACCGCAGTACCCCAAGAATACTCATGCATCTTATCTAAGGGATCCAATGGTTGAATATAACTGGCGTCGACCAAGCTTCCGGAACTGTCGAGGAAGCTACATTTGCCCATGACATATATAAAATAACCTGATACGGTAGCATTGATTCGCACCGGGTTCACCCTTCCTTCCTTATCAAAGATTTTCTTGGTGTCAAATAACGTGTCCCTCAACTTCTTCAGATTAAACTTCTTGCTTAGACGACCATCCTTCTTCTCAAGTATAGACTCCGTCTCAATCTGATTCAAACCGAATAATTTATGGCTCAATTTGTAAATATCCTTGAAAGAAAAATCATCATCGAATCCCTCACTGACTGCTTTTACCTCAACCTCGAGGCCTAGAATTTGATGAGCATCATCGGGAGTTATCGCCATCTCACCGAATGGGAATAACATTGTATCAGTCTCTCCGTAGAACCTCTCGCAGAATGCAGATACAATAACTCTATCATGCTCAATATTCAAACTCTCCACCGCAGGCCACAACCCGGAGTTCTTGACAATCACTTTCACCTCCTCACATTCATCCTCAAGATTCCAAGTCTTAGTCACTGAACATGAAGTTTGGCGCCTCATGAGACGGAAGACATGCTTGTGATCCTAAATACCAAAAAAACAAAATGAAAAGAAATACAAACACTTGACGCAAATTTAAGATAGATATACACTTGAATAAAAAACAAAGACGGATTGATATTACTTACGATAGTATTATGGATCGTACATGTCCATGAGTCTTTGTATCCAAAAAGAACATCTCCACCATCTCTTGGGGTCCCCCTTGGAAGCTCACCTTCTTTCAGTGTAAGCATCAAGTGAGGGGGAGGCATGTGGGAATTAGATGGTTTAGTGATCATCCTCTTCTTCTTTCCGGTTTCAGTTGAAGTTGCAGCTTCGGTTTGTTGAACAATAGCTAGAGTTTGTTCTCCATCTCCATCTCCATCTCCTTATCCTTCTCCTTCTTCTTACACTGCCTCTTCAACAATTTCATCTTCGATATCCTTATCTTTATCTCCATTACCATCATCATCATCACCTCCTCCAACATTAGGCATTTCTTGATCACCATCATCATCATCATTGTTACCTCCTCCAGCAGCCGGAGTGCTTTCATCAACATCATCATCATCACCTCTTCTACCATATGGAATTGATTGGTCTTCATCTTGAGTCTCGTCTGAATCACTGGGTTCCGATGGTGGTTCAGAATCATTCGGTACACGGATCAAAAGCGTTCCCGGCACAACGTAGGCCCCTCTATGTGTTGAAGTCAAGAGTTTTTCACCAACACGAGGAGGTCTTGAAGGAGGACTACGAGCTTTCAGAGCTTTATTCTTTGCCTTTTGCAACCTGAACAAGAAAGATTAAGAAAAAAATACATAAGTCGGCAGGGTCGACAAATAAAACCTTGCCGGCTACACAAAAGTCGGGATGGTCGACTAAATAATGCATTCTGGCTAAACAGAGGTCGGCAGGGTAATATTCACATAACCTGCCGGCTAATAACAAATATGAACACATTGTATATAAGGATTTTCCACAAAACCAGTCGGCAAGGTCCATTACCCACACATTTCCGGCTAACACACAACCGACATGGTTTTATCCAAATATCATTCTGACTTTTAAAATTCAAGGCATCATGAGACAAAAAAAAAACGAAATATAACTGACAAGGTAAAAATATATAACCAACCCGGCTTAAAAAAAAAAGGCCGCCGGCAGGGTCTTAGTTTGAATAACTTGCCGACCCTGCAAGTACCAGTTACAGGTATTCAACAGCCGGCAAGATCTTCAACCTAAGAGCCTGCCGGCCAAACCCTAAATATGAAAAGTCGGCAAGGTCGATAACATAATATCTTGCCAGCGTCGCAACTGCCAATTCACAATTTCGATTTTTCTGACCTAATTTGACATGCAAACATGAAATTGAAGTACTAGAGTGAGTTTAAGTATGCCCTTACTTTCTTAATCGCGTCATTTCTCGTGTTTCAGCGGCTACGAATTCTTCTTCTTCAACCGTTTTTTTCTTCACTTTCTTTTGAACCAAACTTGCAATTCCAGGGTTATACTCATTGGGTTTTTGATTAGCGTCTTTCATACGAGTACCTTTATGTCTTGGCGGATCCATTGTTGAAGATTAATTGGAGTTTTCGAATCGACGATTTCGATGAATTAATCGACGAGTTTCGAGTTTTGATGGAGAGGAAGAAGAAAGCCGGTATGGTTGTGGAGGAGAAGAAGAAGAGAAGAAGGAAGATGAAATGAAAATAATAAAACTGATTTAGGATAATAAGATTATAAAGGGTAAGGGTATTTTTGTAACTTACCCATTAGGACTCCCCCTAAAATCTTTAAAAAGAGTCCACTTAAAATTGGGTATATCCCAATTAATCTGGGTATACCCCAATCAAGCCAGATTTAAAAACCTTTTGTCAAAATTATCTCAGACGACATTGTATTGTTTTTCTATGGTACGCCGATTGTCGGGTCGGCAGTGCTATTATTTATTTATTTTTACGAGAGTGCCGACTGGATGTGGGCAAAGTTAGTTTCCTCACTGGTTCCACTCTCCATCGGCAAAAGGTAAAAATATTGCATATTTAGCTGACTAATGAGCAGAGAAATTTAGGCGATCACACTTTAAACTAGAATCAAGAGAGACAGTTGGATCTATTATATAACAAGATTCCATCAACTGAGGATTGAATCTCAGAACACAAAATTTCATCTGATTAAGAGCACCATCACCATCCAAATAACATTCTCTTAACATATTCCTTACTTCATTGTCGCTTAATCCCTGTAAACCTAATCAGCTGAATTTCTTTTCTAATTTTCAAAATAAATTAAACCCCTATCCTGATCCATTAATAATTTAAACCTATTGTATAATTCTCCAATAAACCTTCTCCTCCTAATTTATCATCCATGGTTGGCAAATAATTTTGGAAATCAACAGTATTTGCTCCTGCCATTTAAAGAAGAAGAAGAGAAATCGGAAGTTGTGAGATTGAAGGGATACATGAAATGATTTATGGTTTTTTTCATCAGGGTAAAGGAAATTATTAACATTCCATCTAAAAAAGAATACCCCTTATCCAAAATCCACCCACATGTAACCTTGAGTGTCCTCCAATTTGTGAATATATCCCTTAACGTGGTTCTTTAAAAATCTCATTAATAAGAAGTCCATAATTTTTTTGAATTTTAATAAAATGCTCAAAGTTTGACCCTTTACGTCCCGTTTTTTTTAAAGAACGACTAGCAGTCGTTAGTGTATACGTGGCCGTAATTCACCCCTGGTAAAACACATTAAACATTATGATTAAGATCAACTTGAGTCAGCCCATGACTCTGAGAGGAACCCTAATTGGAATTGTTTATCTTCTTCCTAGAACCGAAACATGTTCTTCCAAACATAAACTAAGAATCAACAACATCAAGAAATCTAATCAACCAAATATATATAAAAACAAGAATAATGAAATCGTAATTACTTCATTTTGATAATCAGAATTCACTTATGTTTAAAGATGCACTCAACATCAGTTCTAGTAAATTGTGAGAAATATGTCTTAAAATCACATAGAAGAATATACACTATGGTCCGGGTACCGATAGTGTATGTAACGATAGTTCTCGGCAAATATGCCTTTTGAATTTATAAGCAATATATCGTGTTCATTTAAACACTTAAGATTTAAATCATAATGCACAATACAAGTGTTTTAGTGATCAGTGATGTCTTAGAGGTATTTATCAGAGTTTTAGTAATGCTAAACATATTTAGAAAAATAGTCTATAAGCATCTGCAAATTCGTGCTGGGTAGGTATGCGAAATGGTACGCATACCCATGACGAGTTCGTGAATTCAGGGACCAACAGTGCGCGTACTAGGTACTATACTGCTTTGTTGTTCACGAACTCAGATCAATACAGTACGTCCACTAGCTACATGTATTCATTTGCCAATTCAAAACTCTTAAGATGCGTACTAGATAGGCACGTGTACCTAGATATTCCGAAACCTCAGATATCTATGGTATGCGTACTAGTTTCGTGTATCTTCCTTGAGTCCGGATTTCAGTAAGTTCTTGAAACTCTCTTTTGATATTTTGAGACATTCGCAAATTCCATGGATATGAAACATCGTTGCTTGGGAAATTTCCAAATGATCCATATGACACAAACATAGTTCTTGCACAATAAATTGTTTCGACCTAAGATTGCTAAGGACCTCTTAACATCCATTGCTTGAATCATATTTCAAGATGTTTAAGAAAACAAGCTTGACCCGAGATTTCTTGTTTGCAATATTTAATCCACCAGAAGTCATACATCATAGTCTCATATAAATAGAATGGTATTTTATGTGGGAAAATAAATTGGTTCAGTTTTAACATACCTATTGTTGAAGTTCTCTAAATGTCTTCGTTTGATCTTCAGTCTTCAATCTTCGAGGGTTACCCAGTAATGTGTGATACTCAACTACCAACCTATAAACCTATTATGAGATTTGACTTTAATAGATTAGAACTCAATATATAGTTTTGTACAACTAACATTGAAAACAAGCTTGAGATAGCAAAACTTGTGATTTCGACTAAGCAATGCTCTAACACCCACCACTGCTACTACCAGCAGTAACATCATTCGTTCTGATGTACCAACCATTGTTCTTAAGGAACTCATTTCTTCAATAAGTTCCTTATACTCCCTCCATCCCAATTTAATTGATGGTTTAGGTGATTTTACGCAGATTAAGAAAAATAAGAGAGAATAAAATTTTTTTTCCAAATACATCCCTTAATATTAATTTTTAAAATTTCCTAGTTTTTTGTTCCTTTTATCTAGTTTCTGATTTTCAATGCAGGGACAAATCAAGAAAAACTTGGGAAAATATGAAAATCTTCATCTATTTCTTGATTTAACACAAACTCAAAATCTTCAACTAAACCGGGATAGAGGGAGTATAATTATATGAACATGGCCTTGATAGTACTAATTTGGACCTCTAGATAAGGATGTTCTCTAGTTGCATCTTGCATTGAAATATGCATATTAGAAACAGTGTCCAATGCTTGAATAAGATTCATATCAATTGCACTGAAATTAACATCATTCTGATGGCGTATCTCTTCGCCAACTCTATCTTCCAAGTGTGATAATCGATCCATTGGGGTTTCCTCTGATTCTTCATACTAGTCATTGTGAACCAGCAGTTTAACCCATTGGGGTTTCCTCTGATTCTTCATACTAGTCATTGTGAACCAGCAGTTTAAGCGACCAAAATTGAGCAAAATAAGCGAAAATCTTCACTAAAACAGAGAAACATTTGCTCTAACACCCAGATTGTCGCACACGCAAATGCACCTTGTAATTTTTGGATCGAGTATGACCCGAAAGTATAGCGGTTCAGTGAACACAATACACCCTCTTATCCTTTATCCTTATAAGTTTGCACCAATGCAAATAACAATGCTCCTAACAGGTTGGCAACATAAAACTTAATTGATTTTCTCTTTTACCTTCAATTGTAGCCCAAACTACAAACATGGGTTTGTGCCATCATTAAAGCTTCACAGAAGGTGGAACACGTACAAACGTTAAGAACACACACAAAAGCTTTAAGACAACGTAATACTTTTCATTAACTTAGAGGAAAATTACAAAAATATTATCCAACCAATAGACTACTTGACTAAGCTTAAACTTACTCTACTGCAACAATAGTGCCTCTCTTATTCGAACACTAACTAACTATTGCAGAGGTTCTCCGGCGTATTTATAGCGTCATCAACTGATTGCACAACCTATAGACAAACATCTACGCAGTTGCCCTAACTGTCAATATGCTATTCTAACTGCCAACTATTAATTGTGTTGTAACCCCAATTGATGATACATCTATACATGGTGATTAGGCTTCGCCAAATAAGGCTATAAATATATTTCATAACCGTTGCAATACATCTTCTTATGATGCTCGTAACCGCCATCCTGAGCCTTGTTGCACCATTATGACGCTATATTTAATCTAGACATGCACTTAGCTCACTTGGGCATTGTCATATTAGAAAGTCACGCCATTCCATGCCTTACTCGTTGCATAGCTCACATTCATATGGTATGTGCATCACTTGCATTCTCTTGGCCGAGTAATATGCAACAATTTCGCGTTTGGCATCACCACTATTTAATATGCATTATCAAGGCCTTGGCCAAGCCTTGGACTAATGCCTAAATCATCGTGTGCTTTATATGGCATCCTTGATTCATTTCTTGAGCCGGGTTAACTCTGGATTACGGATATGCATCGTTGTCGCATCAGTTATGCCAAACGTTATCGGGATAACTCAGTCACAAGTCACACCCCCATACGGTGTCAATGTGAAGTGAAAATAACAAATGGGCTAGATGCTTAAATCTTTGTGAGCCCAGTAGCAGACTCATCATTTGTATCTGTAGGTGTCAATGTCGAAATGCTTTGATACAAAACTAACTGCTATCTCCAGTAAGGCAGGGCACTTTACCAATTTATCTTCTTCAATAAAAGGCAATCTGAAAATGTGGGAACCATAGATGCAAAGCCAGGGACAGTCACTCCACGTGCTGTAGTAGTCATTGCTTCAAAATGAGAGTTGTGGTTGTCATTTTGAGTTGCATGGGCAAGCATACATGCGCAACAAACGAAAACATACTCATAAGGTGGCTGATGAGTTCTTTAATTCCACTATTTTCAAGATTGGTAAGGGTGACAGAGTCCGTCTTTGGGAGGACCGGTGGTGTGTGCAAGGTCCGCTCGCGACTACTTTTCCAAGATTGTATGCTTTAGCTAATAGTAAGAACAAGACGTTGCAACAAGCTTTTGAGCCGGACGCATCAGGGTGTAATTGGTCTCTTAATTTAAATCGTAGAAGATTGTACGATGTGGAAATTGTGGAATTAACTAGCATCATCTCTATTTTAGATGCTGTCACTTTCCGTGCCGATGAAGAAGACGAATTGGTGTGGGTGGGAGATAATTCAGGTATTTTTTCGGTTAAATCTGCTTATGATAATGACGGGTTGATCAATAATAGCTCCTCCTTTCCTAGTAAGAAAGTCTGGTCTCGTGCTTGGCGACTGGATTTTTTCTTTGGCTGCTGGTGTTAAACAAGTTACCAACTATTGATAATCTGCTAAGGAGGAATATTGCGCTAACTGTACATGTTGATTTATCTCATCCTCTTTCTGTTCTCTTTGTAATACGACGATTGAATCCAATATGCACCTATTCTGGAATTGTCAATTCTCGGCTCGTGTTTGGAGTTACTTCTTTACTCATGCTGATTTGGTTAAGCCTTCGCCCGGGTCGATGATGGACATTTTCCATCATTGGAAGCGTTTTGCTTTAAATCCAGGTGGCAGGGAGCTTTGGAAACGCCTTCCCGCTAGTATATGTTGGAACCTGTGGATTGAAAGAAATGCGAGAATCTTCCATGGTAAAAAACGTAATGTGGAGGCGATTATAGTAGAGTCGAAAATCACATCTCTTCTTTGGGCTAGATGTCTCCCTTCCATGTCTGGTATTAATCTTCACGAAGCTATCTGTAATTGGAAAATGATGTTTTTTGATCCTCCTTAGCGTTGTTCTGTTTGGTTTTTTTTTTCTTGTTGTGTTTTCCCCCTTGTTTGGTGGCTTAGCTTCGTTGCAGCCGTGTACTCTTTGCCTTCCTCTTAATATATCTCTTTATTTACCGAGCAAAAAAAAAAAAAAAACATACCCATTCATTCAGATCCAACCAATATACGTCTCATATTTTATGGCAGTGACTGAACTGTTTTGTTTTCTTATGTGCGCTTATGCAAGTAATGACCAAGTAGGCAAGTAGCAGCATTTGTGAAGCTGATCTTCGACCACGGTGTGCATTCCAGGCACCATCATCTAGGTACGAGCTGGCTAAATCCAACTCCTAATTAACAAGATTCTATTGAAAGGTCCTACTCTCATGGCCGGCCTTGCCTGCCTGCCTGCTTGCCTGATAGGAACAATAGCAAAAGATAATCTGACAAGTCAACGCAGGGCCCTATGTTGACCTTCCAAAACCTTTCCCCACCTCTCGAATAAGTGTACTCGAAAAAAATCGAATTATTAAAAGTCAACCCACGTACAATATTCAGTCCCCCACACAATTTGTCCTCAAGAACTTATTAAAAAGAAAAAGACTACCATAAATCCTAACTTACATGATCCATCCAAATCTACTGGGACTAGTCCAGTTCAGTTGGACAGGAGGTTGACTTTTATCTTTGAGGACGGTAGATTCAGTTCCCACCCTAAAATTTGAGGAGTAGATATTCACCGACTTTTGCTTTTTATGAAATAAAACAAATTTCAATATCGTCCAACCTTAAATTCCTCTAATCGAAAAAGGCACATGATATCCAGACTCATGATACAAGATGAGACTTGAGACTATATAACTCATAATTATATTCAAGAGAGTATGATGCTGATCAGAGAGATGTGTAGTGAACCACAATGGCATTAATTCCCAAATGGGTTACAAATAATCTATGTATCAATATACTATCTCTGTTTGTGGTTATCTTTTGTTAAGTTATCATAATAGCAAGATAACCTCTTAGTCTTAGTTATCAAAGTACATAAAGAAAATCCTGAGTAGATGAAATGATGAATATTCTAGTTATAATTTATTTATTTTTATCAATTGGATCTATATAAATGGAGCATCATACTGGTAGACTGCTAGCTAGCTCTAGCTGTAGCTTAGGTACTTGCATGGATGAAATTAAATATCTGCTGAATTGATCCCGCAATATCCTCAGCTGTAAACCTAGTTTCACTCACAACCTGAAAAAAACATAAACATACAAAAAAATAATTAACATCCAATTAGTTTTCATCTGATCTCCATGGAGAAAAATAATGTCAAAATTATATATAAGATTATGTCATCGGTATGTATTACCTTAACGTTGAAAGAATAGAGGACAGTCTGCTCAATGGTAGTGACATTGGTATGAAGAATATCGAGTTCTAAATCTTCAAGTGCAGCTATGGTCTTTAAGAGTTGACCAGGTCTTCTCCTTGACAAAATCTTAACCATAGCATCCATACCTAACAGTTTCACTTCAACGTCAGCCAAGCAAGATTTATTTTCTGCTGTATCTTCATGGAGTTGTCCACCACCCATTTGTTCAACATCAATCGTGGCAGTCGCCAGCTTATTGATTTGGTCGTTTGACGAAAGAGGTAACTGAGGAAACATTGGTGGTGGTAATTGTTGTGCAGTAGTAGTACTAGGAGCCAGAGTTGTTGCATTATCACCATAGAGTCTTCGGCGTTTTTGTGATTCTAAACACTGAAGAAGTTGCTCTAGTTCTCTTACAAATTCAATGGCTCCACCAATAATGGATGCTTGATCACCCTGTCATTTAATCAAATTCTTGTTAGCAAATACAAATAATTAATGTTGCACAAGAAATTGGTGCCGCAAATCTTTTTTATATTAATGCGACGTTTAAAGTATGCCATGCATTTTCAAATTTCAAATGACTAAGATCTATAATCCTTTTGGGAACGTAGCTTTAAATCGGTCATGTCCTAATGTACGTGTGGAAATATATATACGTACCCTCTGCACATAAGAACCAGGCATGAGAGATCTTAAAACTCTTAGATGTCCATTCATCTGCTTTCTTCTGTTACGCTCAACTGCGATATGCGTCATTCTTTGGCTCTCAACTTCTTCACTTGTCTTTACAGATCTCGGCCTCTTACGTCTGTTTAATTTAGTGGTCACACCACCCATTTCAGTACCACTAGAATTCATCATGATATTTTCATGATTATGAGTATTATTCTCTTCAAGAAAGCCAAGTCGGTCATTCAACGAACTATTCTCGGAAAAAATAATCCGAGCTTCTTCATCTTCCTCTTCAAGATCATGAGCTACATGATCATCTCTTACTGGTAGAGGTGGAGTGGCCAATAAAAGATTATTCTGAACATCATCACCACCGTCATGAGTCTGTTGATCAAAGGATCTTTCACTCAAAACTGGGAACTTAAGGAAGTAAACAGGGTCAATCAAACCCATGTCTTTTCCTGCTCGATCTTCTACTTCTGAGATACCATCATTAGCATTAGCCGCTGCTGGTTCCATCATTTGTTTTTGATTTAAAGCCAACTTAGGTCCAAAATCAGCAAATTGCATGACTTCAGCAAAGCTCAATCTATCAAGAGAATATCCAGAAGATATCTGTTGTGGTGGTGGTGGTACTAATGGTTGAGTAATATTAGTATTACTATTATTAAACATGTAATCCACAACTTTTCCTTCACCCGTATTTTCTCCGTCTACCCGAACAGAAGATTGTTTCATGAGAGTCTGATGATGATTTTCTTGTTGCTGTTTGTGGCGGTGTAGGTGGTTTTGGTATAGAGAGTAATCTATCCCTGCGTAGTTGTTACCATTTAAGCCCGCCACACTCGTCTGCAAAAAAAAAAAAAAAAAAAAAGTAACGCAGCAGCTCTCAAATTAGCTAGTGATGATTTAATGAACTGTGTAATTGTCTACTATATAAAGAATTAAGAAAACTTACAGAGTAGTTATCTTCTTCCCTTTCCATTGTTACGTATATTGTGATGTGATAACAAAAGACCGATGATGATGCTCTCTACCAGCTGATTAAGGCAGAGAATAAAATGCAACAAAAGCTATAAAAAAAACCTGCAGAATCGATCATGCATGCTGGATTACTGCTTGAATATGTGATTGTTGTCTTGCTTATTAGAATTATAAGAGTGCTTTGGGGGTTATCTTATTTGTTATCTCTATATGTATATATACGACTGAGAGAGAGAGGGAGGAGCCTTCAGTATTAAATGAGAGGGTTATAAGAGAGATTAAATTCCACCTCACCTCAAATGCACCTCCTTTTTATTAATATTTTCACAGGTGAACCACAACGCTCCCTCTTTCTTTTTTGATTTTTGTAATTCCCAGTATTTCTTCTTACCTTTTGTAATCACATGTAATCTGTCTAGATCTCTCTTTGTAAAAGTCAATCCTCACATTCTCGGTGTGTAATTTGAAATAAGAACCAGATTTTTTTTACCGGGGAAATAAGGTTCACACGACCCATGGATAACCATATGCTGCCACCTCAAGCACATGCCTCTTTCCCAGACATCTGTTTTGCATGTACCAACTATACATTTTGGTGTGTGCTTTGCAGAAATAAACATTATAAACTTGTTTTTGTTACCCATATACTGGGCAAGTGCACAGTTTAAACAAAATACAAAGCATATACACATATTTGTCTATTAATCATTTACAAACTGAACGCAAACTATAGAAAAAACAAAGTTGTGTCTAGCAGCCTTTTAAATATCATAGCTGCTTTTTATGGTTTTGTTTGTCGGATCCATGGTTTCAACTGTTAGTGCAGGATCTCACCGAATATAATACAACCTCTCTTTCAGTTTTCATTTAGTTAAATCCCGTATTTCTTCTACTATAGTGTCATTTTTTATGAAACAGAGGAATAGTTAATATTTGTCTGAATGCTCAAGTTAAAGGTTACTTTTACGGTCCGCGGGTTATAATCCCAAAGGGGTTATAACCTATCTACAAAAAATCCATCCAAACAAAAGTGATACAAAAATCCCAAATATCATAAACTGTCTAAACTACCCTCCCCTAATTCAACCCAAAAGAAACTGAGAAAGAAAACGACCCACTAATTTATTACTTTACAACCTGCGTAACAGACAAAATTTCTTAAAACCTCCGCTCATGTATTCGTTCAAAAATCAATCCGCTCCTGTATTCGTTCAAAATCAATCTGCTCATCCCTAAGTCAAAATCGTTCAAAATCAATCTGTATTCGTCATCATCTTCTCGATTTTACCTTCTTCTCTTATTCTATGGTTGCGTACTTCAACCACTGCTACAAAATCTGACCTAATTTTTCAACCACAAATGGCGAAGAAACAAAATCAACAGGCGAAAAAGAAAGATGAAAAGCTAAAGAAAATAGCGAAACCATCTCCTAAAGGTAAGAAATCGAATTTGCTTTCAAGTTGATTTCGAGATTGAATTCAAAAGATTATTAGGTTTCATTTGATTTCTGGGTTGGTTTTCTGTTTGCTTTTAGGTTTCATTTCTTAGGTTAGGTTCTATTTTCATTTGGTTACATCGTTTCTTTGGTTTAGGTTTAGGTTTCAGTTTGTTTGATGTAACCAAATGAAAACAGATTTCAATTGTTTGTATATTTGATGCAACCAGATATTTTTTTTTTCTATTTGATGAAACCATATTTCATTTGTTGTTTATTTGATGAAACCAAAGTATAATCTGTTTTTTTTTTTATGAAACCATTCTGGGTTTCATCATTTTACAACCAATTGGTAAATTGGTTCCACCAATTGTTAATCTGTTACATCATAATAATATGGTCTTTTTGATGAAACCATTTTTGGTTTCATCACTTTTCATTTATTAGGTTTAGGTCTGCAAGAATGATGTAACAGATTTGCGATGAAACCAGATATCATTTTCTGTTTCTTAATGAAACCCAAAATTGGTTTCATCATTTTTAGTTATTGGTTTACTTCTAGAGTTGTTATTGGTTGTTGATTTGAATTCAAACTGTGGAGATTGGCGCTATGTTACGTAATTTATGGTTTCATACAAGTTTCAATTATGCTTATGGTTTCATCACTTTGTTCGTGCTTATGGTTTCATCATTACAAGTGTATGTCTTATGGTTTCATCATTATTATTTATTATTCTCTTATGGTTTAATTTTGGTTTCACAATAGGTAAAAAAAGAGATAAGGAACCATACAGGTGCTCATTGCATCATTTGCGCGAGCTAGCAGTGAAAATTAAGGCGTTGATAAAAAACAAGCAACTGCATTTGAAAGCTCTTAAATCATGTCCTTTCTGGTGTTTCTTTGAGCCGTTCTATGATGGCGTAATGAACAAAGATGAGCTCATCAAAAAGACAAATGCAGTAATAATGTTTTTAAGTACAATTGAAAACAGACTTGATGGTAAGCTCTCGTATTCTTTCAAATTAGCAAGATCAAGGAAAATGACTTTGCGGACAATTCCAGAACATTTTGCTGTGACTTTTGGTTTCCAAATGGTGAATTATGTAGAAGCAGACGACATTGATGAAGATCTGGTTAAAAAGGTTAACGTCTTTGTGGCTAATTATTTTGCTGGAAATAAAAAGACGAAAAAAACCGATATTGAAAAGCGTATGCTGGAAGCCGCAAATGATGAAACCAGAACGGATGACTTTGTCAAGTTTTTCGTAATGTTTCTGTTGGTTTAAGTATTTGTCCCTAACAAATGTGGGCAGACTCTCGCAGCAAAGTACTTGTATATGGTGTTTGATATGAACAAGGTGTGCTGGTCGGAAGTCTTCCATGACTATGTACTTGATTCGATAATGACAAACAGAACAGACGTAGAAAATGTTGTTGGTTGTGTAATATACCCTATGGTAAGTTAAGATTTGTTCTTTTTTTCATAAGTTAGGTATTTTTTTTTCAATATTGGTTGTTGAATAATAAGCGACTTGTTTTTGATGATTAATTTGAATATTGGTTGTTGTTGTTTTTTTGCAGTATTGGTTGGCAGAGATGACAAAGATCGCACAAAGAAAGCATGGGCTAGACAAGTATCCGAGGTTTGCTAGATGGAACCTTAGCAACATCTGTCAACAAGTATTATCTAACTTCAAGAATCTTGAAGAAAAAACAAAACTTTGGTCTAAGGTAAATATTTACTTAGAAGATTTACTTTTCTGATGGAACCAATTTTGGTTTCATTAAAAATTCTAGCTGAATTTTTGTTTCTTAGATAACTTCGAGGGTTTTATTTGATATTTTTGTTAGACAATATTCGAAATCTTCGAGGGTTTTATTAGATTATTGCTATGAGTTCTTACCATTACTTGTTACCATTAAAAATGCTTTGCTTGGTATGTCGTCTGTTTTATTTTAAACGAATTTTGGTAAATATTTTCTTGTTCAGATTTACTTTTTTGATGAAACCAGTTTTGGATTTATCAAATTTTTTAGCTGAAACCAATTTTTCTTGTGTACTGCAGGAGAATATTGGTCACCGAAAGGGATCATTCTTGCTTCAGTATGACGAATCAGAAATGCGCTTGGCTGATCCCGTAGATGAAGTGGAAATTGTTGTGCCAGATGAAGAAAATGAAGTGCCGGTTAAAGTGCAAGATGAAGAAAATGTTGGTGCTAGCAGTGAAGCTAACTCCTTCAAAGCCAAATACCAATTTGCGCGAGCATTGATTGAAAAGCTTAGGACCAATATTACATATGTTCTTTCTAAAGAAGAAGAATCACTGCTGGAAAAATATGATGCCGAGGACAGGGAACAACAACTGGTACAAAGATAGATTTGATTTTTCTTAGTAACAATTGAATTACTCGCATATATTACAATTTTCTTATACATTTCATCATTTCAAGTTAATGTTTGTTTGATGAATTGGCCAGTTCTTTTTATTCTTTCAGAAGTTTTTGATTTTTACAGCATTAGGTTTTGACACAGGAAGATGAAAAATAAAATAACTTAGGTATCTTAATATTGCAGGTGATAACAAGGGATGTTAACATGATAAATGAACAAGAATCTGAACAAGAGCAGGTCATATCTTCTTCGTCGAAGACAGTCACCGATGATGAACAAGAAGGAGATGGTACTGAGTTGACTCCAAATAATATCGAGGATATCAAGGTGGCAGAGCGGGTTGAATCTGAAATGGAGAAAGCTACTTCATCGATGCCAGTCACCAATGATGAACACGAAGGAGAGGGTACTGAGTTGACTCCAAATACCGTTGAGGATATCAAGGTGGCAGAGCGGGTTGAATCTGAAATGAGCAAAGCTTCTTCGTCGATGCCAGTCACCAATGATGAACAAGAAGGAGAGGGTACTGAGTTGACTCCAAATACCGTTGAGGATATCAAGGTGGCAGAGCGGGTGGAATCTGAAATGAGCAAAGCTTCTTCGTCGATGCCAGTCACCAATGATGAACAAGAAGGAGAGGGTACTGAGTTGACTCCAAATATCGTTGAGGATATCAAGGTGGCAGAGCGGGTGGAATCTGAAATGAGCAAAGCTTCTTCGTCGAAGTAAATTATTGAACAAGAAGAAAACGAAACTCAATTTGTAATTGATGAAGATGTTATCATGAAAATGGAATACGAATACAATAAGAAAGGTTGTTCGTCGTCAAAGCCAAATGTTGGAAGCGTATACTACTACCCAGCTGTAAAGATGGCGAATGATTTACTTGAGTTAGAGAATGAACAACCTGGATTTGATTTAGGACTGTCGCAGTGTGACAGTCAAGAGAAAGGACAGGGAGAACTCAGTGATGCGCAAAGGATGAGTAACATGGTTACAAGAATGAGGGAAGACAGAAGGAATTTGGTTCCACCTATCAGAATGCAGGATTACAACACCAGTGTGAAAAAAAAAAAAGGTTACATCTCGTAAGTGCAAGTAGAACAAGAAGGTGCAGGAAGTACAGGGGGTGAAGTTGAAACCAGTTGATAACTTGAAGATCTTGAAAGTACTCAACAGAAATGAGAAACCCCTCGTGACCACTTTTTTCAGAAAGAACAATGAAAGGTAACTGGGAAATAACTGATGTAACCAAGACTGGTTTCATCAAAATTTTGTTCCAAGTTATGCATTGTTTCTCCTTTTTTATCCATCATTGACTAGCTTTTTAAAAAATAAAATTAACAGGTCAACGGCGTGGGAGCATTTAAATCTTCAATTACATATATCGGGGAAGATGATGGATAATTTGATGAGAGAGGGTGACGTCGCAGGAGACATTATAGAGTTCTACATTTTGAAGCTGCAAAACAACATCAAAAAAAATGAGTTGAAACAAGATGGTTCTCCAAAGTACCAGAGAGCTGTGTTTCTAAGCACATTTGCCTATGTAAGTTTACTCCGAAATTCTTTAATGTAAATTTTTTGGCATAAAAAATAGTTGTGGAAAACAAAAAATGATGTTGTTTATATGGTTAATTTTGATGGAACAAAGTTTGGTTTCATCAAACTTGCATGTTGTAACTAATTAAGGAGCTTTTATGGTATTTTGTTTCAGACATGTCACTCATTAGGAAAGAAATGTGGTGCTGTAATAGAAGGCTTCATCGACAAAATGGATTATAGCGTGCGGTTTTTGTTCGTTCCGTTGCTGACATCACTTGGAGATGTAAACCATTGGACATTGCTTTCTTTTGATTTTGAAACCGGGGAATTTTATCACTACAACTCCTTGGCTTCCACGGGAGAGGAATGCAGAAAAAGTGCTGAAAGCATGAAACAACGTATAGTATCAGCATTTGCACAGCACGACGCAAAGCTCCCCTGTGATCAGCAGGCAAGTCAGCCAACAACATACTCTTTGCACAACCCTACATGTTGTGAACAAATAGGGTAAGTTATGTTTGGAAGTTTATAGTTCACATATGCATATGCTTGAAATCATTACATCACTTGTAACCGAATGCTTTACATATATACTAATATCAGAACACTCTCAGCTAGTCACTTTGTAACAATTGAGACATTGTTTTGGTTTTTCAGGAACGATTGTGGCCTGCATGTTTGCTATTACATGAAGAGCCTCTTGAAAGGAAACATGTCTACAGATGATATACGAGAAAAGGTGCATAATATGAGACCAAAGTTGGCGTTGAAGATACTCCTTGACAATATAGAATAATACTCGCATGTCGTGCCCGTCCTATTGAACATTCAGTTTTAGTTGAATTTTAAATTACTTTTGAAATGGTTATTGTAATGATGATACTCCTTGACATACAGTTCTCCTTGCAGATTCAAGTTTTAGTTGAAGTTTAAAGTACTTGTGAAATGGTTACAGTTTATATAAAAAACGATTTCGTGCTATTTCAGTTGTATTTCCTTAAAAGCTTATGTCTACAGAAATATGATGTCTCATTTTTATAAAAACTATCCATAAATGATGTGTCATATATTTGCGGCACCAATAAACAGTAGACAAAACATCATCTACTGTGTTGTCAAAAATATAGAAGAAAAAGTGACAGTAAAACAATGGTTCCACCAAAATAAGATGAAACCCTTTCTGGTTTCATCAAAAAAATGATGAAACCTGATTCGGTTACACCAAACTATAAAGGCCTGTAAAAATTCTGAAAAACTTAAACTTAATCAAACTTATTATTCTTAGACAAAATAAAAATGAAAACACCTGCAGCATATTAACTTCTAAAACAAAAAGAAATAGTAAATGAAACACATATTGTAGTCTAGCAAACGAAACTAAGAGTAAAATTCGATGACTTGCAGGAACCACATATTGTAGTCTAGTCGAAATGACTACAAGTTCTCATGAAATCTGACGAGAAGGGCATGTCCGTTTATTATGGGTGGTCAAAACCTTGCAGGAACCACAGGTTCTCATCTTCTTATTGGCAACTGAACCTGTATTAGGAATCCTCTTCTTCTTCGATGGACGTCCTGGTTGTGGTCCATTATTCGGACCAAAAACCATCGATTTCGGCGACACTGTCACGGGCTTTTCGACTGTGGGAACAGGATTGATTGCATGTTTATACGATTCTCGGTAGAACTTTACTGTAAAGTAGTGCTCAACATAATTGTAAGGATCTTCTCCATTCACCATGATGCAACGGACAGCATGGGCACACGGGAAACCGTCAATACGCCAACGGTTGCAAGAACATGTTCTTCTTTTCAAATCGACAGTCTGTGTTAATGAAGCATGAACTTCAAACACATATTCCGACGACTTGGTGACTGGTAGTTACATCCATGCATCTTGTTGTCGTGGAGCAGAGCTTCATATTCTGGACATAGAGTTTGACGCCATTTCATTAAGTTAGCAGAGTCCTCGCGACGTTTACACATTTGGTCCATTAGCTTCACCCTGATCTCATCAACCATGATGGCTATAGGCTTCTCTCTCTCTTCAACGACCGAACCATTGAAACTCTCAGCAATATTTGAACACAACCTACCATATCGTCGACCCTTGAAGAAAAAACTTGCCCATTTATCAAGAGGAGCTCTACTTAGATAGTCTTGTAACTTCTGATTTTGAACCTTCCTCAACTTATCCCAATTCTCTGAAAATTCTTTATGAGTAGAAGCATACGCACATTTAAACAGTCCCAATACATATTTGTTATAAACTTTGCAACTCTTTGGTAAGCATGTATTGATATTGCATTCCATATGCCAGTAGCACCAACCATGAAAAGCCTCAGGAAAAACAATAGGAATTTGTGTTACCAATCCAATACCTCGATCACTCACAAAAGTAAGCTTTGGTCGCAAAGGAGAAAGGACTTTCTTCAAATTATCCAAAAACCATTTCCAGTTCGCTTCATTCTCCGATGAAACCACACCATAAGCAAGAGGGAAGATTTCTGTAACATGAACAGAAAGCATAACACAAGCATAAGATGCGATGAAAACCAAACATAAAAAATGATGAAACCAACATAAAAAAATGATAAAAACCTTACCATCATTTCCGGTTAGACCTGTTGCTGCCATCATATGACCAAGGTACTTGCTTTTCAAGTGAGCCGCATCAACGAATAATACAGGACGACAGAAATTGAATCCACGACTACAAGCTTCAAAACAGATAAACATCCTCTGAAATTTATGGGTCCCTTCTTCAACTTCCAAAACCACGTGAGAACCAGGATTGGTTTCAATCAACTTGTTTTTATACCAGTTCAAGAACATAAAAGATTTCTCGTTCTCTCCCCATGAAGTATTCAGTGCATGCTTCTTACCTGCGTATGCATAATAACGACTAATGTCAAAGCCGAAGTCTCTCGTAAAAGATTCCATAATATGCTTAGTTTTCTTATTAGGATCCTGTTTAATTTCATCAATAATCAAGCTACTAACTATTGTTTTCGATATCCGTGGCATGTTAACAAATCCACCAACACAAGTATGCTGATTATTTAGTTCCTTGATAATAAAAGGACTTCCTACAACACCATCAACAGACACAGCATATAAATGCCAGTCACATTTCTCCTCTTTGTTCTTATTAGCACAACGTGCACCAATCCTCAACTTCTCATTCCTATATACCGTGTATTCATAACCAGCTGCTGCGTGATACTTCTGTAAATCACAACGAACTTGTTCAACACCTCCCGGAAACAACTGTTCAACTCCTTGAAAAAGATGTAACCAGTGAGCAGACTTCAACGGTTCATTAATTTTATCTGGAACATCATAATCATCCGTGGCTTCTCAAAAGGTATAATTCCAGAACTTTGTGGCTGGTCATCAAAAGCTATAATTCCTGAACTTATTGAACCAGAACTCTCAGCTTTGTGACTTACGAGTAACTCCATAATCCCTTCTTTATTATACATACTAAATAGAGCCAAACATTGAAGATCAAAATCAGAATGAATGACCTTTTGCTGATCATCAACCATGTGAAAAATTTCCATAGAAGGAGGAGAGAATTCACACCAACTTGAGCATATACTAGTCTTCAAATTAGCAAAAGACTCTTGGAGGCCAATACGAAGAGTTAAACAATCTTTTTGTGACATACAAGTGCGAGAACAGAATCCATAATCTACAGAACAAAATGATGAAACCAAAAACAGTTTCACCAGATGTGAATATCAACAACAATTTTTTTTTTTGAAAACAGTTCCAAAGAGATGGAATCCTTCATAAGAACATCACACAAACATAAAAAAATCATATGCTAACATCAATTCAGTTTATTCGACAAGAGTGACTAGCAAATTCACACAAACAAAATCAAAATTTCCATAGAAGGAGGAGAGAATTCACACCAACTTGAGCATATACTAGTCTTCAAATTAGCAAAGACTCTTGGAGGCCAATACGAAGAGTTAAATAATCTTCTTTGTGACATACAAGTGCGAGAACAGAATCCATAATCTACAGAATAAAATGATGAAACCAAAAACAGTTTCACCAGATGTGAATATCAACAACAATTTTTTTTTTGAAAAACAGTTCCAAAGAGTGGAATCCTTCATAAGAACATCAACACAAACATAAAAATCATATGCTAACATCAATTCAGTTTATTCGACAAGAGTGACTAGAAAATTCACACAAACAAAATCAAAAATCAACACAAAAAAGAGAATTGAATACCTGAAAAGTTGATTGATTCCTTGAAGATGAAGATTAATACGAAGACGAAGATGATCAACACGAAGTTGATTGATTGTTCAGCTGGATTCTTCAATTCGAGATTCAATTTCAACTTGAAAAGCGGAAATATGATTTCAGCTAAACTGAATTGCAACCAGATCTCGAATAAAACAACTATGTTTATCTTCTCTTCTCGAATAAACAACGAGTTTGATTCTTCTAAGTATATTGAATAAACAGATCTCAAAAACTTGTAGCTTTTCTTCCGGTTCTCAATCAAACCTAAAATTGCTCTCTGAATCTTTGAATTGAAATTGGGAGAAGACGATGACGAATCTTTGAATTTAAACGAGATATGGAACTGAAAAAAACGAAGAAAACTAGGAAAGAAGAATCGTAATTAGACTAGTATCTGATTTGTTTGGATTCAGAGAGAACAAATATTGTTTTTACTGTTTTCTTTCGCCAAACTTTCCTTTGAAAAATGTTTTTATATACGGAAGGTCAGTTTTGGAATTTAGAAATCAAATAAAAACTAAATTTTAAAAATTTTATTTGAATTGGGGTTTTTGTCCCAGTTTTGTTTGAAACGGTTTTTATTTGTTAAAAATAATATGACCGTTTTTTTCTTATCACTAGTTTGTTCACCTAGGGGTTTTGTCACTAGTTTTGTTACCTTTAATCGAAAATGATAAAATTGACCGTGGGTTATCCACGACAGGTTATCTCGAGTCAAACAGATCAGTGGGACCTACATCTTAAATAACTAGATTCTTGCTAATTTCCACATTCACATTCGACAATAACTGAGTGATTGAATTGATCTCTAATTATTAGAAGTAAAATCCCATGAATTACAAAGGGATACCACTATTAGCGGGGTGATACCAATTCAAAGATCCGATGGTCGGGATCTGTTAACATTTATTTGTCCTATATGGATTGGTATCACTCCCAAGTAATATTGGTATCCCTTTATAAATTGTGTAAAATCGAACCCCCACTATTAAAGGTTGGTCAAGTGATTTTTTTTTTTGATGGGAAAGTTCAAATATATTAACTAGCAAATATAGTACAATATGTTTACGAAATCATTTTTTATTAATAAATGCTATATTTCTGAACTTTTTGTTGCAAGCGAGTAAACATATATGTTGTAGGTTTTTAATTCTTGCTTCCTTGGCTAGAAGCAAGGAAGCAAGAATTAAATCACTTCCTTGGTCAAGTGATTTGATCTCATCCATAATGTTATCTGATAAAAATATTAAGTGAGAAGTGTCGATTCTACAATAGAAGCTATTTGGATACTAGAAGCAAAAGCTAGAAGTTAAAAAATTAGAAGTGAAAACAATTTGCTTGACAAAAAACTAATTCTTTTGCTTCTAGATTTCATTGTGAAATTTTATTTTCATATTAACTTTTGACTTTTCAACTTAATTAAGTCTGAAAAATATTCAACTTGTTAAGTCTGAAAAATAACTTGTGAAATGGTACCCAAAGTTCCAAATACTTATAGCCTGTTTGGATACCTGTTAAGAAGTTACCTATTGATTTTTAGCAAAAAAAAAATGTCAGAAGTGAATTTGGTAAACTACTTTAATTGTATAATTTTGATTTGTGGCTTTACCAACCTCTAATCGAATCTGTACTGCATGTTCTTGTTAGAACATAGCTCGGTCGACCTCCCATGTGTTGCTATATCAATCATGTTTGTCAATGTTTGTGATCAAAACTATGAGTCTTGATTTCTAGTCTATTGTAGCTAAGTCTCGGACTAGGATAGAAAAGTGTAGTTGAGCTCAAGGACTTCATGGCGATTCATCATACAACGACGAAGATCTACTCAAGGAACTGTGGAACTTCATCAACAAAAAGGTATGTGGAGACTTGAACTTATGTATCACTCAAAAGTCTATCTATTTTATCTCCTACTTCTTATGAGACAAAAAGTCGTATGCTATATAGACTGGATTATACACATTTGACATTTCGAGCTGATTATTCACTACTTATCTTTTTCTCGATATTGTGTGTTGGTAAAGCGTTTCGCTTTGATCAAGTTTATCTTCACCTAGTGACGAAAGTCATGAAAAGTTTCAATTACTTTGAGAATTCCTCTGACGTAAAACGGTCTGTGAATAACGGCTATATAACGTCCTCTGAGAATGTCTCAATGATTGGAATGAGAGTTTAGTTTACATAACCATGTATTCCTTAACCCTAAGTTTTCGAACTTTGTTGATTGAGAGAAACCGGAGGAATTGGCTTTGCCAAGTCCGCGAACTCAGTCCGTGAACTGACGAAAGTTCTCTTACCGAGAATTTCTGCTGAGAATTTCCAAAAACTCGTTTGCGTGTTTAGTCCGCGAACCTAGTCCGCGAACTGGCGGAAGTCTCTTTGCCGAGATTTTCTGCTGAGTTATAAAAACTCTGTCGGTTGCCTTAAGTCCGCGAACTTGTTTGTGATCTTAAGCGGTTATGATCTAAATATGTGCTCTGAACATGAAACTTAAATTACTAAGGAATGCTTTACGCAAACCGTGGCTATAAAGTTCATGAGCCGATTCATCGAATCGAATCATCTTTGTTTTAATTGTGTCTTGTGTACTTACATAAGATCTCATAGCAACTGAACAACTCTCTAACTAGTTCATTTGAGTCAATTGAACTAGTTATGGTGAAGAAGAACTAGGTTATTATGAATTGCTCATATGGTTAGCCTTTTGGGTTACTATGTTGAACCAACATACACGTACACGGTTGGGCATGGTTTTTACAAACCCAGTAAACGTCTATCCAAGTGTGTGTGACAAGCTAAGTTTTCGATCTAACGGTTGAGAAATATTAGCTTGAATCTAAATCAGGTTTTCATCTAACGGTGAATATGGATTGCTTTGTAACTAAAGAAAAACCCTGATTTGAAGGCCATATAAAGGAGACATATAGCATTGTGAAAAACTAATCCCTACACGTCTGTGTGATACTAGTGCGCTAGCTAGAGTCGATTCTCCTTTAACCTTTGGTTTTCTTCTCTAAAACCAGGTTAACGACTTAAAGACTTCATTGGATTGTGAAGCCAGACCGATACTACTTTTATCGTAGTTGTGTGATCTGATCTTGCATCTTCTATCATACGAGTAAAATCTTTGATTGGCTTGAGATCGTGAGATTTCTCCGATAGGCAAGATAAAGAAGTCACAAACATCTTCGTCTCACTGTTTGTGATTCCTCAACCATAATAAAAAATTGGTTCATGTTCACCTTGATTTCATATTTTAAGACGGAACAAAACCTAGGGTTTATCTGTGGGAGACAGATTTATCCTTTGATAGACTTTTCTGTGTGAGAAAGATTTGTTTATTATCAAGTATGCGATTTTGGGTTGCAGCAACTCTTGGTTATGGGTGAGATCAGCTAAGGGAATCAAGTGCGCAGTATCTTGTTGGGATCAGAAGCGTAGGAGTACAACTGTGCCTTGGATCGGTGGGAGACTGATTGGGGTTCAACTATAGTCCAATCCGAAGTTATCTTGGAGTAGGCTAGTGTCTGTAGCGGCATAATAAAGTGTGTATTCAATCTGGACTAGGTCCCGGGGTTTTTCTGCATTTGCGGTTTCCTCGTTAACAAAACTTCTGGTGTTTGTGTTATTTCTTTTCCGCATTATATTTTATATAATTGAAATAATACAGGTTGTGCGTTCGTGATCATCAATTGGAAATCCAACCTTTGGTTGTTGATTGATATTGATTGATCCTTGGACATTGGTCTTTGGTACCGTCCAAGTTATTCCTTGTATTTGATAAAGACTCATTATTGATTTTAGCTTGAGTAAAAATCAAATTAAGTGAGAGATATTAACTCCTTGAGATACTTTAATCTAGATTGAGTCTGACTGTCTAGTTGATTCTCTATCAAAGTATTTTGGAGTTAGTCCATACAGATTGCTAAGTGAAATATTGGGTGGTGTTGTTAGACCCCCGCTTTTTCAATTGGTATCAGATCAGGCAAACACTTTTAAAGACCTTAAAAGTCCGTATTTGTGGCGATCTGACTCTATGGACAGAGGTGATATCTCTATTAACGTACCACCAGTCTTCGATGGCTCCAATTACTCATGGTGGAAAATTGTTATGCGATCTTTGCTTCAATCGCGTGATTTTCAATCATGGGTATATGTGGTTAATGGCTATGATGCTCCCGTTGTGGCATTCGGTGATGTAAACGTTCCCAAACCTATTGGTGAATACACCGCTGTTGAGATAACTGTTGCAAAGCAAAATTCCGACGGTTTGAATGCTATCATACATGCCATTACCCTAAATCTTCAGCATCATGTGACAAACTGCACTAGATCTAAAGATGCTTGGAATATCTTAGAAACCGTATTTGAAGGCAACTCCAGTGAAAAGGATGCTAGACTTCAAAACCTTAATTCCGATTGGGAGAACCTTCGTATGGAAGATGAAGAAACATTTGATGAGTTTAATCACAAAGTGTCTGAAATTGTTAATGCATCTTGGTAAGACTATTCCTGAAAAGAACATTGAGATGAAAATTCTCAGATCCTTTCCAACTAGATACGAGTCTAAGAAGCATGCCATCATTGAGGGGAATAACCTCGATAATCTTTCCAGAACACCTTGGTTGGAAAACTTAAGATCTTTGACCATGAGCATACATCCAAAGTCGGTAAGGATGTTTCCTTTAAAGCACATAAGAACACTAAATTACTGGTCAAAGGTAAGAGTGTTCATGTCTCTGAGGATGATCAGTCTGAGGGTGATTTTTCTGATGAAGATCTTGACAAATCAGTCTCCTTGATCACAAGACAGTTTAGGGATCTTCTGTTAAAGAGAAGTAAACGGTTTTCAAGAGACAAACCTAAGTCCTCAGACAAACCTCACGGTCGCGTACCTCCTAAAAACAGGGATGCTGACGAGGCTAATGACGAGGACATGCCTCAGTGCTTTAAGTGTAAGGGTTTTGGTCATTTTCTAACGAATGCCCAAATCGTAGAAAGTACACTTGGAACAAAGGTCTAGCTGTAACACTTGATGAAATGTCTGAAACCTATGATTCCGATGAAGATAGGAAATCAAGTATAGGGCTTCTTTGTGAAAACATCGATTTTGATACTTGTATCAATACATATATCAACCTCAATGGGTTCGGAGAAGAGGGAAACCCAATCAAGCTGGAAGATTCTTTGAATCCGATAACTAGAAACCCTGTCAGTGATGTTTCAGGATCAATTGTATGTCTGCCTCCCTGCACATCTCAGATGCCTGAATACTATCCAAGTTTGACGTGCTCATTTTGTTCGATGAAGGGACACGAACTATCAAGGTGTTACAAATACAAGCACCAAATAAGGCACGCCAGCAAACTTCAACGAAGAGCATATCGATTAGCAAGGAAACTGAAACTTGCTCAGAAGACCGCCGAGGTATGTAGGATCCTATCTTCGTCTAAGAAGTTTGTTTCCAAGGATAGAATAAAACCATTTGAAAAGAAAATATGGTCAAATCGTTTTGATAGACAAAGATCATAGGATTCCTCCCATGAGGAAAAATATGGACAAATCGTTGTTCATCGCAACACAACTTGATTGTGTTGTTGGAAAAATCTTGTCTCATGTGCCTATTCGAAAAGAGACAAGATTGAGTGTTGATCCAGGCTTCAGAAGAGTTTTTTCCTTCTTTTCTTAGTTTTGTTATCTTTTGTCTATCAAATAAAAGAAAGGGTTATTATCGACAATTCTACTCTTTATAGGGTTTTAGAGTTGGGCGTATACAAACCTGTCAATAGGTTTTGAACCCTACATTCCTTTCTCCTCTTGACATCCTATATAAGACTGCTTGTTGAGTTAAGTGATTCAATCACACAAATCCAGTTGTTTATAACTGTTCTCAAAGCACTATGTCGTCAGATGGAAAGGATGTCAACATGATTGTTAAGTCTTCAATCAAGGAAAAAGAAAAATCTTCTGTCTCTAAGTCCTTGAAAATAAAAAGAAGGAATACAAAAAAACAAAGGGTTGTTCCTTCTAACTCTCAGAAGTTTTCCGATTTTCTTGATGAGTTAAAGGAAATAAGAAGGGAGATTTATGAAATAAAGACGTTCGTGTCTAAATCTTTAGAAATTCAGAGGACCCTAATTCGACCTCTTCAGCCAAGATAGTTCATGGGTATTGACACTTATCTCCGTAAACCTTATGTCCCGATGGTTTTCGATAACAAGGAGTTCGGGAATGATAAAGAATTTTTCAAAGGAATTGTTGCCTAGTATATCTTCTTTTTGGTTTAGTTGGAAGAATAACTAGTGCTTTGAATAACGATGATTGTGACTACACATAGCTATTTTTGTTTTCATCTTCTTATGTTATTTTTTAGGTTTATTTGTTTTTAAATTCTAAAAATATTTGGAGGATGATGTTATTGCAGTATTGATCGTTATGATTTTGTGATATTGCAATTTGATTATGGGATATGTATTGTTTGCGTCTGTGAATTTGAAGGTCCCATATGCTGTCAAAAGTAAAGTCGTTCATGAATTGGTATTCATATTAATGAAAGGACGAATGGACTCTTGACAATTAAAAAATTTATGCCTATGCAGTCATGAATTTGATGGAAAATAGGATAAAATCTTTTGTTTGACAAGGATAAAGTCTATTATGTCGTTATGCAAATAGTGATGGAAAATAGAATAGATCCTTATATGTTATCCATGGTATTGATCTTCATTGATCCATTTTGTTATGTTTTACCGTGAAGGCTTCATTGTGTGTCCTATGTTGAGCACGATACAACTAAGTCGATTATTCTTATTGGCTTTGTTGGTTGTTCCATAAGATGATATATGTTGAGCATTATGAACTAAATTAATCATCTTGGTTGGTTATTTAGTTATTTGCTCCGAAAGTCTTCTTTTGTTGAACAAATTCTTTGACAATTAAATTGATTACTTTTGTGATTAGTTTGGTTGTTTGTATTCCAATTAGATTAATTATAGGTTCTCTTGTAATTAATCTAGTTGAGTTTCTCATATAATCCACAAGTTCTTGTGTTGAGTATATGAACGGCCATACGAACTATGTTCTATTGGTTGATGTAGTAGTATATTCCGTAAGGTTTTCCTTATGTTGAGTATGTGAACGATTAAGTTAGTTATCTTCGTATAATTACCTTAGTCGTAGCTCCGTAAGTTTACTTATGTTGAGAACAATCAATTAAATTGATCACTTTTGTGGTTTGATTTAGTTTCGTATTTCAATTAAATTAATCATGGGTTTACTTGTGATTAATTTGATTGAGTTTTGGATATAGAAAATCATTTTCCTATGGTTTTTGGTGTCCAATTAAAAATCCTTCTTTTCTTTCGAAATTAAGATCGCTCTTGTTGTTCTCTCGGGAATGACATCAAATGGAAGAGAGTTCTTTTGAACTTGTGCTTAATGGTAATATCTTGCGGGGTGTGCGGCTGTGAAATTTTATAGGGGTTATCTTGTATCTTAAAACTCCTTGATGAATGCATTTAGCTTCAGCTTTATGATTGCATCTAAATTAAGTTGGTATGTATTTTTCTTTTAGTCTATGAAATGTCTCTTGTGGAAATTTCATTATGATCCCGTTCTTGTACCTTTGCCAATTTTATTGACAAAAAGGGGGAGAAATATTGTAGTTCACACTACAAATACATATGGTTTTTGGATTATTGTGTAAGGGGGAGTGGTTTCCATGATCGAGATGGAGTATTGACTAAGGGGGAGTGATACATATCACCATAGTATTATTGTTAAAGTCGTGATACAATTGGACTTTGATGTTACATAATAATACTATGACACTGTATAATAATGATCGAGAATCTCGATTTCTATCATTGTTATAGCTACGGATCTTCAACAACGGTGATGCTAAACTTACAACCTTTGGGATCATTGGAGTACTTGGAAGGACGAAGATTTCAGGGAACGTTGAAAATTAGACTATGGAATAGGAGCCACTAAAGTTTATCTTTTTTGTATTCCATATGTATTAATAGTTTTGTCACTAAAATTGACAAAGGGGGAGATTGTTAGAGAATAGCTCGGTCGACCTCGCATGCGTTGCTATCTCAAGCATGTTTTTCAATGTTAGTGATCAAAACTATAAGTCTTGATTTCTAGCCTACATATCTAAGTCTCGGACTAGGATAGAAAAGTGTACTTGAGCTCAAGGACTTCATGGCGATTCATCATACAACGACGAAGATCTACTCAAGGAACCGTGGAACTTCATCAACAAAAAAGTATGTGGAGACTTGGACTTATCTATCACTCAAAAGTCTATCTCTTCTATTTCCTACTTCTTATAAGACAAAAGTTGTATGCTATATAGACTGGATCATACACATTTGATATTTCGAGCCGAGTATATCTCGCCTATCTATATCTCGAAATCATGTGTTGGTAAATCATTTCGTATTTATCAAGTTTATCTTCACCTAGTGACGAAAGTCATGAAAAGTTTCAATTACTTTGAGAATTGCTCTGACGTGAAACGGTCTGTGAATAACGGCTATGTAACGTCCTATGAGAATGTCTCAATGATTGGAATGAGAGTTTAGATTACATAACCATGTATTCCTTAATCCGAAGTTTTCGAACTTTGTTGATTGAGAGAAACCGGAGGAATTGGCTTTGCCAAGTCCGCGAACCCAATCCGCGAACTCAGTCCTTGAACTGACGGAAGTTCTTGTACCGAGAATTTCTGCTGGGATTTTCCAAAAACTCGTTTGCATGTAAGTCCGCGAACCTAGTCCGCGAACTGGTGAAAGTCTCTTTGCCGAGATTTTCTGCTGAGTTTGGAAAACTCCACCAGTTGTCTTAAGTCCGCGAACTTGTTTGTGATCTTAATTGTTTATGATCTAAAGATGTGCTCTGAACATGAAACTTAATGCTTTATGCAAACTGTGGCTATAAAGTTCATGAGCGGATTCAATCGAATCGAATCATCTTTGTTTCAATTGTATCTTGTGTGGTTACATAAGATCTCATCAATTGAACAACTCTTTAACTAGTTCATTTGATTCAATTGAACTAGTTATGGTGAAGAAGAACAAGGTTAATATGAAATGCTCATATGGTTAACCTTTTGGGTTACTATGTTGAACCAACATACACGTACACGTTTGGGCATGCTTTTCACAAACCCAGTAAACGTCTACCCAAGTGTGTGTGACAAGCTAAGTTTTCGATCTAACGGTTGAGAAATATTAGCTTGAATCTAAATCAGGTTTTCATCTAACGGTGAATATGGATTGCTTTATAACTAAGGCAAAACCCTGATTTGAATGCTATATAAAGGAGGCATATAGCATTGTGCAAAACTAATCCCCACACGTCTGTGTGATACGAGTGCGATCGCTAGAGTCGATTCTCCTTGAACCTTTGGTTTTCTTCTCTAAAACCAGGTTAACGACTTAAAGAATTCATTGGGATTGTGAAGCCATACCGATACTACTTTTATCGTACGAGTACAATCTTTGATTGGCTTGAGATCGTGAGAGTTCTCTGATAGGCAAGATAAATAAGTCACAAACATCTTCGTCTCACTGTTTGTGATTCCTCGACAAACCGCCTGTGTAGTCAGGAAGGATTGTAGAGAGATGATTGATTAATCTAGGATGTTCTTCGGGAATATAAGACCGGATTATCAATTGGTTCCTGTTCACCTTGATTTCATATCTTAAGACGAAACAAAACCTAGGGTTTATCTGTGGGAGACAGATTTATCATTGATTTGATATACTTTTCTGTGTGAGACAGATTTGTTTATTATCAAGTCTGCGATTTTGGGTTACATCAACTCTTGGTTGTGGGTGAGATCATCTAAGGGAATCAAGTGCGCAGTATCCTGCTAGGATCAGAGGCGTAGGAGTACAACTATACCTTGGATGGGTGGGAGACTGATTGGGGTTCAACTATAGTCCAGTCCGAAGTTAGTTTGCATTAGGCTAGTGTCTGTAGCGTCTTAATACAGTGTGTATTCAATCTGGACTAGGTCCCGGGGTTTTTCTGCATTTGCGGTTTCCTCGTTAACAAAACTTCTGGTGTCTGTGTTATTTCTTTTCCGCATTATATTTTATATAATTGAAATAATACAGGTTGTGTGTTCATGATCATCAATTGGAAATCCAACCTTTGGTTGTTGATTGATATTGATTGATCCTTGGACATTGGTCTTTGGTACCGTCCAAGTTATTCCTTGTATTTTATAAAGACTCGCTATTGATTTTATCTTGAGTAAAAATCAAATCAAGAGAGAGATATTAACTCCTTGAGATACTTTTATCTAGATTGAGTCTGACTGTCTAGTTGATTCTCTAGCAAAGTATTTCGGAGTTAGTCCATACAGATTGCTAAGAGAAATATTGGGTGGTGTTGTTAGACCCCCGCTTTTTCACTTACAACTCCATCTTTCCTGCATATGGAAGATCATTAAAATCACCATCCATGTTAAATTTGAAATAAAAAAGGAGGAGAGCCGTCCAGTTAACAAATATTTGGCTTTTAAAGTTCGTTTTTTTGAGCAGAATCATATTTAACATCTACTTATCTAGGATATGTTTAGTTGTGCCAAAAAATTCTTCTATTATGACATTTTTTTACACCCATGACACTCCTTGTACGTCTCTCGTGAAAATTATCCAAAGATTAATAATCTAAAAAACTAATGCTCTACGTAGGCGACTTAGTGCTAAAAATTGAAGAGGTGCAAGAAAAACACTCGAATTAAATATTTCAGATTGGTAAATTTTATTTCACAGATTTATATGAAACAATTAGCTATCTTTGTTTTTTTCTCCCCTCCTTTCCTATTCTCTAAGACAAAAAAAAAACTAGCCTTCATTAACCTTTTGCTCAGATCGGTCCTTTTTGGACCAGATCTGAGAAAAATTCTCTTTTCTTCTTAAGTTTTAATTGAATAAAATTAGTTTTTTTTTGTTTTTGATGTCTTTTGACATATTTTTTTTGCTATTTTGAGTGATTTTTCTTCGTCATTTGCGGCTAGTTTCTCTTCTCTTTGAGAAGGTTTTATTCAAACCTTGGTCACTAGTTCATGACTTGCTATTGTCGATTCAAGAACATCAACTCTTTAACACGGATTTTCTTTGGATCCATATTCAATCAAAGGGATATAGGGCATCCGAGTTTGTTGGATTTACAAGATTTTGGGAAAAACACTCCTTTCTTCTAGGAGCATCTCTTATTGAAAAAGAACAAATCAGATTAAACGGTCGGAATCGATTCTGAATTATACCATCATCTTTCCCTACTACATTTACAAAAATTGGATATTTTTGCGGTTCATGGCTCTTTCTCTTAGTGATTTACTTGTAATTGATATCTTTATTCATGTTAGGGTTTTGATTATCTTGTAATTTGATGTTTTTGTTATTCTTGTAAGCGATCATGTAATCACAAATTCGATTTGAATAAATTGAAATTTGTTGATTGGCCCAAAAAAATTTATTTTTGTTTTTATATTTTTGATTAAAGGAATTTTGTGCACACTGGTGGTGAAGCGATATCATCCACCCTTGGTAAGCTATTGTCATGTCATCATCAAATCCTATGTGTAATCATTTTAAAGGAGCATGTTCATATGTGAAAAGTCGCATTTATTCGCACCTAATTAAACTAAAAGACATACCCAACGGCACCCAACAACACACTATCTTTAAGACATTCCTTCTGAAAGATATAAGTTTAAACTTTGAGACACAATTTCAATTATAATGAGTATCTTTGCATTTCGGCTGGGAAGAACAAATCAATTATTTATCAAGAAAAATTTCAAGGATATAGCCAAACTTACTTACTAAGTACTTTCAATTTATAAAAGCTAACATTACATACCTTAAATGTGAACCTTGATTTATGGTCATGTGACCTTATTTGAACTATATTCGTATTGTACGAGAAACTCTGTATATGTGTTCTTTCTACAAATAAATGATCAAATATTATTTTACTAATGAGAATCTCTGATAACATTTCTCCATGATAAATTTTCAATTTGTATGTATATTATTTTAAATTACTATTACACAATTGGTGGTACAACAAAATACACTTAATTTTTTGGCCTAATACTCCATGGCATGCCATGCCTTTTCAAATGTGTGTTAACATGCAGTGCTAACACGATTTGGACCTCCATAGATTTTGGATATCCAAATTTTTCATCCAAAAAATATAACTCATTCCCTTGTTTTATAAATAGTGGGTTATTCACTTTTCAGATTTTACATATTTTTAGGCAAATTGAAAAAGTGATGACCATTTTTTGTGGAACGAAAGTAATATGGGTTATGGATTACCAATATAAGGTTTTTATATCAAATTAGTATGCTATGTTACTAATTAATATATTGAATTCAATTTTCCATCTACATCCAGTAATCCATGTTTACTTATAATATTTCTTGCACCTTCTTCTTATTGCGATACCGGATAAGATATTTGAGATCTAAATAAAAAATTACTATTACACAATTGACAAAGGGGGAGATTGTTAACTATGGAATAGGAGCCACTAAAGTTTATCTTTTTTGTATTCCATATGTATTAATAGTTTTGTCACTAAAATTGACAAAGGGGGAGATTGTTAGAGCATAGCTCGGTCGACCTCGCATGCGTTGCTATCTCAAGCATGTTTGTCAATGTTAGTGATCAAAACTATAAGTCTTGATTTCTAGCCTACATAGCTAAGTATCGGACTAGGATAGAAGAGTGTAGTTGAGCTCAAGGACTTCATGGTGATTCATCATACAACGACAAAGATCTACTCAAGGAACCGTGGAACTTCATAAACAAAAAGGTATGTGGAGACTTGAACTTATCTATCACTCAAAAGTCTATCTCTTCTATCTCCTACTTCTTATGAGACAAAAGTCGTATGCTATATAGACTGGATCATACACATTTGATATTTCGAGCCGAGTATATCTCGCCTACCTATATCTCGAAATCATGTGTTGGTAAAGCGTTTCGCTTTGATCAAGTTTATCTTCACCTAGTGACGAAACTCATGAAAAGTTTCAATTACTTTGAGAATTGCTCTGACGTGAAATGGTTTGTGAATAACGGCTATATAACGTCCTCTGAGAATGTCTCAATGATTGGAATGAGAGTTTAGATTACATAACCATGTATTCCTTAATCCGAAGTTTTCGAACTTTGTTGATTGAGAGAAACCGGAGGAATTGGCTTTGCCAAGTCCACGAACCCATTCCGCGAACTCAGTCCTTGGACTGACGGAAGTTCTTGTACCGAGAATTTCTGCTGGGATTTTCCAAAAACTCGTTTGCGTGTAAGTCCGCGAACCTAGTCCGCGAACTGGCGAAAGTCTCGTTGACGAGATTTTCTGCTGATTTTGGAAAACTCCACCGGTTGTTTTAAGTCCGCGAACTTGTTTATGAGCTTAATTGGTTATGATCTAAAGATGTGATCTGAACATGAAACTTAATGCTTTATGCAAACTGTGGCTATAAAGTTCATGAGCGGATTCAATCGAATCGAATTATCTTTGTTTCAATTGTGTCTTGTGTAGTTACCTAAGATCTCATAGCAATTGAACAACTCTTTAACTAGTTCATTTGAGTCAATTGAACTAGTTATGGTGAAGAATAAAAAGGTTAATATGAAATTCTCATATGGTTAACCTTTTGGGTTACTATGTTGAACCAACATACACGTACACGTTTGGGCATGGTTTTCACAAACCCAGTAAACGTCTGCCCAAGTGTGTGTGACAAGCTAAGTTTTAGATCTAACGGTTGAGAAATATTAGCTTGAATCTAAATCAAGTTTTCATCTAACGGTGAATATGGATTGCTTTGTAACTAAGGCAAAACCCTGATTTGAAGGCTGTATAAAGGAGACATCTAGCATTGTGAAAAACTAATCCCCACACGTCTGTGTGATACTAATGCGCTCGCCAGAGTCGATTCTTCTTTAATCTTTGGTTTTCTTCTCTAAAACCAGGTTAACGACTCAAAGACTTCATTGGGATTGTGAAGCCAGACTGATACTACTTTTATCGTACGAGTACAATCTTTGATTGGCTTGAGATCGTGAGAGTTCTCTGATAGGCAAGATAAAGAAGTCACAAACATCTTCGTCTCACTGTTTGTGATTCCTCGACAAACTGCATGTGTAGTCAGGAAGGATTGTAGAGAGGTGATTGATTAATCTAGGATGTTCTTCGGGAATATAAGACCGGATTATCAATTGGTTCCTGTTCACCTTGATTTCAAATCTTAAGACGGAACAAAACCTAGGGGTTATCTGTGGGAGACAGATTTATCCTTGATTTGATAGACTTTTTTGTGTGAGACAGATTTGTTTATTATCAAGTATGCGATTTTGGGTTGCAGCAACTCTTGGTTGTGGGTGAGATCAGCTAAGGGAATCAAGTGCGCAGTATCCTGCTGGGATCAGAGGCGTAGGAGTACAACTGTACCTTTGATCGGTGGGAGACTGATTGGGGTTCATCTATAGTCCAGTCCGAAGTTAGCTTGGAGTAGGCTACTGTCTGTAGCGGCTTAATACAGTGTGTATTCAATCTGGACTAGGTCCCGGGGTTTTTATGTATTTGTGGTTTCCTCGTTAACAAAACTTCTGGTGTCTGTGTTATTTCTCTTTCTCCTTCTCTCAGTCGCCTCCCTTCTCCACCCCCAACTATAGCAGCCAGTATTGCTACTCGACTTTCTTCTTTCCGTCTTCCTTCTTTTTTGTTTGTCATTAACTAAATTAAGATATATTATATATCTTCTTTTGATATCTAGATTTAGAGTAAGCTTTAACTATTCTTGATATTCTTTTTATTTATTTTTTGTCTGTAAATTTTTGTAAACCAATACTATCTGCAGCTACGATTTTTTTTCTGTAAATTTTTGTAATTTTTTTTTTAGTTTGACATAAGTATTGGTTAACCAAAAACCACTGGGACAAACCGAAACCGGCTGGAACCATTTGGAAACCGAACCAATGGTTAATGGATTGGCTTGGTTTAGATTTTTAGAAACCGATAGTATTGTTTTCGGTTATGGTTTGGCTAGAAACCGAACCAAAACCGACCATGAACAACCCTAGTCATACATGTTTAGGATTGCTTGATGAAATCCTTTCTCATCACCCATGCTCTCCCGCTATATGCGGGCAGTCTTAGCACTCATTGATTAATAAATTAGGTCAATGACCACTGATTCTAGTATTCCACATTTCCTCTGATATTAAGTTATGTAAAAGACTAACTTGATAAAGTAATTAATAGAAAAATTAATTTTAATTAAAAAAAGGTAATAAATAAATTTAATTAGACATGCATAACTGAAATTCAAAGATAACAATAATGTCATGTGTGTGACCAAATGCACAGGCAAATCATTTTTTGATGTTTCAATTCCAATTTAAGGTTTTCAATTAATTATCTTCCTAATAAGAAATAAAATTTGGGTTATAATTAATACTAAATATTTCTTAAGTTAGATATCATTAATGATCATGTCCAAAAATCTTGAGAAAAAAATATATAAACTCATTTGGAGATTCTCATATGGCATGATCAGTTTCTTTACAAATTTTGTCTAAATATTTTGGGAAAATTTTTCCCTAGATAGAAAAAACTTGAGAAAATCAATCATGGGTGGAGATAGAGAAAAAGAAGAAGAAACATGCGATATAGGGTTAAGTCTCCGGCTCGGTTCCGGTGGGTTCACTTCAAGGTCCACTAATCCAATCAAACATAAGGCGTCCAGAGTTCAACTGAGTCTATTGTTTCCATTGAATCCAAAGGAAGAAATTGTCGATGATCATCATGGGAAAAACGTTGGGGATCGTTGGAGTTCGAAGACAGTAAACCAAAGTGATCATGAAGAACATACAAGGATAGTTAAGAGAGATAATACTAGTGACAGTAGTAATATTGACAAATATGATCATACTAATACAAGAAAGAAACTTAGACTCACCAAAGAACAAGCAAGTTTGCTTGAAACTAGCTTCAAACAACACAATACCCTTAATATGGTAATCTATCTATTTTTTTTTCTTTTTTTTTTTAAAAAGAAAAAAAAAGCGAAAACTAGGGTTTCACGAGAAGGAGCTCCGGTTTTCTCTCCTTCCCTTTCTTTCTTTGCGTTCTTAATCTCCTTATGATTTTGCGCTTCAATGGCGCAAAATCAAGACAATAATCCGCCTGTTTTAGGCAATCATCAAGATAATCAACCTAAAAGGATATGAAATCAATCTCGAACAAGGAGCATTTATATCCCAAGAAATAAATCTGCAAACCCTAATGCTATGAACCCTAATTTGACCGAGTTTGGGAAGCAGCACGAAGATGGCAATCCTAACGCGTTTAGGAATCTGCATGAAGATGGCAATCAAGCCGCGCATAAGGAAGGCTCTTATGCGGCTATATTAAAGAAGAGAACACATGTTTTGTCAAGGATTGATGCTGAAACGCTCTCTCACCCTCCAATTCGTTCTACAACAAACAATGATGTTTTGATTAAAATTCTGCGAGAGACTCACGCTAGAATTAAGGCTGTGTGGAGATTTAGTTTGGTTGGGCGTTTGATATTATTCAAAACCCTAAAATTTGAGGATGTTAAAAAAGATTTATTGAATCAATGGAAGCTATCAGGTTCGGTTCAATTTATTCCATGGAAAAAGGGATATTTTGTTATTAAGCTAGACAATGAAGATGATCGAAAACGAGTAAGCTATGATGGTCCGTGGAGGATTAAATCTGAAACATGGTTCCAACAACTTAAAATTCATCCATGGACGCCTATGTTTGATTCTGTGAAGGATAAGATTACTAGAGCTGCAGTTTGGGTTCGTTTCACGGCTTTGCCAATGGAGTTTTGGGATGAAGAGACGATTTTTCGCATGGCAAGAGGGCTTGGAAAGCCGGTTTCTGTTGATCTGCGTACTCTGCGTCATGAATATGGTTACTTTGCTGCTGCTTTGATTGAAATAGATTTCTCTCAACCTTTAGGAAGGATTTTGATTGATGGTGAAGAGAATGAAGAAATTTTTGTTCAAGATTATGAAATTTTAAACATGCCAAGTTTTTGTGATTATTGCAAATCTATTGGCCATAAAAAATCTGATTGTAGAACAAAAAAGTATGATGATTTGAAAGACAAGGCTGATGAAGAAACTGATCCTGAGATCAAAAAATCAATTGAAGCTGATATGGATGATCTTAAGAATTTCTAGCAGAAAGAACGAATTCCTAAAGGTAATAAGAACGTGCCAGAAGATCCTCCAATCATGGAGAAAGATCAAACTAACAAGCCTGGAGATGATCCAAAAACAATGAAGAATTCAATTCTTGAGATGGCTACTGTAAAACACACAATTTTCCCCGAGCGTAGTGCTAGTTCTGGTGAAAAAATGGGTGAAGATGGTAATGAATCAGAGATGCACAATGATGGTGCGGTATTGTCCGTGCCGCACAATGATGGTGCGTCATTATCTGGGGTTCGCAATGAAGGTGTTGTCCACTCTGTACAACACAATGATGGTGTTGTTAATTTTGTACAATGCAGAGATGCTGCCAACGATGATGGTGGGGCTCAGCCTGGGATGCACAATGATGGTGCAGAATATGTTTTGCACAATGATGGTGTTGAATCAGTTTTGCACAATGATGGTGCAGAACTTGCGGAAACTGTGCAAGATAATTTGCGCAAGGAGGATGATACTAATCTGGAGATGCAAGAGATGGAATCTTATAAGACTTATGATGCCATGAAAGAGACAGCCCGGCAACGTGAGGTTGATGCTGAAGTTGCTAGAATTCAACAAGAGATGGCTAAGACAAGGCTAGATAATTTGAGGAAGAAGGTTTTAGATTTGCAACATGTCGCAACCCAGCCAAGTTTGGTTAATGTTATTGACAATGAACCTGATGATACTATGGTAGCAGCTTGTTCCCCAGCTGCTAGTCCGACTCCTATGGATGATCATGATGAAGCTAGTTTTAGTGATGCCACTAAAACTTCAAGAAGATATACTCCGGCTAAATCTTTATAGAACTTAACGCTTTCTAATATATTTGAAACTGGGACCGAAGAAATTGATGAGGTAGTTATTGAAACTGATGAAGAAGTTGCAGATTCGGTGGACACGGTAGCAACAAATAATTCCAAGGTAGTTGAAGAGGATGCAAGAAATTTGGAGTTACTTGCTAACAAAGAACTGGATGAGCATGAGAAGAAGGAATTGGTTGACAAAAAGAAAAAACCAAAAGTTACTAAAAAGAAGACTATTATTGTGGCAAATGTTAGTCAAGTTCAAACACGAGGCGGTAAATCTTCCAGACAGGGTTCGGCAAGCCCTTCGAAGAACAGAGTTAATTAATGAGTATCGTTTATTGGAATGCTCAAGGCTTGGCTAAAGATGGTGCAAGGGCCAAGTTGAGTGAGCTTTACCGCTTGCACAATCCTGATGTAATTTGTATTGCGGAGCCGCAGGTTCTTTGCACTACACGTTTTGTTAGGAATTTGAATTTGCTTAATTTTTGTGAAGATGTTATCACTAATGAGGTGAATGGTGAGAGAGGTAACATTTGGGTCTTTTGGAGGAATTCTCTGGCAAGGCCGAATGTTCTATCTTCTTCAAAACAAGCTATCACTTTGGATTTTTCTGGTAATTATATGACGGCTGTGCATGCTTCTTCTGATGCGGTGGCAAGGAGGTCTCTTTGGCGTCAACTGGGGTTGGGATTTATTTCTATTCCGTGGTTGGTGTTGGGTGATTTTAATTGTGTTTTGCATTTAGATGAAAAGAAGGGTGGAAGGCCGATCAAAGAAATATATATGAATGAATTTCGAAGTTGGATCTCTGACAATGGTTTGGTGGAAGCAGATGCTATTGGGAAGAAATATACTTGGTCTAATTGTCGGAGTGGCATTCATAGAATCGTTTCTAAACATGATAGGGCTGTTATTAATGATGCTTGGAATGATAAGTATTCTAATTGGAGGTGCAAATCTATGCCAAGAATTTGCTCTGATCATTCCCCTCTTTTTGGTTTTGCTTTTGATAGTCCAAGACCAAATAGGGCTCCTTTTAGAATTCAGAAAATGTGGCTTTTTCACCCATCTTTTTTGGATTTTGTAAAGGAAAATTGGAGTGTCAGGCTGGATGGTGCGCCTCCTTTTGTTTTCACGTCTAAGTTGAAGAGACTGAAGGATGCATTGAAGATTTGGAATAAAACTGTGTTTGGGGCTGTTCAGTTTCGCTTAAAACAAGCGGAATTGAATCTTGATAAGGAGAATGATATTCTGGATCAAAATGTTAGGTGTGAGATGCAATTTTTGAAGGTTTCCGATGCTAGGAAAGCTGTTGATGAGGTGCGAACTGAATTGGCAGTTATGCTTAAGCAAAAATCGAGAACTAGTTGGTTGGAAGATGGTGATCAAAATACTCGATTTTTCCACAACACCATTCGTATGAGGAGAAGCCAACTCTGAATTGAAGATTTCTACTAACTCTACTTTGTTTTTGCAGGATGAAATAAAATATTACATTGTTGATCACTATCGTGCAAAATTCAATGGTGGAGATGTGCATATTGATACAAAGTTGTTTGAATATGAGCATGAAAGCATCTCAGCTGCTGAAAGTGCTTTTATGGATGCTATTCCGTCTTTGGATGAAGTTAAGGAAGTTGTTTTTGATCTGGGCGCGGATTCTGCACCTGGCCCTGATGGATTTACAGGTTCTTTCTTTAGAGTATGTTGGAACATTATTTCTAGAGATATTTTTAATGATATTGCAAACTGTTGGGAGATGCGGAAAATTCCTAATGGCATTAACTCTAGTTTTATTGTTCTAATCCCAAAAAATAATAAATCTGATGCTATTAAGGACTATATGCCAATTGGTTTAACCAACTTCTTCTTCAAAATCATTACAAAGATTATGGCTACCAGACTTGGTGCAGTGCTGAATAAATTGATTTCTGAGGAGCAAGCGGCGTTTATGAAGGGAAGAAACATTCATGAAAACATAGCTTTGGCGTCGGAACTGATCAATGAGATTAGTGTGGAAAGGAAGCATGGTAATGATGGCCTCAAACTGGATATATCCCAAGCTTTTGAAACGGTTAGTTGGGAATTTGTTTTTGAGGTTTTTCGTCAATATGGTTTTTGTGATGCATGGTGTTCGTGGCTGCTTAATATTCTTAACTCTGCTCGGATTTCTATTATGATTAATGGTAGCCTTGAAGGTTTTTTCAGTATCACTAGAGGTCTGCGTTAAGGTGATCCTCTTTCAACTTTGATTTTTGTTCTTATTGAAGACGTCTTGAGCCGCAATCTCTCTAAGTTGTTTGCAGCGAAAAGTATGCACCATATGGTGAGCAAGAAAGGTGTGGCCCCAACTCATTTACTCTTTGCGGATGATATTCTTATTTTCTGTAAAGGTAATCTTCACAGTTTGCAGCATTTGAAGGAGATGCTTGGTATGTATCAACTTGCTTCTGGTCAATACGTTAGTTATGCCAAAAGCAAGTTCTATTATGGTGGCGACAAACATTCTCGTGTTGTTGCTATTGCAAACTTTATGGGCATGGAAAGGGCGTTATTCCCAAATAAATATTTGGGAATCCAATTAAAACCTGGTATTGTGCGTCATATTCACGTTCGACAAGTAATGGAGAAGATTACGGATAAACTGGCAGGTTGGAAGGGTAAGCTCTTGTCTTTTCAGGCTCGGCTAGTTTTGATTAAATCAGTGATTTCTAGTTATTTGCTTCATTCCATGGCTGTGTATAAATGGCCATGCACGGCTATCAAGTCAGTTGAGAGGGTCATTCGAAATTTCTTGTGGTCTGGAGATGCTGAAAAGCGTAAATACTTTACGGTTCTTTATGATGATTTATGCCGTTCTAGGCGTGAAGGTGGGCTTGGACTTAAGAAATTGATTGATGTTAATAGGGCCATGCTTATGAAGTTGTGGGTTTCGATTCGTGACTCTGATAAGACTTGGGCCAGATTCTTGAAGGCGAAGTATTTCAAGATAAATGGCAACTTGATCGATTATAAGTTGGGTTCTTTGGTTTTTCCAGGAATCAGATTGGTGCATAATTTTGTGCAAAGGCATACGCGCTTAATTATAGGTAATGGTGCCAATACTTCGTTATTTTTTGATAATTGGTGTGATGATTTTTCAATTGCGCAAAGACTTGGCATCACTAAAAAGGGTCCTAATGATTTTAAGGCCAAAGTTAGTGATATTATTGTTGATGGCTCTTGGGTTATTCCTCCAAAGACTAAGGAATTGATGTTACGATGCAATATTGATGTTGATAATTTGCCTCTTATTGGTGGTGGAGATGATTACAAAATTTGGGACTTGGACAGCAAGGGCGCGTTCTCTGTCAAGTCGGCTAAGGCTGCCATCAGGGCACTTGTAGAAATTTCGCCAACTGCAGCTTTATTCTCGAGAAGTGTTGTGAATCCTACTTTAAGTGTTCAGTACTGGAAGTTATTTAATGAGCAATGTTGCGCTACTGATGATAATATCATGAAGAAGACAGGTAGGGAGATGCCTTCTATGTGCCGCTTGTGCAGGGAGGATTGCGAAGATGTCGGCCATATTACTTGGCATTGCAAAATTGCTAAGAAGATTTGAAATTGGGCAGCTGATATTTTTAATCTGAAACCGAATGGAGATCTTGTGGCCTCTTACAAGGTTGCAAAATGGCGGAGTAGGATGATAAAGGATTTGTGGCTTGTTGCAAATTTTGCAATAGTTACAGAATTATGGAAACTGCGCAATAAGGCTTATTATGAGAACATGCGAGTTCGATGACTTGAATTTAAGGGACGGTTTCATCGGGTAATTCGTGATAACTCAATTAGAATGAAGGGCCACATGTATAATGCCTTAGATGATTTGCGAATTTTGAATTTCTTTAGAGTGAAGCATAGATCTTGCAAGCACTTTGTTCCAATTGAAGTTACTTGGACGCCGCCTAATCCAGGTGAGCTTATGATCTGTTGTGATGGTGCATCACTTGGCAACCCGGGCCAAGCTGGTTCTGGTGTAGTTTTTCGTGATTCTAACTCGGCAGTTTTGGGAGTTTTGTGCGTCGGACTGGCCTGGCAGACCAACTTCTATGCTGAAGTTTGTGCGGTTATCTATGGCGCAGTTGTTGCTCAAAGATGGAATGTCAAAAATCTATGCGTCAGATCGGATTCGTTGAGTTGCATTTTCGCTCTCCAAAAAGGAGAGTTGTCATGGCAGCTAATGCAGAAGTGGAGAATGGCGAAGAGTTTTTACAATAATATTAGTTATGTTCATAGCTACAGAGAGGCTAATTTTTCAGCTGATGCCTCGGCCAAACAAGCATGTTTGTTGGCTGAGAAAAATTATGAGTTTTATGAGGGTAGGCCAGGTTTTATTCATTCTATTGAATGGCCTGGAGAGGTTTTTTTCGTTTTAAATAGGTTTTATTGGCGTGCAGCCTTTTAGCTCAGCGCTAATATAGCCTAGTCCCTGTACAGTTTCGCTTTTTTATTCTATTTTTGTTGACCGAGTAAAAAAAGAACTATCTATCTATTTTTTTTTGTTTCATTGCTTAGTTTCATGTTGATCATTGTTTAGAAAGGAAAAAAAAATAGGGAAAAAAAATTAGGGAAAAAATAATAAATGAAAATCTCATTGGATTACGACACATTTTTTTAATTAATTATGACAATTTTTTTAATGAATTATGACACATTTTGTAACCTAAGCTTGAATTTCGGAGACAATGATTGTTTAACTTATTTACGAATTATGATACATTTTTTTGTTTAATAAAAAGTTTACCTTTTTTATGCTATATTTGAATGCATATTTCAATATTTTTTTGATTGAATCGAACAGATGCAGAAGCAAGATTAGCAGAAAGGTTGGATTTACGGCCTCGACAAGTCGAAGTTTGGTTCCAAAATCGAAGAGCAAGGTATCGGACATTTTTTCGATGAAAAGAAATAAAGCCATAACAATTATTTCAGTTTTTTTTCTTCTTTCTAGCAGTTACTTTGGTTGTATTGACAAAAAATTACATTGTGTTTATGTTTGGAGTTTTTTGTAGAACAAAATTAAAAAAAACAGAAGTTGATTGTGAAGTGTTGAAGAAATGTGTTGACAGACTGAATGAAGAGAACAAATGGCTGAAAAAAGAGTTGCATGAATTAAGATCAGTTAAACTTGGACCAGCACCACCATCACCTTTCTATCCTCATCATATGCTAAAGAATGATGTTGCATTGACTATGTGCCGAAACTGTAACAAGGTTTCCAGCAAGAGTAGCAGTGAAGACAACAAACATAGTACTCTTACTCTTTTCAATGACATAGGAGGTAATGCTAATGATAAAATCTGATGTATGTACTAATTTTTAGTACCATATTATAATTATAGGGATAAGAAAAATGACAAACAGATGCGAGGCAAGGAAAGAATGTTGTTTCATTTGAGATAGGTGTGTCAAGATTGATAGCCATTTCCACGCCATTTATATTTTGCATTAACTGTTAGCGTTGAAATTTTCAAGTGTTTTCGTTGAAGACTTTGATGACCAAATAAAAGATAATATTTTGACTTCAGGTTAAGGACTTGACCTTTAGAAAATTGTGGTCTTGAGATGCATTACCATAGTAATAGTCGAAATCGAAACAAAATCATTCCTTTGAAATCCAATATGCCTTGTTAATATGGAGATCAAATGCATGCGTTTTTATTGCAACATTTTGTCCGAAACTTGAGCATACCACTAGCATACAAAATAATTGGGTATTTGGATATTAGAAACAAAAGTCAATCCCAAAAGTCATAAGCAAAAAAAGTTAAACATTTTTTTTTAGAAGTCATTTTCAAATTTTGTTCCTAATCTAATTATGTCTTATTTATTTTTGGAATGAAAAAAATTATTTCTGAAGGTGTATCCATCCATCTTCTTCTAAATGCCCTATTAATCATGTTTGGATATCATTATGAAATTGTTGCTAAAATTTCAAAAGCGATTACTAAAGGTGTATCCAAACGCCTTCGAGGATACCAGACAGAAAAGAGGTGAAAATTGATTATTGATGTTAAGGTCAGCGAAGGTCGGTGGGCAAACACTTTCCTACCCCTTGTATTAAAGATTCCGATGATCAATCAAAAAAAAATTAAAAATAAAAAAACCCGACGACCCTTCAGGGAGTTTAGAAAATAGGATTGGCTTAAGATTAAAACGTCAAAGGTGGTGTTTTGTGTCTGTCTGCATCTTTCTCCCAAGAAATACATTCCTGGGCGCTCTGGTTTTCTTCCCTTACGTTTCTGATTTCACTATGGAGGACAAAACACAACTAAAACCAGCCAATGATTCTCCTTCGTTGCATGAAGTCCAAACACTAGACGATTCTTCTGATGAAGGCGAGGAAATCAATGAATCCTTTGTTTGTTGCATTTGTCTGTAAGTCCTCAAAAATCTTAATTTTAAAATTCCAATTCTCCTTATTTAAAACACTGTTTGATTGGGAGTATTTATATTTAAATTATATGTCCAAATTCTGATTTTGGTTCTTGTGATTATGTGTGGCTATAAAAAAAAATCTGTTTAGAAAGGTCTAACTTTTATTGGATGTGTGAAAATTCAATGTTAGATGTTACTTTGGTGTTTTGGGGGTTCAGTTATTTGCCTAATTGGGGGTTCAGCATTGCAATTCATTGGAAGGACTGAACTGAATTGGTGGGTAGCTATTGGGTGATCTTGAAGACTCATCTTTGTTGTGAATTTTAAAAGGGAGAGATTGAGATGTGATGGGAATTCAGCTAATCAGTAGCGTAGAACAAAAGCAGTCTTGTATCCAACTTAGACGAATGTAGGAGCTACTTGTTTGACTATTTCCGGTAGAATCACTAGCAAACAATTGGCTGATGCACGATTTACTAATTGTGATTTCCATTCCTTTTGCAGAGAGCTGCTCCACAAGCCGATTGTACTTGGTAAGAAGGCAGTTCAATTTTCCAATCCTTGATATGGAGTTGTTTCCTGCTCTGATCTGTTAACTTTCTAAACATGCAGCTTGCGGCCACGTTTCTTGTTTCTGGTGTGTTCATCATGCGATGGATTTTGGGCGAGAGTCTCATTGTCCGATTTGTCGACGTGAATATAACCATTTTCCCAGTATCTGTGAGCTGCTTCACTTCTTGTTGCTGAAGATGTACCGGGAAACCTACAGGAGAAGGGAGATGCAATTGTTAGGTGAGTTTGAACATATTAAGTGTTTTTATTTGGAAGCTATATGCTTCTTCTCGGTATAACCTTGTGCTAGCACAGATTTTAGGAGTCTGTCTATAACTTATCCCCTAATGGTTGTATACAATGCAATATTTGAAATAGGTCTTTTTTCTTCCTAGTTCCCTCATGTTATGCCTAGTGCAAGAAATAATTTCTCAGTTTCATAGTTCTTAGCATTTTTCTTGGTAGGAAAGTGCTCAAAATATAATAAAAACACTGTTCCATACTAAGCCATGTAACTCAAACATGACATAACAAAAACTCATCAAGTACCTTTTTACGTTACAGTTAAGAATGATCCCATTGGATATTTGGATCATTAACAATCCTCCAGAGTAATATCAATATATTATGTTCATTATGAATCAAAGATGTTGAGAAAGGTAGTTTGAGGGCTTCAGTCTCAAACTCTCATCTTTTGTGTTTAAATGTTTGAAACATTAAGTTTCATGCTGATTTGAACCCGTATAGCATTAAATTCGTGAGCTTTTAACCTCACGATGCTTTGAGATGCAATGCGGCTTATCGTGTTTTGAGGTATACTAATTTATGACTATAGTGATATTAGTCTTAGTATTTTGGCAGCCTAGACAAGAGAGGATTGTATCTCAATGACAATAAGGCTATGTGCAGCTTTTAAAACATTGCATTTAGACAATTATCAGTTGAAGTGTCTTCTCTTTTCCTTATTGCTTGCACGCTATTGACAACATTATTTGAGGAAGAGTTATGTTGTTGTGATATATTTATCTGATCATTGTTGCTGCAGAATAATGTGGGATCTCATGAACCTTCGATTAACATTTCATGTTGCATTGCTATTGTTAAGCTCGTTTTATGTGATGTCTTGTAGTCTTGTAGACCATAACCATCACTTCTAAATTGGTTAATACTGGGTTGTCATTCTCTTTTACAGAAGTAGAAAAGATGCGGGGTGTATTCTCGCCGCAGCTTGATCAGAGTAGCTCATGTCTTGATTCTGAACCAAAAGCTCCACATCCTCCTCCTAATTCTATCAGTTGTTCTCAGTCCATCTCGTGTCATGAAACCAATTCCTCAGTTAAAACCTACCCTGCTCCCATAGGGAACTCCCCTGAAAAGTGTGCAGAAAATTCTGTCAGAACAAAGAATGTAAATACTGAAGAGAACACTTATCTGAATTACGAAGCATGCCAGCGAGTTTCCATCAATGACGCACTTTGCATTACATGCAAGCAAATGCTCTTGCAACCCGTAATTCTTAATTGTGGCCATGGTAAGCCATTGGACTTTCAATGGGAAGGTCAAATGCTAGCACATTTCACATTACTTGGTTTGGCATGTATTTAATCAGCATGTGAAGTTTTTAATTGCCTTTTTACTTTTTCCAGCATATTGTGAATCTTGTTTAGAAATACCAGAGCATGAGGCTCTTAGTTGTCAACTTTGTCAATTTCCGCATCCGAATGGATTCCCGAAAGTGTGTTTAGTGCTCGATAATTTCTTGGAGACAGAATTCCCCCAAGAGTATGCGCGGAGAAGAGAGGATGTTCAGCACAAACTAGTCCGTTCCCAGCAGGGGACTGCGGCATCAGCCTGTATGTTTCTATCTTGTTTATTGAAATAACTGCTTTATTTGTTTTAGTTTTGGTATTGGTTCCACATAAAACCGCATGGAACTCTGCAGAAGGATTTTGGGATGACTACTCTTCAACATTACTTATAACCATGAAACAAATCTTTATCATTAGGTTTAGATGCTCTTGGTCACCATTAGACTGAAATTAGGATTCTGCAAGTTGGTCTAGAGAAATGAAAGCATTTCTGATTTATATTATAAAATTACTGCAAAGTTCTTCTGTAAAAGGCCTAGGCATTTTGACCAATTAGGTCGTTAGATTCTTTTCTTCCTACCAATAAAAACGACTCAAGTATCAGAATGTGTTAAATGAACCGTCCTCCACTAATTGTTTTTTTGTCCCTTGTTCATTAGTGGCAATCAATCTTACCAAGTTACCATGTCATTGTAGCCAATAGCTTGACTTTGTAAGTTTACGTTAGCATTTACTATATCTTGTTTGTCTTTCAGGCACAACATCCTCTAAGAAAGATGGGCCCCTTTCATCTACTAAACTTAGTCAATATTACTCAGAATGGATGCGTGGCGCTGGACCAGATATTCATTTTGCAGCTGGTTGTGATTATTGTGGGGTGAGTTTTATCATCCCTGAAACTTGTTGTATGTAACAATGTTCTTTTCTACTAAAATGTGGTTAGTGATGCTAGGTGGAGTGTCCGAGTCCCAGATGGAGAGTCCTTCAGCGTAATAGCAACAGCGTGCGGTGCATGCTTCATACTAAACTTTAGAAATCGCTTTAGAGTAGTTCTTTGTTTGAAAGATTCTTTGTGATTTATTCTATTTTTCGTTGTCTGACTCAGTAGTTGATCTCTGCAGATATGTCCAATCGTTGGCGAAAGAACATTGCAAACACAAGAAATCTGTCGTTAAAACAATCTTATGCCACAGGTATAATCCTTTTCTTTACTACTGCTACTACAAGCTCACCGACATCATTAGCAAACAATATTGCAAACACAAGAAATCGAATTATTACAGGCAAGCAAGCAGGCAGATTCTAGTCTTTTTAATTACCACTGCCAGCACCACCACCGGCTCCAAATCCTCCTCCAAAACCTGCACCTCCACCAGCTCCACCGCCACCACCGCCTCCTCCTCCTCCACCGCCTCCGCCCCCGCCCCCGCCCCCACCCCCAAGACCTAAACCAGCTCCAGCACCGAAGCCTCCACCAGCGCCAAAACCTGCACCGCCTCCTACACCTCCTCCACCCCCACCAAATCCACTCCACCACCAGCCCCACCACCAATTCCTCCACCGGCACCAATGCCACCTCCTGCTCCAAACCCTCCACCTGCTCCACCACCTACTCCTCCGCCTCCACCAGCACCGCCTCCTCCTCCCAATCCCCCACCGCCACCAATTCCACCACCAGCACCAGCTCCACCACCGACACCACCTCCTGCTCCAATACCACCGCCAGCACCACCTCCTCCTCCTAGTCCACCGACTCCACCGCCGGCGCCTGCACCACCACCTACACCCACCAGCTCCAGCACCCCCACCAATCCCACCTCCAACTCCACCCCCACCCCCTAGTCCACCACCTCCACCGATTCCACCTCCGGCGCCTGCACCACCACCAGATCCAGCACCTCCTAATCCACCGCCTCCACCAATTCCACCACCTATACCTCCACCAGCTCCAACACCACCTCCAGCACCACCTCCTAATCCACCACCAGCGGCTGCCCCACCACCTATACCTCCGCCAGCTCCAGCTCCCCCACCAACACCACCTCCGACTCCACCCCCACCTCCTAGTCCACCACCAGCACCTCCACCTAATCCTCCGCCACTACCAATTCCACCTCCAGCACCACCCCCAACTCCACCACCTCCACCAATTCCACCGCCTCCACCTAATCCTCCGCCACCAGCAGCACCACCTCCGAATCCACCACCAGCACCTCCACCAAGACCACCCCCACCACCAAGTCCTCCACCATGTCTAAACCCCTTGCTATAAATACCATGTCCTAAACCTCCACCACCACCCAGTCCACCGCGACGTCCCAAGAAATGCTTATCATCATCAGTAACAAATCGATCAGCATTAACAATAGTAATCAGCAACAAAACACCAAGAAGAACAACTGAAAACATAAATGATGCATTACAACTATGACTCCTACTCTTCTTCTTCAAAATTCCACCAAATGAACTAGCACCCATCTTAATCTCAACCTTGTAATTCCAGCAGCAATTGCTTACAACATATATATCTGCACTCACCAACAAAATCAATCCTCTAAATTTAATATTCTTCAATACTACCTAGTACTTGAAAGATAGAAGAAAAATAAGGTTTGAGACAAGCTCACTTTGAACTGCAATGGTGTTGGGTCATTGGAGTATTTATACTGAAACTAAGAAGGTCAACACGGAGATGAACATTTATTACACAGGTTCAAAATTACGCACCATCCAACCACCTCACGATGAGTACAATGAATACTAGCGCAGTGTAGCTGCAGCATGTTAAAAAAATGGAAAGAAAAAAAAGTCTTTGCTCAGAGATATATCAGTACTCTCTGGCCTGAGTAATTTCCCTCCTATAGTGATCATCCATACTTGGAAATGCCGCGTATTTCAGTAGGTAGAGTTAAATAAATTGCTAGTGGACTTAACTTCCCAACTGCATTCGTAGCTCAGGCATCAGACCTCTATTAATTACCTCAGCTGTAGCCTGTAAGGTAAGGAGATATATAGTGGACACAGTTGAAGTTCTAAATGCATGTTAGAGTTGGTGACTGTTTCTCTTTCTGTGTGGGAAAAAATGAAAGAAAAGAAAAAGGAACAACTATCATCCGTCCCAATGTTAGAAAGAATTGATGGCCTAGTTGTTCTAGATGGATGTTTGATGGGTTTTTCTCTTGGGAATATTTGAACATGAAGTGAGAGTAATGATCTGGGGCCAAAAGGGCTATCCATGCAGTGGTGCATGCATGGGGAGCTAGTTATTAAATTCTAGGACCAAGTGGGATTTGAATTTGGTTTCTCGAGTGCTACTGCATGCATGCATACCTACTCAAAGTTCTATCAAGTTGGTGAGTTTGGATTACCATGCATGACAGAATTCAATGCTACATCTTTTTTTCTTTTCTCTCACTTTTTGTTTTCCTATTATTCCAGATTACTGCTTTCTTAGCACACTGGTTTGGAGATGTCCTGATAGATGGTTGAAGTAATATGCCACCTTCATTCAATGCAGCTTATTGATTGTTAAGAAGTGTTCTACAACTGTGACAGTTAAGATTACATATTGCATGTGCATCTATTTATGTATACTACTGGTATATGACCCGTGCCGTAGTTTGATTGTTGTCAGTAATAAGTAATTGTTGAAGTTTTTCTATAAAATCTTATATATTTCTCAGGTCGAACTTGCAATTGAACGTGAGGATGATTATTGAAATTAATGTTATCTAAATTGCGTCATTGAGGGTTAATTTTTTTTATAGTCATTCTTAAAAGATTTGTATTATCGGATGACGACATATGTATCCCGAACGACTTTGCGGTATGGCTTTCCGTTCAAGTAGCTTCAAAGACGTTGGATCATCAAATAAACAACTGGATTAAACTTTTACACGTTCTTCACAACATGTCGCTCTCTCACTGGTTATTTACATTCAGTTCAGGACCCACCACATGCTCCAAAAGGTTCAAGGATTCCAGATCTAGGTTCTAGATGTAGGACATATGTACCTGATAGTCATATGTGTTGCAGACTTGTAGTCAGACCATTATGTTGAATCTTCGTATTGACTGGTAAAATATAAAACTGGTTAAAATATAAATTAAAGTCAAAGGCTTAAAGCTGATTAAGAGAGCGATCAAATTATGTTTGGTAATATATCAGGTTCAAATATTATTGTTGTAGCAAATGATAAAAACAAACATGTCTCTAAAGATAGTTTATTTAAATAAACTTTATGGTCTATTTTGCGTTTCCTCCCCTCCCAAGATCGCTAATTAGCGTTTCCTCCCCAAAAAGATTCAAATTAGCGTTTCCTCCCCTCGTCAAGTATTCCGTCCATTTTCATGTTAGCTGAGTCAGCAAAAATGTACACGTAGAAAATATAAACACATGTCACTGAAATACCCAGAATACCCTCTTATACTAATATGATCTGACGATGGTAGCTAAAGCCAAAACAATTAACGGTGGAATTTTACAACAATGGTTTAGGCATTTATACAAACACCTTTCGTGTGTGACTTCAGTAATGGAGAAAACTTCTCTGTTGATTTCCAAATAGTTCTCTATGTCCTTCCCTGCAGAATTTCTTCAACAATATAACTGCAAAGCCATTTAAACTATCATGGCATCAACCGAGTCATCTTCCATACATAGTTGATTTCCAGGGACAGTATCAAAGATCTTTTCTTCCCCATTTGTTCATGACATAAATCAATTGATTCATGGCGGCAAGTTCCTTCAATCACCCAAGAACTGACGACAGCAGTAAAAACTTTCCCTTCATCTCCAATCATCTATCTCTTATTCTCTGTTTTTTTGTGATTAAAATGATACCTTCTGATAAGTATGTTTGTGAATTCTATGACACTGGGATGGTAGATACAAGATCATTGAGCCAAGCACTCACTTTCTGCAATGATTTTTCCTAACATTCATCTATACCAGCAACTCAAACCTTCTTCAATTCATCTTAACATCACCTCCAGTTCCCTCAACAACATTTAGTTTTCGTTATTTCTCTGTAATACCAACATCAAATACACTCCAGAAATTTACCAATATGCATCATCAACACATAACACCATCTAAGCTCTGTAACTGCAATCATACAAACCCCTACACAAATTCGATTAGAACCCACCTAATTAATAGCAACAACAACTTCAATTCATCTTCTTTTTCTCTTCTTGATACAAAATCAAACCCTAATTTATTTCTTCCATCTCCTCCATAACATCAACAGGCTCTCTTCATTCATTCACTGATTTAATTGTAAATCGAGATAAACCCATCTTGTAATTTATGGTTTGTCTCCTCCATAACAGCAGCACCAAACTCCCATTCCTGCAGCTCAACTCTAACAACACATTTCTTAACAAACCCATCTTGTAATTTCTAATTTATTCACCATCTTTTCAGTTAGTATCACCGGAACAACATCAAACCATTCCTTTTCTCCCATTAGATTTCAGAAAAAAACTATTAGAACCCTAGATTTTGAGATAAACCCCAACTTGGATATCAATCTCATAGATAATAAAAGCATAAAAATTACCAGATTCGTTCAATTACAGTTGATCTATCTTTTTTCTCATCATCAATCTTAGCTGATTTCTCATCTTGTACCTACGTTTTCACCCCTTGGTGAATTAATAAATCAAATTAGTTTCTCGCAGGATGTAGAGACCGAATATAACTTCAATTCTCTGATACTCGAAGGAGGTGCTAATAAGAACCAAGGATTGTTGAAACTTAAATGTGAACGAAGAAGACGAGGTTATTTTGGACAATTTATCAAAAAGATTTTTATTTCTGCCACGTGTGCACCGAGTATGACTCAGCTAACATGAAAATGAACGGAATATTTGACGAGGGGAGGAAACGCTAATTCGAATTTTTTTGGGGAGGAAACGCTAATAAGCGATCTTGTGAGGGGAGGAAAAGCAAAATAGCCCAACTCTATTGTTACTAAATATATATTGGTATGCCCGATAAAATTAAGTAAAATATTTTTTACTACTAAATTTACTAATTAATATTACTATTTAAATTTTATTCTTTTAAAAAAGTATTATTTTGTTTAGCTCATTTTTATTTTAGATATAAATTCAAGAAAAATGAAACTGAAATTAGCTCATTTTTCATTATTGATAAGTTATTTTTTGTTTTTTGAAAGCTTATGTTGTTGTAGTTTTTAAAAGCTCTTTCTCTCTGGTTTTTAAAAATTGGAGAATTATGGAGGTGTTTTGCGTAAAAAGTATTTGTAAAAGCTTTGTTAAACATTAAGATGAATTTTTTTTATTATAAATATGTGTTGAGTGCTTTTGGGAAAAAAAAAAAGTCATAATCAAACTCAGCCTAAGTCAGGACCTAAATCAATCGCTTTCTTTTGGAGAATTCTTTTTTTTTTTCTTGGTATTTCCTTTAAAACTCAATTTATTATGGAATCCAATTCATGTGGTATTCCCTTTAAAACTTAGCATATTTTGATAATCAAATATCATTTTATCTGTTCTTTTCGGAATACCAAAATTTTAAAACTCCATTCTGAGGATGCATTTAAGAAGATAACTTTTCTTTTTTTATTCTTGTCCAATTTGTAAATTATTGACGTAAATATTTGTAAATATATGGATTTCCGAATTTCCACTTCGGCAATCTATCACACTTTGTTTGATCATATATATGAGTACAGTAAAAGGCTTACTCCTTTAAGAAAAACATTCCAAGATCCCTTGGCATTTTACATTTATAAACCGCCCAAGCTAATACGCCATCCATTGATTAATGTACTAAAGCTTCGTCTTGCTTAATATCCTTCTAGGTATAAATGAATTATAAACTTATTGGAAATTCATTTTTAGAAATAGAAGTGGGCATTGAACAATTTAAAGCCAAATCATACCCGAATTTCCCCTTAGAAGATGATGGTGGTATATGAAAAATTTTCTGGTGGTAAATGTAAGCATATTTTTCTCCAAAGATTGTTGAATTTTTCTGGGGGTAAACTTTTCTAACCAAGATCAATATGAACACTCGCATAAAATCACTGAAGGCGTGTCCTGCAGCAAGCTGCAAAATAAAAGAGTGAACCTAATTTGTAGCAAGCAAGCATATTACTTAGTATGCCTTGGTATACATGATAATGTTTTCTATCTAGAATCTCTGACATATTCCCTTGATAATTTATTGTATTTTTGAAATCTGAATTGTTTTTTAAGTCAAAAAAGTAAATATGAATTGTTGAATACTGTTGGATTACAGTCATCCTGGTCGATAGGATTTATCTTTGGTAGTCCTTTTCACTCGCTAATGCGATGGCTTACATTTAATTATTTTTACCTCCCATGCATGCTTCTTTTTTGTGGAGAAATTCGGTGACTCGATGCTTGAGGACGCTGCTGACTGTTTTTCCCTGGCTGGATGTTGGTCTCTTGCAGCTGAAGTCTACTGCAAAGCTAATTATTAAACAAAATGCTTGGCAGTATGTACCACTTTTAATCTCTTTGAAATTAGTCTTCGATACATAGAAATCTGGAAACAAAGAGAAGATGCAAATGCAGTCGGCGATATTATCAAGCATCAAGAACTGAAATAAACGAAATTGTTGTTTCTTTAGAGAGATGCAATTCCCTGTCACGAATCTATATACCAGGAACATGATGAAATTTGTTCGCACCTTCAATTCTGTGGAGTTAAGATGCCCATTCTTGATGTCTTGGGATTATCTTGATGAGCTCATGTTCTTAGAAATGGGAACTGGCAATTTAGTGGAGGAACGATTTTCCAGGGAAATGAAATCTTCAAAAGCATTAGCTTTCGTACTTCGTAGACACTGAGACTTATTGGTCTCCTTAACCATATCATCCGCACTTGACAATCCACATTGAATCATATATAAACCTCACCATAGTGATAAAGTCCAAATCTTCCTGATTTTTTCCTCAAGTCACTCAAATTTACATCTAAATTGATTAAAACATGAGATGATTTTCTTCAGCCGAAGCATTTTGCTAACAAATAATTCATATTCTATGAATAGAAAAACTACGTAGTTAGGAGCAAACACTCACCGATAAGTCCCCATTATTGAAGTCCATCACAGCTTACCCTATGTACAAATATAAAACAGTAGACTCAGTTAGCCAACAACATTCCATAGATGAACCAAATGGTCTTTGATTTTTGAAAAGCAAGTAATACACCTTTATTCAACATTTATAGGGAAAACAAATAATAAACTTACTCCAGTGAATAGTTCCCAAAATTTCAGTCAAGTAATGGAATATCTACACTGAAGATGATGAGTTGGGTTGATTAGTTGGGCTACACAAATACCACTTACGCAATTGATTATCACAGGATGAATGCCAAAAGATGCAAAGAATAACATCAACAATCTACACAACAGCATGAGTTAAACTTCACATTTGATCGAGGTTAAATGAATAACAACACAAAATAATTCAAATTAAGTGGAGTTCAATTGACATTTACCTGATATGGGTGCTGGTTTCTCCAATATGTGCACCAACAAAATCGGCTATAGTAAAATCGGAATCAGTATAAAGTTTATGGAAAAGTACTAAACAAAGCCAACAAATATCTGCAACAACAAAATCAAAATCAGAGATTTTTACTTTTAGAAACGCGCATAAAATGAAATTTACCTATCTATCAACAATAGGAATATTGAGAGAAGTATGGTTTGCAAAAGCATTGAGAACCTTCGCAAGATAACTTTTGTTTTTGAAGTTTATGTAGTCGAAGATTTCAAGGGATTTTTGCACAAGGATAATGGTGCTATTAATGGGTATCTTTAATTTTCGCAACGTATGTAACAATCAAAGCGGAAATAATGGTGGTGTTAATAGGTTTGCTGGAGCAGAAAACTTAAAAAAGCGACAACTTTATGTTTGGAAAGAAATTTAAGGGAGATTAAAATCCTGAAACGACAACTTATGTTTGGCAAGAAATTTAAGAGAGAATAAATAAGCCTTAATCTGGAACGTCCGCTGAGAGCTCAAAATGAGGATGGATTATCAACCACGATTTATCTTTTGCACTTTGAAAGCAATAAGAGCCCTTGGCAGTTTTAAAACGCCCATCCACAACCATCTGATTGGGCAAAAACCATTTGTTTTTGTAAGATAGATGTTCACCATGCATGCCCATGGAGCTAGACAGCCACTCGAAACGTCTCCTTATACCACTCCTAGCAAAAATTATTTCTGCACTGCCTGACATTACAATAGGGTAAAGATTTCGCAATCATGATTTTATTTTTTTGGAGGAGCAATGTTTCCCCGGGGATTGATTTGCGGCCACATTTAAATAAGGTTTTAAGACTTTGGAATCATATGATATGTTTTATGGGAAAATTAGCGGAGACCCAAAAAAAATAATATTCTCATTGTCAAGCCCACAATTAATTTTGGGTACCGTGACACCCATAATTATTTCTGTGACACCCATAATTATATGAAATTATTAAAAATGTATGCATGACGGATTATGCATCTGCATGACAGGTTATGCATCAGGGGTATAATTGGCAACGCAACTTGGATATAACATATCTAAAAATCCCGCGCCTTGGAATTTTACAAATTTTATATCGTTGGAAATCTTTTTAAGATAGATACGCGACGAGTACAAACAAGAATATCAAATTTTTGTTTTTCACGAAAAAATCGGAGGTGATCATCATTTTAGGCAAAATTTTCGAAAACTTGATACATAACCATTATGCAGCCACCAAAAAAGATGCATAACACATTCTTCAGACGCATATCGAATTATGCAACCATTTTCTCCACTGCATAACAAATTATGCATTTGGATAACAAAGTTATGCATCTATAACAAGTTACGCAACCAGTGTTTTGGTTGATTTTAGTGCGTACATAAAAAAAAGTTGATGCATAATGCAGTATGCATCCATATTTACGGATGCATATCAGGTTATGCATCTATTTCTCGATGCATAAAAGATTGTGCAACAATTTTCTCGATGCATAACGCATTATACAGTCATATTTTCGGATGCATAACAGGTTATGCATCCATTTTCTCGACTGCATAACATGTTATGCAGATATTATTTTAGGTGCATAACGTGTTATGCAGCCTTTTTTTTGTTGGTTTCAATACTAACAAAAATTAGATGCATAACTTGTCATCCACCTACAATAATAGCTGCATTACGTGTTATGCAACCATTTTCGGGACTGCATAACAAATTATGCAACAAATTTTTTTAGATGCATAACACCTGCAGCACAACTTTTTGTCGATCTCCAACCACTGTTAACAGCATCTCAACTTCCTTCCCAACATCTTCCATCATTAAATTGAAAACAGATAATGGTGCACTGAAGAAGACGCTCCTCATCATAACAACAACAACCTTCCCTCACGCAAACTTCATACTCGCACACAACTCCAACAGAACTGCAATTTCAACACCACCTGGAATTCCAATTGAACTTCATGTTCTCTAGCTAACTAACTGCATCCAAAACCAATAGCACCAATTTTGAATTCAACCACAGCACCAGCTTATCTTCCCATGACAACTTCAGTTACCTACAACTTCATGATAAACTAAACCTACAACAGCAGCCTCATATACCCACCATTACCTCCATATCATCATGTTCACCCGCAATATCAGCTCCTAGAACTGCAACAACTCTTGACTGTAAGAACAACTCATTCGTACATCACCAGATTCAACCACACAGACCCTGTAATTTTCAATAGATCTGAGTAACCAATTCCTTCTTCACCTGAATCTTCTCTATGTACACATCAACAACATCATTATCTCACCATCACTGCATACTAACACCAACTGAGACTGCAGCTGCATCTTCACCATTCGAATCTAAGGGTAACACATGCTTTTAATTCATCTTGATCTTTAAATATGTGACATAATTATTCAATTCGACATACCCATTCACAGATAGATAACCATTCACATAACCCATTATCCAACTTCATGTTAATCTCTCAGATCACTCCATTCAGTGATAGCAACAATCATCCATCTCTGATCGACAAATCATCACCGAAACCCCTTCAATCTCATCTCGATTTGCTAATTCATCTTGTTCTTCAAATATGTGACCTAATTCTTCAATTCGTCATACCCCTTCACAGATCGATAACCATTTACAGAACTCATTATCCAACTTCTTGTTAATCTCTCAGATCACTTCATTCAGTGATAGCGACAATCATCCATCTTTGATCGACAAATCATCACCGAAACCCCTGCAATGTCATCTCGATTTTCCCAAAAGAAAAGAAAAAGAATTGAAGAAGAAATTCGCGTGAAGAAGAAGTAAAAATACGAAGAAACCAAATTTTATAAATTTTGGGTTTGAGAATAATTTTTTCCCCAAAAATGGGGGCGCGCCTGAAGTTTTCTGTCCGTGTGTTTCTCAGTGGAAAAATCTGTGAGAATGGGTCTCACTGTAGTTTTCACATGTTTTATTTTAGAGTTGGTCTTTCTCTTATATGTCGTTTATAATTTTGGTTAATAGATATTGGCTAAACTATTAAGTTTGACGTACGGTCTGAAACTAAATAGGTGAGTCATTGTTTGGATGAGATCTCAATATATAGTCCGTTATACATTGAGATATTCTAGTTAATTAACCCTTGAATTTGAATTTATTGGTCTATAAGACAACTAAAATATTTAAAAATGTCATTTTTTATATCTCGTTGGATATTCTGCTCAAACCTTTACAAATAATTTACAGTAAGCTGACAGAAATACCCTCATTTCCCATAAGAAGAAAAATCAACAAGAAAAGAAGAGAAGTTGTCTCTTTCTATATGGAATTGAGAGATGGAAAGGGGATTTGAGACTCGAATTCAAATATGGGAGAGATGATTGAAGAAGAGTTGATGAGATCTGGTGGTGGTCGTTGTTGTTACAGAAGCAGGGATGGTGTTGATGCCGAGAAGGATCTGGTTGGTGCTTCTAGGAGTGTATCGAAATAGTTGGATTTGTTTTCTGCAATTAAAGAATTAGGGTTCGCAGGAGTTGTACTGATATGGTTGAATCTGGAGGAGATGGGTTGAGAAGCAAAGAAGAATTATAAATTAGGTTTGAGCTCGACTTGAAACCACAAGAAGAAATTGGTGTTACTGTTACCAAAACCGGAATTCTTATGTTCTACCGGAGTTTTTTTTATGAAGATTAGGAATTGTTTTAGAAGTTAAGACAATGGTGCACATTGGGTATTTGAAAATTCAGGGAAGTTTTATTGCTGGAAAACAGTAAATAAGGTGGTGTTGTCATAAGTTTTTAAATGCTAAATCTTTTTCTTTTCTCTCACTTTTTGTTTTCCTTTTATGCGACGTTATTGATTTCTTAGCACACTAGTTTGGAGATGTCCTGCTAGATAGTTATAGTAACATATCACATTCATTCAATGCAGATTATTGATTATAAAGAAGTGCTCTACAATTGTGACAGTTAAGATTACATTACCATTGCATGTGTGCATCCAGGGGATCTATTTACGTATACTATGGTTACCAAGGTCCATGGATCTAGACATCCACCCGAAACATCTTCTTTAACAACTCCGAGCAAAAATTATTTCAGTACACTTGCCATTAGATTAGGGTAAAGATTTCACTATCGTGATTTTTTTCCTCTGGAAGAGCAATGTTTTCCCAGACCCAGGGTTGAGTTGCCATTTAAATAAGATTTTAAGACCTTAGAATCGTATGATTCTGTTTTATCTTGGTTTTGGTTTTCTCTTTATGTGTAGTGTATGTAACACATGTGTCTGAGAGAGTTGACTGTAATTGAAGTGTAAGAGTGTAGATTGAGTCTTAACAATTGTTGACAAATGTTAAGACTGTGCAATCCTGTTGTGTCTGGATATTTCTGATACTACTTTCCTTTCTAAACTTTCTCTCTTTCTGTAATTTATAAAAAATTACTCAATAACTCAGATTTTCATTCCAAAAATCCATTATGGTACCAAATCTCACAAGAAGATTCTGGTCCTTTCATCAATTTTGATCCTGAAACATGCTTAAAATTTCCCTGCAGCTACTACTTCCTGAGGTTTCTACTATCGATCACTAAAATCTATCACAATTATTACGATTTTTCGTCAAATATTAAGGTTCTTGATTTCTTCATCCCTGTCTACTTCTTAAAATCTTGAATTTCATCTTCTTTTGTATCATTTCTTGGGGATCTTGATTTTAGATCGAGATTTTTAATTTTATTTTATTTTTGCAATATTGTTTTCCAAATACAAGAATGTCTACTTCTTACCATCTCAGAATATCACAACTTTTATTTTATTCAAATAAAATTGAGAACCAACTTTTCTAATGGGGATCAACATGAACTACGCCTTAAGAGATTATCAGATTTGAAGATTACTTGGATTGGAAAATTCAATTTGAGTCCATTCTAATCACTATATATCTTGATGAGTATGTTGATGGAACTAGTCAATGTCCAATGGATTTTGTGGATCTTGAATAGATTTGTAATGTCATGTCTTAATGCAATATTTGATGACACTATTTCTAGAGGTGTCATTGGTTTTACAACAACAAGGGAGATTTGATCTTACTTAGAAAGGAAATTTGTTCGACAATTTTCTGCAAAGAAGTCTCTTCTAAGGAGTCAACTTCATTCTATTAAAAGAGGTAACATATATATTTCTGTTTGAGCATCACTCGGTCAAACTCACAAGTTTTGGTATATATATAAAGCTTGTTGTCATATTTAGTTGATCAAAACTATATCTTGATTTAGAGTCTGTTATAGTCAGTCTCAAACTTGGAATATGGCATGGTATGTGAGTATCAAAATTCACCAATAGATCTTGAAGATTGAATGACAATGGCATCAACGGAAACTTATTGCATAATAGATTGAACAATTCATTGTTCGAGATATCGTAATTGCATATTAAGTACATAAGGAGTTTTCAAGTTAGTTCTTATGTTCACAAACTGATTTACTTAGTTCGCGGACTTGAACTTATAAACTAAAAGACTTGACGTATTAAATCTCAATTAGCTCACGCACATGAACTTTTTATGTCAGTTTCCCAACTGGTCGATTTTGAGATATTCTTGGATAACCCTTCTTTCAATAGTATATGAACTGATTTATGTAGTTCGCGAAGTAGTTGATTTTGAAAGTTTCCTGGGTAGTTTTTGTATTTGAGTAGAAAATCTGTTTTTGACAGCTAACGAACTTATCAAATAAAAAATCCTTATGAGTTATGAGAGACTAATTATTCACAAACTATTATGGAAAGTTCGCGAACTGATTTTGGTCTTGTAATATTAAACTTCAATTTATTCTTTTCATTTCCAGAACTACTTAACCATTGTTCCTTGGAAAACTACTTGGTGCATAATTTGAATTACGATTAATATACGGTTGCACATTTCTTCTCTATGATTCTAAGCAAACTTCTCACATGCTTATGTGAATAATCTATATGGAGAAGTTAAGCTTGCTTGATTATAAAGATATTTACAAACATGGAAACTGCTTCACGATCCTAGCTTTGTTTGTAACTTACAAACTATGTTCATCAATATAAATAGATAACTTTCTGCAAACTAGAAACTTAATCATGGCACTTATGTGTCCTAGTTGCAGTTAGACTCGTCCTTTAAAACCTAAGTTTACTCTGGTGAAAATGTATTAGGTTGCGACTTTGAAAGACTTCACTAAGGGATTCATGAAGCCCATTTAAACTGATTGTTGTAGTTTTCGAACTGTAGATCATGAATAAGATATATAGAAATCACACAGTACTTTTCGTCTTAGACTTTGTGATTCCACAAGACAAAAATCTAAAACACTTCGTTTTTTATTGTTTACGATTGTTCTTGTGAGGTTGAATTGATTAAGATCTCTATAACTTTTGAATAAAGTAAGTTGTCTTAATTGTTGAATTTGATTGGTATCTTTTTTCTTTGAATATCCTCATAAGCATATAGTTTTTCATTACCTTGATTGAATATTTGTATGAAGAAAATAAAATAAGCTTTATGTTAGAGGAAGAATAGTAAAAAGTTTTCACTTAAGTTGAAGAAGACTTCTAGGCATGTATATAAAGGACGTCATCTAGGGGAATCAAGTTGCGTAGGGTCTTGCGATATCCAAGAGACATAAGGATCACGACTGAAGATGAATTGGTCGTAGGGTCGATTTGGTCTCATCTACATTCTAATCTTAAATTTGATAGTAGGATAGTGTTTATAGCGTATTAATAGAGTGTTGTATCCAAATCTAGCAAAAAGAGATACGTAGATACTAAGGGGGAGAACATATCACCATAGTATTGCTTCAAATTTTTGGTACAGTAGATTTTGGAGAAGGTAAATGTTAGAGCATTGCTCGGTCGAAATCACAAGTATTGTTATCTCAAGCTTGTTTGTCAAGTTTAATTGACAAAACCATAAGTCTTGATTTATAGTCTACTTATAGCTACGTCTCGGATTAGGATAAAAAGTGTAGTTGAGCATTAGAATTCACGGCGTTCATCTATTGAAGACGAAGAACTACTAAAGGAATCTTGTGAAACTTCATCAACAAAAGGTATGCGGACACTTGAACTCATCTATCACTCAAAAGTCTATCTACTCTATATTCTATTTGAGACAAATATCGTATAGCTATATAGACTTCAATTATGCATATTTCATATTTCAAGCCGAGTTTAACTCGCTTACATATTTCTCGAAATATGTGTTGGTAAGCTTTTGCTTTAACCAAGTTCATCTTATATTCTTGACGAAAGTCAAAAAATGATCATGTGAAAATCGCCTGGTAACATCTTACATGATTTGTGTGAGACAATCATTTGATATAGACTCAAAGTATTTCGTATTAATCATTCGATCACTTGAAAATTGCTTTGAAGCTAATAGTTTGTGTAAAACATCTATTGTCGTCTTCCAAGAATGTTTCAATGGTTTAAATAAGAGTTTAGAACAATTGGATATAAGAACAATATGCGTACTTGCATATGTGTGATCCAAGTCCGGGAACCATGGTATGTATACTGATTGGTTTAGTAGAGGTCCAGGAACTAAGTACGCATACCAGTACGCGTACTGGTGTGAGGTTCAAGTTCCGGGACTTTACTGAATTTGGTGTTATGCGTACCCATTCGCATACTGGCGAACCCAAACTTAGTCCGGCCACTAAGGTATCCGTACCCGTTTGCACACTTGAGTGTATTATGTTCTAAAATCGGGTTGTTCATGAACTAAGACATTTATATAATAAGGAATGCAATATTTTTCAAACCGTGGTTATAATGTTCATGACTTGATTCGAGTGAATCAAAATTGATTTTGCTTCAGTTGTGTCTTGTATACTTCTATGACAATATAAACAATTGAACAACTCTAGAACTAGTTTCATTTGATTCATTTGAACTAGTTATGGTTAAGATGAATGAGGTTGATATGAAAGTGTTCATGTGGCTAACTTCGGTTAACTATTGTTGAGCCAACAAAGGTGTACACGTTTAGGTACGGTTACTCATATCTAAATGAAGTCACTTTTCATTAGCTTGAGTCTAACCAGGTTTTCATTTAACGGTGAATATTGAATGCTTTGTTACCAAGGTAACATTGATTGCAAACCCTGATTTGAAGACTATATAAAGGAGAACTTTAGCAATTGGGAAACCTAATCCCCACACCTTATGTGTGATACTAGTTGCGACTAAAGTCGATTCTCCTTTAACCTTAGGTTTTTTCCAAAACCCTGTAGGTTAACGACTTGAATACTTCATTGGATTGTGAAGCCAGACCCAACTATTTTCTCTGTAGTTGCGTGTTCTGATCTTGTTGTTTTCTATCGTGATAGAGTACTATCTTTTCTAAGATTTGCTCGAGATTTAATCTCTGATAGGCAAGATAAAAAGTGGTCACAAACATCTTCGTCTCATCGTTTGTGATTCCATAATATCTTGTTTCGCTACCATACGATTAAGATTATTGTGAGGTGATTGATATTTCTAGGATGTTCTTCGGGAATATAAGTCTGGTATATCAATTGGTTCTTGTTGACCTTGATCCAAAAGACGGAACAAAACTCATAGGTTTATCTGTGGGAGACAAATTTGTTTATTCAATAGACTTTTCTGTGTGAGACAGATTAGTTTATCAAGTCTTCGACTTTGGGTCGTAGAAACTCTTAGTTGTGGATGAGATCAGCTAAGGGAATCAAGTACGTAGAGTCCTGCTGGGATTCAGAGACGTAAGGAGCGCAACTGTACCTTGATCAGTGTGAGAATGATTAGGGCTCAACTACATTCCATTCCGAAGTTAACTTGGAGTAGGCTAGTGTCTGTAGCGGCTTAATACAGTGTGGTGTTCAAATCTGGACTAGGTCTCGGGGTTTTTCTGCATTTGTGGTTTCCTCGTTAACAAAACTTCTTGTGTCTGTCTTATTTCTTTTCCGCATTATATTTGTTTATATAATTTAAATATCACAGGTTGTGCGTAAGTTCAATCAATTGTGAATCCAACCTTTGGTTGTTGATTAAATTGATTGACACTTGGATATTGGTTTTTGATAGCGTCCAAGTTATTTCTTATATTCAACCGGGTTCGCAAATTCCTATTTATTTGATTGCAGATTGAATTAATAAATTGAGATATAACTCTTTGATATACTTTTCTTAAGATTGAGTCTGACTATGTATTTGATTCTCTTGAAAGTATATTGGAGTTGTCCATACAGATTACTAAGCGAAATATTGGGTGTGGTTGTTAGACCCCCGTTTTTTCAATTGGTATCAGAGCAGGGAAACACGCTTAAGACCTTATAAGTCTGTTTTTGTAGCAATCCAACTCTATGGACGATAGTGTTATCTCTGACAACGCAAGACCACTCCAAAAGCACTCTGATTTGGTTCAAAGTCTTGAATCTCCTGAGAAATCTCTCATATCTTCTCCATTGACTGAAACTGTGATCAACTGGGAAAAATGCCTAGATGAACAGTTGGATGATCTTTCAGATGAAAGTGATTTAGAAGAGGGACAAGATCTTGATGAGGAAGTCTCACAATATATCAATCTTTTTGACCATATCATAAAGAAAAAGAAGTCAATAGCTTGCTTGGCTGAATATCTGACTCCTCTCTGTCAAGAAAACAGGAAATTGAGAAAACTCTTTAAGCGATATGATTGTGGTTACAAACTATTACAATTTATTCTTAAATATCATGAAGAAGATGTGCGTTCAAAGAATTCTGAATGTGATAATCTTCGTCGAAATCTCTTATTGTTGAAAGAAAGACTTGCAGAATCTGAAGCAAGATGTGACTCTCAATAAAAATGTTTTAACGACTGAGAAATCAGCCTTCTCGCCAGATAAAAATAATTGGAGGATGATCTTGTTGCTGCTCTTGATAAGGTCAAATCACTGGAAGAGAATATGAAAAGATTCAGTGCTAACTCTACAAAATTATCCACTATGCTGGGAGCATGTAAAGAACATCGTGATACACGTGGTCTGGGTTATAAAGGAATAGACGCTCCAAGTACTAGTAAGATAAATTTTGACGCTCCAAGTACTAGTAAGATAAATTTTGTCTGTGCTAATGAAAAGTTCCTAAGTGAAAATTTCACTGACATCAAAAGTGAAAAACCTCCTTCAACAGCTGATGTTCCTATGAAAAAAAGATTGTCCACCTTCGAAAACAGCTCATATGAGAATAGTCAAAAACATTCCCTACAATCGCGGGAACAAAGGTCACCTTGAAAGGAGATATCGTTTTCGACTGCGGAATGAAAAACTTCATAACATTCACGTATGGATGTCCAAAGAAGTAATCAAACCTGCCTCTCATCTTGCTGGAGTAAAACTTCTTGCCTGCAATCAAGGAAAGTGTTGTGATAAGCAACTCTTGATTGTAAATATGAAAAAATTCCTATTTACAATTGTAAAGGGAAGAATGTCATATGGACAAGTGACTCTTCAAACTACTCTGTGAAGAAAAAAAGTCATCGAAGGAAGAAGAAAAGTTCAAACTCCTTGCCTTTCACGGAAGAAAGTTTTGAATCTAAAATATCTGCTCCTGAATACATTCACATCAATAATCGTGTTTCGAAACTCAAGACAAGTATAAATAGACTCAGACGCAGCATTAAGAAGGCAAGGAAGGCGGCAATGTCAGGTATCTCTTGCTATCCTCTTGTTAATTCTCTTTTGACTAACCCTTTCGTTTCTTCTGAAGATCTTCAAGAAAGTAAAAGGGAAAATGTCAATATCCTTGATGAGCAATATGCTCATCAAAATACAACTTGATTACCCAAAAGAGCATCCTTTTTGAAACTGTGTGAGGATGCTCATAATTTTCAAGAAGTTCTTTTATCTTGAGAAAGTGGTGTTTGTTGTATTATTTTTATTCTTTTTAAATGATCATCTTACTGTTGACCCTGCTCCAGTATATTATTACATAGTGTAATTTTTTGATCAATAACTCTTGAGAACATTCTCTTTGTTGCTTACCTTGAAAAACTCTTGTTTTCTTTTCATTGACGGGTGAGTTGTTGTTCATCAACAATTATCTTATGTTCTTTTGAACTAAGATCGTCTGTCAATATGTTTAGAATTTGTCTTTGATTTTTTTTTATCAAAAAATAATTTTAAATTAGGCTTCATTGCTCTCTTGGTTTTAAACTTGGTTCGCAACCATGAGCGTACGTGCACCCGACCCTTACCGAACGTAAACGAGTAACCCTAGGGTTTCCCTATGATACACTCATATACATGTATCATGGTTTTCTTTTCCTGATACATACACGTTCTGTAACGTCGAAAATTCTCTGACTCTATGTGGCGCACACAATGGATGGATGCAAAAAGGAAAATAAAGTTGAACAGGGCAAGGTTATTGAGTTTCACGAGAATCCTGTTTTCATGTTGTTGATCATGAAAACAAACTTCTAGTTCAGATGTCATCTCAACTGGCAAGAAATCTTCTTCGAGATTTTGAAGTCGTACGTGAACAACTGAATTGCAACAAAGAATCTTGAATTTCTGAAAAACAAACCGAAGAAAGCAATAGATGAACTTGTTTATGTTCGATCTCTGGTTGCTGGTCATGTCTGATGACTCTCGGTTGCGTTCTTCTTAGGAGTTATTTTTTATTTTTTCTAGGAAACTTCTTATGGGAATTTATTCTTGTGTTTTAAGAAGGATAACTAGGGTTTGTAATAGCAATTATTGTGAGTACACATAGCTATTTCCAACGATTTTCATCTTGCAATGTTTTTAGATTTATTTATTTAAATTCCAAAAGTTTATTTGGAAGATGATTTTATAATATTAATCTTTATGGTTTTATATATTGAAACTTGTTATGGGATATGTGTCGTTGTGTCCGCGAACTATGATTGTCCCATATTGGCTTAAAATTAAGTCTAGCATATGTCTTTATGCAAATATTGATAAAAGATAAAATGAACTTTTGACAACAAAAGTTAAGCGTATTATGTCATTATGCAAATATTGATGGAAGATAGGATGAATTTTTGTTTATAAAGATTAAGTCTATTACATGTCTCTATGCAAATATTGATGAAAAATAGAATGAATCTTTGAACATTCCGCAGTATTGGTCTTTCTCTGATCCATATCTTTGTGTAAGTACTGTGCGGCTCCATAAGTTCTCTTATGTGAGCATTTCCAATTAAATTAATCATGGGTTATCTTGTGGTTAATTTAATTGGGTATTTTGAATACAAATTCATGTTTCATGTGATTTGTTGATGTCCAAAGAATTTTTTTTTTCTTGTGAAAGTAAGGTCGCTCTTGTTGTTCTTTCGGGAATGACATTTTATGGGGGAGAGTTCTTAATTGAACTTGCGATTAATTGCCAAATCTTTGTGGGGAGTGCGGCTGTGGAATATTGTATGAGTTTTCTTGTATCTTTATAAACTCCTTGATGAATACACTATTTTCGGCTATGTGAAATCATCGAAATAAAGTTGATATGTTCTCTTTTGGTCGTGAAGTATCTCTATGGAAATTTCATTAGGATCCCACTAGTTTTCGTACATTTGACAATTTATATTGACAAAAAGGGGGAGAATTAATGTGTAGTTCACACTAAAAATACATATGGTTTACGGATCATTATGTAAGGGGGAGTGGTTTTCATGTGAGATGAAGTATTTGACTAGGGGGAGTGATACATATCACCATAGTATTGTCGTCAAAGTTGTGATACAATTGGACTTTGATGTTGTGTAATAATACCATGACATTGTATAACAATGATTGAGAGCTACTGTTTTCTCATTTTTATAGCTACGGATCTTCAACAACTATGATGTTGAGTTGAACACATTCAGAATCATTGGAGTACTTGGAAGTGACGAAGATTTCGAGTAATATTGAAGAACCAAGGAAATCAAGCATTTGGATTGAGAGCTACAAAGTTTATTTATTTTGTATTCCATATGTATTGATAGTTTTGTCACTAAAATTGACAAAGGGGGAGATTGTTAGAGCACTGCTCGGTCGAACTCGCAAGCGTTGCTATCTCAAGCTTGTTTTTCAAGTTTAGTTACCAAAACTATAAGTCTTGATTTCTAGTCTACTTATATCTAAGTCTCGGATTAGGATAGAAAGTGTAATTGAGCATTAGACTTCACGGCGTTCATCGATTGAAGATGAATAACTACTAAGGGGAGCTTGTGGAACTTCATCAACAAAAGGTATGGGGCGACTTGAACTCATCTATCACTCAAAAGTATATTTATTCTATCTCCTATTTGAGACAAAAGTCGTATAGCTATATAGACTTCAACTATGAATATTTGATATTTCGAGCTGAGTTTAACTCGCTTACATATTCCTCAAAATATGTGTTGGTGAGCTTTCGCTTTAACCAAGTTCATCTTATATTCTTAACGAAAGTCCAAAGATGATCTTGTGAATATCGCCTGGTAACATCTTATATGATTTGTGTGAGACAGTCATTTGATGTAGACTCGTAATGTTTCGTATTAATCATTCGATCACTTGAAAATTGCTTTGAAGCTAATAGTTTGTGTGAGACAGTTATTTTCGTCTTCCAAGAATGTTTCAATGGTTGAATGAGAGTTTAGAACAATTGGATATAAGCACAGTATGCATACTTGCATATGTGTGATCCAAGTCCGGGAACCATGGTATGCATACCTGTATGCATACTGATTGGTTTAGTAGAGGTCCGGGAACTAAGTACGCATACCAGTACACGTACTGGCGTGAGGTTCAAGTTCCGGGAATTTACCGAGTTTGGTGGTATGCATACCCGTCCGCATACTGGCGAACCCAAACTTAGTCCGGCCACTAAGGTATGCGTACCCGTTTACATACTTGAGTGGATTAGATTCTAAAATTGGTTTGTTCATGAACTAATACATTTATTTAATAAGGAATGCAATCTATTTCAAACCGTGGCTATAATGTTCATGACTTGATTCGAGTGAATTAAAATCGATTTTGCTTCAATTGTGTCTTGTATACTTCTATGAGAATATAAACAATTGAACAACACTCTAGAACTAGTTTCATTTGAGTCACTTGAACTAGTTATGGTTAAGATGAATGAGGTTGATATGAAAGTGTTCATATGACTAACTTAGGTTAAATATTGTTGAGCCAACAAAGATGTACACATTTAGGCACAATTACTCATATCTAAATGGAGTCACTTTTCATTTGTGTGTAACAAGCTAAGTTCGATTTAACGGCTGAAAGATATTAGCTTGAGTCCAAGGTAATTATTATCGCGTATCGGTATTGTATCGGCCGGGTATGATACACCTATACAAAAGATAATACCGGTTTTTATCGGTGATACATCATTTAATATAGAATTTCAAATAAGTATAAAACCATAATAAAAAATAATAAGAATCATACACATATCTCAAATTTCCAACATACAAGATGGTTTATTAGCCAACATTGTGATTGTTGTCCCATTATGTCGGTAAATCTTTTTTATTATCCTTCATATTTATCTTTTATATTTCTCTGTCTTGAAAATCGAAATATATTTTCCTTTTTATGTCCTACCATATAGTCATTTATTTTATATTATAAATATATTAGGGATTTTCACCTTCTCCAATTGGCATTGTACTTGTCTGTAAAGACTAGAAGCATGTTAATGAAAAATTTATTCACGAAATCGATATTATCGGTGTACAAGTAAAACTGATATATCAGTCTCTACCGGCATGTACAACCGATAATATCGTTATGTCTTTGTATCGCCGATATTTTTGATATCGTATAGGTATTTTCCGATATCCGATAAAAACATGTAATATCGGCTCGTATAACCGATATTGACTACCTTGCTTGAGTCTAATCAGGTTTTCATCTAACGGTGAATATTGAATGATTTGTTACCAAGGTAACATTGATTGCAAACCCTGATTTGAAGTCTATATAAAGGAGAACTCTAGAAATTGGGAAACCTAATCCCTATACCTCCTGTGTGATACTAGTTGCGACTAGAGTCGATTCTCCTTTAACCTTAGGTTTTTTCTAAAACCATGTAGGTTAACACCTTGAAGACTTCATTGGGATTGTGAAGCTAGACCCAACTATTTTCTTTGTAGTTGCGTGTTCTGATCTTGTTGTTTTCTATCGTGATTGAGTACTCTGTTCTCTAAAATTTGCTCGATATTTCATCTCTGATAGGCAAGATAAAAAGTAGTCACATACATCTTCGTCTCATCGTTTGTGATTCCACAATATCATGTTTCGCTACCCTACGATTAAGATTACTGTGAGGTGATTGATATTTCTAGGCTGTTCTTCGGGAATATAAGTCAGATATATCAATTGGTTCATGTTCACCTTGATTTATCAAAAGACTGAGCAAAACTCATAGGTTTATCTGTGGGACAAAGATTTATCTATTCAATAGAGTTTCCTGTGGTAGGCATATTGGTTTATCAAGTATTCAACTTTGGGTTGTAGCAACTCTTAGTTATGAGAGAGATCATCTAAGGGAATCAAGTGCGTAGAGTCCTGCTGGGATTCAGAGACGTAAGGAGCACAACTGTACCTTGATCAGTGTGAGATTGGTTAGGGCTCAACTACATTCCAGTCTGAAGTTAACTTGGAGTAGGCTAGTGTCTGTAGCGGCTTAATACAGTGTGGTGTTCAAATCTGGACTAGGTCTCGGGGTTTTTCTGCATTTGCGGTTTCCTCGTTAACAAAACTTCTTGTGTTTGTGTTATTTCTTTTTCCGCATTATATTTGTTTATATAATTGAAATATCACAGGTTGTGCGTAAGTTCAATCAATTGTGAATCTAACCTTTGGTTGTTGATTAAATTGATTGACACTTGGATATTGGTTTTTGATACCGTCCAAGTTATTTCTTATATTCAATCAGGTTCGCAAATTCCTATTTGTTTGATTGCAGATTGAATTGAGATATTGAGATATAACTCTTTGATATAATTTTCTTAAGATTGAGTCTGATTGTCTAGTTGATTCTCTTAAAAGTATATTGTAGTTTTCCATAAAGATTGCTAAGCGTATTAAGTGTGGTTGTTAGACCCCCACTTTTTCAGCAACAATACTATGCACTGACATAACAACCATTGAGTAGATTTATTTTTCATTTTAAATACTCAAATTTGAGTATTTTTGTAAGTTGTTATAATCTACGGATCTTCAACAACAAGGTGCTGAAAGAAACATGCAGAACCATAGAAGAACTTGAAGTACGAAAAGTTCAAAAATGTTGAAGATTCAATAAATCATGGTGCATTATGGGGCTGGAGCTGCAAATTTATTTTTTGTTTAATCCACATGTAATTAATTTTTTTCTCACTAAATTGACAAAAGGGGATATTATTAGAACGTTGCTCGGTCAAACTCACAAGTTTAGGTATGTCAAGCTTGTTATCAATGTTAGTTGATCAAAACTATGTCTTGATTTATAGTCTACCAAAGTCAGTCTCGGACTAGGATTAGAGAATGATAATTGAGTATCAGAAATCACCAATCGAACTTTAATTGAAGACTGAAGATCACGTCAATGAAAACTTCAGCAACAAAGGTATGTGAATACCGAGTATCCTATTTACTCATGTTATCTACCATTCGATCTACTGAGACATGTAATATGACTGTAGTATAATGATGAACTATGAAAATAAGATTGCAAGTTATAAGGAGTTGAAATGACGAGGGTACCAAGTACACCACAATATTTTCAATATCAACATATATGAAACACACGTTGTGTGATTTAATATAGACAGAGACTGTCAAGAAGATATTCACTTGGTATATATTATCAGTTTGGACCGAACAAACTATGGTATCAAACCAAGTGTTTGATTAATGTATAACTCAACTAATTTATTATAACTAAACAATAATTATAATGTGGAAATTGAAATAAAGCACACAACAAGATTTTGTTAACAAGGAAACCACAAATGCAAGAAAGTCCGGGGACCAAGTCCAGTTTTGAATAATCTCAGAATTAAGTTGTTATACAAAGACTACTACCAACTTCTTATAGTTGATACCAATTAAACTAACTCCAAGTTACCTAGTACCTTCAATATCCCTATGCCTACTTACCCAAGGTAGTTGATATCGCGTATCGGTATCGTATCGGCCGGATCCGATACACCTATACAAAAGATAATACCGGTTTTTATCGGTGATACATCATTTAATATAGAATTTCAAATAATTATAAAATCATAATAAAAAATAATAAGAATCATACACATATCTCAAATTTCCAACATACAAGATGGTTTATTAGCCAGCGTTGTGATTGTTGTCCCATTATGCCGGTAAATCTTTTTTATTATCCTTCATATTTATCTTTTATATTCCCTGCCTTGAAAATCAAAATATATTTTCCTTTTTATATCCTACCATATAGTCATTGATTTTATATTATAAATATATTAGGGATTTTCACCTTCTCCAATTGACATTGTACTTGTCTGTAAAGACTAGACGCATGTTGATGAAAAATTTACTCATGAAATCGATATTATCGGTGTAGAAGTAACACCGATATATCAGTCTGTACCGGCCTGTACAACCGATAATATCGTTCCGTCTTTGTATCGCCGATATTTTCGATATCGTATAGGTATTTTCCGATATCCGATAAAAACCTGTAATATCGGCCTGTACAACCGATATTGACTACCTTGCTACTACCAATCCGGTCAAATCACGTGAATCCTAAGATAAATTACATTATATTAAGTTGCTTCACCCGCTGTGAATACTTCTTGCAATCAACCTCTTTGGATCGCATTCCGAAATAGTAAAGGACTCATGTTATTTGGTAACCGCTCTATCATTCTCAAGAACTGAATCAGAGACATTGTTGTGTTAGAAAAAACTCTTCTGTTTAAACTAATAAACTCCTTTGTATCGGTTTAGATCAACTAATATATAGATTATCGACACAGTCAAATCTTAGTTTACAATCTATCAAATTCGGATCCTGAAGATAACCACCAAACGATAGATCGTCAATCTCTACGACTAGCGATAAGATGTCTATCAAAATAAACAAGTTAAGTTGGATTCAACCAATCAAGTTTTGCATGAAATATATCTCAAAGATCATAAACCAATAAAAATATTCTTGTCTCCAAATCTTCATTCTTCAATGTACCTGCACAAATAACTTGATTCCCTTATGATCAATCATGCACAAAATGGGGTCTGTTATTAGTGGATGATCACAAGTTTATCTTCAGATCTAAAAGAATATATGAACTTTATTGATCCTTGATCTAGTTCGAGTGACCTTATATCAGAAGAGACGGATCACGGAATAAACAAACTAGTGATTATCAAGGTTCAACTACCTTTAGTCAATCAAATCAATAATCAAAAAATAAAATACCAATACGATTCTAGTTTTCCACAAATAATACTACTAGAAGCTTCTTGATCCCATATAAGTCTTTAAAGAGATGATGTAAGAGATTTTTCCTAATCATGTTACTCTCCTCTCTAGAATAGTATTACGAATAATACTATTAGTTGGCTGTCACACTGACTACAAAATGAAGTTTTGTGTCAGGAGACCAAGGTAATTTAAACACCACTGAATTTCCATAACCGAAAATATCAAAAGATATGCAATTTATTCTAATTTTCGATTTTGTCTAAGTCCAGCTAAAAATTCAACTAATATACCAAAATCTCTCATGGATAACAACTCAATATTAGCTAGCATACATGTATGCTTTACTAATATATTTTTTAGACATATGTTTTACTTACTGGGAAAATAAAACATATAAATTTGAAAACCCTAATAAAAATATTTTCATATATTTCAGTTTAGGATCTTTGAACAGTAAATAAATAAATAAATAAGATTTTACCACATATTCAAATTACTAACCATGTCGACATATTGGACTTTCCTAAATAGCAAATCATATTCCAATATTCACACAAAACCTAAAGTGTAGATGAAACCGGAAATACGTTTTGCTATTAGGTACTGTTCCTGCAAGGATCCCCAATAGAGATCGGTCCTGTTATAGATCCCCAAGGTAGGGATCAATCCTGTAATAGATCCCCAATAGGAATTGGACCACCAAATCACTTTAATTTCTCTCAATTATGAAACAAGTTTCGCAAGTTACTTCCTTAAATCCATGTAGTTAAACATAGTTTTCTAGGCACGGAATCAACTCAAAGTTCAATACACAATCTATTAACAAGTTACAAAGATAGTGTTTATGTCGCAAATATGAATTTCAAAAGATAAACTGTAGCACCCCAAGCTACTTATTAATCTAACAGATCAATTACATAATGAGGCATTAAGGATCTAAACCGTATACTTAAACTTTAAATCATAAATCTGATACAAAATTTAACCCAAAACTAGACCCATCACTCTAATAATTATAAATAAAAATCTCTCAAGTTATATAAATAAAATAAAAGAATATATTTGTGATTACAATGATGTACAAACCTACAATGATTCAAATTCTTCGCAAGATATCTAAATCTTTAAGCTAAGAAAACGTCTATCTTCTCGAGCACCAAATCCTCAGATAACTGAAAAACTGAAGTGGGAACGAGTGAGCACATCATCCCAAAAAAGGGGGCTCAGTTGATACCATTATAGCATTCAGGTAATCACTAACATGCTTTGAAGCTCTGTAAACAAGACGATTAAACATCTTTTACACACAACACACAACATAAGATTACCCCAAATTGATACCCTCAGATATTGTTTCCCATACCATATCAATGAAAGGTCATCCCAATATGATCTACGATTATGACGTTAGAATAACCTAAACATATGTTACCCCAACCTCATCTCACTCAATGGAGAAGAATATGCTAGAATTACTCCAATCTCAAATGATAACACCAATTCAGGTACGATATGATATTCTCAAGAAATGTGTACTCCTCATGAATCCAGGTACCACCATCTAAGTCTAGAATATAATAAGGTTTTGATTACTATGACTTAACTAATTGTAGACTAGAAATCAAGATATATTTTTGACAACTAAATTTGGCAACAAGCTTGAGATAACAACACTTGTGATTTTGACCGAGGAATGCTCTAACATGCAGGAGAATCTCAAAGTGACTCAAATTCATCAATAGATAGTTATTAGAAGGAGGACAATGCTATCATGCAAGTTACGCGGGATAACTTTATAAGCTAGCAAATTACGGCCGTTGGACTTATATGATTTTTAGATTCTTTATTACTTTTAGCATAAATTAAATATAGTGGCAACTGTTAAAATATATGATTTTTATTATATCCTGAAAGTATATATTCAAAGTAGGTTTTGCATTCTAATAATATTGTGTTTCTCGATATCATTTTCATAATCCTTTATTTGTCTCATAAAATTTACTTTGCAAAATGTAACTAATCCAAATATTCTCTAGAACATCATATGCCTTACCCCTGGCTCGTCTTTCATTCCCATCTTAACACAATTTTCTGCCTTTGCAACTTCCACTTGAAACTCTCGAAAATTTTCGGAAGTGTATAACTACTAAATTTACTTTTTAAATGAATTTCTAGTAATGGTTTAAATTGTTCTTGAGAACGAATTTGCATCAGCTATCAACTCGTTTTAACTTCACATCACCTTATCTTCTCTCTTTCGACAACCAAAATATGTTAAAAATCGAATATGATGAAAATAAATGTGTTTGATATCAAAATTTTATTATTAACATTATTCATAAATACATACTAGACTTTTCTTTAAATCAAGGAAATGGATGAATACATAAATAAAATTCAGAGTAGTGCATGGAAAACATATCAAATATATTTACTTTTGGGTAAGCTTCCCAATAATCATATAACAAGGATGAAAGATCATATTACAACATATCAAATATACTTACTCAAAACGAAATAAGTCATGTAGGAATGATTCTACAAGTGGATTGTCTTAAAAAGGTAACAAAACGACCCCATTGGTTGTTATAATCGGACAATTATTTAATAAATAAAATAAGTTTTGTTTTTGTTTTATAGGATATACGTCCTGTCTAATAATTACCTCAAAAATAGGATTTGAATAATATAATTGACGCGCTTTAAACTTAAATAAACCATCGTATCAATTCTTCACGCATTTTTCATTTCTTTGGAAATACTTCCTTCATTTTCCATATGATCATGATTTCACATGAAGTTACATAAATCTATTAAAGATAACTTATTAGCTTCTTCCGCAAAACTTTAATCCAACCATTTGCCAGATAATCTTAATAAAGGATCAACATATTTTAAAATCCCTACGAACTTAACCATCATTGATGATTATTTGATCTCATGAGACTATATTGATTGCTCAATGTTTTTTTCCATCATCATACCCATTTTACACATCGTGAATATAAGTGTGTCTCTTAATTATTTTTTCTAAAATCCTATAGTTTAGGTATTGCTAGATATGATATATTTCATCTATTACCTTTATAAGATTTAAATAAAATTAATATGAAAAAAAAACTATTTTTATTTATATTAGATACAGTATTAGATATCGTATGTATGAACATCCAATTAAATCATTTTGTTACTAGTGTGCATAAAATTAGACTCTTTAAAGAATATCTTCAACAATTGAAGAGACCCCTTTGGCATACTTAATCACTCGATAAATTGTCTGCTCAAATCCAACTAACTCATGTGTGAACGGTTCGGTAAGTGGGTCGTCTTCTTGTAAAACTTTCCACCCATAACACAATGTACCCTTTTGTAAGATTGATATTGACAAGGGATAGGCCGCCAATTTAGGATCCTAACACGGACTACCAGCCTAAGCCTACGACCCTAGCCGTTGTCACGGTCCTCCGGTCTTTGTCATTGTACTAGGTGCGAACTTATCTTATAACTCTATAGAAGATTCTAGAAAATTTTAGAATTATAAGTTGGATAAGTAACTTGAACGTGGATATCTTAAAACTCATAGGTTGGATAGTCTTATTTGAAAACTTGAATAACTTGTAAATAAAACGCAATCAACTAGAATAATCACTTGTGAATACCTAAAATTAACTTGACCGTTCGAGTTCGATATTAGATACTTAAGCATCCACATAGATTTGTTTTTTTTTCTCGATAACTTTGTAGTATCTATTAGTAATGGTGACATGCTTACATTGTTGGTGTACGTACACTTGAAAGTAAAGTCTTTTTTATTGAAAATTGTACTTTGGTTTCACTTATGCGTGGAGATAGGGAACTCATGAGATGATCGCAAGGTGTGAGACTCATTTGATTGTAGTGTGATGTTTGTTCTTCATGATCATACTTGTGAGGAAACAATAAGAAGGTACTAAAATGACAAAATTTTCTTCTTCTTCTTAAAAAATATTATACGTTCTTTTCTCTTTTGTTGCAGTAAGTGTATCCAGCGATTCTGATTTACTTTAAAGTTTCTTGGAAAAACCTGTTTCACGTATGTCTAATATTACGGAAGTTGTTAATGATTTTATTCATCTTTGTAATGATTTAAAAGACATAGGATCTATGAGAAATTGTATCGAGTTAATGGAATCTTCTACTGATCGAGTGAATGACTTAGTTGAGACTCTTAAAATAAACATCTAGTCGAATGTCGCATTACTCGATGATTCCCATACCTGAATAAATATTGTGCTCACTAACCATGTAACCTGCTTAGATAAACTTAATGAGGCAAGTGAACTCGGTGAATTGGTTCAAAGTGGTGAAAGAATGAAATAATAAATCAAAGTCTGTGCAACAAGCCGTCAATGCTGCACCGAATAATAATAAAACCTGGTACATGATTCACATAAAGGTGTTTATAAGGAGAACGTTGTGATTAGGAAAACGAAGAAAAATATGATGATTGTTGGTGATGGCATGGATGCAACGATTATAATATGAAGTCTCAATTGTAAGGAAATAGATAGATTCCTATTTTGGGCCTCCTCCGTATTGAGATAAGTTGTCCTATTTTGGACCTCTTCCTTATGTAACAAGTAGCGCATGAAAAACATATTAAAAAATACTTATTTCTGAGTAAGTTGACCAATGATCATATAACAGGGATGGAAGATCATATTACAACAAATCAAATATACTTACTCAAAACGAAGTAACTCGTGTGGGAACGATTCCGTAAGTGGGTTGTCTTAAAAAGGTAACAAAACAATCCCATTTGTTGTTTTAGTAAGATGGTTATTTAATAAATAAAATATTTTTTTTTGTTTTAATTTGATTTATAGGATATACATCATATATAATAATTATCTAAAAAATAAGATTTGATTAAGATAACAGACGCTCTTTAAACTTAAACAAACCACTCCTACCAATTATGTACACATTTTTTCTTTGGAAGACTGCGGATGTTTCAGGTGATATTTTCATAGCGAAATACATTTGTTTGCGAAACACATCCGTCCCAAAAAAGATATAAGCAATAGCAATTCGAGAAGAAGCAGATAAAGCCGCCTTTAGTTGTTACAAATTTGACGCTTACCAAGATACACTTTATATGCACATTATTGCGTCAATTATGCATAGACTGTTCAATTATGAGAACTGTTGATATCATATTTGGTGATGCATTCATGGTCATTCAAAACTCGGAGATCGTAAATAGAATATCTATGACGAACCAACTTAACATGCTTACCGCACAAAGGTGAACAAACCCAAACAACACTGCCGGTTTTTTGATTCAAAACTACAAACTTATTGGGAGTTCAGATTTGAAATATATGAAATGCTCATTCAAGATATTTCTTGGTCGGCCATGGAAGGCCTATTCAAGAACTTTTTACATGGATTCATTCTTTAGAGATCACATAGATCAAGCAGGATGGTATACATCACGACCATTAACAGAGACATTGTATTTTGATGAGTATAACAACATGGGACCTCGTTCACTTTCAAATCCAACGAGAGACTAGGTGAAGGAGTGATTTTCAGACTGTGGGAAAACAATTAGAACACACTAAGAGGCACATGATCAATCTATCAGGGAGATAAACTAATCAAGAGGCTGATCGCGTGCCTCTCTAAAATTTTATTTAGTTATTTTAATGTTTTTTCTTCTTCAGGAGGCTGATCATGTGTCTCCTAATACTGGTTTTTCTTTAAAAGGATGATCATGTGCCTCCCAACACTATTTTTTCCTGAGCGGCTGGTCATGTGCTTGTTAATCTCCACTATCGCGCACTCCTCCACATGAAGGAGTGTATGTAAGAGTTTAGGTAAATGAATGAGTATTAATATTGCATAGTAGCACCTGATTTGGAAGACACAATTAGGGGATACTCTCACAAATTGGGGGGACACTCTTGGTTATATGAGGTTGGATTTTGGCAAGGGGGTACTTTTAATTTGGTACCCCCTCAAATATGTGAAGCAATATCATCAGATAGTGATGATGGTGGCGATTCATAATCAAACAAGTATACTAACAATAACATAAAACTACAAGCAATTTCAACATATCGATCTTCTTATATGGAATGATTTGATATCGATAAAGATTTTTTTTTTAAAGTTATTTAGTTTTCGATCGATTTTGTAGTATCTTATTCAAAAGCTCCTTATAGTGTTTGACTGATTTATATTAAAAAAAATCTCAATTGTCTTCTTCTATGTATTTTCTTGACAGTAAGAATTATCAATTACGAGACCTCCATTAATGCTTCTTTTAATTTTAAACTTGAGTTTTAATGATGTCGTTTTGTTCTTTTGATATTCTACTGTAATATTTGATACAACAAAATAATGAAACGAGAACATGCTGAGTAATCCCAGAAGAAAGAAGTCGAAGCTACAACCAAGAAAATTTAGCGAAATTGTTGAATACCAAAATAACTACTCACTCTCGGTATTGATATTAGTTTGAATGCAATGCCGACTGTTATAATCAATATTGTTTTGTTGATGAAACCAATACCGACTGTGTCCGTCGCCATTGTTTGTAGGTTGAATTCAATACCGACTGAAATTAAGTTATATGCGTATTTTTGCATGTTAGGAGTCGGCATAGTCGATTTTCATGAATCCAATACCGATTGTTCGTTATCAATGCCAATTCCATTTGAACCAATATCGACTTCTAACAAACTTGGGGGATACTTAAGGATAATTTAGCCATAACAAAAATTGTTTGGATACAGAGTTCTTAAATTACTACATAATGTTGTTTTTTTTCCTGAGTATCCCCCAATTTGTAAGAGTATCTTAATAGCGCCTTCCTAATTTGGTCAAATTCCTTCAATCGGTTACGGTTTACTCTATCATATGAGAATTTTAATTTTTTCCTTTTCTTGTTTTGGATGCTGATTGTCAAACTTGAAATCTTGGATTGAGAGGAATAATAGAGATTTCAATGGCGGATATAAATCTTTAGATTCAATCATTGATAGTGTGAAGATTTTCATCTTCAACTGGTGTGTGGGAACCGACATTTTCAGGATTTTTTGTTAACTACAGTTTTACAACTTGTTTTGGTTTGTTTACTTCTTTTTGGGAGCTTTTATTATAAGCTCTCTTTGTTATTCTTCACATTTTCGGTGTTAAGCTCAGAAAAAAAATAATCTTGGATGCTGGTGCGACTAAAACCGTAAATGCGGATGGCGCAAAAGCCGAAGTGCCAATCCAATCCGGACCATGTTCAAGCCCACCAAAACTTGTTTTCCGTGATAGATGGCGATAGAATCATAGAACCTTCTAGTATGTTGATCACAAATACAATGCTGTTTCTGTTGTGGGGGCATGCTTAGTGCGCGGGAAGGTACTGCAAACCTTTCCCTTCTCTAGGTAATCACGAAACCGTCTTCATCTAATTTCTCACTCTAAAACCCTAACACTTCCAAAACCAAATTCTTCGATCACTGTGTCTGCAACTACTCTCGTCATCGTCATCAGTTCTTACTACACGAAAGGTAAATCGATTCTCTAATCTTTTCAATTTCTTTTCTGTTTTCCATGTTTTAAACCCAAACCCTAGAAATTGAAAACGATTTTAACAGTATCGCTTGATTAATCGACTAACTCCTAGTGTTTAACACTCATGCAGGAGAAGAAATCATGGCTAGAAGTGTTGAGGCTATCAATTTCTTCACCATTTCACTAAAAGGGTTATTGTTTTATCTTGTTGTTCAATGGTTTCTGAATCCATTTAGTGGACTACCACTTAGTTTGTTTATTGGGGTTGTTATCAAGTATCTTCTAACTGCTAAGCTTGTTAATTTGATCTTCAAACCCTTACTTGATGAGGTACTTATGGCACTGAAGTTGTTTTTAGGTGTTCTTGAAAGACCACCTTCCTATACCAATTGTGTTATTGTGGCCAATCTTGTTAAACTAGGGTTGTATGATACAATTGGCAAAAATACGAATTCCTCAAAAATTGTGCCTCTCATTTCCATATGTATGTTATGTGTGGTCTCCTTGGGATGGGATAGGGATCATAGTGGATTGACTGAGGGCATATTAATTGCATCCGGGAAGTGGTTTATTATCAGCACCATGGCTATGAAGTTGGAGCAATCAGCAATGTGTGGAGTAGTTCTGGCTGTCTCCATCATATCCCTGGTAAAGCTTTTGATGAGTGTTTACAAAATGCTATAATGCTACAAGTATATGTGTTTTGCTTTTCATGCTTTTTACTGATAATATTGATGTCGATTTTGTAGTTTACCAGCGTTGCAGAACCTCTTCGTGACATGACTGATGATTCCCCTCCTTTAAAGCAAAATGTTTACTTCACAGGTATTGTTTCAGATTCAGCATTGTCATCTTTGTTATTGAAATAGATGAAAAGTTGTATCATGTTGATTTATCTTTAGCTATTGGTTCTACTTTTAGTTTGTTCTGTTACTGTAAACAAAGAGCTAATACTAGAGACGGAACAGCAACGACCAAAAAGGTTACCTTCCGTGTAACCAAAAAGTTGTATCATGATGAAATCTTTCCATCCGTGTTACATGTAATTTGCTGGTTACATGAGTTTGGGTTAGCAGAAACAGCTGTAAGAGTCCAAAAGTCCAAAAACTCATGGAATCATCTCTACTATTGATAAGATTATCCGTACCAGTGTGACAACAATTTTTCAGTGTCCGCTATTCGATACCCCTTAATACCCGAATGTAGTCTTTGAAGGTTGTAATTTGGTCCTCTGTATATTGATTTTTTTTGTTATGTGCAAGTATCGACTACACTTTTATTGATAATATTATGGATTTCAAACTTAACATGCTGAGTTGGATTTTAAGCCCAACCAAATGTTCTGATTACAGCAGAAAGTAGCCCAAATATGTTATTTCCAACAGGAAGCTATAAGCTATTCATTAGATATTCACAACTATTCCAGTTAGTATTTCTTGGACTAACCTATACTATATGTTCTTGCAGGAGAGCCTCATGAAAACAGGCGAAGAAGTGGCCTTGTGGTTAAATTGTTTTGGCTATGCTCTCTGCTGATTAGAATTACTGGGGGCGCAGCTACCATTAGGATTGCCCATAGGGTTTTATCGGGTTACACAACAAGTTCTGTGATCTTGATTCTAGGAATCGCATCTTCACTAGCTATTTATGGCGGAGGTATTATTCTGTTTAAGCAATTGCTGACTGAATTCGTGAAGCTCCAGCAAGGTAGAGAGGAAAGAAGATGGTTTGTGGTGATCTGCATGATGGGGTTATGTGAAGGGTTTCTAGATGATAATACAATACTCCCATTTATCATAATTTCAATTGTTTCTATGTTCACTATCTGCATACTCACAAATGGGTGGGATTATGATCGCACCGGCGTGAGTGATGGGCTAGCTGTGACGTATGCTTTGCGGATGGTGCTCTTCTTGACGAACTCAGAACCACCTTTGAAGCTGATAACATGTGGGCTCACTTTGGCTTTCGTGGTCACTTCGAAGGTAATAGTATCTGATCTGTGCTTTGATACATAAATAAACTTGAGACGTGGTTCTATTTTTAGCCATTTACTAACAGAAACTACAATTATACAGTTCACCGAACCTCCTGTGGAGAAGGAAAGTTAGAAACGCTCCTTGTGCCAGCAGTGGGAAAATGATCATATCTAATAGAGGTATGTAATTTCCAACTAAATGTTTGTGTGTTAAAAACTAAATAAAAATTACTTATAATGATTTGGTGGACAAGTTTTGGAAACTAGAGTTCAGTTCAAGCTAACAAGGTAGTCAGCACTCATACTTATACATTTGCCTGTTTGTTTTGTCGCATTTTGTATATCAAAATACTTGTCACATGTACTCTGTACTCAAAATGTTGGACACTCTGGCTGCAGCTCTCTTACTGTTAAAACTTGATATTACTGATGCTTTTCCAAACAATAGAAAGATATTTACATTAGTCTTGTCAATATCTGCAGTGATTCATTCATAAGCTTTCTGTGGATCATGTTTACTTTGTGAAACTGAAATGTGTTTTACGCATTCAGTTGCTCAAATTTTGTTGATATTTTATCATCAACGTCTCAGTCAGATACTATAACTGGTGTTGCTGTCCTGATCCATTTTTGATTTAAGACTTCACCAGCTCTGTTCCAGGAGCTCTGTTTATTGCTTATGAGGGCTTGTACTAAGTTTATCTTGTAGCATGTAATTCAGTTTATCTTGTAGCATGTAATTCAGTTTATCTTGTAGTTCAGTTTCTTATATTCATAGAACACATTTATAATGTTATCATGATTCATCTGTAGTTGGTTATTAGAGTAAAAACTTCTTGTAGCATGTCTCTGGTCATACCAGCTTATTAATGTCTGGTAGCCTTTCATTCTGCTCATCTCTTGGCACTGGGATCATTTAAGCCAATTTTGTGAAAACGGAAAACCAACACACTTGGGGCTTACCAGCAACCAAAAAATGATGCAACATATTCTGCTTACCTCTGCTCCAGTTTTTGTTGTATCTCTTGCATTATCTAATTTTTCTTACAATGTTATGTTTGTTTTTGGCAGAACTGGAGATGGTGTGTGATGAAGGCGTGCTCCACCTGATTATGTAGATACCCGGGCAAAATAGTGTGTAGTTTTATGCTTGTTGAAGCAGTAGATAAAAAAACGGTTTAACTTTCTTGTCATGGTGTGACTTTTTGTTTAGTACCAAGTATCTGTTGGCTGATTCTGAGACACAAGCTACAGTTTAAATACTAGTACTGCTTATTAATATCCATCCTAAGCTTAATACTTAGTCTCAGTAGTACTTGTTTTGATACGGATTCAATTCGATCTATTAAATACTAGTACTGCAAAAGCCCATTTGGGACCCAGATTTTTTTTAGGGCTCATTGTTATTTTTGAGCAACTCTGACTAGATGCATTATGAACAAGCAATTGACTGAAAAAATCTAAGCTGTTTTGGAAGCTGATACATAGCCTGTTGTGTTGTCGTTTCCGGCGTCTTAAACGTTTCTTACTAACAAAACATTCTATTCTGTTTCCGTCGGTGTCCCGAAAATAGAAATACTAAACCCTTTCCATATATGACGCTTAACTGCTTATATATAGAGATGGGTAACTCCTCTTTGGTTTGCCGGTCTCTTCCAAGTTGCAACCCTAGACGAGAAGCATAAAATCAGAATTCTCCCAGGTTCGTCATTTACTTGGGAAGTAATATTTTTCTGCTTTCTTTTATTTCTGTTCCAGACGCAAATTTGTTTTGCATCTCTTTTCAATGGTGCTATTCGAATCCTGGGTGGAAGGCACAGTTTTTAAGCCTTTCTCAAGTGGTAGTACTGGTACCCTCCCCACAGATGTGAAATTAACTGAAGAAGAAGAAGAGAGAAGCGCTGTAGGAAAAATCAGGCAACAGTCGCTTCACGAGAATACAAAGGAACAAATAAACTGCAAATACTTTTCACGAGAATACAAAGGAACAGATAAACTGTTAGAATATGGGCATCCAACTCAAAACCAATTGGTAATGAGTGGAAAGACCCTAAGAGATTATAAGTCGTAGGATTTTAGATTGTCCAACAATGCGGGACTAATAATCTGAACACGCCCCCTCACGTGTAGCCTCGTTGGGTCTAACACGTGGACAATTAAATCGGGTGACGCGGAGTAAAGGCGCGGTCAAATGACTCGTCGCAAATAGCCTGCTCTGATACCATGTTAGATTACGAGCATCCAATTCAAAACCAATTGGCAATGAGTGGAGAGGCCCTAAGAGATTATAAGTCGCAGGATTTTAGATTGTCCAACAATGTGGGACTAATAATCTCAACACGCCCCCTCACGTGTAGCCTCGTTAGGTCTAACACGTGGACAATTAAATCGGGTGACGCGGAGTAAAGGCGTGGTCAAATGACTCGTCGCAAATAGCCTGCTCTGATACCATGTTAGATTACGAGCATCCAACTCAAAACCAATTGGCAATGAGTGGAGAGGCCCTAAGAGATTATAAACCGCAGGATCATAGATAACCCAACAATGTGGGACTAATAATCTCAACACGCCCCTCACGTGTAGCCTCGTTGGGTCTAACACGTGGACAACAATAAATCGGGTGACGCGGAGTAAAGGTGCGGTCAAATGACTCGACACAAATAGCCTGCTCTGATACCATGTTAGAATATGGGCATCCAACTCAAAACCAATTGGCAATGAGTGGAGAGGCCCTAAGAGATTATAAGTCGCAGGATTTTAGATTGTCCAACAATGTGGGACTAATAATCTCAACACGCCCCCTCACGTGTAGCCTCGTTGGGTCTAACATGTGGACAATTAAATCGGGTGACGCGGAGTAAAGGCGCGGTCAAATGACTCGTCGCAAATAGCCTGCTCTGATACCATGTTAGATTACGAGCATCCAACTCAAAACCAATTGGCAATGAGTGGAGAGGCCCTAAGAGATTATAAACCGCAGGATCATAGATAACCCAACAATGTGGGACTAATAATCTCAACACGCCCCTCACGTGTAGCCTCGTTGGGTCTAACACGTGGACAACAATAAATCGGGTGACGCGGAGTAAAGGTGCGGCCAAATGACTCGGCACAAATAGCCTGCTCTGATACCATGTTAGAATATGGGCATCCAACTCAAAACTAATTGGCAATGAGTGGAGAGGCCCTAAGAGATTATAAGCCGCAGGATCTTAGATTGTCCAACAATGTGGGACTAATAATCTCAACATAAACTACACGTTTTCTTGTTCTCCTCCTGTTCCCTTGGAGCTGGTGATGCATGAAGAGCAATGGGTTACCAAGTTAACCGGCCTCGCAATCCTTCCCAAGATAGGAGATGAAACCATTCTTGGTACCCTTGAGGCACATTTAAACGGGTTCACATACAAGGCCTCGGGTATTTATTTGGTTTTAATGCATAGAAACGTACAAGAGTATCTCTGGCGACTTGGGGACAAGGTGATGCCACCTCTCTTGCAATTCCGCTTGAAGAACTCCATCATGGTGGGGACGAAAGACACAAAGGATATCCAATTCTATTTGGTGCCAACCCCTCTAGGACAGGTGAAATCTGATTTGCATTCAGATTACATTGAGAAATACAAGCCAACCAGGGATAGCAGCCGTAACGAAGATTTAAAGAATTTTATCCACAAAGCTCAAGGAGCTCAGAGGACTTGCGGGAGTAAAATACCTTTTATACATATAGATTTTCAGGCGTTAGAAAAGAGCGAATTTCATGGGGAATTTCCTACGGGTGCATCTGTCATCTTTGCCGTGACAAAATTTTCCCTATTTGTGCTTGAAGACACACCTTTCGTTGTGATCCCATTAATAGAAGACATTGAGATTGTTAATCTGGCGCAGCTTGGACCCGGAAAAATTGATATGATAGTCGTATTCAAGGATTTCAAGCGTGATGTGCTTGAAACTCGCTCAATTCTCTTGGAATTTCTCACCAGCATAAAACGTCGACTGAACTCTGGGTGCGTGAAGTACTATGTTAACAATAAAAGCCTAAACTGGAATTCCTTAGTGAAAGAAATCACAGAGTTCCCCAAGAGGTTCATAGATTCGGGTGGATGGGATTCCTTACATCTCGAAGATAGTTTTACTCTGGCCTACTATCCGAGTGCATCTTGCGATCTAACAGAATCAAACGCCCGATCATCCCGACTTGAAAAATACAAAAATATTTATTTTTAAAATTTAATTTTTCTAGAATATCTCCTCCCCTTTTCAGGCGAGCAATTTAATTACGAAAAACCCCATTTACCCTTAACCATCTTCTTTCCCAATTTTCTCTGTCATTTTTCATTTCATCTCACTGAATCTAACAACATTGTCTTCCAAAACTTCACCAGGGAAACATTTTGAAGTCGAAGAGGAAGAAACAGACCACATATTGAAGAGTTGATAATATTTACAAAAGCAAGATTAGAAGTTTTCAACAAATACACCGTTAATGAAATTTGTGTTTGTTGATGATTGCATTTAACTGATATCCATATATATATTTTGAATATAAATTTACTGCTAAAAGCAAAACTGCTAGGGGTAAGTCATATAATGATGATATGGTTTGATAAACCCCATTAACAAACTGTTAGGAATTCTCCAATTCGATTGTGGATTACAATTTAAGGTTATGAATTGGGATAATTAGTCTGAGAGAGTATTGATTTGTTTGGAACGTGCAGAACACGTGCACTCTGACTTGTTCATTTTAAGATAAATAATGCTCTTCGAGGTATGTGAAACTGAGTTACTTTTTTTTTAAGTAAGACACGGAAAACAAGGAACCGTGATAGGGTGTTACACACCCTTGTTGTCTGTATTCTCTACTATCTCAAAGTAGAGCTGGATCGCTCCAAAGAGTTATCCAGTAGTGATAATAGAAAGCCAAGAAGATGAGGTTCACCATGTCTCAACCAGTATAGTCAGATCTGAAACTACTGTTACTCATTCAAGGATCGACTTAACTACATGGTATCTCCATCTTCTCATACCTGGATACATTCAAAGAGGTCTTCTCTTTACGAAACCCAAATTACAAGATTCTGAAGCAATTTTTAAAGTCATTTCTAACCTTAAGACCTCTCTTTCACAAACATTTGATCACTTTTTTCCTCTTGCTGGACGTCTTGCTATCGAAAAACATGACGATATGATGGATCCACATCTGTCTACATTGACTGTAACTCTACCAGGGCATAGTTTATGTTGAGATTATTAGTCCTACATTATCTGGGTGATCTAAGATCCTGCGGTTTATAATCCTAAAGGACTCTCCACTCATTGCCAATTGGTGTTGAGTTGGATGCCCATATTCTAACAGTTTATTCACGTAGTTTCTCAACACATGACTGTAGATGACATACTAGAACCAATCTCAATCTTCTCCCTAAATGGAGTCATGAACTATGATGGTTTGGTTAAACCGTTGTTGTCAATCCAAGTAACAGAAATGAATGATGGTATCTTTATTAGATGCAGTGTTAATCATGCAGTGTATGATGGAACATCTTTTTGGCATTTCATGAATTCATGGTCTGAGATCTCTAAATCTGCAGTTGGAGGTAAATCATCAATTTGTACCATCTCGCATCTATCTATTTTTGAGAGGTAGTTGTTGGTAAAACTGCAAAAATATGAGAAAAATAAAACACGATGAAGTAAATCAGATTGTATTAAGATGACCATTAAGAAACGCAGACTTAACATCAAATTGAAAAACATTCTACTTCTTTTGTGCTGCCGGATGTTGTTGGTAAAACTGTATAAATATGAGAGAAATAAAACACGATGGATTACAATTTTGACGGTTTCAAGTATAGCAACATAAGAAAAGTATCAAGATAAACAATACCATACTTTTGAACATACCCTTTCGCAATGGGCCCTGATTTGAACTTTTGCACACTTCCATCAGCATTGTACTTCACTCTGTAAACCCATATGACGCCTATAACATCTTTTCCATACTGTAAATCAACTAACTCCCAAGTATTATTTGTTCTTCATAATTGAAGCAACCTATTCTTTCATAGAGTTCTACCACTCTTGACTTCCTCGCGCTTCCACGAAGTTAATGGGTTATGCAGCTAAAGGGGCGAAAGTACAAGATTCATAAGCATCGGTTAAAGAACGTACTCTTAGAGGAGGCAAATCTGAATCCAGAGTAAACTCAATACTGTTGCTGGAAGTTATCAGTTCAATTGAAGTAGAACTAGTTGATGACGAAGAAGGAGGGGAAGGAGGATAAGGAATAGGCATCTGTTCTTCGTCTAAATCAGTTGATTCTTCTACAAAAGGAACATGCTGACTTTCTTCTTTCAAACCCAAAAAATATTTTCATCAAACTTAACATCTCGACGAATAATCAACTTCTTAGTTTCTGGATTATATAAGCGGTAAGCCTTTGATTCATCATAATAACAGACATGTATAGATTTTTCACTCTTTTTGTCTAACTTTGTACGATCACTAGAATCAATCAATGAATAAGCGATGGAGGAAAAAATCTTTAAGAAACTTACATTGGGTTTTCGATTCCACCAAGCTTCATAAGGAGTCATACCCGTTAGCCTGTTGTAGGAGAAACATTGAGAAGAAAAACTAAATTCGACACCGCTTTTGCCCAAAATCTGTTTGGAAGATGTTTTTCTTTCAACATACTTCTTTCCATCTCTAGGACTGTCCTGTTCTTACGTTCAGCCACTCCATTTTGTTGTGGAGCTTTTTACAGTTAACTGCAAGTGAATACCAATTATGCTTGCGAAAAGAATTAAATTCGTTAGAACAGAACTCTCATCCTCTATCAGTTCGAAGGATTTTGATAATAAAGATACTTTTCTTTTTTGCATTAGCTTTAACTTCCAAAAACTTTTCGAACTATTTAGATTTATAGGAAATAAAATAAACCCAACTCATACGACTAAAATCATCAGTAAACAATAACAAGTACCTTACCAGTCAACGAAGAAGTATTTGTAGGACCACAAACATCAGAAAGAACCAATTCCAAAGGCTTGGTAGCTCTCCAAGCTTTTCCATCCGAAAACGGCAAACAATGTTGCTTTCTGTAAACACACCCTTCATAAACCCATCAACACAAATAATAGAAGGAAAACCAGCAACCATATTTTCCTGATTTAACAATTTCAAGGCATTAAAATGCAAATGCCCATATTTCCGAAATATTAGCAATTAAGACAAACTCGCCAATTCAGATAAAAGAAGCGGGAACATTTTATTTTCAGTCATATGGATCTTGATACTATGTTTTTTAATCACACAAACAACATCTTCGAATAATAAAGAATACCCTTTTCGGATCAATTTCCTAACACCAAGCAAGTTTTGAGCTAAACCAAGAATCTAATAAACATCATGAATAAGTTTTTCTATACCTGATTTAGTCTTGACTCCAATGGTTCCTTTGCCTTCATCTTGAACACATTTGTTACTGCCAAGACGAACTTGCAACTTTTCAGCTTAATTAATATTATGGAAGCGATTTTTTTCCACCTGTCATATGATTGCTACAACCACTATCGAAAAACTATACATAAATCTTACTTTATTTTGAGTTGACACAAGTAAGAAACATGTTATCTTCCTCATTCTTTCCTTCAGCGAAGTTTGCTTCTTTTTTACCTTTTTTTCCCAACACTAGTCCTCATCATGACCGTATTTTTTACAGTTGTTACACTTCCTCCACTTATAATTGTGGTTGCTTTTGTCGGAGTATGATCTAGTGTGACCATATCTACCACGTCCTCTTTCACGACCATGATAGCCACCTCCGCCTCGGCCTCGTCTCGCAAATTTTTGGTTAGAGGAACTTTCGTCGTTTTTATTCTTCTTCGAAACCTCCACCTTTGCTTGGAAAACATGTTCAATAGATTTCTCCATTGACATGTTCATTCTTTCTGCATAAGCTCAAAGAGAATAGTTCATTAGTTGAATAAACAGTTAAATCTTTAGACTCTTCAATTGTTGTTACAACATGATCAAACTTAGAAGGCAGACTCCTCAACACCTTCTCTACAAATTTTTGGTTGTCATAACCTCACCATAGTTTTTCAATTGATTAACAATAGTTCTCTATAAAATATATCTTGCAAAAATCCATTCTCTTTCATGAAAAGTGTCTCAAAATCTCTGCGGTGGCTTTGACGTTTCACCATAACCACCTTATCACCACCATGACAAGCATTTTTCTAGATTAACCAAACAACTTTTGACTTGGTACAATATGAAATATTAGGGAAGATTAGATCTGTGACAGCTTGCTGCAAAATTAATAAATCTTTTGCATCCTTCTTACGAAGATCCCTCACTTCGGTTTGATTCCCTCTTGTTCTCTCATCATCTGCATAACCATTCTCAACAAGTTCCCAAATATCTTGAGAAATAAAAAAAAATGTGCATCTTAATACTCCAAAACTCATAATTGTCACCAGAAAAAATAGGAATCAAAAGGATTGGAAGATATTGACAGTGTTACTACCCATCTTGAACACTTAACAAAAAAAAAATCTTCTCATACAATAAAAAAAACACATCTATTCAATGAAGATAGATAACATCAGAGGAAGTGATCTTCAAACAATAAACGCCAGATTCAAATCGAACTAAGCTCTGGATACCATTTTTGTAGGTAAAACTGCAGACATATGAGAGAAAAATCACAATGAAGTAAATCAGATTGTATTAAGATGAAAAAATGGTTTGCAATCTCATACAGAAAAACTCCAACATTTTTATAGCATAAAACAAACAGTTAGTGGGAATTCCCACTTGACGCACAGATAGGCTTTCGGGATTGCCTATATGTATAACCGAAATCGCACGGCGTCCAACTAGTAGACAGTGACAAGTACGGGTCGTTCCCACAGGGAGCGGTGGAAATACTGTAATCAATATCTCTAATAAAACTAACAGAAACAATATTTTTGGATTTTTAGAATTGAAAATGAAATAATAAAATTAAAGTAAAGTAATAAAGTGAACTCGCAGAGTGAGAGCAGGTAACTAGGGTTTATAATATCCACCACTATTTCTATTCAATTACTGAAACGAAACATAACTCCTGAATATTTTTCTATTGTTTGTTCTATCGACATCACCTATTATAAGTATTAGAGTCGCAAATATCGCTGGGACACCCTAAGCATGGCATATCAAAAGACTAAACCAAAGCATACACCATCAAATTGCATTAGCGAGAAAATTATACGAAACTAAATTTAGGTTCACAAATGATACCCGACTATTCTAAGCATAACCCATCAAAAGATTTTAACCCAAGTATGAAATATCAAATAAGTAGACGAACATATTTGTTTTCCTAACAATTATGCGCAAAGATTATTGTATACAAAACCGGTGAAACAACAACACATATCATCAATAAACCAATAAACAATATTCAAGAATTAATCTATTCAATTCATGATAGTCTTTTGCTTAATTTTTATTCAATTCAAAATAGCCTAAAACTCCAAGTGATTTCTACCATAAACCCTAGGTACAAAAATCTAGCAACACATGGCTTTCTCAAAAACCATAAATAAATTAAAGAGAATCACTAGCAATCGAAATGGAGTTGGGAAAACGAAAGAACGCAGACCCAAACGCAAACCCTTCTCCTTTCACGGATCTGTAGCCGCTCCTGGCCGTCTTCTTCTTTCACTTCTCTGTTCAGTTCCCACTTGACGCACAGATAGGCTTTCGGGATTGCCTATATGTATAACCGAAATCGCACGGCGTCCAACTAGTAGACAGTGACAAGTACGGGTCGTTCCCACAGGGAGCGGTGGAAATACTGTAATCAATATCTCTAATAAAACTAACAGAAACAATATTTTTGGATTTTTAGAATTGAAAATGAAATAATAAAATTAAAGTAAAGTAATAAAGTGAACTCGCAGAGTGAGAGCAGGTAACTAGGGTTTATAATATCCACCACTATTTCTATTCAATTACTGAAATGAAACATAACTCCTGAATATTTTTCTATTGTTTGTTCTATCGACATCACCTATTATAAGTATTAGAGTCGCAAATATCGCTGGGACACCCTAAGCATGGCATATCAAAAGACTAAACCAAAGCATACACCATCAAATTGCATTAGCGAGAAAATTATACGAAACTAAATTTAGGTTCACAAATGATACCCGACTATTCTAAGCATAACCCATCAAAAGATTTTAACCCAAGTATGAAATATCAAATAAGTAGATGAACATATTTGTTTTCCTAACAATTATGCGCAAAGATTGTATACAAAACCGGTGAAACAACAACACACATATCATCAATAAACCAATAAACAATATTCAAGAATTAATCTATTCAATTCATGATAGTCTTTTGCTTAATTTTTATTCAATTCAAAATAGCCTAAAACTCCAAGTGATTTCTACCATAAACCCTAGGTACAAAAATCTAGCAACACATGCTTTCTCTCAAAACCATAAATAAATTAAAGAGAATCACTAGCAATCGAAATGGAGTTGGGAAAACGAAAGAACGCAGACCCAAACGCAAACCCTTCTCCTTTCACGGATCTGTAGCCGCTCCTGGCCGTCTCTCTTCTTTCACTTCTCTGTTCAGTTCTCCCAGTTTCGGCTCCAGAGGCCGACCCCCCCCCCCCCCCCCCCTTTTCTTCAGTTTCTGTTCGCTTTTATAGTGTTGCGAAGAGCCTTAAAATAAGACCTAGCAAGTCCTGCTAAAGGCCCAGTCCAGTACCCCCATATACGAATCCATAGTCCAACCCTTTAGCCATCGATGGCATAGCTCTGGACTAACCCCAGTTCAGCATCAGCCAAACTCCAACTCGATCCACTGCTGGCCATCTAAATTTCATCACCAATTGGGTGCCGTAGCTAGCAATCAATACAAAACCCATCTCCAAACTCCGGCCATCTGAATATCTCATCACCCTGGTTTGCATTTCAGGTCTAACTAACTCCGACTGCAACCATCTCTATCTGACCTGAGATCTTCTCTCAACTGAATCCAGCCACTTTCAATCTGTTTTGGACTTCAAGAACGGATGCCATCGACCACTGCTGCCTGCACTGATTTTAGCCATTCGTCGCTGTGTTTCTTCTCCTTCTCGAGCTCTTTTTCTGTTCAACTCGCACCCAAATTCGACCGCAACAACCTAGCACAGCCAACATCGTTCTTCTTAACTCAGGCCACGACATAGACTCAATCCAGCTGACATAAGAAGTCTACTTGGTTGCTGCGATTTCATGTCAATCACTCCATTATTACTCGGCTGCACCTATCTCAGACATCGACTGCACAGACTCCATTGTCTGCGCTTATTTGCTCCGTACAAAACCTATCTCCCTGTATTTCAGTTCACAGCCATCACTTGGCTTCTTTGCTCCATCGCACAGCAACTCCATCGACTTCAGTTCGAGTAGAACATCAATGCCATCTCCATTCTGAACTCTAACTTTGCTTCCATTTATCTTCCAATCACGTTCAATGTAAACACCGATTCCACAACAGCCAACCACATGCACCACTTTTCGTACATGCCTGTAAACTCCAGCTGACAAAATTCAGAACCTATGGACCATTCACTATTCACTTCTAGGCTTATTCACAAGCAGGTTACAGGCAGTTTCCTACGCGTGGAAGGCTTCCCTTGTATAGCTTCATTTCCCCTGCAAACACGATAATCATGCACACCACACATTCATAAACCTTTTCATACCAAAACCCATTCTCGGTCCACAACATCAACATGAAACGGAACAAGCTCAGATAACTCTTCTATCTTCCACTGCGACCAAGTCCCATAAGCCAGCCAACATCAGGACCATCTCCAATACGTCTGCAGACCTAAACGTTATGAGCATTCTTCACTTCCAGTTACAACATCATTCTTAGCCAACTGCATCTCGTCTACAGCACCAACTACGATCACAAACTCATGGCAGAACTGCAGTTGCTAATATCATCCAACCCCTAGTCACCGACGACAAGAACTCCGACAGTAGCTCTTGATACTTTCCCTCTCTGCGTTTCTCATCGTCAATTCCTCTGCCAACGAACCCATCAAATTATTCTTCCATCATCCGTGTTTAACTCTCGAACACAGCACCATGAGAAGATGTGAACGGTGCTTGAAACCTTTAGTCTGATACGAAAAGAAATGTAAATGTTGGTCTTATCACAGACCACAAAAGGAACGTGGTGAGAGAGCTGCCATGTATCTCCTTGTGCATCTCTTGTGGCAAAGAAGCACAATTCTTTTCTTTGCTGTATTGTTCCCTGGCTGTAACTCATAGGATGGGTGGTCGTGTTGAAACAAGTGTTGACTCTGCAGCCCACCACTGAGTAATTGAGCTCCGACTCCTCTAGTGATCTTGCAACAACATATATTATTTCGTCGTAAACGCTATTTGAGCTCTTATTTAGCTCTTTATCTGTCTGAGAACTGATTTTGTTGTCTTCCCTGTAAAATCCTCAAGATCATGTCATTAGCCAAAATATCGAGTCCTAGCTAATATGAATATGAGTATAAAATGTAGCATTTACGTGCTTATCACGCACGACTTCAATAACTCTTAAAACTTTGCTAACAAATCAATAATAGTAAACTCCTACAATTAGACAACAACTAAGAAAGGTGAAAACTACAAAAGGAAACAGTAAACAAAATCCTAAAATGTAGAAAATTTAATTGACTGCATCTATAATTTTATCAGTGTTTTCTAAATGATGCAGATCGCCCTATTCGCTTATGTTTTTCTGTTGGCTATATATGTTTTCGAGAAACACGTGTTTTTCAAACTATCAAGTCTGAATATGATGTGAGGTTCTACTATTTCACACGAGAAACTAAGCCAATGCGGATTTTGGTCTGAAAAATGGCCGTCGCATCTCTTCTCTACAAGCTTTGCTTTCTCACTTTTGGGTTGAAGTAACTCGTGCTAGGCGTTTGAATCAAAACATAGAGACTAATGACTATGTTATGGTTGGTAATAGGACTAGCTAGATTGGTGCTGCCAGTGCCTCAAGAGTATTTTGGTAATTCACTTCAGTTCTGGGGAGTTGCTGGAAAATTGACATGGTTGGGGAGCATTGTTACTTAACCAAGTAATCAAGTCCCGTGACGATGCATCAATTCGACGTTCTTGGGACTCATGGGTGCACAAGACTGTTTTTCCGGTAAGAGCAACACTATTTCAAGGTACTACATTGCTTACTGGGGGATCTCCTAGCAGGGATGTCTCGTCGTTCCCGGAGGCTCTACACTGACTCCAAATTTGGGATTTGTATCAGTATATATGCTGAAAAAGAATTTTTTTTTTTAAATAATACGAAAATAAAATAAATAATACTGCACTAGAAAAGTATATGTAAAAAGATATTCATCAACAAAAACAAAAGTTCGCATAATGACACATTATATTTTTCACACGTGAGACACATTATGACAACTAAATTAGTAGTACTGCGAATAGTAAATGTACTCATATACTCAAAATGAAATTTTATATGCGGAAAAACTATTCATATGCCAATAATCAAATCCAAAAGAATAAATCATGCTATAAATTTTGCATGTGTAAACTAATTTTTTAAAAATATATAACATTTTTCTTCAACAATTTAAAAGTGGCGCTATCCGTATATATTTAAATAAACATGGGACTTGAAAATCCTAAATTGAAAATTGCTATTCGAATTCATAGAAATGTTAATTAAAAGGATTTTAATGTGAGTAAACACCTATTACCTCGAATTCTTTTTGTATGCCAATAAAAAAAGTATGCCTGGTAATAGGTAATAAAACAATGTCAGAATTCAACGACTCAAGCATAAATATTAACATATGTTTACAATCTCCTTCAAGAAGATGTGTTAGAGTGAATGCTCGTTTGAACCCACATACCTTGGTATATATGTCGAGTATGTTATCAAGTTTGGATGCCAAACTATATTTTGATTTATCCTACTAAAGTCAACTTCAATTTGGAATATATAGTCTAAGGATTTTACAAGTTACTCAAGAAGAGTGAAAAATTGAAGATCACATGAAGACTTAAATTTGAAGATTCTCCATCGAGGTAAGAAACGAAGATTAGTCTTTTTTTTTTTTTTTTTTTACGGTAAGTGATCATATTCAAAGAAGTTCATATCACAGATTAGATTTTATTAAGTCTAGTGATGTTTCAACTTCTCAAGCTCTTTTTTGTTGAGAACTCAAAACTAAGCTTAAGAGAAATCACAAATGTTTTAATGTAAATCTCAAGACTTTCAAATTCATTCTTGAGTTTGTAAAGATTTGTTTTTGGTAGTTTACTTCTAATGATTTTCACTCACTTGAGTTCACGAACTCAAAAGTTTGAGTATTTGAATCTATTGCTTGTAAAACTCAAAAACTAAAAGTCACTATAGTTCGCAAACGTAAATATTTAAGTTCACGAACCTATTGTAGAAATTTCTTCTGAGACCTTTTTGACATTTGAGTTTGCGCACCTAGTGTAAAAAATTTCTCCTGAGGTTTAACGTGATTTGAGTTTGTGAACCTAAAAGGGTGAGTTGGCGAACCTAGTACAAAAAATATTCTCCTGCGACTTTTTGAGCATTTGAGTTCGCGAACCTAAAGGCTTGAATGTTTCCTGAGCGTTTGAGTTCTCGAATCTTATAAAGATTCTGAATTCTATTTTCTCTTTTATGAGTTCACGAAGTCGTCACTTGAGTTCATGGACTTATTAGATAAACAGGTCAATCTAATACTGTTGGCTTTGGACTCATTCAATCTTCTTTAATTTTCAAGGAAAACTTTTCACACGCTTAATAATTTTTTTTTCTTAACTAATTCCTTTGTACGGAAAGTTTTAAGTTTCTTTTTAAGAATTTATCTAGCTTGATATTCAAGATTTTAGATATTCTTATAAACAACTGCCTCTTTGTACAAATTGTATATTCTTAGTAGTTTGAAGTTATCTTTGATAGTAATTTTTTTTTAATAGAATGCACCTGAGCTAAAAATAATGTACAACTTCAAACTATGGAAATAACCTCATTGCAAGTCCAACTCTTACCAAAACAATAAATTTTGTATCTAAGGAAATTACAGAAATCACTTCTCCAGCGAATCCTCCTTATGGAGTCTGACCCCTCCCCTTTAAGATTTGTTTGGAAACTTATCAAGGGATATATATATATATATATATAATTTTCTGAGGGTAATGCCAAACAGTACACATATTTAAAACAAAGAAATTCTATGAATCTTAGATGTTTTAACTGAATTACCAAACGCACGAGTGATTTACATGAATTCTGGGATTTTTAAACCCACTCGGAATTATGAATTCTGCAACCAAACCTATCATAATCATGGTTGCCATAACCGTAAGATATTTATTAGGATTTCTTTTTCTTCTTTACTAAATCATCTATTACTCAAACCCTAATCATAATAATTATTTCGTAAGCGATCCAGGAAGATCGAGGCTAAACCTTTAGATGAATCAAAACAAAAATCTAGGCCAAACCCAGTTGGCAAGGTGTTGGCAAGTTCAGAGTCTTTATAATCTTCTGGTACTGAAGTTGTTGGACAAGGTTAATGCACCACAATGATACCAACTTGATTAAAATATATGGGGATTCAAGTAAAGCACCGAAATTTTGGGTATATGCAACGGTTCTTTTACATGGATATATGGTTGTACAATCTTGTCAGCAAGCTTGGCAGGTTGTAACTTCATGGACTCGTAAAAAATAATTCAAAGGTGACTATCTGTACTGTGATCATCTGATTAAAAAATAATGGAAAAGTCTTTTAAAAATATTTCAATTCAACCGATCGATTAGTAAAAAATTATACTAGAGAAAAGATATAGTCAACATGATCTTTGGTCGTATATAAAAAAAATGTAAAAAATAATTACGGCTGCATTTAGCTAATTACACAAAAAGGGAATTGTATTTAGTTAGCGTTGAATTTTACCCAATTGAAGGTTGTATTTGCATACCAAACGACATTCTAGTGCCTCAAAAAAATTAAAATTAGAAAATCAAGCTGTAAGAAAAATCAAAATTTCGGGTCCTAACAATATAAGGCTCTAGGCAATAGCCTAGCTGGCCTAGCCTGGTCTACAAGACGGCTCTGCCTCCAAGAATCGACGTGTAACGATTTTGGCTGGGGGAATCCCATGGCAGTGCGAACTGGAATCGCTAATATGTACGATAGAAAGATTTATGTGATTCTTGGGTTGGTTGAAGGGAGCTTATGTGTCGAAGCTTGTCTTTTGCCTAAGACATTGATGGCTATGGAGAATGATACATAGTTCGTCAATATTATATCTCCATCTAATAGTCTCAACTGATCAATAATATTAGGCGATTAGGTATGTATTAGTAAGGGTTGCATCTGTTCTAGGTCAATTGTAATTTATTTATTTATTTATTTTGAAGCATTTTGTCTTATATTTAATGTCCAGTAAGACTAAGAGCGTCCACAATAGACAAGCAAAATGTGGAGTAAAATTAAATTTGGTCGAAAAAGTAATTTATGGGGGTTTAAGTAGAGCACCAAAATGTTGGGTATAGGCCAAAGTAGTTGAAATCATTCCTCGGTTGTACTCGGTTGGGGAGTTTGGAACGAGGAACAATATGTTTGGACTTGAAAATCGCCAAAACTCGGTATAGTACTCAGAATCTATTTATCAGATACTTATATATCGCTGCTCATAATCATGATTTGTACCTAATTAAAGCTAAAATTGTAACACTATCATTGTAATTAAGTGTGTAATATTGTTATATTGAGCGTATTTATCATGTATCTAGAGGTTTTTCTATTTGATAACTCCCATCTGAGGGGTTATGGAAATTTTATTTTATGATTTTAGTTCATGCAAGGTCAACTCAGAAAAATCGTTAACTCGTTTTGCTCAAAAATAGGTCCAAAACGGCAAAATCGTCCGCCTTAATCACTAAAAATCGGAAATGGCTTCAAATCAGAAATCGCCTCGGTCATATAGCCTGTAGCGATTACTCGGCGAGTAATCGTCATTGGAGAGCGATTTTGATTACAGTGGTATAGGCAGCGGTTCTTTTACATGGATATATGGTTGTACTATCTCGTCAGCAAGCTTGGCAGGTTGTAACGTCATGGACTCATAAAAATAATACGAAGGTGACTATCTATTGTGATATTGTAGGATCAGAATCTCGCTGCAATAATATTTCAGCGAAATTGTCAACAACACAACACAACAGCGTCGCACAACAATTTCAGAAATGATATAATAAACGACATCAGCTAAAATCATGAGAAAGATGTGATGATCCTGCGAAAATTAGAGAGTTTGCGATATTAACACTTGTAAGGTTGCGAGAATGTTGCAAGCCATATCCAAAAATAAAGGACAGATTAGCTGTCATCCACTATGTATTTCCCTATAAATAGTCGTTCAACTGAGAAGAAGAGGAGGGGGATCTTTTTGAGTAAGAAATAAGTAAACAAGAGAGAGAAAGTCTAGAGCAGAGGTTATTCTTGATTCCTTTATCTTTTCTTGTAAGAATATTCAAAGATTCATCAATAAAATTAAGATTGTAAATCTAAAAGTGGGTTGAGTACTAATGAAATCATATGAGGGGTGTAGTGTAGGATTTCCTGCAACTACATAATGACGCTAGAAACAGGGAGAAATTGAAGATTATTCTAGAAAAAATTGAAGATTAATATTGAGATTTGTGAAGGTTTAGAGTGATTGATTAAGAATTTTACATAATTTCTTGCAATTTGTTGACATTGAAAAAATGGCTAGAAGAAGAAATACATCCGAACAACCGACTACTGTTAGAAGAAGCAAGAGAATTGCTGGGAGAGAAAGAAGTGAAATGGGAGAATCTACTAGAATGAGAAGTAATAGAGAAAATCAAATTCAACCACCAATTCAACAAACACTAGTACAAGGGAGAAATATAGATTATGATAGGGTGAGTATACACACTTGGCAATCAAATTCGGCAGAAGAAGTAGAAGAAGAGCAACAAACCAGAAACCATAGACAGGTAGAAAGAAATCAAGAAGCAGATGAAGGAATAATTCATGGAGATGAGGAAATTGGAGCGTTAGAAACGTTGAGACGAAGAATACATGAAGAAAGAAGAGCTGAGGCAGAAGAACGTGCAAATCTAACAAGGCAAAATCACGAATTAAGGATGGAAAATATAAGACTACAAAGTAGAAGATCGAGAAGTATTACAAAATCATATTCAAGATCGACTAGAAGAGAAATGAGGAGAAACTCACCCATAATTAATGCTGGAAACAATATTCAAGAAGAAGTATCAAATCCTAATGAAGGATATCGCGAAATAGAGAAAGAGCTGATGACCGTTACGTCCACAAAATGAAACTTTTGATGATGGGAAAAATGGTAGAAATCAAGAGAACGGACAACGTCATGGACGATATGACCAAGATGGCGAAGGAAATCGAGAGGAAGGAAGAAGAATTTTACATGAAAGAGAAACTCAAAGAAATCAACAGACAATTGAAGAAGAAATTGAAAGACATTATGCTGAACAAGCACGTCTAATTTGCGAACGTGAAAGATTGAGAGCGGAAGTGGAAGAACAAGAGCTTCAGGAGACAATTCGCCAGAACAATCACGACAATCGAGAAAGAAGACGTACACAAAACCGGAATAACGGTAATATCAATGAAGAGTACGATAGAATAAAGAGGATGGCTGAAAGGCAGCGAATGGAATTAATAAGAAACGAACAAAATCATGAAGGGGAAAATGAGAGACATAATCATTTGCGAATTCAAGATAGAGATGAAGAAGAAACTCGCAGAAGAAGACGAGATGAGGATAATGAAGAAGAAATGCAAAATTTCGCGAGAGAAGAAAGACATGAACGCAGAAGAAGAGAGGCGAAATTAAAAAGACCAATGGATCAAAATTCAGGTGTAAATAAACAAATCTTGAAAGAATTAGAAGAAATGAGAGGAATGCTAAATAATAGAGGAGAAGTAGGCAGAATACAATTGGATGAATCTATAGAAGAAGCTGCGAAAACTCCATTTAAAAGGGAAGTACAATTAGGAGGAATACCACCGAAATGCAATTTACCCACATTAACCAGCATTTTTGATGGAACAACTTGTGCAATTCAACACATTAAAGCCTACGCGAGGTGCATGTTGCAACGGAAAAATCATGATGCTTTATTATGCAAGTATTTCGCATCCAGCTTAACAAGGGAGGCGTTAAAATGGTTCGAAGGTCTACCAAAGAATACAATAACATCCTTCAATCATTTGCAGACTACATTCCTAGGGGCATATATAAGTAATAATTCTTCGCGACCTGGTATAAAAGACGTGTTTGGATAAAAACAGAGGATTGTCGAAAGTTTGAAGCACCTGACTAAAAGATGGAGAACTATGTGTAGCGAAATGGCTGGCCGTGTAGATGAGAGATATCTTATATTATCATTTATCAATGCTATGTTTGCAACAAACCTATTGTATGTCCAAATTTTCAGAGTCAAGAATACGATCACAATTACTGAATTGCGAGAACTTCAAGAAGAATACATTGCTTTAGAGGAAAGGAAAAATGAAATGGAATCATATCCAGTTGCGAACACCAGCTCACAAACAGCGAATGCAAGCTTATTACCCAAGCTAATAAACACAGTAGCGAATACTTCGCAAGTACAACAAGAGAAGGTGACGGGTAACAATCAACAGAAACTAGTGGCTATGGGAAGCCGAGATCAAGAGGAGTTTGAAATAGAAAGAAATTTCTACAGTCGTGTTGGAAATAACAAGATTCAAAGACTCGATCAACCACAAGAAACTTATGGAGGTCAAAGACAAAACTATAATTGAGGACAAGGAGGTCACAAGGTGGTATGGGAAGAAATCAATATGCACCTCTAAATGCAAGTGTGGAGAAAATATGTGAAGCTATAATTTTGATGGAGAATATACCAACACCATGGAACATGGGAACAGAACCACCTCTAAACCACAGAAGCCATGAGTTTTGTTCTTATCATCATTTTCATGGACATACAACAAATGATTGCAGAAATGTAAAAAGAATTATTTTGAGAATGATAGATCAAGGAAAACTAAACCAATTTTTGGTAGGGCACCCACAATCTCAACCATTGCTGCCACCACCAGAGCATCACAAAGTAAACACGATGAAAAACAAGGAAACATTCTTCATAGAAGTTGGTGCAAAAGCAAAAAATCTATTCTGTCACTCTATCGTACATTTATATAAGACAATCGAAGATTTTCATGACAATGTTTTGAGTAGAGTGTTTGCAAGAGATAACGATGGAAGAGAAATTATGAATATTGCAAAAATCTCGCCACTAAAGGAATGGCAGAAACAGATCATTTCTTTTACCGCAGAAGAAATCCCCGAAGGTGAAGAGGTACATGATAATCCATTGGTAGTAAAATTAGAAATTAATCCAAAACCGAAAGAAGATGATGATGAAGAAGCTGAAGATTCATGGGCAATTTATAGAATTCTAATCGATACTAGAAGCTCTGTGAACATCTTATTTTATCATACTTATAAAACTATGGGAGGAAGAGATGATGATCTTATACCATCAACATATAAGATATATGGTTTTAATGGTACTGCTAACAAGCCTAAAGGGGAGGTTACTATGCGAATTCCATTGAAGGGAATATCTTCGAAATCTTATTCTGTGTCGTTGATGTAGAATCACCCTACAATGCATTAATTGGTCGACCTTGGCTACATGGGATTCTAGGTGTAGCTTCAACTTTCCACCAGTGCATCAAATTCCCTCACCCCAGCGGTGTAGGAATCATAAAGGGAGATTGGGTTGAAGGAAAGAGGTGTTACGAAACTGAGATAGAATCTTGCGAAGGAAGAGCAAACAAGAAGGAAAACTGGCGACACAAAATCAAAGATACACAAAGAAGTGAGAGGTTGATGGTGGATGCAATCGAAAGAAAAGAAGAAGAGATGTTGCGAAACTAATGCTAGCTCAGAATAAAAATGATGAACATACCACTACCAAGGAAAGCAGTAGCAGTAGAGAAAATAATAAAGAAGCAGAGGATGGCAAAGGTAATAAAAACAAAAATGTATGAATGATTAAGTTGTTGCGACACTCTCGCAATAAGTAAAATTCTCAAAATACATTTTATTGAATGACAAAATTGAGATTGCGAAATGCAAATACAATATGATGATGTCGAGACTCTCGCAGAGATAATGAATTTTACAGAAGATAATCAGAGAAAAATGACAAAAGAGAAAGGGGCGAACCTTTATGGCGTACACCCTAGTTCGCGAATACAATTTCGCAAGAGGCAAATGTAAGACCTAAAGTACGTCATATAAGGGGGTACCTGTTGCATGGCTCAGGGAAAGGCTACACCGCCACCGGAACCTGAGTCATGGAGATTTGGGGTCAATAAAGCCCATCCGGGAGAGGCACCTTGGATTCTCAGCTTAAGCATATGACTTAGGTTGGGCGACTAAGGTAATAAGGACTCTCCCAAGGAGTGCAGATCTGATCAAGGCGCCGAGGTACACGGTTGAGTCAAGAGTGCCAGGGACGTTTGAAGCGTACTTGCCATTCTTGACAAGTCTTGGCTTATACTGCACTCGGCCTGAAGAAAACCCCACTTAGGGTGCAGTCTCGTAACCATAAGCCCTATAGGTAAAAGGGATAAGAGGCTGCGAAAACAACTGGTTGTTGTTAAGACTGGATGGGAGGAGCTAACCTTGTATGGTAGAAGTACGCCTCCTTGAAGGGGCAACCAGGGGGAGATAAGGGCGGCACCCTCCATTAGGGAGCTGATAAGTGTCTTAAGACGCAAATGTCATGAGGCTTTTTATTCGCAAGGGTATTAAGGCTTGTCATATTTGTGCAACAATCCTGAAGAGGCAATAATACAAAAGAAAAAGATAAGACGAGATCAATGGGTTTTCGCATGAAAGTGCGAAGACGTCCTGCGATTTCGTCGCAAGACGACAATGTCATGGGGCTTTATTTTCGCAAGAATATTTAGGCCTGTCATATTGTCGCAACATTCCTGAAGAGGCCACAATACAAAAGAAAAAGTTAAGGCAAGATCAATGGGTTTTTGCATGAAAGTGCAAGGACGTCCTGCGATTTTGTCGCAATGACAAGAGGTGGCATAATAAGACCTTTAATTAGGAAGGCAAAATAAGACCACACAGGAATGAGATTTTGAAAAGAATCAAAATTCACTTCGCATAAGATTGCGAAATTATACATAATTAACTGTGAAATTGAGGCATAAATAAGAAAAATTTATAAAATCTCTCATTTGGATACAAATAACAGAGGCAAGTATGGGAATGAATGAAATTAGAAAATGTTATTTGTCTCCATATGATAGATTTACACAAAAATTCAAAAATTAATGATTATATTGATTAACTGTATTGCAAGGAAGAATTGTTTTAATGAATGCAGGTCAAAATGAAAGAAATACAAATATACAGAAAGAAGGAATAAATGTACAAGTATTAAGAATCAAAGAAAGAAACAAAGACTACTTCTTAGTTGATCCTTCATATCTTCATCAGACTTGTTCCCTTCTTCGTCTGCGTCAGAATCTTCATCACCATCAGAACCTTCATCACCATCAGATTCTTCATCATCAGCTTCGCTATCAGAAATAATCAGACTGGGAGTATTCTGTGGGATCTCTTCCAAGAGACAAGGATAATCAGAATGAGGGATACTATGTCGTCACAAACCATTTGGATAGTTTGATTGCGAAAATGCATAGCATCATTCTTAAAATTCGCAACAGTGATCTTGATTTGATTCTTTAATCTAGAATACTTGTCGTTGCGAGAAGAAAGATTCTTTGCGAGTTCCTCCTTTTCAGCTTCGAGTTCCTCAATCTTTTCACGATATCTACTTTCAGAATCTGCGAGCAAAAGACAATCAAATTAACTTGATGAAAATTCAAAAACAAAAGATTAGTAAAGAAGAGCAGTTAATAACCTTCTCTGTCAGAAATCATATCTCTAATCAAGGTTGTATGCTCAACTTGGAGACTAACATTTACACCTAAATCTTTTCTGGCATCATCTAAGATTTTCGCAGCCCAAACAAATTCATCCTCATTACTTATAAGAAGACGAGAACGAATTTGGTTTTCCCTTTCGCAGAGCTCGATGTTCTTGCGGTTAGCTTCATCTCGTTCAAGTTGAACTTCAAGAAGAGTCTCTTGGAATTTCGCCAAAGCCTTAGCACCTTGATCAGAGATGCGATCCTTATCATCTATGAGACCGCTAATTTTGGTTCTTAACTCATTGGTTTTCTCTTTAAATCAAGAAAGACGCTTAAATCGGTTGGCTAAGCCTAAACTAGATCTATGGTCAATTTCTAAGAGGCGAAATTTAGATCTAAGCTCATTCAGAGAAAGAGATGAAATTCTATCATTTGAGAAACTATTTAAGAATTATTAAGACGCTCAAGAAGGGTATCATTATCCAAGGCATTAGGAAATGAACGAAGAATGGTAGCTTCATCAGAAAGACCATAAATGTCTGCAAAAAGGATCATTTAAATAAGATAAAACAACAGGATGAATGAATGAAGGGAAAGGAGAAAAGTAACATACCATAAAGATGATTATTATTGCTGAAGACTAGAGATTTTTTTCTTATGAAGAAGAATCAATTTCTAGTTGTCTATTTTTCTCGCGAAGACATTTGACTTCAGCTTCCAATTCTTCATTCTTTGTGCGAAATTGAAGATTCTTCTTTTCAAGATTTTCGCGTCTCCTCTCTAGATCTGAGGCAACGAAAGAAGCTTTTCCAGCCTGCGAGAAAATATAAAAATATTAATATAGAAAGAGATTTTGAGTTATGACAATGAAGAAGTAAAAGGATGAAAGTATACCAGACTATTAAGAGAATGCAAGAAGTCGGGAGTCACTGATCTAGAAACTCCACGAAGAGAACTATCACCATCCATAAAGGGACATCGCAAATTGTAAGAGCTTTGCAGGTATTAGCGAATTGGCTATCTCCCATTCCTTGCAGAATCAGAAAAGAGGCCAGAGAGCTTAGCCATAGAAGATTCAGGTGGAAAATCTTCACTTGCGGCAAGGTCATCATTATTCATCATCCTTGTCACTTTGGAATTTCATGAGAAGGAATATTTGAAGGAGAAGAGAACGAACTTTCTTTTCTTTGAAGGAGGAGCAGTTGATTTTTCCCTGCGAAGAGCACCTTTCCTTTATCACCAGTCTTCGCAACATCGCAGGTTCTTCTATTTCAGCAATAATCTTCACACACATATAAATAAGAAATAAGAAAAGCAAACAGTATACTGTTTAAAATCATAAGAGAAAATTTCTTACCTCATCTGTGTATGAGCGAAGAGCTAACAAGGTACTAGCCCCAGTCCTGTTATAACTATCTTTCAGTTTTTGGATCTGTAGAATATCGCAAGGGTCAGCGAACAAAAGAATAAAGAAAATAAAGAAATATAAAGTGAGTAATACTGGAAGAAACATACCTCTTTCTCCTTCTCGGGCCAAGAGAATACCCAAGGTTGATAGGTAGCGAGATTCTCAGGAAGAATATTTGATCTAGCAATATAAGGCCCTCTTAGCATCAAGGGAAAAACACACCACTTATCATCTTTGGATTGGCGAGGAGTTGTGTTCTTACCATAATGCCAATCAATATCTTGCATAAGTATTTTCGCTTCGTCAATGTTATCTTTCCTTTTCAAACGAATACCCCAGCGAGTATTCTATTTCTTCATGGAGATCAATTCATAATTTTCAAAGAAGCTCGCTACTGTATATTTCTCAGCAATTATTTCTAAGTCTGCGAATTTAGGATCCCTGAGTTCTTTGGAGTACAGAGATCCTTTACCAGCACCACGATTAGCGAACTCTAGTATCAGACGGATGCAATCCCCACTCAACTGGAAGATAGCTCGCGAAAATCCCGAATGAGCAAGAATTTCATAGAACAGAGGGATATCTGGGTCGTAAAGAGGAATGGGGAGACCTACGAGAATTTTACCTAGCGAAATATGATTGATTGATCACACAATATTGATCAAAAAAGTTGATAGAAAGACTGATTGGCACTTCACCAGGATGGTAGAAGTGTAAACCTTTCTCTGCAGATCTTTTTGGACGTATTTTAAGTTTTCTCATGTTATGGCCACTGGAGGCATATTTGAATTTAGAGTATGGGAAGAATAAAAATTAAGAAGATTGAAGAAGGAAGAACTACAGTAGCGGAATTTACGGAAGAACAAAGAGTTGCAGAGATGAGAAATTAAAAGAGAAGAGAAAGTAAAAAAAATTGAAAAGAAGGGTAAGACTAGATAAGAATTTTTTACTCGAAAAAATAAACATCATTAAGACGACATGAGCTTGAAAAGCCGGTTTTCAAGAAGACGTGTCAAGAAACGGATGGAAGAAAGAATAGTGTGATAAATGCAGAATATGAAGAGAGGAACAACTGCGGCATTTCTCACATCATTCTCTACTTTGCAGAGAAGATATGAGAAGAGGCAAGATGTAGGATCAGAATCTCGCAGCAATAACATTTCAGAGAAATTATCAACAACACAACAACGTCGCAGAACAATTTCAGAAATGATATAATAAACGACATCAGCTAAAATCATGAGAAAGATGTGATGATCCTGCGATAATTAGAGAGTTTGCGAGATTAACACTTGTAAGGTTGCGAGAATGTCGCAAGCCATATCCGAAAATAAAGGACAGATTAGTTGTCATCCACTATGTATTTCCCTATAAATAGTCGTTCAACTGAGAAGAAGAGGAGGGGGATCTTTTTGATTAAGAAATAAGTAAACAGGAGAGAGAAAGTCTAGAGAAGAGTTTATTCTTGATTCCTTTATCTTTTCTTGTAAGAATATTCAAAGATTCATCAATAAAATTAAGATTGTAAATCTAAAAATGGGTTGAGTATTAATGAAATCATATGAGGGGTGTAGTGTAATATTTCCTGCAACTACAGATATCTAATCAAAAAATATTGGAAAGGTCTTTTAAAAATATTTCAATTCAACCGGTCGATTAGTAAAAATTATACTAGGGAGAAAGAAACAGTCAACATGATCTTTGGTTGTATATAAAAATAATGTAAAAAATAATTACGATTGTATTTAGCTAATTACACAAAAAGGGAATAGTATTTAGTTAGTGAAAAAGCGGGGCTCTAACAACCACACCCAATATTTCGTTTAGGCAATCTGTATGGACTAACTCCAATATAATTCGAAGAGAATCAACTAGACAGTTAGACTCAATCAAGGAAAATATATCCAAGAGTTATATCTTTGTTTCTCAATGTAATCAGCAAATCAAACAGATAGAAATCCGCGAGCCTGTTTAATATGAGAAACGACTTGAACGGTACAAAAGACCAATGTTCAAGTGTCAATCAATTTCAATCAACAACCAAAGGTTGGCCAATTGATTGAACTACGCAAAACCTGTGATATTTCAACTATATAAACAAATATAATGCAGAAAATAAATAACACAGATACGAGAAGTTTTGTTAACGAGGAAACCGCAAATGCAGAAAAATCCCGGGACCTAGTCCAGAATTGAGCACCACACTGTATTAAGACGCTACAAACTCTAGCCAACTACAAGTTAACTTCGGACTGGAATGTAGTTGAGTCCTAACCAATCTCACACTGATTAAGGTACAGTCGCGTTCCTTACGCCTCTGAATCCCAGCAGGACTCTATGCACTTGATTCCCTTAACTGATCTCACCCACAACTAAGAGTTGCTACGACCCAAAGTCGAAGACTTGATAAACAAATCTGTCACCCACAGAAAAGTCTATTGAATAGATAAATCTGTCTCCCACAGAAATAACCACGAAGTTTGTTCCGTATTTTGATAAATCAAGGTGAACAGGAACCAATTGATACACCGGTCTTATATTCCCAAAGAACAACCTAGTAATACCAATCACCTCACAATAACTTAACTAGTAGAACAAGTTATTGTGGAATCACAAAGAATGAGACGAAGAGCTTTGTGATTATTTTTTATATCTTACCTATCGGAGATAAATCTCGAGCAAACCTTAGAGAAGATAGTACTCGATACGACAAAACAAGTAAGATCAGAATACGCAATTACAGAGAAAATAGTTGGGTCTGGCTTCAAAATCCCAATAAAGTCTTTAAGTCATTAACCTATAATGGTTTTAGAGCAAGGGCTATGGGGGTTGAGAGTCTCCTTCAAAATGAAAGAGTTGATCAAATTTGATCAAACTAGGTCCTACTATGGGTAGAGGGAAACCCCCTTTCACCCCAAATTCAATCAGTGTCTCTTTCAGTTGAACGAGTGACCGAAAGTCCTATCTAGATGGTAGTTTGTTAGCCGTATGAAAAAACACAAGAAAAACGGTGGACTATTAGCCGTATTAAATTTGAAATGAAAACAGACGGGCTACAGTATGCCGTATTTAAATTTCTTATATTCACACGAAAAATAATTAACCTTTTTGTATAACTTCCATAAAATTACGCAAACAAACATGAAGTCACTTTAGACATTGTCTTCTGACGTACAAGTACAAAACAGCTTGCACTGACACGATTTCGTTTCCCCACACAAATCCAAGCATATAATACAATCTAGTAAGACGGAATTATTGCAAAACAAAGACAAAAGAATTTGAGGCTTTCCTTTTTTTCTTCCAAACGGCTGATTGTTAGCTGTATAGACTATCATCCCTCTATCCCACACTAGATTTTCCACTCCTTCACCTACACTCTCTTTCATTTTGATAGGAATAGACTTTAAAATAGCCTATCCCATAGCTTTTGCTCTTAGAAAAAACCTAGGTTAAAGGAAAATCGACTCTAGTCACAACTAGTATCACATAGGAGGTGTGGGGATTACAGTTGCTAGAGTTCTCCCTTATATAGTCTTCAAATCAGGGTTTGATAACTTTGGAACAAAGCAATCAATATTCACCGTTAGATGAAACCTGATTCAAGATTCAAGCTAATATCTTTCCACCGTTGGATGGTCTTAGCTTCTTACACACAAATGAAATATACCTTCATTTAGATATACGTAACCGTACCTAAACGTGTATATTTAGTTGGCTCAATAACAGTTAACCGAAGTTAGCCGTATGAACACTTTTGTATTAACCTTGTTCATCTTAACACTTCTAGATCAATTGATAATCAAATGAATCTAATTGTGCTACTCGTAGAGTTGTTCAATTGTTTATATTCTCATAGAAGTACACAAGACACAATTGAAGCAAAATCGGATTGATTCAAAAGAATCAGTTCATGAACATTTTAGCCACAGTTTGCAAAGATTGCATTCCTTGATTTATAACTGTATTTGTTCATGAGTATAAAATTATACTTAACCGATTTTAGAACTTGAACCACTTAAGTTTGCAAACGGGTACACAAACATAAGTTCCGGACATTGGTCACAAGCCGAAAGTTTGCAAACGGGTACGCAAACGTTAGCTCCGGACCAAACTCAGTTGAAACCGTTTGCGAATGGGTACGCAAACTTGGTTCTCGGACTTCAACAGTTAAATCATTTTGCGAACGAGTATGCAAACTTAAGTACCCGACTTAAACAGTTGAATAAGTTTGCGATCGGGTATCCAAACTTAACTTCCGGTCCTGATATCCCATCAAAACAGTTCGCACACTTAGTACACAAACCGTAATGTATCAAGACATGGGTTTTAGCTCTTAACTCCCATTTCAATCGTTGAAACATTCTTAGAAGATGACAATAGCTGTCTCACACAAACTATTAGCTTATAAGAAATTTTCAAGTGATCGAATGATCAAAATGAAACATTCTGAGTATAAATCAAATGACTGTCTCACACAAATCATGTTAGATGTTACCAGGTGACTTTCACATGATCATCCTTTGACTTTCGTCAAGAATAATGATGAACGTGGTTAAAGCAGAAAACTTTCCAACACATATTTCAAGAAAGATATAAGCGAGTTAAACTCAGCTCGAAATATCAAATGTGTATAATGTAAAGTCTATATAGCTACACGACTTTGTCTCAATAGGAGATAAAATAGAATTAATAGACTTCTGAGTGATAGATGAATTCAAGTCTCCACATACCTCTTATTGATGAAGTTCCATAAGCTCCCCTTAGTAGTTCTTCGTCTTCAATCGATGAACGCTGTGAAGTCTAAAGCTTAACTAAACATTCTATCCTAATCCGAGACATAGCTATAAGTAGACTAGAAATCAAGACTTATAGTTTTGACAACTAAACTTGACAAACAAGCTTGAGATAGCAACGCTTGCGAGTTAGACCGAGCAGTGCTCTAACAGTTAGGGTAGCATTAAACCCAATTAAAGGTTGTATTTACAAAACAAACGATATTCTAATGCTTTTAAAAAAAAAAACTAGAAAATCAAGCTGTAAGAAAAATTAAAATTTCAGTCCCTAACAATATAAGACTCTAGGCAATAGCCTAGCTTTCCTAGCCTGGTCTTTCAGACGACCCTGCCTTCAAGAATCGACATGTATGGTAACGGTTTTGGCTGGGGGAAACCCATGGAAGTGCGAAGTGGAATCCCTAATATGTCCGATGGAAAGATTTATGTGATTCCTGGGTTGGTTGAAGGGAGCTTATGTGTCGAGGCTTGTCTTTCGCCTAAGACATTGATGGCTATGGAGAATGACACAGAGTTTGTCAATACTAAATCTCCATCTAATAGTCTCAACTGATCAATAGGATTAGGTGATAAGGTATGTATTAGTAAAGTTGCGCCTGTTCTAGGTCAATTTCAAAAAAAAATTGTTTTTTTTTGAAGCATTTCGTTTTATATTTCATCGTTCAGTGAGACTAAGAGCGTCCACAATGTTCGAGCAAAACGTGGAGTAAAATTAAATTTGGTCGAAAAAGCAATCAAATGGAGTAAAACCAAATATGGTGGTTTTTTAGCGTTTTGGAGTATATTTGGTTTGAAATCCGGACCAAAACTATATTTAGTCGAGTGGAGCTTAAGAGTGTGTCTGATACCAGGCGTAGATATAGAAAACGTACGGAGTCGGACGTATATATAATATCAGTATAATGATGAGGAGGCAAAGACTTAAATTCCGTTTGATTCAGGAGAAAGTGTAAAGTACGCCTGGTAGGGCGTGAGTATAAAGTTCGCTCGATGGCAGGCGAAGATTTAGATACCATTTGATTCAGGCGAACATATTACGTACGACTGTGTGGGGCAGACATTATATCAACGCCCTTGACAGGTGTATATAATACGTTCGCCTGAATCAAACGGACTTTATACTCACGCCTGATTGGGTGTTTAGGGTGGAATTTTTGTGGAATCTCTGTTTATCCTAATAGATCTTATTGGTTAGAAAATCATGTATTCCAAAATTGGTGTCACATAAATTTCTGGGGGTGTCTCGACACGTCTTTTGTAACCGTTGCTTTTTAACCGCTTATATCTTTCCGTATTAATCGTGTTTATTTTCTCGAGGAGAAATTCCCTCTATATATATTCATTCCCACTCTCTTTTTCTTTCTTTTTATTTTCTCTGCAACTTCATCGTTCTTCCGCAAATTCCATTATTACAATTTTTCTTCTTTCTTCTTCAATCTTTTAAGTTCTTCTTCATCTTCATACTTGATATTCATAGTTCGTAATTTTCTTTGAGAAAATCTCCCTGCTATTGTTTTTCATGGATTCATCAAGGTTAGTCTTCTCTTTTCTTCTTTATGAGTTTTGCTGAAATTGATATATTTAAAATTGATCTTGTTTATTGCCTTATTTGATGTTGTTTATGTGATTCCCATACTCTTGTTATTTCAGCAAAAGCGGCTCCAACACTAAATTCACAGTTCAGAACCCTAACATTCCCAAATCACAGCATAAGGTTGTCGCACATAAAAGAAAGTCTGCAAATGAGAAGGTAGTAAGAAACACTATCTTTTTCTAATAACAATATTGTTGCCTCTGTTTCTTATCTGGATTGTAATTCGCTGGGTGATAAAGATCTTAATAAACCTCTCAAGAAATCTCGCCACCTCAAAAATGTTCCAACTTCTGTTCCCTTCCACCTACTCATTTCTTCCAAATCTCCTGCGACATCTTCGCAAGATAAACCTTTATCTCCAATTCGCGAGAATGCTGCCTCTGACTTCATTTCTTCAGCTGACCTTTCTATGATTGAAATCCCCCTTGTGGATCCTTCTGCGAATGAAACCTCTTCTCTTCCTATTGAGAATATTTCTCAACCTTCTATCTCTACCAGTTCTCTACCCAAGTCTCTTCCTCTTTCGAAAGAAACCGTGGAAGGGATAGATATTGCTTTCAAAGTTTTATCTGAAATTTTGGATGATGGCAAGAAGTCTTCTACTGATCCCATCAAGTCTAATGTTTGTGAAATGCTGAGCAAGCATTTGGGTTCTGACAGAGATGCTTCGCAGACAGCTTTAGAAAAAGAATGTAATGCTCTTCGTCTTGAAAATCAGAAGCTTTAGAATGTTTTCCTGGATCGTGACAATCTTCGCAAGAAGAATGATGAATTGATAGGTATGATTTTCTTATCTATGTCTTTAATTTTGCCTTTTCGATGGTTTTATCCTTCCCTGCTTAATTATCCTTTAAATCCCTCTTTCGCATATTAAACATTAAACCAGAAACGAATAATGGAGAGATATCAGTTTGAATCTGTTGTTGAAGAAGCCCGTGTTGATAAAGAAATCTTGATGGAGCAATATAACCAATTAGATAACCTCTATTCATATTCTCTTGATCAGATAAATAATCTTACCAATGAGAATACCCAATTAGTTCAAAGACAAGATCTATTAAGTAATGAAGTATCTCGTCTTTCTTATTCTTTAACTAAAGCTAATTTAGGGATGGAAACTTTATCAGATGAGAATAAAACCTTATCTCAAGAGAAGCGAACTTATTTAAACAAGATGGCGATATCTTCGCAACAACTTAGTATTATCCAAAAAGTATGTGCTGACCAAGAGCAATCTCTTCGCTCTTTGAGAAATGAACTTAAAGAAGTAACAGAATCATCTATCGCTGAAAGAGATACACTCATTCAAGGTAGAATATCTTTAAGTGTAAAGGAGAATCAGCTTAAAGAACAATATTCCAAATTAGAAGAATCTTATTCTTCTCTTGCGAAGAAAAATGCCTTTCTTATTTCCAAAGAGAAAAATCTTCAGTCTCGACTTAAAGGTTTAGTTGGAGATAAATTTGATGACGCAATGGACCATTGGGAGAATAGTTGTCTATCCTTGATTCAACACCTTATTTCGCAAAAGGAAGGTAGTCATAATAGTTTGACTGCCTTAATTATCTTTTCTTTGTCATATCTCTCTGAATTCCTTATCTTAATAAAATTTTGTATTCTATTTTTCGCAGAGTCTGAGAAGAATCTTCATTCTTCTATTTCTGTTTTGGAGGCTAAATATGCTAAAATTCGCAAAGAAAATGCATTGCTCGTCTCTACCCTTACTGGTTCTCGCGACCGAGCAGAAAGAAGACTTGATTATCTTGCTTATTTTAAGGATATTCAAGATATGAATCATCAAAGAGCACTTCTTCGCCAAGTTCATCTCCGGGCTGAAGTCCTTGTAAATGACATTTTATTGTCCAACTCTCTTCCTCCTACATCAATTGATCCTTTAGAAGTAGATGATGATGAAGTTCCTCGTCCTGCTGATAGTGATTATGATTACGAAAGCGGTGCAGAGGATAATTTCTTGGAAGATGAAGAAGAGGTTCCTTCTAAAGAAGTATCTGTTGGTGTTAATCAGAATGAGAAAGAAATTTCTCCTGAAGAAGTAATTGCTGGCGATAATCAAGATGCTATTCATGGTGAAGATCAAAACCGAAATGAAGGAGAAGCTTGCGAGAATTTGGCGAAGAATTTCTGTCATCTCCTGCTACTGACATTAATATTGAAGCTTGAGCTTCTTATCTAGCATTGTCTTCTTGAACTGTCTTATTTTTATCACTTTTGAGAGTACATTTTTCAACCAACTTTGGAGTCAACTTTTCCTTTTAATATTTTGTTGATAAGAAAGATAATGCTTCTTGTGTATCAATTCCCATACTTGCCTCTCATTATCTTTCTTGCAAAAAATAATCTGTTACGAATGCTTATAATTAATTTGTTTTATCATATGGTCTTCATTTGCCTTCCTAATTAAAGGTCTTATTATGCCATCTCTTGTCATTGCGACAAAATCGCAGGACGTCCTTGCACTTTCATACAAAAACCCATTGATCTTGTCTTAACCTTTTCTTTTGTATTATGACCTCTTCAGGAATGTTGCGACAATGTGACAGGCCTAAATATTCTTGCGAAAATAAAGCCCCATGACATTGCCGTCTTAAGACGAAATCGCAGGACGTCTTCGAACTTTCATGCGAAAACCCATTGACCTCGTCTTATCCTTTTCTTTTGTATTATTGCCTCTTCAGGATTGTTGCACAAATATGACAAGCCTTAATATCCTTGCGAATAAAAAGCCTCCGGACATTTGCGTCTTAAGACACTTATCAGCTCCCTAATGGAGGGTGCCGCCCTTATCTCCCCCCTGGTTGCCCCTTCAAGGAGGTGTACTTCTACCATACAAGGTTAGCTCCTCCCATCCAGTGTTAACAACAACCAGTTTTTTTCGCAGCCTCTTATCCCTTTTACCTATAGGGCTTATGGTTACGAGACTGCACCCTAAGTGGGGTTTTCTTCAGGCCGAATGCAGTATAAGCCAAGACTTGTCAAGAATGGCAAGGACGCTTCAAACGCCCCCGACACTCTTGACTCAACCGTGTACCTCGGCGCCTTGATCAGATTCTGCACTCCTTGGGAGAGTCTTTATTACCTTAGTCGCCCAACCCAAGTCATATGCTTAGGTTGAGAATCCAAGGTGCCTCTCCCGGATGGGCTTTATTGACCCCAAAAATCTTCATGACTCAGGTTCCGGGGGTGGTGTAGCCTTTCCCTGAGCCATGCAACAGGTACCCCCTTATATGACGTACTTTAGGTCTTACATTTGCCTCTTGCGAAATTGTATTCGCGAACTAGGGTGTACGCCATAAAGGTTCTCCTCTTTCTCTTTCATGTCATTGTTCTGTGATTATCTCTGCAAAAATTTCGCATATTATGATCTTGTTTTGATATGAGTAATCTCGCAATTATTCTTTCAGATTCCATAACTTCTCAAAGCTTCTTACGGATAATATCTTTTTAAGTACAACCTGTTCCATGGTCTGTCCAATCTATTACCAACATCTCTTCCTTCTAGATCCATTAATCTATAAGCTCCTGTTCCAACTATTTCCTTAATGATGTAAGGTATATCCCATTGTTTCGCTAATTTTCCACCATTTTCTCGCTGATATATTGGTGTTTCTCGCAAAACTAAATCTCCTGGTTGAAATTCGCGTATTTTGACACGTTTATTATATTCTCGAGATAATCTTCGCTGATAATTCTCCATATGTTGTAAAGCTTTTTCTCTTCTTTCTTCTAACTCATCAAGTTTGTTTAAAATTAAGCCCGCACTAAGATTTTTCTCCCAAGCTTCTCTTTTTGTTGTCCGAATAACAACTTCTGTTGGTAACACCGCTTCAACTCCGTATGTTAAACAAAAACGTGACATTCCAGTAGCTTCTCTTTTAGTTGTATTATAAGCCCATACTGCATTATGTACTTGTTCGCACCATGCTCTGTGATGTCCTTCCATTTTCTTCTTTAATATATCTGCAATTGTTTTATTTGTTCCTTCTACTTGCCCATCAGATTTTGGATACAAAGGAGTGGACTTTGCACATTTTATCTTGAATGCATTAAGTAACATTTCTATATTATGCCCCTCAAACTGTTTCCCATTATCAGATACCAACTGTGCAGGAATTCCAAATCTGCAAATGATATTTTCGAATATGAATGTAAAGATATCTTTGTCGCGAATATGTTGTACTGCCTTTACTTCTGTCCATTTTGTGAAATAATCTGTTGCGACTATTAAGTATCTTCTTTGTCCAGTTCCTGGTAAAAATGGCCCCACAATGTCTAAGCCCCATTTTCCAAAGGACCACACACTGGTTGAAGATGACAATGGTGCTCCTGGTGCATGTATTTTCTTTCCATGGCGTTGACAATCTTCGCAACGTCTTGATATTTTTTTTGCATCTTCATGCATGTATGGCCAGTAGTAACCTTTCATTTTTTCTCTATGTGCCAAAGATCTTCCTCCACTATGATTGCCAGCATCTCCACTATGTAACATTTTCAGCACCTTTTCTCCTTCCTCTCGTGTCAAACATCTGAGTGATGGTCCACTAAAGGATTTTCGGTATAGCAATCCATCTCTTAATTCATAATTCGTTGCTCGTCTTTTTAACTTGTGTGTTTCCAATCTATTTCTTGGTGTTTCTCGTTTCGCCAAATATGCATGAAGTTCCATTCTCCAGTCTGTGACATTATTTATTTGTTCTTCTTTTTCATTATTTATTATCATCACATCCACATCTTCCTCTTCTTTATTTATTGATGGTGACAGAAGTGTTTGTATTTTTATGCATCTCGCAGTTGGATCTGTCATCATGCTTGAGATGAAAGCAAAAGCGTCTGCGAGTCTATTATCCTTTCTTGAAATGTGCCTCCATTTTATTTTTGGGATTTTCGCTGACAATTCTTCAACCAGCTTCTTGTATTTCTTCAATGATGGTTCATTTGTAGTATACTGTCCTTTTATTTGGCGAATAACTAGCTGCGAATCACTAGTGATCCTTGCATTTTCTAGTTTCATTTCTATTGAGAATTTTAAGGCATGTATCACAACTTCATATTTTGTTTCATTATTAGTGGATGCAAATTCCAATCTGAATGAAAAAACCATCTTTATTCCTTCTGGCGAAATTAAAACAATTCCGACTCCATTTCCTTCTCCGTTTGATGATCCATCTACCAATATTTCCCATCTATTTGGTTCTGTTAATAAATATTTTGGATCTCCATGCTCTTCTTCTACATCCATCATTTCTTCTACTGCTTCATCTTCTTCTAAAGGAAATTCTGCCAAGAAATCCTCAACAACTTGTGATTTTGGTGAAGATAAAATTTCATATTTAATATCAAAGTGGCCTATTTGTGCATTTCATCTCTCCACCCTTCCTGATCTTTTAGAATTCTTCATCACTGATTCAATTGGTACTTTTGTTAATACCTTTATCTTGTGTGCTTGAAAGTATATGTGGAGCTTAAATGATGCATAAACTAATGCTAAGATTAACTTTTCAATCTTTGAGTAATTCTTCTCAGAGGTATTAAATGTTTTGCTAATGTAATAAATGGGTTTCTCCACTCCTGCGTCTACTCGCAATAACACAACACTTAATGCATGCAACGTTGACGCAAGGTAAATTAATAATTCTTCTCCTGATTCTACCTTTTGTAAAATAGTTGTATTCATAAGATGTTCTTTGATTCCTTGAAAAGCCTTTTTCACATTCATCACTCCATTTAAATTTTGCACCCTTCTTGAGTATATCGAAAAATATTTGCATTTGTCTGATGATCGCGAAATGAATCTCCCCAGCGAAGCTAGAAGCCCATTCAACTTCTGTACATCTTTTATTGTTGCTGGTGTTGGCATGTCACGAACTGCTTGCACTTTTTCTGGATCAACCTGTATTCCTTCCTTTGATACGATGTAGCCTAAAAATTTTCCCGACGCAACTCCAATAGTACACTTCTCAGGATTCAATTTAATGTTATACTGCCGCATTTGTTCAAAAATCTCCCTCAAGTCTTGTACATGGTCGTTAGCTTCTTTACTCTTTACTAACATGTCGTCCACGTATACTTCTAATGTTTTATGTATCCATTTTGTGAACACCTTCTCTACCATTATTTGATATGTCGCTCCCGCGTTTCGCAAACCAAATGGCATTTTCGTGTAACAATATAAACCTATAGGGGAAAAGAAAGCAGTATGTTCTTGATCTTCTTCAGCGAGAGGGATTTGGTTATGCCCTTTGTACCCATCTAAAGATGATACCCTATCATTTCCCGCTGCGGATTCCACCATTTGAGGAATATCTGGTAACGGAAAACTATCTTTGGGGCAAGCTTTGTTTAAATCAGTGAAATCTATGCAAATCCTGATTCCTTTGTTTTTCTTTGGGACAATGACCATATTTGCTATCCATTCTGGGTATTTAGCTTCTCTTATAATTCCTGCCTCAAGCATTTTTTGTAATTCTTCTTCTATTTGGGAATGGTAAGTTGTTGCAATTTTTCTTATTCTCTGTTTAAATGGTCTCACATTTTTGTTAATCTCCAATTTGTGGCATGCAATTGATGGATCTATTCCTGGTATCTCATCCATGTTTCCTGCAAAAATATCTTTATATTCTCGTAACAAGTTAACAATTCTTTCTTCTTCTTCTATATCCATTTTGTTTCTAATTCTCAACATTAGAGGCTCCTCTATAGTTCCAACGTTTATTTTTTTTGTTGGTTCTGCGGCAGTGTAACTGGGTTTAGGTTCTCCCATTGGTGTTGGTTCTTTTATTGCTTTTATGGGTCCTTCCCCTTCTTCCGAAATTTCGCTAGGTATTCCTTTGCCTTCTTTTGCCCTTATCATATATACTCTAAATTCTTCTTCCTTCTTTGCTTCCTTTGCCAATTTTCTGCGAATTTTTTTTCTTTTTTGCTTGTCCTTCATAATGTTTTACTTCAATTTGATGACATAATCTCGCATTGTCAACATCTCCTCTGATTTCACCTATTCCATTTGGAGTGGGGAATTTAATACATTGATGCAACGTTGATACCACAACTTTTATCGCATGTATCCATGATCTTCCTAATAACATATTATATGGTGATTCAATATCCACCGCGCACAATGTTACATGTGTTTCGATTTCTCCAAGTGGAATTCGTACCACTATTTCTCCTTTAGGTTTTGTTGTGGATTTTCCAAAGCCGTGAACAAAATATGTTGAATTGGAAATTTCTTCGTCTTTGAATCCCATTCCCCGGAATGCATGATAAAATATTATATCAACTGAACTTCCTATATCGATTAAAGTTCTGTTCAAGATCCATTCTTCTTTGGATTTTATTGTTGTCTCCTTCCCTTTTCGTGCAATAGGCACTGTGATGACCAACGGAGATGTGTGGTTCAAATTTTCTTTTGGTATTTCTTCCGCCATGAATGCAATTTTTTGCTTTTCCCAATCTTTCAAGGGTGATGTTTTTTCTACCGCCATAACTTTCCTTCCTTCAAAATTTCGTTTATGTATTCTTCCTTTGATGTTTTCATGGAATTCATTAATCATCGTTTTTGTTATCATATTACATTCCAATCTTTTGCTATTTTCATTAATTCTATTCATCTTTCTTCTAACTGATTCACTGATTTATTTAATCACTTTCTTGATTTGAATATTCTCAATCAACAATCTTCAACTTTCGATCTTCAAGTTCCCTGTTTCTAGCGCCATTAAGTAGTTGTAGGAAATCCTACACTACACCCCTCATAAGATTTCATTGTTGATCAGCTCATTTTTAGGTTTACACTCTTAATTTTATTGATTAATTTTTGAATGTTCTTACAAGAAAGATAAAGAAGTCAAGAATGATCTCTGCTCTGAACTTTCTCTCTCCTATTTACTTGTTTCTTACTCAAAAAAGATCTCCCTTTCTCTTTACAATTCGAACGACTATTTATAAAGCAATACATAGTGGATGACAGCTAATCTGTCCTTTATTTTCGGGTATGGTTTGCAACATTCTCGCAACCTTACAAATATTAATTTCGCAAGATCTCTAATTTTCGCAAGACCATCACATCTTTCTCATGATCCTAGCTGACGTCGTTTGTTATATTCTTCCTGAAATTGTTCTGCGACGCTATTGTGTTGTGCCTTTGATAATTTCGCTGAGAAATTATTGTTGCGAGATTCTGATCCTACAACGGACTTTAAATCTACGCTTGTCGTACGGACGGTCACTGCTACACTCGTATGATGTGGGGCGTAATTATTATGTTCGTATGGTACCAGATGAGAGTATTATCTACGCCCCATTCAGGCGTATACATTACGTTTTCCTGTGAATGTGATATAGAACATCTCTACTTTCTTCTAATTTCTACTTAACTTGATTATCAAGTTTAGCCTTTCCTGTTTTAGGCTTTTCTTATTTCTTCTTTTAGTGTTTTCCTATTTTTAGATTCTTCTTCATGCCTATATAAACAGGCTTATATCGTTCTTTGTACACACAATTATTATTATCAAGTTATTAAACAAACTTTGTTTAAGAGCATTTTATCTCTTTTCTCTTCGAAACCTTAATACTTTCATATGTTTTCTCATCTTTTTCTTCCCTTCTCATCACCTTCAACCTCCGTGTTGCATTCTCCTAGCTTGTTAAACATTAAATGGCATCGAGCCAGCGTTTTGAGATTCTTATCTCAAAACATATCCTTAATTCGCTTCCGCAACTAAAACCTTAATCCTATTTTTTTTAGAAGTTCTTTAGTTTAGTTTCTATAGGAGACCACGTTACTAGAGATGAGTTTAAAAAGTCCACGGAGAAGTTGGATCAACTTGAAAAGAATGTCGCAAGTATACAAAGCATCGTACAAGATATAAAAAAAGATATGAAGAAGATGAAAGTTAAAGAAAATTCTGATAGTGAAAGAAAATCAGAGAGTGGAGAAAAATCTGATGCTGAGAACAAATCACAGGAAAAAGGAAAGCATTCTAAATCTAGGTATATCTTGAAGGATGGAAAGAAACATAATTATGTTCAAGATAATCATACTTCAGAAAAGGTTAAAAAGAATTTTTACAAGAATAGACAATATGAAAGATACATCCACCAACCCTACGAGAAATTTGCTAACCCTCAATTTAGCAGTAGTGAAGATGAAGCTGAAGATTATCTAGACAAGAATTGGACTGAAGAAAAACGTCTTCGTTCAAATCAAAACTTCTCTGGATCTCTCCCTGAATAAAAACTAAAAGCTGATATTCCAACTTTCAGTGACAGGTTCAAGATTGAAGAATTACTAGATTGGTTTTATGAAATTGAGGCTTTTTTCGAATTCATGGAAGTACCAGAACGTTCTTAATTTAAACTTGTAGCTTACAAACTCAAAGGAGGATCTGATGCTTGGTGGTTTAAACTTGGTGAAGATCGCAGAAATTTTGGTAAACCACCAGTACGATTATGGAGAAGAATGAAGGATCTCATTAAAGATAAATTTTTACCAAGAGATTATAAACAAAAACTTTTTGTTAACTTCAAGGTGCAAGGTTGGTAGAGGAATATGTGTCTGAGTTGTACAACTTAGTAGGACGTAATGAACTTAACGAAACTGAAGAACAACTTGTAGCTAGATTTATCGAAGGTTTGAATAGATTGATTCAAGAAGGAATGACTCAATCAGTTTATACCATGGTTGAAGCTATACAACAAGCCATTAAGATTGAACGACGTGTTCTTCAATCTCAAAGGTTTCCTTTAAGACAGAATTCCAAATATCAAGGTAACTTTAAAACTTCTTCTTCATAGAATAACTACAGTAAAAATCCTTCTTATCAAGATGATATTCCTAGTCGACAGCAGTTTCGAACTACCAACTTTATTAATTCTCCTATACCAAAGAATCATTCAACTATTCTTCCTATTCCAGCTAAATTTCAGTCCGTACAACAACCTCAATCTGTTACTTCTTAACCAAGTAATAACTCAAATACTCGTTTTACCAGTTTAAACCAAACATCTTTTCCTCCTCAACAAAAAAAACCCGAATACTTATGCCAAATTCATAGGTGATAAGTGTAATAAATGTCAATTGATTGATCATACTTCTTCAGAATGTCATAGAGTTCATGGACTTGTACAACAAGAATCAGAACATCGGATAAGTATAATGGTTTAGTTAATGAAGATTTAGAGAAGTCTGAGGAAGAGGAAGTAGATGATGAATTAGCTGGAGAATTATACAGTGAACATTTCATAGGCATGATTCGACCCTTGTTACTTTCCCAACCACCTTTTTTACAAAGGAACAACATTTTCAGAACTAGGTGTTTAATCAAGAGAGTTACATGGGATCTCATTATGGATAGTGGAAGCATGGACAACTATATTTCAGCTGAGGTAGTTCAAAAGTTAGAATTACCAGTTACTCCACATGCTCACCCATATTCTGTAGGATGGGTCAATAGTTCTTCAACTCAAATATTACTCACCAATGTCTTATTGAATTTGCGCTCAAGGGTTATGAAGATTTAGTTTTATGTGATGTTGTTAACATGTCTGCTGCACACTTACTACTTGGAAGGCCTTGGCAGTATGATATGTGTGTAGTTCACAATTGTTTTGAGAATACATATACCTTTTTTCAAGGATGGCAAGAAGAAAACTTCAGTTCTTTCTAATTCTACAGCTATTTACAAAGAGCATAGTGATGGAAAGACAAGCGCATTAGTGGAAAGCATTATAAAACAGTTACAAACACATTCTCTTAGTTCACATGAAGAGTCTAAACCAATGATAGTCATACAAGAAAAAGTGAAACCTTTGATCAATCAGTTCCATGGTTTATTTCCGGATGAACTACCAAAATCTTTGCCTCCTTTAAGAAATTTAAAACACCAGATAGATTTCATTCCAGGTGCATCTCTTCCTAATCATGCTCATTACAGATTAAGCCCTAAGGAGCATGAGATTCTGCAAGGACAAGTGAATGATTTATTGGATAAATGTTTGATCAGGTTGAGTAAAAGTCCTTGTGCTAGTCCTTCATTCTTGTCGACAAAAAAATGGAGGATGGAGAATGTCTATTGATTATCGATCTCTCAATAAGATTACTGTTCCGTATAGGTTCCCAATTCCAAGACTTGATGATTTGATAGATATGCTTGTTGGTTCTAAAGTATTTTCTAAAATTTATCTTCGAAGTGGTTATCAGATTCGTATACGAATAGGATACGAGTGGAAAACAGCTTCTAAAACTCAAGAAGGGTTATACGAGTGGTTAGTAATGCCAATTGGATTATCTAATGCACCCAGTACCTTCATGAGGCTAATGAATTAAGTACTACAACCTTTTTTTGGTAAGTTTATCATTGTACACTTCGATAATATCTTGATATACAACAGTGATGAAGAGGAGCATCTCTTTCATTTATCTCAAGTATTTCAAGCTCTTACTGATAAAGCACTTTATGTAAACCTAAAAAAGTATAACTTTTTGTCCAAGTCAGTAACCTTTTTGGGATATATTATTTCTGACCAAGGAATTTCAGTTGATGATTCTAAAATTAAATTTATCTCTGAAGGGCCTACTCCAACATGCATTAAAGATGTTCGAAGTTTCCACCGCTTAGCGTCTTTTTATAGACATTTTATTCGCAATTTTAACTATATAGCTGCTGGAGTGACTGAGTGTTTGAAGCAAGAAACATTTATATGGACTAAAAAAGCAGATAAGAATTTTAATCTTCTAAAGGAAAAGTTGTGTAGTGCACCAGTACTTGCAATGAAAGACTTTTTCAAATCTTTTGAAGTTGATTGTGATGCATCTATAGTGGGAATTGGAGTCGTACTGTCTCAATATGATCACCCAGTTTATTTTCATAGTGAAAAAAATTCAGATGCTAAGAAGAAATGGTCCACTTATGAGCTTGCATTATATGCTCTAGTTCAAGCTTTAAAACACTGGCATCCTTATCTAGTTCATGGTGATGTTATTGTCAACACTGACAATCAAGCTTTGAAGTTTTTGCAAAATTCAGCTAAGGTAAATCGAATGCATGATAAATGACTATCCACCATAAATCAATATACTTTCTCTATTGAGCAAAAGATTGGAAAATTGAACCAAGTAGCTGATGCTTTGAGTAGGCGTGCTCACTTCCTTTCCAGTGTGGCGTTTGATTACATCAAAGACTTATATGTTACTGATGATAATTTCAAAACAATATGGGAGCAATGTGGACATATTACTACTGGATTTGAAGATTTCCTTATACAAGATGGATTTCTCTTCAAAGGTTGTCGTCTTTATATTCTACAAGGTTCTTTGCGGCTTTATCTAATCCATGAACTGCATGGTAGTGGTCTTGGAGGCCATTTTGGTCGTGACAAAACTATTACTTTGGTTGAAGAACGATACTATTGGCCTTCATTAAAAAGAGATGTGCAGAAATTTGTTCAGAAGTGTATGGTTTGTCAGCGCTCTAAAGGTACTATTCAAAACAGTGGTTTATATACTCCTTTACAAATTCCTGATGCTCCTTGGGTAGATGTAAGTATGGATTTCATTCTGGGTTTACCCCGTACTGCTAAGGGAAATAATTATGTCATGATAGTTGTTGACAGATATTCTAAGATGGCACACTTTGTAGCTTGCAAGAAAGCCACTGATGCTTCAAATGTGGCTTTCTTATTCTTTAAAGAAATAGTTCGTTTGCATGGAGTGCCTAAATCTATCACTTCAGATCATGATGCTAAGTTTCTCAGTTATTTATGGAAGTCTTTATGGATGAGAATAGGAACTAAACTGCAATACAGTACTACTGAACACCCACAAATTGATGGACAACCTGAAGTTGTCAACAGATCCTTAAGGAATTTAATTCGTGCTAAGATTGCTGAGTCTCAATTAAACCAATGGGAAACGTTTCTTCCTCATATGGAATTTGCTTTCAATACCTCTGTGAACCGTTCTACAGGTAAATCTCCATTTGCTATCGTTTATTCGAAAGTACCAAATCATATATTGGATTTGGTTGTGTTACCTAAACCTTCCAAGTCTCATGCCAAGGTTGATCAACTACTTGACAAGGCTTCCCAACTTCATAATGAGGTCAAAAAATAAACTTGAAAATTTTAATGCTAAGTATAAGGCTGTAGCTGGTCAAACAGATGGTTTAAGACTTTTGAAGAAGGAGAGCTTGTTATGATACATCTTCGAAAAGAACGTTTTCCAACTGGTACATACAACAAAACTAAAATGAAGAAATATGGTCATTTCAAGATTTTGAAGAAAATAAGTGACAATGCTTATGTGGTGGATCTTCCTGCCAATTGGAACATATCTAATATATTTAATGTTCAGGAAATTTTTACGTTCCATAGTGAGAGTGATTTGAGTTAATCAATTCCAGGACAAGTTGTTTTTAAGAAGGGGGACTGTTGTATCACATCTCTACTTTCTTCTAGTTTCTTCTTAACTTGCTTATCAAGTTTATCCTTTCCTGTTTTAGTCTTTTCTTATTTCTTCTTTAGTGTTTTCGTATTTTTAGATTCTTCTTCATGCTTATATAAACAGACATATATCGTTTCTTGTAGACACAATTATTATTATCAAGTTATTAAACAAACTCTGGTTCAGAGCATTCTATCTCTTTTCTCTTCCAAACCTAAATACTTTCATCTGTTTTCTCATCTTTTTCTTCCCTTCTCATCACCTGCAACCTCCGTGTTACAGTCTTCTAGCTTGTTATACATTAGAATGAGACAGGGATATATGTTTGCTCAGAGATTATAACTTGTGCTTGACTATAATTTACTCCACGCCTGTTGCAGTTGAACACCCCCAAACCTATTTTTTATTTTAGTTTTTAGTTTGGTTTTGGTTTTAGTTTTCTCCTACGATTGTGAACGCTACTATGTAATGTGGTCATTTCTATGACCGGACAATATGTCACGTAAGTTAAGACCTCACTGGTCATTTCTGGCACCTCCAATATGCATTGTTTCTCTTATATTGAAAGCCGCTGGTGTTTTCCATTAATTTCGATCCAAAACTTATACCCAGTCTCGGTAGTTGTTCCGATACGGATTCAATTTGATTTATTAGTATTTTGCATTTATAATGTTGTGCTTGAGAATGGCATAAATTTCGTGATTTGTCTTTGCAGCTGCTGACCTTGGGCACAAGTGCATCTATCATCAAGTCTGACTAGATACAACCCATTTGCTCAAACAAGCGATTGAAGGAAAATTTTAAAATGTTCTTGTGAACAAATAAATCACGAAGCCATCCACGTGTTCACAAACAATATTCGCGTACATCTTAGTTCTAGAATTGTACGTCGTATGCGTAACGGGGATGATTATGTCGATTCATCGACTCGAAGCCTTTGGGCTTGTCATTGTCTAGTCGAATATTATCATAAATAATGTTCGTATAAAGAAATAAACCAAGAATCAAGTATAAATATAAAGCATATGAAGTTTAACGCGGAATGTAAGGTGCTGAAATGTAAATGAGACAGATTTACGTGGTTCGGCACTAAGGCCTACATCCACGGGGTTTGGTGTTTCACTATGTACTGAATGGATACAAAGATAGTCGAAAGACTTTAGAATATACCTAGGTCTGCGGAAGTAGGGGGATTACTTACTCTTCCTATTTCTCTCTCCTATCTTCTCCTCTAATTGTTCTCCAAAATGGTTCACCCCTCATCTCTTAGTGGAGGGGTATTTATAGGGATGGAACGTGGGTCCCATTTCTGAGGTGCCGTTGTAATATTATCTTCTTGTGCTTTGTGCCTATTACGCAGAGGTCTTCGGCATATGCCGCGGCCTGAGCTTGAATACGAAGGGTTATCCTCGCTTCTTCCACGAGCTGATTGACACGTGTATATCTCTTTGGTATTTAATGCGGGTAGATGGATGTATGCTCGTGTCAGACAAGTGTCTCTTTGTATGGTCACATCTGTGTCAGCCAAACTTCCTCTCGGCCGTTGATCTGGGATCTTCCTCGGGATTGGGTGTGTTAACACCCAAGGGGTATTATCTGGTGCTCCTCTGAGCCATCATACCTCTGTGGTCCTCTGTCCCTGATCGTCAGATCTGCTGACCGATGACATCTTCTGATGAGATGCTTGCTATCATGTTTTGATGTCTCGCTTCCTATGCCTTCCACGTGTCTCTTTCTGTACACGTGGTGGATGATGAAAGGTGTACATACAATTAGCCCCTCTTCTTCTAACTTGGGATTATTTTGCAATTTTGAAAAAGAAAGGTAGTCCTACACGTTTCCCACTTTGCATTAACTTCTCCCGTAACTGCTCCTTGGTACGAGGAGCAATTATTGTCTTCTCTAGCTTCATAAATAGGAAAGAGAATGTGAAAAAAAACTTTTATCCTGTTCTTGTTAGTGTTCATTCTCTTCTTGTTTTCTTATTCTTGTTCTTTAGTCATTTATTATCACCGTTCTTGTGATGAATATAGCATTCAATTTTCTGTTTCTTTCTTCTGATTCTTTCGTTTTTGATTGTTACTGCCCCTGTATCTTTTGATATCTCTGATCCTCCTTTCTTCGACTGTTGTTGGTACTTGTCGTCCTCTTCTATACAGGTATGGGGTTTTTCATTAGTTGTTCATCATTGATTTATCTATGTATCTACCCATTTGTCTCCTGCTGCTGTGTTCTTGGTTTTGCGATGAAGATCATACATGTCGAAGCATATATGCTTGCCCCTGCTCTTTGTTACAGCGTCTGTGTATCTGTATCTGAGTATTATCCCTGGAGTCGGATGAGTATTTTTTAGTTCTTACGGTTTTTAATGTTTATCCGGATGAACCATCAATTATGGGTTTTTTTGATCTTTAGTGATCTCCTCGTATTCTTCTCTAAACTGTTTTTGTGTTTCCTTGTAGATATGTATGATCGTCCGCGGGCTCCTTACCAAACCCCGCCGTCTAGTCCGCCACGATCCCCTCCGCGTAGAGATTCTGACAGATCTCCACTTGGGGAAGGCCCTTAAAAGTCTTCGCAATCGGATCCTCTGGGTCATAGGGTTTCATCTTCCTCTGGTGCGAAGATTGTGACTACTAAGAAAGGGGATATGCCGAAGGGTCTTTCTGGATCTAAGTATGCTGTTAACCGCGCCCCTTCTCGTCCTCGTGAAGATTCTAGGAGTACGCAGGCTCCTCCTCGTGATGAATCTAGGAGTACGCGGGCTCCTCCTCCTCGTACTGAAATAGTGGATGCTCCGCCCCTTCGTTCAATGGATCCTCCTTCAGTGCCTCCGCATAAATCTTTGCCGCCTCCTCCCGCGGTTTCTTTCAAAGGGAAGTAATCCAAGGGTACTATGTCGAAAGCTGATCCGTCTACAAATCTTCCTTCTAAAAGGAAAGCTTTGGAATTGGGTCCTACTTCTGATTCCACAGACGAAGAATAAACTGTCCCCGTGATACGCAGCATTTCAGTTGGTAGGAAGAAGGTCACTTTAAAGCATATTGATCTTGAGATGTTCAAGGAAAAACATGAACTTCAAGATTTTGAGGTTCGCTTCTATGCCCCTGACGATGATATCACCTACGAGCTCCTTGCTAATTATCAGTTTGACGAGTTTCATCTGTTGACTACGGTTGGAGCCTTCGAGGCGGGTCTTATGTTTCCCCTATATAAGTCGGGTGACTCCTTTTATTATGACGTGTTGGCTAGTCGCGAAGGATCTTCCACGAACACTCATAATCGTTCCGTGTCACAACTATCTGGGAATTATCTTCGTTCACTGAAGGAATGTTACCTGCGAAGCAAGGGAGATACTATGATGACCTACTATGTTCCAAATCCTGCTGAGAGAGAGTGGTACACTTCTCATAATTTTAACAGTTCTTTTGGGGATTATGTCAACAGCAGAAACCGTAAGCCGTGGAGTGTTAGTCTTCGTAATATTGCTGCTCCCCGTGGTGAAATTCGTCTTTTGAGTGAGGTGAGTGATGCCAAGCTGAAGTATGTTCCCGGTACTGAGGGATCTGCTAAACGGAAACTCTTTCCTGCTCGTGAAAGGATTAATCGTGACCATGATTATGAATTGCATGATACTGTTATTGAGGTAGTTGGTCTTTGGGCTTATGGATGGATTCCGGGTCCACGCGGTTGGCGTCCTTCTGAAAATAGCAAGCCTCGTGAAAATCCTCCTGCTCGTTATGGAGATTTCTGTCCTTGGCGTCCGAATTTCGCGGGCATGATTTTTCCTTATGCTCTTGATGTCGTTGATGGAGATGAGGAGGAGGGTGCTGGTGCTATCCATCCATCAAAGAGTGCTGCTGCTGCCAAGGTATAGTTTCTTTTTATATTATTTATCTTTTTGCCCCTTTTTCCTCGATTGAAATAATTTTGATTTTTGAAGTGAGGGAAAAAATGAGCCTTTGTGGGATGTATACTGGTTTGTAGGTGTCGAAGAAGAAGAAACTTGGACACAAACAATCTTCTACTGCGGTTACCGGTGAGGCTGAGGGTTATGAGGAGGTTACGAGTCCCGTAAACCAAGGGTATGGTGAGGATGAAGAAATGTCCAATGGAGAAGAGCGTACCGACACTTCTCACCCTGATGACGAAGGTGGTAATGGTGAAGAAGAAGTTTCCGCGGGTGGTGATGGTGAGGCTGAAGTTGCCGCGGGTGGTGATGGTGAAGAAGAAGTTGTCGCGGGTGGTGATGGTGAAGAAGAAGTTGCCGCGGGTGGTGATGGTGAGGCTGAGGGTAATATTACCGTCGGTGGTACTGGAGGGAGTGGATCTTCCCCTGTTGGCGATGACATTGTTGGTGTGGGTACTCTGCCCGTAATTTCCCCAGAATTTTCTTTCGGTAGGATATATTCCGCGGGGGAATCCTTTGATGTGACTGCTGCCATGGGTCTTGCCGAGGAATTCTCATTGCTTTACCCAAATGATGATTGGGATGTGCTTGGGGATTTTGGCAAAGAAGGTACCACTGATCAGCAAGCTGAGAACGCAGGTGGTCATGCTGAGGGTGGTAATGTCGAGACTTGCGCGGGTGAGGAGATAACTGCCAAGGGGAAGTCTGTGGTTGAGTCTCCTTCCGAGGATTTCCCTTACTCGCTAATTCCTGAAGGTGAAGATGCCATTTTGGCTTGGCTAAAGAAGAAGAACCTGATGTTCGTCCCTAACCCTGCCCCTGTGGTCACTGGTGAGAAGAATTCCGAAGCTTATACTCGTCGAATGATGCAATGGTCTTCTGAAGCTCGCGTTGCTGAGATGTGGGAGAAGAATCTTAGAGCTTCGGAAGCTAACCTAGTGGTTGACCCTCCCTCCTCTGTTGCTGATATGATGTCCATAGATGATGGGTACCAGTACGGTTATCCCCAGCAGCGTGTTTTAGAGGTAAATCCTTGTACTCTTTTTATGATATCCGCGCATTGTGTTCTTCGTGATATCTGATCCCTTTGGTATAATAATGTTTGTTGTTTGTGACGTAGATGATGAGGAGCGAACATTGTAACCATGTTCTATACCAATTCTTCAAAGAAAAGTCTTTAAAGTTGGAGGCCAAGCTTCGTCATAGAGAAGAGGAACTGTCTGCGATTGAAGTGGAAATAAATGAACTGAGGGGCCGTCTGAAGGAAAAAGAACAGCTGGGTAACACTGAGGAGAGTTTTCATTTAGAAATTGCTATAGTCCGCAACGAATTTGAGCAGACTCGTAGAAGTGTCTCGTCCTTCACAGGTTCGTATTTTACGGATTTTTCACTCCTTGTGATTCCCTATCTGTATTTTGGTGTTCTGTCTGAGTCTCCCCACCCTATCTTCAGTGGGTGGAGTCCCCGTGTTTATATGGCTTCGGAAAGAAAGGGAACGACAAAAATACCGTATTGCAGAGTTGGTGGGTAAGTTGAAGAGCGAAGCCGTAAAGTGGAATGCTCGTGCTGATGAGCACAACGCCTTAACAGCTGAGTGGCGTGACAAGCGAACACTGATGGTTGATATGCAAAATAAGTACAATCATGACCGTTGTTTGTTTAATGGTACGCTGCTATGGACGCGTGACAACCTGCGTGATGCTCGAGATAATGCTTCAGACTTAGAGGCTAGAGTGCGCTTTTTAGAAGGAGAGTTACAACAGGCTCGTTCTTTCTTAGGCCCCGGGGTTAGGGATAGTATGTTGCGTCTTTCCGAGGAAAGAGATAATGCTAGGGCCGAGGTTGGTGCTCTTAGTAAAGCCCTAGCAGCGTCTCGAGCGGATGTTGCTTGCCAAGTGGAGTCTGAAAGAGATATTGAGGTGAATGTGTATCGACTCCATAAAAGGATGGGGGAGGTGAATGACTAAGTCAACCATCTTCGTTACTTGGATTCGATGAAGCATGTAGATTTAGACGCGAGTCAATTTTCTCTTACGAACCTTCAAACAGATTATAAGAAACTATCCACCGAATATGGCTTTCTTGATGAGGCTCGGGACGCAGTTGTCAATGAGTATGAAGAGGCTTCGGCTAATGTCGAAGGTATAACCTCGTTTTATCGAGTGTGATTCTGTTATTTCTTCGTTTTAACCCCTTGGTATTTCTTGTTTTCAGCACTCGAGGGACAGCTTCACGCAGCAAATGATGAGCTTGAAAAGACTCAATCTGCCTTAGTGCAGCAGGAAGAACAAGCCAACTATTTCAAAGGGTTGGCCGTGTCTCGTGAGGAAGCAGCGGAGATTGCCTTCAAAGAGGCGGAACGCCTATCTGTATTGCTGTCTCAGGCCAACCAGCGGACCGCTGTTATCACTTATAAGGCTCGATGTCAGTTGGCTGAAGAGACCAACAAGGTCCTGGATAAGATTGAACTTGGTCTTAAAGTCGAACATGGTCTTGTCAAGAATTATCCGCGCCGTCCCTTTCCCGCGCCTTTGCCTGGTTCTTCTGGGCCCTCTTCAGGTGGTAGCGTACCTTCATCTCGCAGAGACAACCCCGTTGATGGAGCTGTATCGTCCAAGTAGATTTATTTTATTAGTCATAGAAAGTTGATCCTCGTTGATTATATAATTTCGGATCATTTTTTGATGTGTTTCCTGCTTTATCTTATTTGCTGAATCTTGTAATCAACTCTTTATGAAATGGATCATCCTTTTGGCGTACCTGCGTTATCAATTCATCTTTTTATTTTAAAGTATTGTGAAGTGTTAAACTAGAAATAACTTGTTTTGTAAAAAGTTGAGAGTGTTTGAGTGCGACACCGAAGGTAAATACCTTCGTGATCGTCTTGAGACCTGTCACCCCGCTGGCGAATCCTGGGCCAGAGGATTCCCAAATGGTGGGGGCTGAGGCAGCGTTCTAGGATATGGAATGCTTATTTGAAAATATTTACATGCACCCATTCCGTCGACCCGCTGCATTAAAATTGGTTGGGTATATCTTTATGCTGGGTGCCTTCCCCCTGGTCTTACACTCATAGACACTGATAGGGGAGCCCTGAGAGATTGTAGATTAATTACTTTCCCCAATATTGTTAATATATAATGTAATGTACATGCGTTCATCTAGCGGGACTTTTGACCATTTCGTTTACTTGAAGATTTCCCAAAAAGTTTGTTTGATTGATAGGTTGAGGCCTGCTACTCCTCGTCCAGAGATAGAAACATGTAAAGCGGTTACGCTGCATTATTCTTCTGGTATTCTCCACGCAGATGCAAAGCTGTGCTGCTCCTATGGGTAGTACGGTTTGAGCCATTTAGCATTCCAAGGGTGCTGGAGGACCTCGCTTTTCAGATTGCGAAGATAGTAGGAACCGTTTCCCGCAATGTCGTGTATTATAAAAGGTCCTCCCCATGTAGGTGCTAACTTTCGCCATTTCTTCTCTCGTTGATACTGCGGGATTGTTCTTAGCACATACTGCCCCTTTACAAAATTTCGAAGCTTAACCTTTTTGTTGTACTCCCTCGCTAGTCTCCGTTGATAATTTCCCATCTTCAGCAATGATGCTTCCCTCCTTCCTTCCAGGTCGTCCAGTCTCTCTAACATCATGTATGTTGTGAGATTTTTCTCCCATGCTTCGGTCTTTGTGGTTGGCATGATGATCTCTGTTGGGATGACTGCTTCAGCTCCATAAGTGAGGAGAAATGGGGACTCCCCCGTGGCAGATCTTCGTGTTGTCATGTATGCCCATAATACATTGTGTAGCTGTTCACACCATCGCCCCTTGTGTTCATCTAATTGCTTTTTGAGGATAAGGGCGAGGGTCTTGCTGGTAGCTTCCGCCTGTCCGTTGATTTGAGGGTATATGGGGGTGGACTTGTTTTTCCTTATTTTGAAAGTGTCGAAGAACATGTCTATGTTTTTCCCCTGTAATTGTTTACCATTATCGGACACGATTTCCGCTGGTATGCCGAACCTGCAAATAATGTTTTGGAATATGAAAGTAAACACGTCCACGTCTCTGATCCTGGCTAAGGCTTTGGCTTCCACCCATTTACTGAAGTAGTCTGTGGCTACTATCAAAAATCGCCTTTTCCCTGATCCTTCGATGAAAGGCCCAACGATGTATATGCCCCATTTTGCGAATGCCCACGAACTATCCACAGAATTCAACGTTGTTGCTGGTGCATGTATTTTTTTGGCGAAACGCTGACATTCTTCACATCGTCGGGACATTCTTGCGGCATCTTGTATCATTTTGGGCCAGTAATATCCTTGCATTTTTGCTTTGTCGGCTAGTGATCTCATGCCGCTATGATTTCCTGCGTCACCATAATGGATGTCGTTTATAATTCGATGCCCCTCTTTCCTGGATAAGCAACGTAGTAACGGTCCGAGGAAAGATTTATTGTACAGGATTCCATCCCGAAGATCATATCTTCCTACTTTGGAGAGTATTTTCCTGATTTATTTGTGATCCGTGGGTAAGGTTCCATCCTTGAGAAACGCATGGATCATCATTCTCCAATCATCTTCGTTGCTGAAATCTTCGTCTTGATTTGCTCTTGACAGGATATCTTCTTCGTCAAAATCGTCACGGATGTCTTCTCCCACCTGAACTTCGATATTTTCTTCCACTGTATATTTATTTGTAGCAAAGAAAAATTGTATTGCAATCGAGGGCTCGTATACCCTTGTTATTTTGATAGCTTCGATACTCTTGTCCTTCAGCATGGATGATATATATGCTAGGGCATCCGCGTGCCTGAGATCCCTTCTGCATAAGTGCCGGAACTTGATGTTCGGAATTTGATGCCAATGTTTGGACCAAGGCCATGTAAGCTGAGAGGGTGTCGTCGTACACATTGTATTCGATCCTTATTTGTCGTATGACAAGCTGTGAATCACTTGTCAGTCTTACATCAGTTACCCCCATCTCTATTATTAAGCGGAGGGCATGTACGACTGCCTCGTATTCGACGATGTTATTAGTATGCTCTTTGAATTCTAACCTGAGTGCCTGTACGATTCTTTCTCCAGTTGGGGTGGTGATGACAATGCCTATTCCTGCCCCTTCCTTATTTTTGGAACCATCAACGAAGACTTCCCATTGTCTTTGACTCGCGGGTTCGAGGACATCAACTGGATCCTTGCTTTCTTCGTCGGCTTCTGGTATTCCCCTAATCTCTTCGTCGTTGTCCAGGGGGAGGTCTGCTAAGAAATCCGCCAAAACTTGGGATTTTTGGGAATGTTGAATTTCATGAATGATGTTGAATTGGTCTAGGTGGGTGTTCCACTTGGCTATTTTACCTACTTTTCTCGCGCTTTTGAGGATTGATTCCAGTGGTGCTTTGCATGGGACGCGGATGAAGTGAGTTAGGAAATAGGTTCTCAGCTTTTGAGTAGCCCATACCAATGCCAGGAGGAGTTGTTCGATCTTCGTGTAATTTCTTTCCGCAGAATTGAGGGTCTTACTGACATAATAGACAGGCTGTTCTATCTTCGTATTGGTTTTGACCAACACTGCGCTAACTGCATCTTCTGTTGCTGCTATGTAAAATGCCAAAACCTCATCAGGGTCAGGCTTCTGCAGGATTGGAATTGAAGCCAGGTGTTCCTTGATTCTTTGGAAAGCTTCTTCGCATTCTGCGGTCCATTCAAACTTACTCCCTTTTTTGAGAATATTGAAAAAATGTTTGCATTTGTCCGAGGATCGGGCAATAAATCTGCCCAAGGCTGCTATGGACCCATTGAGCTTCTGCACTTCTTTTAAATTCTTCGGAGATGGCATTTCTACTATGGTCTGAATCTTCGCTGGGTCTACCTCAATGCCCCTTTTTGTTACCAGATACCCGAGGAATTTCCCTGAGGTGACACCGAAAGTGCATTTTTCTGGATTTACTTTCATGTGATGTCTCCTCATTGCTTCGAAAATATCTCTCATGTACCGGTGGTGATCTTTGCGCAGCTTACTTTTGACGAGCATTTTATCAACGTAGACTTCTAGGGTACTACCAATCCACGGCCTGAAGATAGCGTCGACCATTCTTTGGTACGTTGCCCCCGCGTTTCGAAGTCCAAAGGGAATTCTAGTGTAGAAATAAAGGCCATGAGGGGTGTAGAATGTTGTGTGTAGTTGATCTTCTTCTTCCAGGGATACTTGGTTGTAACCAAAATATTCATCCATGAATGACAGCTCTTCGTATCCTTCCACTGCTTCAACCAGCTGACCTATGCTTGGCAGGGGATAGCTGTCCTTTGGACATGCCTTGTTGAGGTTAGTAAAGTCGATGCATATCCTAACCCCTCCATTTTTCTTAGGAACGACGACCATGTTGGAGATCCATGTAGAGTATTTGACTTCCTTGATGAAGCCTGCTTCTAGTAGTTTCCGAAGTTCTTTTTCTACTGCCTTATGATACTCTGGTGCAACTTTTCTTATTTTCTGCCTGAAAGGTGGCGTGCCTGGTTTGATGCACAGCTCGTGTTGGATTATTTTCGGATCAATCCCCGGCATATCTCCTAACTTCCAGGCGAATACATCCGCGTATTCTTTAAGTAATTTGGTTAAGGAATCTTCTCTTCTTTCGTCCATTATGGTCCCTACTTTGATCATCTTCGGGTTTTCTTCCGTTCCTATGTTGATTTCTTTTACGGGTTCCACTGGTGTGAACACCGGCTTCGGGTCCCCGAGGACTGGGACGTTCTTTAATTGCTATTTGGTATGTTTCTGTCCTTTGTTGGCTGCTGAAGTACTTGTCTCTGTGTTTAGGACATTATCATCTTTTGTCAAACCCTTCCCTGTGGTTTCCTTGAGGAACAGGTCTATGGACTTTTCTTTCGCAACTTCTTTATTTTTAATCCTTCGGGTTTTTCGCTACTCTTCTTTTTCGTTGTTGATACGATCCTGAGTGGTCTGGCACTCTTGTGCAGAGACCCGATCTCCCTTGATTTCCATCACTCCCTCGGGTGTAGGGAACCTGAGATATTGGTAGTAAGTTGCAACCACTTCCTTGAGTTTATGTACCCACTTTCGTCCAATAATGGCGTTATAGGGGGATGGGGAGTCAACCACGATGAATCGTGTTTCTACTTTCATGGGTCCGTCGTTCACCTGCAACACGATGTCTCCCAATGGCTTTGTGGGCGCTCCATTGAACCCGTAGATGGTGTAATAAGAGGTCATTAGTTGTTCATCATGGAGCTTCATCCGTTTGAATGCGTCGTAGAATAGAGCTTCCCAAGTCTATGAGGATCTTTTTGAGGTTACATCCGGCCACTGGTAGTGTGAGGACCAAGGGATCATTATGGTCTTCCATATCTTCTTCGATATAGTCGATATCGAAGATAATAGGTGCGTCCATCCACTCTTCGTGCTCGTCCACCTCTACGCCATCAATCTTATATAATTCGCAGTGATCTTCGAACTGCTTCCGTAGCCTCTTTCCTATCTGCGCTGTAAGGGAGGGCCCTGCGGCTTCGGAACACGAGATGGTGTTGATTGTGCGGTTTCCCTCTGGAAGTTGGACTTGCTTGGTCCGTTTGGATCTGTCCTCGGTGACCTCCTTTCGTATTTAATGCTTGAGTTCTCCAGTATCAATCAATTTTTGGATCATTATTTTGAGGTTTTTGTATTTATCGGTCTCGTGTCCATTGAAGCAATGATACTCACAGTAATCTTTAGACTTCTCGGTTCTTGGGGGCTGTTTTCCCTTAGACCACGGCCACTCCAAATTTTCCCTTCCTTTGATCTCTCACAAGATCCGAGCGTAGCTAGCATTGAGCTTCGTGTAAACCTGATCTTCGAATTTTCGATCGTCTTTTCGTCGTTCATCCCTTCGTTCCTTCCTATCTTCGTGAGGCCGTTCCACTGAGCTATTTCTTTTGGCCCCGCTGGTTTGTTTTGCGGAATTGGTACGGTGAGACCTCTGCGTGTGTGCCTCGGGTTCTCACGCTGGATTTCTTCAAGACGAGCGTACTTTTCAATAATTATTCGAAGATATCCTTCTGTCTTAGGTACGCTTCCATGAATCTCAACAAATAGTGGACTCATTCGGTCTAATCCCCACTTGTAGCAGTTGATACTTACTACGGGGTCCACACTCCCTATGGCTTGGCAGATCTTGTGCCTGTTGGTGTATTCCCTCATGTTCTCTTTGTAGCCAATTGCCAGAGAAAAAAGTTTATCCATTCCAGTGTTGACAGCTTTGTTGTACATGTATGTCCTCAGGAATTTCTCTGCGAGTTGATCGTAGGAGTTGATGGAATCAGGTGGCAGGTTGTCAAACCGCCAAGACAAAGCCGATCCCTTCAGACTTGATGGGAAATATCTACAGAGGACGGCGACGTTCTGACTCCATCGGGCTAAGATACGGTTATAATACCGTATATGTGCCGCGGGATCACTGGATCCGTCGTAGCATTCAAAAGTTGGGACAGGGCACTTTAACGGAATGGGGGTATTTGCCAGGCGATGAGTTAGGGGGATGGAGTTAGCTTCTTTCATCACCTCTTCAACCCTTCCTCCGCCTTGTATGGATTTTAACTGCCTGATCTCAGTCATCATCTCATCACGCAGCTCCTCCATTGCGCGGTAATATCCCACGTTCTCATGCTCAGTTGAGCGTTTCTTTCTTCGACCTTCGCTGTCATAATAGTCTAACTCTTCGGTGGCATATTCCGGATCGGATGCACTGCTTCCCCTGGCGTCATTTGCTAGGATGATTCTTCGGTCTCGATTAGGCTCTGGTGCTTTAGAATTTGCTTCGTCCAGTTTTTGGCTAGTCCTCGTGCTTTGGGCAATCCTATTTTTCAAGTCTTGGTTCTTCCTATCCAGAAGAGCTATGGCATCTGCGTAGACCTGCTGGCTCTTTTTCAATTCTTCGAGCTCTACCATCAGTCGGTGGGACTGGTTTGATCCCTGATTGGGAGTTCCGGCTTGTACCCCTACGGCCATAGTTCCCCCTTCGTCTACTGGGTGTATTAAGGGTGGCCGAGGATCAGCTTCAATCGCTGGTATCTCCAAGTTTGGTCCCCTCGGTTGAGCTTCCACCCGTGGTACTAAAACCACTGGTATGGTTTGATTCTGACCGTTGGTTGACGACATTCTGAAGATTGGTGGATGTGCGGGCTGATGTGTCATACATTCTGCCACCCCCTCTTTCTGTTGATGGATTTGGCTTGAAACCAAAGTCTTGTTAGCTTCTGTAGCCTGGAGGGCCGCAACAGTCTTCGTGGCTGCTGCTTTGAGAGCCGCGTCTGCAATGGAGTTAGTTTTCATATGTGAGGTGATCTCCGCAACATCCTGCCTTTGAGTAGTTGTTTTAGATTTGTCTCCTTTCTGCTTGCTTCGGGTCATGACCGAGGTAACCCTCGGTGTCTCCTTTGATGAGGATTTGGTTTTTACTGCCTCTAGTATCTTTTCCATTTTTAATCTTTTTCTGCATAGGGGAATAAATAAGGAGAACCAAAGATATCCACGAGGATCGGGTTAGCGCCATTCGTACCCGCAAGACTATTGGAATAGAAGGAAATGATCTTCCCAAGGGCCTTAATAGAAGAGAAATTTAAAGACTTCATCGGTCTAGTTTTTGCAATACAAATCCTCTAATAACCAATCATGGACCTTGTTTTCAGACTACTTTTGAAAAGGAAAACTCTTGAAAAGGAAGATCCGTCGCGAGGACTCATGAATCTGGATTATTAAGTCTTAGTTTGAAATGGTGTTTGTGAAAATGAAGACCATGAACCCAGAATAAAAAATGTTTTGAAAGCACGTTGAACCCAGAATAGGGCACAACCATAATGCGCGTTTTAAGGTGAAATCACAGGATAAGATAAATTTTTTACCGGGACAAATCCCTGTTTCTAGCGCCAAATTGTGAACACATAAATCACGAAGCCATCCACGTGTTCACAAACAATATTCGCATACATCTTAGTTCTAGAATTGTACGTTGTATGCGTAACGGGGATGATTATATCGATTCATCGACTCGAAGCCTTTGGGCTTGTGATTGTCTAGTCGAATATTATCATAAATAATGTTCGTATAAAGAAATAAACCAAGAATCAAGTATAAATATAAAGCATATGAAGTTTAACGCGGAATGTAAGGTGCTGAAATGTAAATGAGACAGATTTACGTGGTTCGGCACTAAGGCCTACATCCACGGGGTTTGGTGTTTCACTATGTACTGAATGGATACAAAGATAGTCGAATGACTTCAGAATATACCTAGGTCTGCGAAAGTAAGGGGATTACTTACTCTTCCTATTTCTCTCTCCTATCTTCTCCTCTAATTGTTCTCCAAAATGGTTCACCCCTCCTCTCTTAGTGGAGAGGGGTATTTATAGGGATGGAACGTGGGTCCCATTTCTGAGGTGCCGTTGTAATATTATCTTCTTGTGCTTTGTGCCTATTACGCAGAGGTCTTCGGCATATGCCGCGGCCTGAGCTTGAATACGAAGGGTTATCCTCGCTTCTTCCACGAGCTGATTGACACGTGTATATCTCTTTGGTATTTAATGCGGGTAGATGGATGTCTGCTAGTGTCAGACAAGTGTCTCTTTGTCTGGTCACATCTGTGTCAGCCAAACTTCCTCTCGGCCGTTGATCTGGGATCTTCCTCGGGATTGGGTGTGTTAACACCCAAGGGGTATTATCTGGTGCTCCTATGACCCATCATACCTATGTGATCCTCTGTCCCTGACCGTCAGATCTGCTGACCGATGGCATCTTCTGATGAGATGCTTGCTATCATGTTTTGATGTCTCGCTTCGCATGCCTTCCACGTGTCTCTTTTTGTACACGTGGTGGATGATGAAAGGTGTACATACAGTTCTGGAAGTTGATATTTAACGGGAAAGCATTCCATTATCCGGAGTCTGGATGTGTGTGTCACTGTTTTAAGTCGGTGCCCCCAAAATACAAACATTCTTAAAATATGCACTTTGGCGAAGCTGTTTTAGTTGGAATCTGTTGAATACGAAGTATCCCAATTTCTAAATATGGTCCTTCCTATGTAGTATATATAGGCAACTCCTCTTAGATTTCCGAGTCTCTTCTAAGTTAGTTGTAACCCTCGGCGGGACACATAAAATCAGAATTTTATTTATGTTCCAGACGCAAATTTTGTTTTGCATCTCTTTTCAATGGTGGTACTCGAATCCCGTGCGGAAGGTACAAATTTTGTGCCAATCTCAAGTGTTACCTTTCCCACAGCTGAAAAATCTACTGAAGAAGATGAGGAGTGTCGTAGAAAAAGTCAGGCAATAATCTCTCAGTGGTTAAAGAGAACAACTGCCAGGAGATTGTTGGATGTGGGTAAGTCTAGTACAGCAAGTACTTCTGACGAGAATATAAAGGAACAAACAAGCTTCAGGATTTCTTCTTTTCCTTTTGTTACCCTGGAACTGGTGATGCATGAAGAGCAATGAGTTACCAAGTTAAATGGCCTCGCAATCCTGCCCAAGGTAGGAGGAGATGAAACCATTCATGGTACGCTTGAGGCACATTTAAACGGGTTCATATACACAACCTCTGGTATTCATATGGTTTTCATGCATAGAAATATAGGCGAGTATTTCATGCAACTTGGGGACAAGATGATGCCACCTCTCTTGCAATTCCGCTTGAAGCACCCCATCATGGTGGGGACGAAAGAGACAAAGGATATCCAATTCCAATTGGTGCCAACCCCTCTGGGACAGGTTAGATCTGACAAGGATTCAGAGAAACACGAGCAATTCAGGGATAGAAGACGCAATGACGATTTAAAGAATTTTGTCGACAAAGCTCAAGAAGTTCAGAAGACTTGCCGGAGTATGGCTTATCATCCTATAAATTTTCAAGCACTCGAAGAGTGCGAGTTTTATGGTGCTTTTCCCACGGGTGCATCAACCATCTTTACGGTGACAAATTTTTCCCTAGTTGTGGTTGAAGAGACACCTTTCGTTGTGATCCCATTAATAGAAGACATTGAGATTGTTAACCTGGCGCAGCTTGAAATTGGAAAAATTTATATGACAGTCGTATTTGAATATTTCAAGCGTGATGTGCTTGAAATTCACTCAATTCCCTTGGAATTTCTCACTCGCATAAAACATCGTCTGAACTTTGCGTTTGTGAAGTACTATGTTAACAATAAAAGCCTAAACTGGAATTCCATAGTGAAAGAAATCACAGAGTTCCCTAAGAAGTTCATAGATTCCGGTGGATGAGATTCCTTAGGTCTCGAGGATAGTCTTGCTTTGGCCTACTATACGAGTACCTATCAGGAACAATTAAAAGAAGATGCCGAACTTGAGAAATACAAAAATGTTATTTTTTAATATTTAATTATTTTTAAAAACGTTTATTTTTCACTTTTAGAATTTTTAGTTTTAGAAAGTTTAGGAATACGGGGTTTTCCTTCAAAGAGACAAGTCTACTGTAATTTTACACGCATTGAATGAAAACATAAATTCTTATAATTTTTTTTTAACGATCAAAGAAAATAGATTAAAAGGCACACACAAGTCGTGTGCGGGGGAATACAATTGGCAACGAGCGAAATAGCAACAAAACAGAAACAAAGCTAAAGAAAAGTTGCAAACCGCAATAAAGAACACAACCTATTGACACAACTATAAAGACCATTGCCTATTAACAACTAACATATTTGTCAACATCTTTTATAATTAACCCATCGTAATTTTTTTCGAAATTGCTAAACATTTCATCACGATTAGTCTTTAGCGATGGAAATTCTAAGCCACATAGAGAACTTTATTTGCCGAAACTTTTTAGTAGGAAGTTTTTTCTTTTTTAAGCTTGAAAGAGTACCATTTGGAAACATACCTGTAACTTTGGATTTGATACTCAATTTCATACCAATTCCTATCATTGTCTTGGACGAAAACATAAATTGAACTCATTTATATTCGTTGTTTGGTTGTTTATGAAAACATTTGAAAAAACATACCATATCTCCATCTAATTATCTCAACTGATCAATAAGGTATGTATTAGTAGGGATTGCGCGTGTTCTAGGTCAATTACAATTTTTATTTTTTTCCGAAGCATTTCGTCTTATATATGATCGGAGCATTTCGTATGTAATGTGGTCATTTCTGTGACTGGCCAATATGTCATGTAAATTAAGATTTTCTCTAACTAGTCATTTCTAGCACCACCAATAAGCATTGTTTCTCTTATAATGTAAGATGATGGTTTTTTTCTATTTTCTCTCGGATGATAGATGTTAACAAAAATTTGCTGCAGAATAACGCAGTCTCAGTAGTTGTTTTGATACGGATTCAGCTCGATCTATTAGCATTTTGCATTTTTTTTTGGTATGCAAAAAAGGAAAACAGAAAAAAAACTAAATGTGAACTATACATTCCAGAGAGTATTGATGTTAGCTGGGAAAATAGAGTTCGTCCACTTATCTTGGAATTTGTGAGAGAATGCATAGGCAGCAAGGGAGTGAGCTGTCGTATTGGCCAGTTTTGGCACAAAAGTAAATGCACTATCAGTGAAATTTCCTAAAAGTCTTTTAATGTCATCTATGAGATTCAAAATTATCCAAGGAGTAGACCTAGCAGTACCATTCAAGCAGTTCACCACAGTTTCACTGTCTCCTTCAATAATGATCGACCGAAGTGTCATCTCGGTTGCTAGTTCAGCTGCTAGATGAAAGCCATCAGCTTCAGCGAAGAAAACACTGTCAGAGATACCCAGTCTAGTAGCAGCACCAATAAAATCTCCTTTACTGTTCCCTGCAACTGTTGCACAAGCATATGAGCCGTTTCTCCAAGCTGCATCAACATTTATCTTTATGCAAGCATTAAGGGAAGGAGACCATGTAACTGTTATCATCTCATTCACCCTGCTGGAATTTTCAGCAGTATCATTATAGGAAATGGGATTAGATTGATCAAGAAACAAAGAAAGTTACAGACACATCATTTATATAGACTGACATAAGCTGAGATATGACAACTAAGAGGACAGCTAAGATACAGCTAAGAATACATCTGACCACACAATATGTGACACATGTCATAATGTTACAGGATAGATATATAACAGAAGTAACTGTCTCTAACACTCCCCCACAAATGATGCTCTGTCACTTCTCAAACTGTTCACTAACATAGTGCATCATTTGGCCTTGTAGCCTGAAGCACAGATCCTTTGGCAAGCCTTTTGTAAACTGATCAGCAATTGATGAAGAGTAGGGACATATTGAACCTGTACAAAGCCTTCAGCTACCAAATCTCTAACTGTATGAAAATCCACTTCAATGTGTTTGGTTCTAGCATGGAACACTGGATTTGCTTCAAGACTTCTGGCTCCAAGATTGTCAAAGTATAAAGTACATGGAGTAATAACTTTAAATCCCAACTCATTTAACACATAAAAGACCCATTGAACTTCAGTGGCAGCAACTCCTAAGGCCTTATATTCTGCTTCAGTACTAGACCTAGAGACAGTAGGTTGCTTTTTAGAAGACCAAGCAACTAAATTTGGTTCCATAAAAACACAATATCAGCGGTGGATTTCCTGGTGTCTGGACAGCCATCCCAGTTACTGTAAGCAGAGAGGATTGAACAATCTCCCTGTTGAAATTTGATACCAGAACCCAAAGACCCTTTCACATATCTCAATATTCTCTTGGCCAACTGCAAATGAACATCAGTTGGTTGATGCATAAATTGTGACACATAGTTGACTGCAAAAATCAAGTCAGGTCTTGACATAGTAAGATACTGAAGACCCCCAACTAGAGACCTGTAACTAGCAGCATCAGATAGAAGTGTGCCATCACATAAAAAAACTCTCTTGCCTGGATCCACTGGAGTTTTACAAGGCTTGCACTCCAGCATATCATCTTTTTTTAAAAGCTCCAGAGAGTACTTATTTTGTGTCAGTAAGAGAGTATGAGTAGCAGAATTCCAAGTTGCTTCAATGCCCAAAAAATAGTTCAATGATCCCAAATCTTTCATATCAAACTCAGCTTGTAAGACTTGAATAAACTTTTTGATTTGAATATCAGCCACACCTACCAGAATTATATCATCCATATATACCAGAAGTACCATCTTCAAACTATCTTCAAGAAAATAAAACATGGAATTATCATTAACAGATTGAATGAAGCCTTGTTTTAACATGAAGGTACTAAATCTGGCAAACCATGCTGTTGGGGCCTGTTTAAGTCCATAGAGAGATCTTTTAACTTACACACATAATATGGATGGTCTGGATTCACAAATACAGGTGGTTTTTTCATGTACACATCCTCTGAAAGAAAACCATGAAGAAAAGCATTGGATACATCCAATTTCCTCATGAACCAACCATTACTCACAACCAAACTGAGAACACATCTAACAGTAGCAAATTTCACAACAAGACTAAAGGTCTCTTCATAATCAATTCCATCAATTTGCCTATATCCTTGAGCTACTAATCTAGACTTGAGCTTATCCAAAGTGCCATCAGCTTTTAGTTTAACCTTATATACCCATTTACAACCCAATACATTCATACCAGTAACAAAGGGAACTTCCTCATAAGTGTCATTACAAATTAATGCTTCATGTTCAGATTTCATAGATTTAACCCATCTTGGATCCTTCATTGCTTGAGAAAAAGATTTGGGTTCAACCAAAGAATCAACAAGAGCAGTGAAACCGGTTGGGATTGGATGTTTTAGATCAAATCTGTGAATCCAGGCCACCCATTTATCATCTAATCCTTTCTTCTTACTAATACCGGATTTAGATCTTGTATGCATAAAAGTAGAAGGAGAATTAGAGAGTACATGTACTGATGAAGGAGATGAAGTATCTGAAGAAACAAGTAAAGTAGAATCAGCAGTTGAAGTAGCAGGTGGCAGGGCAGGAAGAAGTGAAGTATCAAAACCAGTAGCTGTAGTTGTTGAAGAAGTATTCTTGCTAACAAAAGGAAAGAAACTCTCATTGAACTTAACATGAGTAGTAGTATAAACTCTATGAGTAGTGTAATCAAAGCATCTATATCCTTTATGGAAAGGACTGTAACCAACGAAAACACAAATAACAGATTTTGGACTCAACTTATCCTTCCTATAAGGATTCAAATTTGGGATACATAAACATCCAAAAATTCTTAAAAATGAGTAATCTGGAAGCTTGTTGAATAATACTTCATATGGACACTTATAATTCAACAACTTAGTAGGAGTCCTGTTGACCAAAAATGTTGCACTGAGAAAGGCATCAAACCAGAAGGACTTGGGCATAGAAGCATGAATCACAAGAGTGTTTCCTATTTCAGTTATATGCCTATGTTTTCTTTCAGCAGCTCCATTCTGCTGGTGCAATTGAGGACAAGAAATTCTAATAGAAATGACATTTGTATTAAGAAATTCTCTAAACAATACCCTTGTCAATTCTAAGGATCCATCACACTGAAATTCTTTGATCTTAGTACTTAAAAGATTTTCCATTAAATTCTTGAATAAAATGAAACAATACAAACTGTCTGACATCAACTTTATTGAATAAATCCAGTGAAACTTACTGTAATCATCTAAAAACAGAATGTAATATCTATATTCCAAAGTGTAAGAAACAGGTGAAGCACCCCAGATATCATAGTGAACTAGGGCTAAAAGGACAAGTTGAAGTAGACAGAGTACTAGCAAAAGGTAAACAAAAACTTTTACCCAGATGACAAGAGGTACACACAGACTCAAAAGGACTATTTGTGAGTTGTATAGTTGATGAAGAAGATAATTTCTTGACAATCTTGGAAGAAGGATGACCAAGCATGTGATTCCAAACAACAGGAGAAGCCAAAATAGCAGCAGCAGTGTGATGAGAAGATATCAAAGCAAAAGTCTTGAGAGTATACAAATTGTTTTGCATAAGTCCTTGAGCCAGAATCTGCTTAGTCTGTAGAGATTTGATGTGATAACCCCAAGGAAAGAATTCAAAATAAACTTGATTATCAATAATAAATTTTGTTATAGATAAAAGATTGTGCTTAATGGAAGGCACAAATAGCACATTATGCAAATCAAAAGAACTAGTCTGAATAGCAGAAGAAGGAGAAGAAGTAGTTAATTTACTAGAGCCTGTCAATGTAATAGGAATGAGCTTACCATCCCCTAACATAACCTGATTTGCACCCTCATATTCTTCAGCATCATCAGGAATACCAGAATCATTTGTCATATGCCTAGTTTCTCCAGAGTCTGGGATCCAAATAGGACCAGTAGGACTAACACTCCACTGGACACCAGTAGTAAAGAAAGCATTTTGAGTTGCCATATTATGTTGCTCAGTAAGATGCCAGGTATTTGACGAAGTAGAATCTCCTTGGGACATTTCAACCCCAGCAAAAGCTTTATGACTAGGACCTGCAGCTTTATTACTAGGACGTGCAGAGTATCTTGGTGGAGACCTTGGTGGATGTTCCACTGCAACATACCTATATTTATACCTATCTGCAAAATGGCCTAGCTGATTACAAATCTGACAAGGAATTGCATTGTAGTCCAACTGCTGGTGAATATGGGGATTAAATTCTCCCTTCTTGAAAGTAAAACCAGGACCAGGACTTGGTGAACTCATCTTTGGAGGATAAACAGATTTCTTGGGAGTAAAATCATGTGCTTTATACTTCTTGAAAAAGAAAGCATAATTTGTTGGATCTTTAGTCAAGAATGAAGACGATTCATCATCTTGATCTTTCATCCAATGCTCATGTATAACTAGTCTAGATCGTAATTCAGAGAACGAAAGAGGTGTTTCTCAATTTGAATAGTAATAACAAAGTGAGAGTACTTACTGAAAAAGTGGGGGTCTAACAACACCACCCAATATTTCGATTAGCAATCTGTATGGACTAACTCCGAAATACTTTGCTAGAGAATCAACTAGACAGTTAGACTAAATCTAGATAAAAACATCTCAAGGAGTTAATATCTCTCTCTTGATTTGATTTTTACTCAAGCTAAAAACAATAACGAGTCTTTATCAAATACAAGGAATACTTGGACGGTACCAAAGACCAATGTCCAAGGATCAGTCAATATCAATGAACAACCAAAGGTTGGAGTTCCAATTGATGATCACGAACGCACAACCTGTATTATTTCAATTATATAAAATATTATGCGGAAAAGAAATAACACAGACACCAGAATTTTTTTAACGAGGAAACCGCAAATGCAGAAAAAACCGGGGACCTAGTCCAGATTGAATACACACTGTATTAAGCCGCTACAGACACTAGCCTACTGCAAACTAACTTCGGACTAGACTATAGTTGAACCCCAATCAGTCTCCCACCGATCCAAGGTACAGTTGTACTCCTACGCCTCTAATCCCAGCAGGATACTGCGCACTTGATTCCCTTAGATGATCTCACCCACAACCAAGAGTTGTTGTAACCTAAAATCATAGACTTGATAATAAACAGATCTGTCTCACATAGAAAAGTTTATAAGAGGATAAATCTGTCTCCCACAGATAAACCCTAGGTTTTGTTCTGTCTTTAGATATAAAATCAAGGTAACATGAACCATTTGATAATCCGGTCTTATATTCCCGAAGAACATCCTAGATTAATCCTTCATGACTACACAAGCGGATTGTCGAGGAATCACAAACAGTGAGATGAAGATGTTTGTGACTTCTTTATCTTGCCTATCGGAGAACTCTCACGATCTCAAGTCAATTAATCGATTATACTCGTATGATACAAGATGCAAGATCAGATCACACAACTACGATAAAGTAGTATCGGTCTGGCTTCACAATCCCAATGAAGTCTTTAAGTCGTTAACCTGATTTTAGAGAAGAAAATCAAAGGTTAATGGAGATCGACTCTAGCGGGCGCACTAGTAGCAGACAGACGTGTGGGGATTATTTTTGCACAATGCTAGATGTCTCCTTTATATAGCCTTCAAATAAGGGTTTTGCCTAGGGCTGCACAAGACCCACCCACAATACCCAAACCCACCCGTACCCGCTAAATCCGTGGGTTTTTAATCCATACCCGCCCGTTGTGGGTGCGGGGTTGGTTATGAAAAAAAAAACCCGCTGTCTATGGGTGCGAGGTTGGTTTAAGCTAATACCCGCCCATACCCGCCCAAAAAACCCGCAGATTATATACCATTAAATAAAACTAATCCTAGTCGTCCATTATGAAACCCTAATACTAGTAGATAGGATAACTGATAACCCTCATTCACTTTCTACACTCTTCTCTCTGTTCGGCCTCTCCTCTTCTTCCTCCTCAGTTCTTCTTCTTCACCTACGAACGACAATTACCAGAAATCTTCACCAGAAATCGACAACAACAACTTCGAATCTTCACCAGAAATCGACAACAATCGAAAAATCAACAGATTCAACACTTAATCTTCATCTGTGAACTTTCTAGATATGAATATTTTGGGGGTTTTAGTTTTTTTTTTCTCACTTAATCAAGGAGAATAGAAGTTACTCTAAATACTTGAATATAAAGCGGGTTTACACCCGTTTAAACCCATACCCGCCCAACCCGTAGCGGGCGGGTAACAAAACCCGCCCGCTGTGTGTGGGTGCGGGGTTGGTTATGAAAAAAAAACCCGCAGTCTGTGGGTGCGAGGTTGGTTTTAGCTTATACCCGCCCATACCCGCCCACGTGCATCCCTAGTTTTGCCTTATTTACAAAGCAATCCTTATTCACCGTTAGATGAAAACCTGATTTAGATTCAAGCTAATATTTCTCAACCGTTAGATCGAAAACTTAGCTTGTCACACACACTCGGGTAGACTATACTGGGTTCGTGAAAACCATGCCCAAACATGTATGTGTGTGTTGGTTCAATATAGTAACCCAAAAGTTTAACCATATGAGCATTTCATATTAACCTTGTTCTTCTTCACAATAGCTAGTTCAATTGACTCAAATGAACTAGTTAAAGAGTTGTTCAATTTCTATGAGATCTTATGTAACTACACAAGACACAATTGAAACAAAGATGATTCGATTCGATTGAATCGGCTCATGAATATTATAGACACGGTTTGCATAAAGCATTCCTTAGTAATTTAATATTTCATGTTCAGAGCACATCTTTAGATCATAACCTCTTAAGTTCACAAACAAGTTCGCGGACTTAGCACACAAACGAGTTTTGGAAAATTCCAGCAGAAATTCTCGGCCGAGAACTTCGGACAGTTCGCAGACTTGGCAAGCCAATTCCACAATCCTCCCGATTTCTCTTGATCAACAAATTTCGAAAACTTCGGTTCAAGGAATACATGGTTATGTAATCTAAACTCTCATTTCAATCATTGAGACATTCTCAGAGGACGCTATGTAGCCGTTATTCACAGACCGATTCACGTCAGTGCAATTCTCAAAGTGATTGAAAATTTTCATGACTTTCGTCACTAGGTGAACATAAACTTGATCAAAACGAAACGCTTTACCAACACACGATTTCGAGATAAAAGATAAGCAATGAATGCTCAGCTCGAAATATCAAATGTGTATGATCTAGTCTATATAGCATACGACTTTTGTCTCATAAGAAGTAGGAGATAGACGAGATAGACTTTTGAGTGATAGATAAGTTCAAGCCTCCACATACCTTTTTGTTGATGAAGTACCATGGTTCCTTGTATAGATCTTCGTCTTTGTTTAATGAATCGCCATGAAGTCCTTGAGCTCAACTACACTTTTCTATCCTAGTCCGAGACTTAGCCATGTAGGCTAGAAATCAAGACTTATAGTTTTGATCACTAACATTGACAAACATGCTTGAGATAGCAATGCATGCGAGGTTGACCGAGCTATGCTCTAACACTTACGACTTAATCCAGACAGAGCATACATAATAAGATCGGAATCCGGCACCGGTTCACCAATTTCAGCCAGCGAATCAGAAATCGACTTAATTTGATGTAGAAAATCAAAGATAGTAGAATTACTTTTCCGAATTGAATGTAGTTGCGATCTCAACATGTTCTTTCTAGCAAAGAACTTATCACTGAAAATCTTAGCAAGATGAGTCCATTTTTCTCTAACAGAAGCTTTTCCCAGCAATTCAGTGGCTAATGAAGGAACAATAGTAGCACTGATGCAAGAACCAACAAAGTGATCTAAAGATCTCTAATCTGCAAATTTTGGATTTACCATTGAAACATTATTTTGAATCAAAAATGGAAACTCAGAAGGTATAGATCCATCAACAAAACCGAACAAGTTAGTACTGATCAATATCGAGGAGAGTTGATCTTTCCAAACCAAAAAATTTGATCCATCTAGCTTTGTAGACACAAAGTTAGAGATATTAGGAAAAGGTAACAGATTAACATGAAAATTGGATTGAGGAACATTATAAAACGAAGAATGTTGAAATGGTGGTGGTGGTGGTGGTGGTGGTGGAGGATTCAGAGATGACGATTGCGGAAGAACTGGTGGTGGGAGACCGGATTGATTATTCATCGAAGATGAAGCTTGATTGATATTCATCGAAGATGAAGCTTGATTTGTATTGTTGGTGGTGTTGTTGATGTTAGTGTTGTTGTTGTTGTTGGTTGAAGAATTCATCGAATTTAAGGTTTTTCGCACCATTAATGGTGGTTCTGAGTTTGGGTTTTGATTTTAGGGTTAAGAGGATTGATTGGTATCTGATACCATGTAGGAAATGGGATTAGATTGATCAAGAAACTAAGAAATTTACAGACACAACATTTATACAGACTAACATAAGCTGAGACATGACAGCTAAGATGACATCTAAGATACAATTAAGAATACACCTGACCACACAATATGTGACACATGTCACAATGTTACAGGACAGATGTATAACAGAAGTAATTGTCTCTAACAATCATCCATCTGAAAATTGTAATAGAGGTTGAACCAGCAATACGCTAATTTGAGAATCCCTGTTACAATAATAGTTTTGTTCTCAAAAACTTTAGAGTTCCGAGCTTCCCATATAGCCCATAGAATTGACAATCCTAGCGCAGCTGAGTATTCATTATCACCATTCTAAAACCAACTTGTGTTATCGTTCAGCCGTAATTGTGTTTTCCATTGGGATTTTTCTGATTTATTATGCAAACGAAAGAACAAAGTTTTCCATTATCTGGACCATGCCGTTTGCACTTGGGAGAAGCTGTTTTGGTTGGGCTGTTGAATGCGAAGTAGCCCAATTCCTGAATGTGGCCCTTTCCCTGTAGTATATATAGGCAACTCCTCTTAGCTTTCACGGTTTCTTCCAAGTTGTAAGTTGTAACCCTCGACGAGAAACATAAAATCTTTCTGTTCCAGACGCAGATTTTGTTTTGCATCTCTTTTCAATGGTAGTTATAGAATCCCGGAAGGAAGGTACAAATTTCGTGCCCATCTCAAGTGTCAGCTTCACCTTTCCCACAGTTGAGAAATCTACTGAAGAAGATGAGGAGGAGCACCATAGGAAAAGTCAGGCAAGACTCGCTCAGCGGTTTAAGATAAGAACTGCCAGGATATTGTTGGTTGCGAATCTGTCTAATACAACAAGTACTTCTGACGAGAATATAAAGGAACAAACAAGCTTCAAGATTTCTTCTTCTCCTTATGTTCCCTTAGAGCTGGTGATGCATGAAGAGCAATTGGTTACCAAGTTAACTGGCCTCGCAATCCTTCCCAAGGTAAGTGTAGGTGTAAATAATCCACAGGTCCATGTGGAGCAATCCTAGGTAGTGAAGCATCGATAACAGACAAAGTGCGAAGCACCAAATCATCAAGAATACCAGAATCATTTGTCATATGCCCAGTTTCTCCAGAGTCTGGGATCCAAATAGGACCAGTAGGACTAACACTCCATTGGCCACCAGTAGTAGAGAAAGCATTTTGAGTTGCCATATTATGTTGCTCAGTAAGATGCCAGGGATTTGATGAAGTAGAATCTCCTTGAGATATTTCAACCCAAGCAAAGGCTTTATGACTAGGACCTGCAGCTTTGTTACTAGGACGTGCAAAGTATCTTGGTGGAGACCTTGGTGGATGTGCCACTGCAACATACCTATATTTATACCTATATGCAAAATGGCCTAGCTGACTACAAATCTGACAAGGAATTACATTGTAGTCCAATTGCTAATGAATGCGGGGATTAAATTCTCACTTCTTGAAAGTAAAACCAGGACCAGGACTTGGTGAACTCATCTTTGGAGGATATCCAGATTTCTTGGGAGTAAAATCACGTGCTTTATACTTCTTGACAAAGAAAGCAGAATTTGTTGGATATTTAGTCAAGAATGAAGAGGATTCATCATCTTGATCTTTCATCCAATGCTCATGTATAACTAGTTTATATCGTAATTCAGAGAACGAAAGAGGTGTTTCTCAATTTGAATAGTAATAACAAAGTGAGAGTACTTACTGAAAAAGCGGGGGTCTAACAACACCACCAAATATTTCGATTAGCAATTTGTATGTACTAACTCCGAAATACTTTGCTAGAGAATCAACTAGACAGTAAGACTAAATCTAGATAAAAGTATCTCAAGGAGTTAATATCTCTCTCTTGATTTGATTTTTACTCAAGCTAAAAACAATAACGAGTCTTTATCAAATACAAGGAATACTTGGACGGTACCAAAGACCAAAGTCCAAGGATCAATCAATATCAATCAACAACCAAAGGTTGGATTTCCAATTGATGATCACGAACGCACAACCTGTATTATTTCAATTATATAAAATATAATGCGGAAAAGAAATAACACAGACACCAGAAATTTTTTTAACGAGGAAACCGCAAATGGAGAAAAACCCCGGGACCTAGTCCAGATTGAATACACACTGTATTAAGCCGCTACAGACACTAGCCTACTGCAAACTAATTCGGACTGGACTATAGTTGAACCCCAATCAGTATCCCACCGATCCAAGATACAGTTGTACTCCTACGCCTCTGATCTCAGCAGGATACTGCGCACTTGATTCCCTTAGATGATCTCACCCACAACCAAGAGTTGATGTAACCCAAAATCATAGACTTGATAATAAACAGATCTGTCTCACACAGAAAAGTCTATAAGAGGATAAATCTGTCTCCCACAGATAAACCCTAGGTTTTGTTCCGTCTTTAGATATAAAATCAAGGTAACAGGAACCAATTGATAATCTGGTCTTATATTTCTGAAGAACAGCCTAGATTAATCAATCACCTCTCTAAAATCCTTCCTGACTACACAAGCGGATTGTCGAGGAATCACAAACAGTGAGTTGAAGATGTTTGTGTCTTCTTTTTAATGCCTATCGGAGAACTCTCACGATCTCAAGTCAATCAATCGATTGTACTCGTACGATAGAAGATGCAAGATCAGATCACACAACTACGATAAAGTAGTATTGGTCTGGCTTCTCAATCCCAATGAAGTCTTTTAGTCGTTAACCTGATTTTAGAGAAGAAAATCAAAGGTTAATGGATATCGACTCTAGCGAGCGCACTAGTAGCACACAGACGTGTGGGGATTTCATATTAACCTTGTGCTTCTTCACCATAACTAGTTCAATTGACTTAGCTTGTCACACACACTCGGGTAGACGTTTACTGGGTTCGTGAAAACCATGCCCTAACGTGTACGTGTGTGTTGGTTGAACATAATAACCCAAAAGGTTAACCATATGAGAATTTCATATTAACCTTGTTCTTCTTCACCATAACTAGTTCAATTGACTCAAATGAACTAGTTAAAGAGTTGTTCAATTGCTATGAGATCTTATGTAACTGCACAAGACACAATTGAAACAAAGATGATTTGATTCGATTGAATCGGCTCATGAACATTATAGCCACGGTTTGCATAAATCATTCCTTAGTAATTTAATGTTTCATGTTCAGAGCACATCTTTAGATCATAACCTCTTAAGTTCACAAACAAGTTCGCGGACTTAAGTTAATCGGTTGAGTTTTCCAAACTCAGCAGAAATTCTCGGAAAGAGAACTTCCGCCAGTTCGCGGACTGGGTTCGCGGACTGAGTTCGCGGATTTAGCAGACAAACGAGTTTTGGAAAATCCCAACAGAAATTCTCGGTCGAGAACTTCCGACAGTTCGCGGACTTGGAAAGCCAATTCCACAATCCTCCCTATTTCTCTTGATCAACAAAGTTCGAAAACTTCGGTTCAAGGAATACATGGTTATGTAATCTAAACTCTCATTTCAATCATTGAGACATTCTCAGAGGACGCTATGTAGCCGTTATTCACAGACCGATTCACGTCAAAGCAATTCTCAAAGTGATTGAAACTTTTCATGACTTTCGTCACTAGGTGGAGATAAACTTGATCAAAGCGAAACGCTTTACCAACACATGATTTCGAGATAAAAGATAATCAATGAATGCTCAGCTCGAAATGTCAAATGCGTATGATCTAGTCTATATAGCATACGAGTTTTGTCTCATAAGAAGTAGGAGATAGAAGAGATAGACTTCTGAGTGATAGATAAGTTCAAGTCTCCACATACCTTTTTGTTGATGAAGTTCCAAGGTTCCTTGTATAGATCTTCGTCGTTGTATTATGAATCGCCATGAAGTCCTTGTGCTCAACTACACTTTTATATCCTAGTCCGAGACTTAGCTATGTAGGCTAGCAATCAAGACTTATATTTTTGATCACTAACGTTGACAAATATGCTTGAGATAGCAACGCATGCGAGGTTGACCGAGCTATGCTCTAACAATCTTCCCCTTTGTCAATTTTAGTGACAAAACTATTAATACATATGAAATACAAAAAAGATAAACTTAAGGGGCTCCTATTCCATAGTCTAATCTTCAACGTTCCTTGAAATCTTCGTCCTTCCAAGTACTCCAATGATCCCAAAGGTTGTAAGTTTAACACCATCGTTGTTGAAGATCCGTAGTTATAACAATGAGAGAAATCAAGATTCTCGATCATTATTATACACTGTCATAGTATTATTATATAACATCAAAGTCCAATTGTATCACGACTTTAACAATAATACTACGGTGATATGTATCACTGCCCCTTAGTCAATACTCCATCTCGATCATGGAAACCACTCCCCCTTACACAATGATCCGAAAACCATATGTATTTGTAGTGTGAACTACAATATTTCTCCCCCTTTTTGTCAATAAAATTGGCAAAGGTACAAGAATGGGATCATAATGAAATTTCCACAAGAGACATTTCATAACCAAAAGAAAAATACATACCAACTTAATTTAGATGCAATCTAATAGCCGAATCTAACAACATTTGTCAAGGAGTTTTAAGATACAAGATAACCCCTATAAAATTCCATAGCCGCACTCCCCGCAAGATATTACCATTAAGCACAAGTTAAAAAGAACTCTCCCCCGTTTGATGTCATTCCCGAGAGAACAACAAGAGCGACCTTAATTTCGAAAGAAAAGAAGGATTTTTTTATTGCACACCAAAAACCATAGGAATGATTTTCTGTATCCAAAGCTCAACCAAATTAACCACAAGTAAACGCATGATTAATTCAATTGAAATACGCAACTAAATCAAACCACAAAAGTGATCAATTTAATTGAAAGTGCTCAACATAAGTAAACTCACGGAGCTACGACTAAGTCAATCACACGGAGATGACTAACTTAACCATTCAAATACTCAACATAAGGAAAACCTTACGGAATATATGACTACATTAACCAAAGAACATGATAGTGTAGCCTTTCATATACTCAACACAAGAACTTGTGGAATATATGAAAACTCAACTAGATTAATTACAAGAGAACCTATAATTAATCTAATTGGAATACAAATAACCAAACTAATCACCGAAGTAATCAATTTAATTATTTTGGGCTCAACATAAGAGAACTTGTAGAACCCTGACTAAGTTCATCATAGAATATGACAACCTTAACCGTGCATGTACTCGACATAAGAAAGAAAACTTATGGAGTACAAACTAAATAACCAAACTGGTTGATTAATTTAGTTCCTAATGCTCGACATATAACATCTTATGGAACAACCAACAAAGCCAAGGTAAATCGACTTAGTTGTAAGGTGCTCAACATAAGACACACAATGGAGCCTTCACGGTAAAACATAATAAAATGGATCAATGAAGATCAATATCGTGGATAACATACAAGGATCTATTCTATTTTCCATCATAACGACATAATAGACTTTATCCTTGTTGAACAAAAGATTTTATCATATTTTGCATCAAATTAATGATTACATATGCTTAGCTTTTGTATATGTCAAAAGTCCATTCGTCCTTTCATCAATAAGAATACCGATTCATGAACGACTTTACTTTTGACTGCAATATGGGACCTTCAAGTTCACGGATGTAAACAATACATATCCCATAAAAATATTGCAATATCACAAACCATTAAAATACTGCAATAAACATCATCCTCCAAATATTTTTAGAATTTAAAAACCAATAAATCTAAAAACATGAAGATGAAACTGTTGGACATAGCAATGTGAAATTACAATAAAATCTATTCCAAACTTTAGTAATCCTTCTCAAAAGTAAGAATAGATTCTCATAAGAAGTTTCCTAGGCAACAAGACAAACTCGTAATGCACATACAAGATGATTTGTCCTTATAGGGTGGAATCAATCTTTTTCGCATGGATTTACACCAATAATAGCTACCAAAGACTATAAAAAGATTTTCTTAATCAAAGAGGAACATACAAAGTCAATAATGACTATGCACCATAGTTCACAAAGGATGATTGTGAACATTCAAGAATTCCATAGCACTGCGTACTACTTTCCATTCTTGAACTTCCTTCTTTGTGATTCACCAACAACATTCTTGTAAAACCTACAAATTATCTTAGAAGAGTAGTACTCCAAGAATCCAAGTTCCCAAGTTCAAGAGAGGTGGAACACGTGCAACAAAATGGAGCAAAGTACTCAAAAACAAGAGACAGGACAAATAACAATCTTAACTCATTCAAATTCAAGGTTTATCATCTCCATTTTGAAGATAATTCAAAGAGGAAGAGATTTCAAAAAGAATCAGGTCAATCCGAGTTCGGACGAAGAAGTTACGGCCAAAACAAGTTTACCGAATATCGACGTCAAGTATGCATACGGGTTTGCAAACGAATTTTCGTATACTGGAGCAGTATGCAGACGGGTTTTGCGAGCTTAAACCCCTGGATTTTGGTTTTATATGATGTTATGCATACTTGGTATGTGTACCATGAAGTCCAAACATCCCGACTATTATTTTCAAACCTGAACATTTAAGAACCTTAAACACAGATCAAGTTAGGTAGAAGAAAGATATGTGAATCATTATAAGTTCTCTAAGAAAATAAAAGCACAAACATTTCTCAATTTTATAGACATACCTTTTTAGATGAATCCAGTTGAATTCTACAGCCTTACCAAACATAATCGGTGCACCCTAGTTGTTGTGCTTCCCTCACCGTATACATAACATGGCATTCTTAGTGAGGATGCACTTTCAACACAAACAAGTTGTGTTGAGGTGAACAATGTCTTTCTCACCATGGAACCAAGAAAGAGTTTCTTTCCAACAACTCTTAAATCTTGTAGTGTTGAGAAACACCCAAGGAACTGTTTTTATAAGTCTATCAAAGAACTTCAAGAGAACCCAAAAAGATTTGTGTTTCTGATTTCTTGTTTTCCAACTTATATAAAACAGTTTCTGCAGATAGTTTTTAATACTGCGAAGGGAAACTCTTTTGATAAAAAGAGACGTCCTAGATTCTTCACAAAAGAATACAATACCACTATCTTGATAGGAAGTATCAGGAATTGAGAAAAGAATCAATTCATGCTTTGAGGTGATACACTCAGATAACTGAGATTTAAACTCCTCTTGTAATTCGTTTAGTTTATCACAACTAATTTGATTACGCAGAGGAGGAGCATTTCTCTCACTGATTAGTAAACCAATATCAACCTCAACGTGAATATTATTCATCATAACTTGATTTATCATGTCAAGAGATTCTTGCTCTTTCTGGAGGTATAACTCAACATCAAGAGATAAGCTCTCAAGCTTCTTTTCAAGCCCTGAAAACACTTCAAGGGATTTTAAACATGGTGGAGGTTTAGATAGAATTTATTCTACAGATTTTATTAAATTAGTCATGGAAGAGAATTCTGAAATCCCTGGATCTGGTGGTGCATTTATTGAGATAACACTATTGTCCATAGAGTCAGATCGCTACAAACACAGACTTGTAAGGTCTTGAACATATTTGCCTGCTCTGATACCAATTGAAAAAGCGCGGGTCTAACAATACCACCCAATATTTCGATCAGCAATCTGTATAGACTAACTCCGAAATACTTTGCTAGAGAATCAACTAGACAGTCAGACTCAATCTAGATAAAAGTATCTCAAGGAGTTAATATCTCTCTCTTGATTTGATATTTACTAAGGCTAAAAACAATAGCGAGTCTTTATCAAATACAAGGAATACTTGGACGGTACCAAAGACCAATGTCCAAGGATCAATCAATATCAATCAACAACCAAAGGTTGGAGTTCCAATTGATGATCACGAACGCACAACCTGTATTATTTCAATTATATAAAATATTATGCGGAAAAGAAATAACACAGACACCAGAAATTTTGTTAACGAAGAAATCGCAAATGCAGAAAAACCCCGGTACCTAGTCCAGATTGAATACACACTGTATTAAGCCGCTACAGACACTAGCCTACTGCAAACTAACTTCGGACTAGACTATAGTTGAACCCCAATCAGTCTCCCACCGATCCAAGGTACAGTTGTACTCCTACGCCTCTGATCCCAGCAGGATACTGCGCACTTGATTCCCTTAGATGATCTCACCCACAACCAAGAGTTGTTGTAACCCAAAATCACAGACTTGATAATAAACAGATCTGTCTCACATAGAAAAGTCTATAAGAGTATAAATTTGTCTTCCACAGATAAACCCTAGGTTTTGTTTCGTATTTAGATATAAAATCAAGGTAACATGAACCAATTGATAATCCGGTCTTATATTCCCGTGTGGGGATTAGTTTTGCACAATGCTAGATGTCTCCTTTATATAGCCTTCAAATCAGGGTTTTGCCTTAGTTACAAAGCAATCCTTATTCACCGTTAGATGAAAACCTGATTAGATTCAAGCTAATATTTCTCAACCGTTAGATCGAAAACTTAGCTTGTCACACACACTCGGGTAGACGTTTATTGGGTTCGTGAAAACCATGCCCAAACGTGTACGTGTGTGTTGGTTGAACATAATAACCCAAAAGGTTAACCATATGAGCATTTCATATTAACCTTGTTCTTCTTCACCATAACTAGTTCAATTGACTCAAATGAACTAGTTAAAGAGTTGTTCAATTGCTATGAGATCTTATGTAACTACACAAGACACAATTGAAACAAAGATGATTTGATTCGATTGAATCGGCTCATGAACATTATAGCCACGGTTTGCATAAAGCATTCCTTAGTAATTTAATATTTCATGTTCAGAGCACATATTTAGATCATAACCTCTTAAGTTCACAAACAAGTTCGCGGACTTAAGTTAATCGGTTGAGTTTTCCAAACTCAGCAGAAATTCTCAGAAAGAGAACTTCCGCCAGTTCGCGGACTTAGCACACAAACGAGTTCTGGAAAATTCCAGCAGAAATTCTCGGTCGAGAACTTCCGACAATTCGCAAAAACTTTAGAGTTCCGATCTTCCCATATAGCCCAAAGAATTGACAATCCTAGCGCAGCTGAGTATTCATTATCACCATTCTAAAACCAACTTGTGTTATCGTTCAGCCGTAATTGTGTTTTCCTTGGGATTTTTCTGATTTATTCTGCAAACGAAAGAACAAAGTTGTACATTATCTGGACCATGCCGTTTGCACTTGGGCGAAGCTGTTTTAGTAGGGATGTTGAATGCGAAGTATCCCAATTCCTGAATGTGGCCCTTTCCCTGTAGTACATATACGAAACTCCTCTTAGCTTTCACGGTCTCTTCCAAGTTGTAAGTTGTAACCCTCGACGAGAAACATAAAATCTTTCTGTTCCAGACGCAGATTTTGTTTTGCATCTCTTTTCAATGGTAGTTATAAAATCCCGGAAGGAAGGTACAAATTTCGTGCCCATCTCAAGTGTTACCTTCACCTTTCCCACAACTGAGAAATCTACTGAAGAAGATGAGGAGGAGCACCGTAGCAAAAGTCAGGCAAGACTCGCTCAGCGTTTAAGATAAGAACTGCCAGGAGATTTTTGGATGCTAATCTGTCTAATACAACAAGTACTTCTGACGAGAATATAAAGGAACAAACAAGCTTCATGATTTATTCTTCTCCTTCTGTTCCCTTAGAGCTGGTGATGCATGAAGAGCAATTGGTTACCAAGTTAACTGGCCTCGCAATCCTTCCCAAGGTAAGTGTAGGTGTAAATAATCCACAGGTCCAGGTGGAGCAATCCTAGGTAGTGAAGCATCGATAACAGATGAAGTGTGAAGCACCAAATCATCTTATTTGACCTTGGCGCGACAAAAGAGACACCAAGGGAACCCGTGAAGACAATACGTGTATAGGTCGGAGGTGACTGAAGAGATAGCCATCGAGTACAAGAGAAATCAATGCACTGACGAGGTAGTTGAGAAGATAAGAAGAATCTGGTCAAAGTAAGACTCGACTAAACATTTCAAGGGCGACATCGGCAGCATACAATAAGCAGACGACACCGGACAAGGGGACATCAGCAGAAGGTATTACTAGGCTCGGCCCAGAATCTCAGATGAAACCTTACTCTTAACCCGAGAATGACATCAAGAAAGATGTACCACAAGTTATACTGTAATTTGGATGTATCATCACTTACGGCTATAAATAGAGAGCTATGTAGAGAGTTAAAGGGGCAAGTAATCAGTGAGGGAAGAGAGAACCAAGAGCTTAAGAGTGAGAATTGTGAGTTTATTATAAGATACATCCCTTGTAACCTTGAATCAAGTAATAATATCATCCCTTTACCCCCATGGACGTAGATAATCATGCCGAACCACGTATATCTTGTGTTCTTGTGCTTCTCTTGCTTGTTTACTTCACTAGGAGTGTGTATGTGTATCTTTGGATGTAGTTATAGGATTTTCCACATCTACATTATGGCGCCGACTAAGGGGAATGTGTAACATCTTTTGATACCTTGGATCAATACCATTAAAGAGAGATTCAAAATCTCCCAAAACATCTTTTGATGTTAGTTGACGTTAAATAAAAGACTCTTGTGGTTGAGGCATTTGAGTTAGTAGATGAATCTTTTAAAGCAACTTTTCCTTCAAAACTTGGATCTGCTACATTCACTTTTATTTAATCTTCGTTGAGTTTGTAAAGTTCTCATTTAGAATCGACGAATCTTGTCAACAGTCTGAATTGTTTTGCTCTTGATGAAAAAGGTTCTCGTCGCCTGTAAAACAAAATTCTTCTCGACTTCGAGCTAAAGAAACTTGTGCCCTACGCTGTTTTGAAAACATTTATTTTATGTCAAAATCCTTGAAACAGTTTTGATTAAGATTTCGGGTTTGAGTTATGGTTGATTGTGTTTCCTTTCGTGACTAAAATGAGTGGTTAGAAAGATTCAAAGCTCCCAAAAGAATCATCTTTGATTCTTGGTAGAAGCTAGAAAGAACTTCATCTCGCTAGTCATGTCACATCGTGGGTCACTTAATCACAATAGTAGCAGCGGAAAAACCAACTCAAAATCATTGAGTTAGGGTTTTCCAAAGCTATGGCTAGAAAGGGTACGATGAGCACTTTGACAATAGTCTCATCTTGATCCTATCAGAACTTCTGAGTTCACCACGTTGAGGTAAAAAGGAATCGTACTTGGTTGAACTTTTCCTTTTCTGAAATTCCGAACTGTTGCACTTCGTCCTTAGCTTTTTCGAAAACAGTCCAAAGTAAGGTGTTGTCTATTTTTACGACGTAGGCTAGGAGGGGCGAGACGAAGAGTATCATACCCGAGCCGGTGGCAAGTAATTCTGGGACGGGCAGGATCCTAAGGAATCGAACTGTAACAGGAACTAGCGTGCAGGAAGGAGTAACAGACTCTCCGCAACAAAACAGTCGACAACATCAACAAGAAGAATCTCGGGCACCGGGTGGAGGTATGGTAACTGTTAATGAGAAAGTCGACCTAGGCCAAGACGATGATATCATCCCGGGGGAACTAAGGATCAACCCAATCCAAATAAGACCAGGGGAGATGATAGACGGAACGACTGCATCGGACACAGAGAAAGACGAGGAAGCACGAATGATGCGAGAAAACCGTAGACGAGCTAGGCAACGTGCGGAATATCAGATGGCTTTGGAACAAGAAGGCGAGAGGCTTAGGCGAGTGCATCTAGAATTGGACAACACCTCCCGAGACATCCCACCAATCGCAACCGCTCCCCCCGTGGATCCTCCTGTGGCACCACCAGTCCCACCACCCAACATGGTAGGGAACCAGGAAAATGGTCATTCCAGTCACGAGAGCACCGACCCGACACTGATAGCAATTCTGGCCAATCAAAGAAGACAAGAAGACATGATGAGGGAATTACAGAGAAGGAATCTGGCACTAGAGCACGAAAACTATCAACTTCGGAACCATAGGTATGGGTCACGAGGATCATCGAGCCGAGGAGCTTCCAGCAGTCACACCCGATCAGGACGAACCCGAACTCCGCCCCTGGTCCGAGGACGCATACCCGACCCTAATCTAAAATTCATTAGGAAAGTCTGACCCCATTTGGATAGCAATGCACACTGAGAAACCACAAACATTAAGGGAGATGAGGAAGATGCAAGAGCACTACATCGCATTAGAGGAGATACAAGAGGGAGCGCAGGATAGAGGAGTACAAGAATCCAGAGCGTCAGTGGAGCTCGTTCCCCGAGAAGATCCAAAGCGATCGGAAAAAAGGCTGATGGCACCACCGCAAGGCTCGAGAAAGAAGGAATGGGTCGAGAAAGTAAAGAAGCCTTGTCTCGAACCAAGAACGTACAGGCCTCTGAACGCACCATTGGAGGAAATTTTCAAGGAGGTAGAAAAGCGAAACAACATCAGATACCCGAAGACTAGGCCACTCGACTAACAATTGCCGAGAGGTAAAAGATATTGTCCAGCATTTGATCCGAGATGGGTACTTACTACACTTTGTTAAGACAACGCCGACATCTACCCAGCCAGACGCTACCGTGCACCAAGTGAGGATCGACCGAGGAACTCAGTTCACCTGCAATACCATTTCATACTCAGCAACCCAAGGGTTCGACTTAGGGACCAACATTACCTCTAGAATCCACAAGAGAGATCGGGCAGGAAAAGAGATCCTTAGTGTAGCAAAAACTTTGCCTATGGAACCTGGATTATGCAACCGATCACCTTCTCAGCAAAAGATGTCCCATCAAACGTCCAAGCGCATGGATATCCCCTAGTAATCACCTTACTCATCAATGAATGGGGGGTGAAATGGATACTGATGGACAGTGGGAGCTCAGTCGAGGTCCTATTTTACGACACATTTAAGAGGACGCATCTATCTGATGACATTTTAATCCCTTCAACTTATCGGATCTACGTCTTCAACGGTACAATGACCGTTCCAAAGGGGGAAGTCACTCTCAGAGTCTCAGATGGACAGGGATATTTGGGTACACTCACCACCTTTTGTGTAGTGGATGTCGTATCGCCCAATGAGGAAATTCTCGGCAGACCTTGGATCGCGGGTATCAAAGGGGTGGCATCGGCATACCATCAGAAATTAAGGCTCCCATCTTACCGAGGGGTTGTGGAAGTACTAGGAGATCCCCATGCTACAAGACAATGTATGCAGCTGGATATTCAACAAAATTAAGAAAGGTGGTAAAGACAGCGCCGAGAAAAGAACAAAGCTAAGGAAGCTAAAGCAGCGAAAGAGCTGGAAAAGGTACTCTCACAAGCCATTGCAACCTACGAAACAGGCGAGCAAGAAGTTATACAACATTGGGCGGCGCCACTTATCAAAGGTTGGTGGAGGACATGTTCGAGGAAAAAATACACAACACCATCGAGGTCTATGTGGACGCTATGTTAGTTAAAAGCAAAGTGGCAGCCAACCATATTGACGATCTTAGGGAAATATTTCAAACCATGAGAAAATATAAAATGCGAGTAAACCCAGCCAAATGCACTTTTTGGGCTACCTCGAGTAATTTTCTGGGATACATAATCACTGATAAAGGTATAGAAGCTGACCTAGAAAAGATTAGGGTTGTGTTGGAAATGCCGTCCTCGGTGACAATAAAAGATGTACAACGGCTAAACGGAAACTTGGCGGCATTAGGGCGATTCATCTCACGATCCTCAAATAAGTGTAAAGACTTCTTCGGGACGTTAAGAAAAGGAGAAAAATTCAAATGGAGCGAGGAATGTGAAGATGCACTCCAAAAGGTTAAGAAACATCTCGTGAGCCTACCAGTTTTGCAAAAACCCGAGCCCGATGAAGTGCTTACCCTATATCTCGGGGCAACGGGTTATGTCATAAGTGCAGTCTTAGTCAAGAGTGTGGGGGCAAAAGAGAAGCATGTGTACTTTATAAGCAAAACCATGAACCCGGCGGAGAAAAACTACACCAAAATTGAGCAACTAATACTAGCCTTAGTATTTGCAACACAAAAACTTCGAACGTACTTCCAAACTCACAGAATTCGAGTGCTTACGAAGTCTTCCATAGAATCAGTGCTCGACAATGCAGCAAGGTCGGGGAGGATTTCTAAATGGGGTGCTCAAATCAAACAGTTCGATATCTTCTATGAGATGAGAACAACAGTAAAGGCACAGGCAGTGGCCGACTTTCTGGCAGACTTCCCTTTATACGATGAGGATGAAATTGAAGATATTTCGGGCGTGGAAGAAGACCGAGAATATCCCTCCGACCTCCTTGAAACTTGCAGTCCGACGCGATGGGAAGTCTTCGTCGACGGTTCATCCAATAAAGATGGGTCGGGACTAGGACTAGTCTTCACCACACCAAAGGGGAAGAAGATGGTTCACTCCTTTAGGCTAGAATTCAAGGCAACAAACAATGTCACCGAGTACGAGGTCGTGATACATGCTTTACGGATGACAGTAGAAATGGGGATTCACGATGTGGGACTCACTAGTGACTCTTAGCTAGTCATAGGCAAATCAATGGGCAATATGCTATACATGACCCAGTATTGCGGAAGTATTGGGAGATCACCCAATTTTATATCGTCCAGATACCAAACATCAAGTTCCGACACATTTGTAGAAAAGACAATCGACATTCAGATGCACTGGCATACATCGCCTCCATGCTAACAAACTCGAGCATTGAGGGCATCAAAGTCATGAGAATCCTGATTCCATCTGTCCCTGAGACAGTAGATACAAAAGCATATGTAGAGGTAACTACAGCTGATAAATACGAGAACGACGATTGGCGAAAACCCATTCACCAATATCTGGAGACGGGAGAATTTCCTAAAGGACGACCCGAGATCAACAAAATTAAAAGCAAGGCGGCGGCATACGATCTACGAGACGGTGTTCTGTATAGGAAGTCCTACCTAGGGACACTATTAAGGTGCCTAAGCAAAGAAGAAGGGCACTCAATCCTGAATGAGCTGCATTATGGGGCCGCGGGAAATCATAGCTCGGGTCGGAGCCTGGAAGCTCGAGCTAAGACCATGGGATATTTTTGGCCCTACATGAACGACGATGCCAAGCATATGGCATTAATCTGCGATGAATGCCAAAAGTTTGAAAAAAAGATAATGCGCCCGAAGTAACTCTGAACTCGGTGATCATCCCATGGCCTTTTTCCAAGTGGGGGATCGATATCGTAGGGACCCTACACGTTGGGTCGGGGCATAGAAAATACTTGATCGTGGCTACTGACTACTTCACCAAATGGGTGGAGGCTGCACCACTAAGGCACATTTGGGATAAGGACGTTTTCGCTTCATCTGGGAACACATTATCTGTCGTTTTGGCGTGCCAGCGGCAATTGTCTCGACAATGGAAAAAAACTCCAAGGAAAGAACATTGACCTATTGTTTAACACCTATAACATCCGCAAAATCAAGGCTATGCCCATTTACCCGCAAAGTAATGGGCAGGCCGAGATCACGAACAAAACCATAGCCGAAAACCTTAAGAAGAAGTTGGATGGAGAATATGATGAGTGGTGCGAGGAGCTCTACAATGTTCTGTGGGCATATAGGACCACCCGCAGGGACGTGAACGGCTTATCACCTTTTATGCTAACATATGGGACTGAAGCCATCCTTCCAACTAAGGCAATGATACCTACTACAAGGACCGAGGCGTGGAGAAGGAACATCTCAGCAGATCTTATTTTGGATAAGCTCGATGATTTGGAAGAAACTAGAGAGATGGCCTTACAAAAAATGAAAAACTACCAACGGAGATTACAACATGAATACAACAAACGAGTTCGACCGAGAGAATTTCAACCCGGACAATTGGTATTGAAGGAGCTACCCAGCTTCGAGCGCGATAACAAAGGAGGGAAACTAGCGGCACGATGGGGCGGACCATATACCATTGTGGAAAAAGTTGGAGAAGGGGCATATAAGATACTGAAACTATATGGAACACCCGAACCACGACCATGGAACATTCGGCACCTAAAGTTATATCACCCATGAGAGGTGTGTAAACGGGTATGATACTCTGTCATTTATTTCCTTAAAAATCCACGTGGGATAGGGAATGTGACAATTGCGTCTAATGGTCATTCGTACTCGGGGAGACGGCAGTGTGCAAGTGCCGAGGTGACTTACACTCGAATGGACATTCGTACTCGGGGAGATGGAAGTGTGCAAGTGCCGAGGTGTCTTACACTCAACGGGCTATTCGAACTCGAGGCAGTGGCAGTGTGAAAGTGCCGAGGTAGTCTAAGGTCCCTGGTGGTTGGAAACCAGTGGCCGATTGTCGAGGCACGAGTATCCGAAAGTCGAGCATACAACATTGCTCCCATCGCAAGTGGCCGAAATCACTTAGCGAAGCTAGTTAATTGATATATTCTTGGGATATCGAGCCAATAAAACTTAGGAATGACCAAATACACTACCACTAGATCAAAATGACGGTGATGAGATACCTCAATCGGGACATGGCATTGGGCCCGATGACCCTCCCTGTTGAGTGTATTCGACAGAAGCGGAACTCACACTAACACATTAAAGCATTTTGTTGCAGGAAATAATAAATTCACCATAAATAAAGAGCCAAAGTACGACTATAGTAACACAAGCAAGAAATGTCAAGTAACAAGAGAACAACCGATTGGCGACGCATCACCCCATCAAAGAAGATTGTTAAAAAGGATGAATATGTTCAAACGAATTACAACCCAACATAAGGAGCACAATAGTGGCACAACACCACAAAAGACCTACCTATGCCTTTGGCGGAACTGATCCCGAACCAGCTTTCTTAGCAGCAGCATCGGCTCGCTTCTTGTCCATGACCGCCTTCACACCTTCTTTCACCTTGGCGACAAGCTCAGTATTAAACCTCTCCTTCTCGGCAGCAATATCCCGTATCAGTTGAGTCGACGCCGCCTCAGCAGTAGCCACCTGCCCGAGCAATTGGGATTCCCTCGTCCTCAGCCGAACAGTCTCTTCCTCCAAAGACTTCAATTTCCTTTGTTCAACTGCAGATGAGAAAAGACGGTTAATAACAGGGACACTAACGTCATAACATCAAAATGAAAACAAATATAACATATCACAGCCAACAGTACCTTCAAGCAAAGTAAAAACTACTTTAATGGTTTCCTCGGACTTAAGTAAACTACACTCGAGGGCCGAGATCTTAGCAGTTAACTCGTTATAGTGTTGTTCGTTGAACTCATTGGCGGGGCAATATTTTTTATGGTCGCTCCAACTAGTCTTCTTCCGATCATGAGCCAACTGCAGGCTGGCAACTGATCATGAACCCACTCCAAATTTCGGGATACCTCATCAAATTGTCGAAGTTTCTCCCTTAATTCTTGGTTAGACCTTTCAACAACATCTTTCTCCTTCAGTATCCGTTTATGATCAACATGTAAATCCCTAACCTGAAGTATCAACCTACACACTGACTTTCCAAGTTGTCAGCCAACAACGTTTTATCGTCAGCAACCCCTTGGGCTCGAGACAAATTCATCCGAAGATTGTCCATTTCTTCCGGCACATACTCAAATCTCTGATATCGAAGTAGGTCATCTCGAAGTTGCTCGAGATCGACCTCTTGACGATCTATCTTATCGTCCTTATTCACGATTCTTTGGCGGAGATTGTCAACATGACTCAACTCAATATCCAGTTTTCTCTTTAACAAACGATATTCAGAAGATGCATCGACATCTATACTAGACATCTCAGCTAAAAAGATAATACTAAATTCAGGATATTGGCACTACGGAATCAATCACAGCTGCTTAAGTTCTGAATAAATACATTGGGTCTCGGCCAGTCGTTTCTCTAACTCTCGGGCTCGCTCCTACTCTCGCTTTAATCGGAGACGAAGACTCTCATTTTCTGCTAGCTCCCTTCGCCGAAGAGCAGCATCCAACAAATCCCTATTGGCAGCCTGAAAACATCATGAGCATTAACAACCATTCCACGTTATAAATGAACGATTAAAGAAAAACAACTCACCATCTGATCAAAAGTTCCCTTCAGACTGTACAAAGACACGACATTGATCATCTGATCATCGGACAGAGAGGCAAAGTCTGGAGAAGTGAGAGCCCCTAGAGAATTGCACATTGGACACGAGATAGTAAAGAAGGTAGTCCCACCCGAGATCGGGGCAGAAATAACAGGAGGAACATTTTCCAACAATGCGCCCTCAGGGACAATATTTTCTTCACCATCACCAGACTCTTCTGTCGGCGTCGGATCCTTTTTCTCGCCCACACCATTAGTACCGTCCTCCTTATCAAAAAGATCTTCATCATCATCACCATCATAAACAAGAAGCACAACACCATCGGCGAGGGTGACACTTCTACCAGAAGATTGCTGGGGCATAACCTACTCTCGGGAAGCCTCGTCGCCCTTTGATTCTTTTCCCTCCCCACTAGGCTAACCACCTACAAAGGTAGAAGAAACATCAGAAGATTTATGAGGTAACTTCCTCAGGAAATGAGACAAGGGAAGACAATCGTCGGGGTCCTCACCATCAATCGCCGAAACATTCTCCACATATCCCCTATCGGCTTTCGATTTTTGCACATGAGTCTTCATTAGATCCATTCAAGGCAACAAATAGGGGCAGGTACATGTACTGTAGGAAGAGCAGTATATTTGTTACCTTCCCCGCCTCTCCCTCGACTCATGTGCTAGGACCCCTATCCCTCTTCTTAGAAACCGAAGCCTTAAATTGACTGCTTTGAGACTGAGGCTGCAAAACAACAATAAATCAAAACATGAACCATCTAGATACCCGGGCCGACAAAGTCAAAACAGACGAAGCAACTTACCCGATCGATGTTCACCACCCAAAATGGATAGGGCTCGGCTGGAGGAGGAAATCGTCCACTCAGAAGAGGACCATAAATAGCAAGAGGGACCCGATCCCAAGCAACATCATCGATATGACGAGCGTGCTTGTTATAATTTCCTCTCTCTGTATCCTCATCCAACAACAGCTTCTTAACACCCTCGGGGAGAGTCTTATGACGGTGAGGACTAGCAGCAAAACCAGCAAGGTCACCATTAGTGGAGGTTCCACTCCGATAGTTTGCAGCAAATCTATCGGGGGTGTAGTCGCCCGACTCAGAAGGATCATAGGTAGACCAAGGACTAGGAGTGCATTCGCCTCATCCTCGCCTCTCCCACTCGTTTAGGAGACGAAAGGTGTTACCATTCCATTGAGCTAAGGAACGGGAAGGACGAATCTTTGAAAGAGCTTCGTACATGAAGGGGCGGCTGGGATCATACATCGGGAAATGTAGCCCGAGTTCCAACTGACCTTTGGTGATGATGGTCGCCCCGACCGATTGAGTCTAATGTCATAACCATGGAGATCAAAATCATCTTTTAACTGCTGAATGAATTGCTCATCAGTCAAATCCTTAGTGACCCTCTTATCAGTTCTACATGAAAATGAAGGAGAACCGTCATAAAGGATAGAGTTAAGGGCGCGATAATCATGATGAGAAGGGATATCAACAATAAACAAAGAATCAACGTAAACACCATCATCATTAGAAATGGTATAACTGACACACCTCTTCTCTGTCATGGAGGGAACCGAAAAAGCCATGGAAGGACTGTAGGGAAGAAACCTCGAATCAAAGAAGATCACAAAAGGCAAAGTTCGCAACAGCAGCAAGTGGAAAGCAATGGGAGGATCAAAGGATTGCTGAAGCTCTCAAAAAATCAGAAAACGAAGAGATATCAGAGCAGCAGTTGGAAGAAGAAACCAAGAAAAGAGAGTGCAAGTTTTTGGAAATAGTAAAAGTGAAAAACCAAGGGTTTAAGACGTGAATTTATAGTCCCAACGATTGTAACCGACGAAGAAGGTAGACAGGTCATAAAGACGAGAGTAGTGGGGAACAGCATGGCGTGAAATACGGCATGGCAGCGGACGTGGAAGGCGAAGCAGTTTCTTCCCCTCGTGTCGATCACACGAGTGAAATAAGGGGCATAAATGTGGGTGTAAATAATCCACAGGTCCAGGTGGAGCAATCCTATGTAGTGAAGCATTAATAACAGACGAAGTGCGAAGCACCAAATCATCTTATTTGACCTTGGCACGATAAAAGAGACACCAAGGGAACCCGTGAAGACAATACATGTGTAGATGGTGGATTTTAGTTCAGGGCTAAAATTGTAAAACTGAATTTATACGCTGACATCCTACAGAGGATAAAGCCATTAATAAAGTGATGAATACTTCTTCATTTTCCTAATTCACCTAGAATGGAGCATATGGAACAATCCAAGTATTCTGTGAATTTATATCATTATCAATTAATGCATGACCAGCCTTGTATTTCCTGTGCTTTTCCTGCTGAACTCTCATTATTGGTACGGCATGACGACTGAGTGCTGCTCTCAGCAGAGTAACACGAATCTCCAAGTGTCACTAATGAGGCATGAACGAAATACCCGTACAGGCTACAACTCTCGGTGTGTTATACTAGCCCGATTGAGCATACATCTCTTGGTGTGTTATACTAGCCTGATCGAGCATCTGGACTGTCCATCTCAGTCTCAGAAATAATCATGACCATGCAAGTTGGACGCATGAGTTAACCAGCCTAGACGATCCTCAGCAGGAGCAGGCTACCACCTTAATGAACAGCAGTGGGCCCGCTTATGCCCTGGTTGGTCGAATACCTACCATGCCTCCTAAACTACCACCGAACACCAGCCTGAGGTTAGATGTTCAGGCTGGTATGGAACGGCTTGGAGGAGTCGTACGAAAAAAGGCCGCCTACGGCATAGTTGGACGGCGTAGATCGTCCCATGGACGGTTGGAAAAGCGTTGTCCTGCACACCGGCGGGCCCCCTTCATGCCTGCATAATCGATCCTCCCCTGACCTAGCCACATAATCACGTACAGTTGCCCGAAGTTCGGACGGCGTGAGGTTCAAAGGGTCGCAGGAAATTCCACTAGAGGTCTTAAATTGATCACGACCATCCAACTTCACCATTGGCCCAATGTGGGTCCTACATGATCGACCTCTCCAGATGAGGAGTGTAGGGTGCAATTTCGGTCGGCCAAACTAGCATGCACGCAACCGGCTGGAAATCCTAATTAGGGTTTGCGACATGCATATGTCGCAAATTGATCGCGAGCGTCCGTTTTCGCCAGCTTGGATGAAGGGTCCAGGAATAGACTAAGCAGGTCCTGAGAGTATCAACATGATCAATGTGGACCCATCTATCTCCATGTACGACCTACCAAGACAAACCATGGCTAGGTGTCTCGATTCGTGCGCCCAAGCTAGGCATGGTCGCGCGATTTTCTATTGTAAACTGATCTCGACCACTCAACTTTACCAGAAAAATTGAGTGGCTTAGATCGCATATCCATGGGACAGCTAGGTACGTACGTGTACACCGGCACGCCGTCTACACGCATGACCAATCAGTCTTGCCAAAAACGCGTCCCATGCTTGGATTCGACCAAGCTAAAGGTTGGTGTTTGAGCACCTCCTAAACCCTAATCCAACGGTCGCAGATGTGGGTCGCAAGTCATCTCGTCTGTCCAACTTCGCCAGCTTGGAAGGACAGCCTAAGACAAGAGTTAGGCGACCAGTGATGCATCTCCACGATCACCGTCCACCACTCTTCCACACATAGTGATCCGCCAAGTCGGGGCTACCTGTACAGCCTCCAAACGATCACTCGAAGATGGTCGAACGTGATGCTATTTTAAAACGCTTTATCGTGACTTACTCCGTTAAGCCTTAAAATAGCGATGCTTCATACATGCTGAATATATTCGATGCATTACATGCATAGAATACACACAATATTTCATAAATATCGACTTCCTAAAAATAACTTAGTTATTTAATCTAGCATCACATGCTACCTTTTGTGGGTCCCAAGATCCACACACTCGAGACATTAATCATGTCACAAACTGGGGGATACTTACTGGGGTACTGGTATGGCGGTTTACAGCGTGCAGCGCACAACGCGCCATCATAAGAACGTGTCAGGAAGTCATGGACGATTAGTGATGATGGGAGAAGTGGGTTTTACCTGATCGTGTGACAATTACCACGACTCCACTACTCCATCACTCCACTTCCTCCACTTCCCATGAGAAACGTGGGTTAGGCGCAATGACTTGTATAAATAGGTTCTCCTCCCTATTTCCAAACAAGACAACGAGACAGAAGCCAAGTGTTGATACAATCGTATTCCAACACCAGAACTGATAGCTTTCATTCTGCAAGCCAGTTTAGCTTTCTGATACATGATGTAACTCAAAGTTGTTGTAGATAGTGATAAAAGGGTTGTTTTAAGACTTGTGAAGGCAATGAATTTTAGACTTAATAAAAGTTTAAAAACAAAGAAAACTTATTACAAAATTGATTTCAAGATATTAGAAAAAAACCAAGACACTGATTTCACTATTACACATGAATAAATTATGGTAAACAATCCAAAACTCTAATTATATTTTAAGACTCTTATTTCTTAATTCACAAATAATCTGGAAAATTCTCAAAAATTAATTGTATCCCTAAGCATAGATTATCTAAACAAAGCATAACCTATCTAATTGAATCACAACTAATGAAGAAATTTTTTGCAAACAATTAAAAACTCTGCAAAAGCAGTGATTGAGTGAATTATAAATTATAAATTAGAGGAAATAAATGATTACCAATTATTCATGCGTAAATAGCTTCCTCACTTCCTTGATTGTGGGAGAATTGGCTCATCATCATGTTGGAAACACGCTCAAAAATCATTTTTATTGATCAAGGGGTTTACAAATGAAGAAAATGGGAGAAATAATGCTTAAACCGGGTTTGTAACAATTATTTCTGTTACAAAGAACGATATAAGGTTTGTGTAGCTGTCACTGTTGCAGATAAGTCTGCCCTATTGTCGCCGTTACTGTGCAAATAAGTCTGCCCTAGTGTCGCTGTTACTGTGCAAATAAGTCTGTCGTTCCACTGTAGCATGAACGACGGTTCTTTGTGGGTCGTTGTTCTTCGTGTATTCTTCACCAGCAGCAACAATGGAGTTCTCTGCAACTTTAATTTCTCGCCTCTGTTGTCTTCTAAAGTCTCCCTAACTATCCCCCTCCCTTCGTACTAATCCTCAGCCACTTATATAGCCTTTCAACACCAAAATATCTCGTCATAACTTCATCAAATTCTCCATAACTCGTCTTGAATAAAAAATATTCTTCGGATATTTTCTTCCCTGAATTAACTCTCTCATGCGCTTGTTGTACACGGAATTGCTCCAGCAAGTTTCTACCTAATACCAGTATCAGTTATACATGCAATATCCTCACGAAATCTCCTCAACATTGCACTAAAATCCCGAGTATCTTTCCCATACGTGGCTTGCCCTGTTTTCTTCTTGCGAGTTATCCAGCCAAATTCGAGCGAAACAAGCGCCCATACCAGATTTGTTATGACATATCACGTCTACCCACTAAGTTTCAGGGATTGAATCTCACTAAATCACGTCCGAAATTCGATCGAAAATTCTGCCAGCAACTGTGAGTATTTTCCCGCCAATTTCAATTTTCAAAAGATGAAGAAGAAGGGGTTGTCCTTAACCAACAGCTGGGGTGCGAATAGCAAAGAAGGTGTCCCTTAGTAATTGAGGTTCCCCTTAACCAACGGTGAGAGTCCGAATAACACGTGTCCTCCAAGGGTGCCCCGGGCAACTTTTCGAGCCGAAATTTCCAAAAATATTTATTTCCAAAAAAATACCTACAAACACAGAAAACACCATAATAAGGACCAAAACGAGTACTAACAATACGAAACATTGAGGACAAATTAGACACATAAATGCGTCTATCAAATACCCCCAAAATTATTATTTGCTAGTCCTCGAGCAAAACTAATGAAAAATAAAACCGAGTTAATCTCGGGAGGGTTTACCAGAGGTGTACCCACAAAACCATTACTTCTAATTGGTCACAAGTATCCAAAGATCTATGAGGACATACATATTCTCAACCTATCTCCAAGTAACTAGAATGCCAGAGAAATTAAAGGTGTCAGCTCTAAAGATGACTGAAGAAAAGGGGAGACACATCCGCAACACTGCTAGATAAAGAGATATCCGCTACACAACTAGATAAACATTGTAAGATGCGTCCGCTGCTTTACAGCTGGATAAGATTAGGAGAGAGATAAAGATGAGAGGGACATCTGCTACACAGCTGGACTAATTACGTGTGATGGGTTAAAGCAGTGCTAGAAAGATCTTGTGCCAGATTGAAAGCGGACTCAACAAAGCAACCAAATGTATCTTTCTTCGACTCTCTCATAGTGCTCAGTAGAAACAACGTCTTCTTCGGTCTTCAGTTGTTGATGCTAAACTATCGAACCTCATAGAACCTTGACAATTAACTCTTCTCTTCGATTTCTTGCTTGACTTATAAATTTCTACTTCCCTTTGGCCTTATTGAACAAAACGTAACGATGATGATTTTTTATTTTATTTTTTCAATTTTCATTTTTTTTCATTTTTTTCATTTTTTTTTTCATTTTTTTTTTTTTTTTTTGGAACAAAAATTACAAGACAACAATTTACATGGCCATGAGAGAAGGACTTTCAAAACTTGGATCTTCGCAACTTGTGATGTCTTGGTATCATGGATTCTAACAACTTATATCATTTGCTCTTATAACTTCAACTTTGATTTTTGAATTATTCTTTTCTATTGTTGCTTCTAAACCTAAAACGTCTTCAACTTTCTTCATAGATTTTGATGTCGCTCCGCTTGTTGATGATGATAAGTTTCTACTGAGAGAGAGTCGCAATCCAGTAACTAAGACTACATTGTGAGGTTGCTTTGTCTTTCTGGCATTTCCTGACCTACTTGCCTTTCCATCATGTATGGTTAGGTCCATCACGGTTACCCTCTAAAAGGAACAAGTTCTCTCCTGAATTTCAAGGATCTCAATGTCTTTTTCTCTAATGTCTCAAAAGGTTGTTATCCCTAGCATTCCAATTTCTATCTTTTCGGTGAGAAACAGTATGTAAACTTAGCTAACCGGATACCATGTGACGCTAGAAGTTTCAAAAATGCAACTAAAAAGTTCTTCCCCACCCCCAAACTTAAATCTAACATTGTCCTCAATGTTTCTAATGAAAGAGCAATACCAAAAGTAAAATAACACGAGGAGAAGTTGGAGAGATAGTACCTGGGTGAAGAAAATCAAAAACTAATATACAACATACAACTTCCTCGATGGTCAATCAAGGGTAAACAGGGTTTTCCAGAGGGACCTCCTCCACATCACTTGTATGAAAGGGATCTAAAAAGGGTTTCAATCTCTGACCGTTAACCTTCGAAGAACTACTACCATCCGGTGTCTCAATTTCAAAAGCTCCATGAGGAAAGACAGTGCGAACAATAAAAGGACCCGTCCACTGAGAACGTAACTTACCGGGGAAAAGATGTAAACGAGTATCATACAGAAAAACTTTTTGAACTGGAGAAAATGACTTCCGTAAAGTATTTCTATCATGCACAAGTTTCATTTTGTTCTTATACTCCTTCGCACTATCGTAAGCATCTATACGAATCTCGTCCAACTCATTGAGCTGGAGTTTCCTATGGGATCCTGCCTTGTCAAGTGAAAAATTTAGCTGCTTAACAGCCCAATAAGCTCTATGTTCTAACTCAACAGGTAAATGGCATTCCTTGCCATACACAATCCGATAAGGCGACATTCCAATGGGGGTCTTAAACGCAGTACGGTAAGCCCATAAGGCATCAGTAAGCCTAGACGACCAGTCTTTCCGATTAGGATTAACTGTTTTCTCTAATATACGTTTTATCTCCCTATTGGAAACCTCTACCTGACCACTAGTCTGCGGATGATACGGGGTAGCTACCTTATGTGTAATACCATATTTCTTCATCAGAAGCCTAAAAGGTCCATTACAAAAGTGCGACCCTCCATCACTAATTATAGCTCGCGGTGTACCAAAACGTGTAAGTATATTATTTTTCAAGAACTCAATCACAACCCTATGGTCATTGGTTTTACACGCAACCGCCTCAATCCACTTAGAGACATAGTCTACGGCGACAAGGATGTATAGGTTACCAAAAGAATTAGGAAACGGACCCATAAAGTCAATACCCCACACATCAAAGACCTCAACAACTAAAATAGGGTTCAAGGGCATCATGTTCCTACGGGAAATGGTTCCTAATTTCTGGCAACGCTCACAAGTAACACAGTAACTATGGGAGTCTTTAAACAACGAAGGCCAATAGAATCCACACTGCAATATCTTAGCAGCAGTCTTCTTAGCACTAAAGTGACCCCACAAGCATGATCATGACAAAAGGAAATAATACTGGACTGGTCACTCTCAGGTATACATCTCCTAATAATCTGGTCTGGACAATACTTAAAAAATAAGGATCATCCCAAAAGAAGTGCTTAACCTCGGCTAAAAACCTAGAACGATCTTGTTTACCCCAATGTTGGGGCATTCGACCAGTAACAAGATAATTCACTATATTCGCATACCAAGGTGCTTGGGTAACAAAAACAGTTGTTCATCAGGAAAGCTATCCCTTATAGGAAGGGATTCATCATGGGAATCAACAACTAGCCTAGACAAGTGGTCTGCTACTACATTTTCGGCACCCTTTTTGTCTCTAATGTCTGGAGAAAACTCTTGCAACAAAAGTATCCACCTAATCAATCTAGGTTTCGTATCCTTCTTAGACAAAAGATATTTCAAAAGCATGATCAGTATATATGACGATCTTAGAACCTAAGAGTAGGGTCTAAACTTGTCTAAGGCAAACACAATGGCTAACAGTTCCTTCTCGGTAGTGGTATAGTTCAACTGGGCATCATTCAGAGTTTTGCTAGCATAGTAAATCACATGAAGTAATTTGTTTTCTCGCTGACCTAGCACAACACCAATAGCATAATCTGAAGCATCACACATGATCTCAAAGGGTAAGTTCCAGTTGGGTGCCTGGACTAGGGCGGTAGTGAGTAAAGTCTTAAGCTTCTCAAAAGCCTCTAAACAAGCATCATCAAAGACAAACTTAACATCTTTTGCAAGCAAGTTGCAAAGAGGTCTAGAAATCAAGCTAAAATCCTTAATGAATCGACGATAAAAACCTGCATGCCCTAAGAATGACCTAATATCTCTTACGGTTTTTGGGACCTGTAAAGTCTTGATAAGGTCAACTTTGGCTTTATCTACCTCTATACCCTTAGAAGATACGATATGCCCTAAGACAATTCCTGATCGAACCATGAAATGACATTTCTCCCAATTAAGCACTAGATTCTTTTCCTTACACCTAGTCAACACTAATGACAAATGATGCAAGCACTCATCGAAAGACGAACCAAACACTGAAAAATCATCCATAAAGACCTCTAAAAACTTTTCTACCATATCGGAAAATATGCTCATCATGCAACGCTGAAAAGTCGCAGGGGCGTTACATAGCCCGAAAGGCATGCGTCTATACGCAAAGGTACCAAAGGGAAGTAAAAGTAGTTTTTTCTTGGTCTTCTGGGGCAATAACGATCTGATTGTAGCCTGAGTAGCCATCTAGAAAACAGTAATGACTATGTCCAGCTAATCTCTCTAGCATTTGGTCGATAAAGGGAAGGGGAAAGTGGTCCTTCCTAGTGACCTTGTTCAATTTCCTATAGTCAATACAAACACGCCAACCCGTGGTCACTCGGGTCGGGATTAACTCATTGTTATCATTCTGGACTACAGTAATACCGGATTTCTTGGGAACAACCTGAACGGGGCTGACCCACTTACTGTCTGAAATGGGGTAGATAATGCCTGCATCTAACAGCTTAAGAACCTCGGTTCGAACTACTTCTTTCATATTAGGGTTTAGTCTTCGTTGCATCTCCCTAGAAGGTTTGGTATCTTCCTCTAAATAGATCTGATGCATACAAACAGTAGGACTTATACCCTTAATGTCTGCTATGGTCCACCCTAAAGCTTCCTTGTTGTTTTGAAGGACGGTCACTAGCCTACTTTCCTGATCACTATCCAAGTCGGAAGCAACAATCACAGGTAAAGTTTCAGACGGGCCTAAAAACACATACTTCAGGGTATCTGGCAATGGTTTTAGGTCCAACTTAGGAGGCTCTTCTAACGAAGGAACTAGGGTAGACTTAGAAACTGGTAGTGGTTCGAACTTAGGTTTCCATCCGTTACGTGTCTAACAAAGGGGTTGAATCTAACAAAGCATTCACCTCATTAATCACATTATCATCATCGAAATCAATCCCAAAGTGAGCTAGGCATTTCTCTAACGGATCTTCTAACAAAGTGTTTGGTAATGACTCCTCGACTAATGTTCCTATCATGTTTACCTCTTCTATGCTCGAGTCATCTAGTTCAGAGGGTAGCTTACTAATATGAAAGACGTTCAGCTCAATAGTCATATTACCAAAAGACAATTCATAATACCAGTTCGACAATTAATGATCGCATTGGATGTTGCTAAAAATGGGCGACCTAAAATCACTGGTATCTGGTTCTCTGGGTCAGGGACAGGTTGGGTATCTAGGATAACAAAATCCACTGGATAAATAAACTTGTCGACCTCAATAAGAACATCCTCGATCACACCACGAGGAATTTTAACGGACCTATCAGCTAACTGAAGTGTCATCTGGGTAGGTTTCATATCACCAAGTCCTAGCTTGAGGTACACATGGTATGGAAGTAAATTCACACTGGCTCCTAAGTCAAGCAAAGCTTTCTCAACACGGTATTTACCTATTGTGCAAGAAATGGTAGGGGACCCTGGGTCTTTATACTTAGGAGTAGTGGTATTCTGAATAATGGAACTCACGTGACTAGCTAGGAAGGCTTTCTTTTGGACACTAAGCTTACGCTTTCGTGTACACAAGTCCTTAAGAAACTTAGCATAAGCGGGAATGCTTAATCGCATCCAACAATGGTAGGTTGATAGTAACCTGCTTAAAAACCTCCAATATATCATTAAAGTTCGACTCGCTCTTAGTTGGAACTAGCAGCTGGGGAAACGGGGCTCTGGGAACAAAGTCGGGCTCAGCAGGACCCTCATTGGTCTCTTTAGAGACTCTATCAGTCTCCTCATTTTCTGGCTCAGAAGGGTGAACTACAACATGTTCACTATCAGGCATGGCAACCTTATTGTCAACTTTCTTTCCACTCCTAAGGGTTGTAATAGAGTTCACATGATTGTACGATTTCTCTGCTTTAGGATTGGGTTGAGTTTGACTAGGAAACTTACCTTTTTCCCTCAAAGATTCATTTATCTGACTAACCTGGTTTTTTAACTCAGAAATAGCTTGGGAGTTAGCATAACCTATATTTTTACTTTCTTCTATCCCTTGAGCAACCATTAGGTTGATCTTATCAGAGTTTTTAATAAACGAGGCTAGAGTGTCTTCTAAACTTGTGATCTTTTTATCCGAAGGGTTCTGAAACTGGGGTTGACCTGAAGAGTTCTTAGCATAACCAAAACCTGGGGGAGGCTGAGAATTACTAGACTGACCTTGATTCTGGCTCTTAGACCAAGAAAAATTAGGATGGTTTCTCCAACCAGGGTTGTAGGTTTCTGAGTATGGGTCAAACTTCTGACGGTTCTCAAACCTAGCGTTTTTATAGACAGCATGTGCTTGTTCTTCACTAACATGACCTTCCCAAAACGAGTTATTGGGCTCTACTCCACAACTAGAGACTTGAGCGGCTCTAATCCTATCATCAAGTTCAACAAGAGACCTATAATTAGGCTGATTCAATTCCAAAGCTTCTAACCTTCTAGACAAAGCAGCAAACTTAGCATCTGATTCGAAGCTTGTATCTACCACATTGGTGCTAATTCTATTGACCAAGAGTCTTTTAGGGGGTTCAACACAAGACTCCCACTGTTGGGATTTTTCAGCAATAACTCCTAAGAAGGTAAAAGCATCATCAGCATTTATACTGGTGAACTCACCAGCGCACATAGACTCGACCATGGCTTTGGCTGAATAGTGTAAACCATTATAAATAATCTCAACAAGTTTCATTTTATCAAATCCACGGTGAGGACACTGGGATAGGAGATCATTGAATCTCTCTAAAAACCTATAAAGAGACTCTCCCTCTTGTTGCACACTAGCACTACTTTTCTTCCTAACAACTGCAGTTTTATGCTTAGGGTAGAATTTCATATAGAAAGCAGCAACAAGTTCCTTCCATGTTTCAATGGACTCAGGCGGTAGGTTGTTCAGCCAGGTCTTGGCTTTATCTCTCAAGGAAAAGGGAAACTTCTTAAGTTTCAAAACTTCATTAGTGAGGTCTTTTATTCTAACTGTCCCACAGATTTCCTCAAAGTCCCTAATATGAAAATAAGGGTTCTCATCATCTTTTCCTAAGAACATAGGGATCATTTGAAGAATAATAGGTTTTATCTCAAAATTAGCGGTACTGGCTCGCAATTCAATGCACGAAGCTCTGTTGGTCCTAGTTGGGAACATGTAATCTTTCAAAGTTGCCATCGCTGGCACAGCTGAAGTACTAGGGGTACTTTCCTCACGAAGAGACAGATTCTCAAAACTAAAGTTTCCAAAAACAGGGCTCTCAAAAGAAGAGTCTTCGAGCTCCCCGCTTTCACAAGAAGAACTTCTAGGCTCGTCACTAATCAAACAGCCAAAAGTATTTCTTTTTCAAGCCCTTTCGGGCATACACTAACAAAAGAAAAATAAAAAAGTCCTAAAAGGAAGGAAAGTTCTATGCAAACACAAACAAGGCTGACTCCACCACAGCAAACCTACAGATTTCTAGCAAACAAAAAGCATGATGGCTCCACTTAGATTGTTTCTAGACCAGCTTCTAATCCTTCGAATGGGAATTCGTTACAATTTGAGAAAACCCCTCTGGAATCAATCCGAGTCAAAGTAAGTTAAATAGAGGCGAGGGAAGCTACGTAGAGCTTTGATGCCCAAGGCCTCACCACATTCCAAGGCGGCGCAGTCACGCATTCAACTCACAGAAACCATCATGAACTTTGAAGTATGCACAAAAGAGTAACCAATATTTTTCGAACGACTTTCCTATTAAGCTCATTACCCTATAGGTCTCGTTCTATTCCAAATTTTAGGTTTAGGGTTCGCGTTTGGTTTTGTTTTCCTAAGGCGGGCAAGAAGAGAACGATGATGAAATCCGAACCCTTATCTTGTATGGCCAGTCCTTGCCCTTTACTAGGAAATTAAAGCAGCCGTTTTCAAGTCCTCAACATATATGCAAACGAAGGAATACAGTAACTGGCTGACAGGGGATTCGCGAGTGTTTCGACAAACTTACCTCCCGTTCCAGACGGGGGATGAACCGCTGAAGCCGACTCGGGCCACAACTCCAATGTCGTGTACGAACCCGAGGGGCCGAGGGGATATCGTAATCACCGTCCTTCCCTGCAAACAATTTAATATTTAATACTACCCTTCCGTAGGGTTTAAAAATAAAAGAATGTCCAAGTCCAAAGTCCAAAAGAAAAGGAAAGTATAAAAAAAATAATAAAAAACAAAATAAAATGTCTCTCTTTTTTTTTCTCTCTTTTTTTTTTAATAAAAACAAAAAAAAATTCTTCTTTCGCTCCTTTCGCTTTGTCTTTTACTCCAAGTCTTTAAGTATTCACCAAAGCTTTGACAAAATTTTCTTTCGCTCCCAATTCCAAAATCTGTAAGGAAAAGACAAAAACTCAAAAACGTAAAGAAGAACAAATAAAATAAAAACAAATAAAAACCTAAAAAAACCTAAAAACTCTAGCCTAAAGACAAGTCCGCGTCGGCGGCGCCAAAAATTGATGTAACTCAAAGTTGTTGTAGATAGTGATAAAAGGGTTGTTTTAAGACTTGTGAAGACAATGAATTTTAGACTTAATAAAAGTTTAAAAACAAAGAATACTTATTACAAAACTAACTTCAAGATACTAGAAAACAACCAAGACACTGATTTCACTATTACACATGAATAAATTATGGTAAACAATCCAAAACTCTAATTATATTTTAAGACTCTTATTTCTTAATTCACAAATAATCTGGAAAATTCTCAAATATTTATTGTATCCCTAAGCATAGATTATTTAAACAAAGCATAACCTATCTAATTGAATCACAACTAATAAAGAAATTTTTTGCAAACAATTAAAAACTCTGCAAAAGCAGTGATTGAGTGAATTATAAATTATAAATTAGAGGAAATAAATGATTACCAATTATTCATGCGTAAATAGCTTCCTCACTTCCTTGATTGTGGGAGAATTGGCTCATCATCATGTTGGAAACACGCTCAAAAATCATTTTTATTGATCAAGGGGTTTACAAATGAAGAAAATGGGAGAAATAATGCTTAAACCGGGTTTGTAACAATTATTTCTGTTACAAAGAACGATATAAGGTTTGTGTAGCTGTCACTGTTGCAGATAAGTCTGCCCTATTGTCGCCGTTACTGTGCAAATAAGTCTGCCCTAGTGTCGCTGTTACTGTGCAAATAAGTCTGCCGTTCCACTGTAGCATGAACGACGGTTCTTTGTGGGTCGTTGTTCTTCGTGTGTTCTTCACCAGCAGCAACAATGGAGTTCTCTGCAACTTTAATTTCTCGCCTCTGTTGTCTTCTAAAGTCTCCCTAACTATCCCCCTCCCTTCGTACTAATCCTCAGCCACTTATATAGCCTTTCAACACCAAAATATCTCGTCATAACTTCATCAAATTCTCCATAACTCGTCTTGAATAAAAAATATTCTTCGGATATTTTCTTCCCTGAATTAACTCTCTCATGCGCCTGTTGTACACGGAATTGCTCCAGCACGTTTCTACCTAATACCAGTATCAGTTATACATGCAATATCCTCACGAAATCTCCTCAACATGGCACAAAAATCCCGAGTATCTTTCCCATACGTGGCTTGCCCTGTTTTCTTCTTGCGAGTTATCCAGCCAAATTCGATCGAAAAAAGCGCCCATACCAGATTTGCTATAACATATCACGTCTACCCACTAAGTTTCAGGGATTGAATCTCACTAAATCACGTCCGAAATTCGATCGAAAATTCTGCCAGCAACTGTGAGTATTTTCCCGCCAATTTCAATTTTCAAAAGATGAAGAAGAAGGGGTTGTCCTTAACCAACAGCTGGGGTGCGAATAGCAAAGAAGGTGCCCCTTAGTAATTGAGGTGCCCCTTAACCAACGGTGAGAGTCCGAATAACACGTGTCCTCCAAGGGTGCCCCGGGCAACTTTTCGAGCCGAAATTTCCAAAAATATTTATTTCCAAAAAAATACCTACAAACACAGAAAACACCATAATAAGGACGAAAACAAGTACTAACAATACGAAACATTGAGGACAAATTAGACACATAAATGCATCTATCAATACAAGTCATACACAACCAACACCTTCACAATCTCAACACCTTCTTCGCTTCCCTCCCTAAGATCAACCACATCTCCTTCACTTTGTGACCGAAGCAAGTATGGAATGGCCATTTCTTGGTTTAGGCCAGAGTTGTACAGATTGATTTCTCGAATCACAAGCACTCCCGTGCAGTGCATTTGTTTAGGGTTTAGATTCATTTCTCATCCACACACCCCAAATTACCAAAACCGGCAGAAATAGTTTTCACCCATAAACAATTGGCGGCCACAGTGGGCGATTAATCTCTCGGTTGCAAAATTGAATTCTCAATATTCATTCCAACCTTCTCGATTTTGGGGATAGATCTTGGTTTCGATTCAATCATTAACTTATTTTTTTTTTCGATTTTCATCTCACGATGTATCTTCGCCCGCTAGATTCTTCGGAAACCATAAATGATTCAGATATCATGGGAAGTGCGGCTAGAATGTTGGAGGATGTCCTGGCAAATCAAGATGGTATCGCTAGAAGGCAGAGCGAAACATTCCGCCTTTTGAACGATATAGCAGCCCAATTACAAGAAGGATCGGCAGGCATTTACCCAGACGGTGCAAGAAACGTTGAATCCTTATCTAGAAGTCATGCCTTTACCAGCGGAGATGCAGAGAGAGAGCGTAGCCACAAGGGACTCAGGAGAAACGAGCAATATGGTCCATATGGCAACGGAGACTCGATATAACTCCACAGAAGAAAAGACTTATCCGGGATGCCACAACGTTTGTCGGATAAAGAAAAAGAACCTACATCTTACGGAGCCTTGCTGGAAGATTTGTACCTCAAGACTCTTGTTGAAGCTGAGAAGACTGCCCAATCCACAACGACCTTTCAGCCAAGTGAAGAAATGCTCGAGGAGGGAGAAATCAATCAAGGAACACGTGAGTGCAGAGGATGGGAGCGTTCAAATCATTCACCCCGCAATAATATTATGACGCCTTCCGCATTCCGTCATCCAGTCAAGCGAGCCGCGGATATGATGACACACACTGGTTTTGCAACTCCGTCTCCGAAGCGTGCCCCACATCAAATCCACAGAGAGACGTCCCAACGTCCGCTAATGCAAGAAAGGCTGGACTCAAAGTATCCTCGTTTCCCGTTCCCAATGAAGAAGATCTTGGAGCTGTTGGAGTCATGGGTGCGAGACGGAGAGGTACAACTGCCTCATGTATGGCGTCAACCGACTGATCATGAAGTGATAGATCCGATATATTGCCACTATCATCGATTCCTTCATCACCCTACAGTGAATGCAACGCCTTGAAGCGCATTATTCAGGAGAAGCTTAAATTCAGAAGAGTTGCCTTCCCTCTCTAGAAATTAATGCGTACGGCTTCCTTGAAGAGATTACTCAAGAAGATTCAGTTTCATGCAAATGAGGTTCCAAAGAGCAAGTAAGTTCTATTAAACGATTCTACAAGAAAGATAGTTTTAGAATTTACTGGGAACTTGGCATCCCACACGTGGAGAAAGAAATTCAATGATCAAACACCATGCTTGTTTCCCTTCATGTTTCCTTTTTCACACGATATTTGAAATTTCATATGACATATGCAATCATTCATAACCAAGATGCAAATTCCATTTTAGAATAAACTCTTTCAGAAAAATCATTCACAAAACTATCTCAAAAAATAAACCAGTTCAAAATTCAACCACCTATTAGTTCAAAACCTGAAATCAAATTGTGAAAGGAAATCCTCACAATCACTCAAAAAAGCATCTAAAGAAAGAACACAAGTAGGCGGAACGAATCCTTCAAGGAAAGTCCTTCAGTAGCAACTCGTCCTTCTGAGCAAGAGCGGCTTTCATCCTTTGGAGCGCGACATGTTTCAGCTTCAACTCCTTAGACAATTTTTCAACCTCTTCTTCCTGGCGAGCAATACAATCTACAGAAGGAACTTCGCCTTGCAGTTTCTGAAGCTCCTGGATTTCAGAAAATCCTTTGAAGAACCAAGGAGCGTTGAAATCGTACTGCACAAACACGTCTCGGTGGAACTTCCAGTCTTCAATCACCTCCTCAAAAACACTACGATCGGTCGTGACGCTCATCCCGTGAATGGAGAATAAAGATTCTTGGACGCGATTGACCAATGCAAGGCAACTTTTGAGCTTCGTAGTGGTAGCAATATGGTCGTGCTTCTTCCATATCACCGTGTATAACTCCTCGAACTGAGCCGGCACACTGAATCCCCCAACCAATACATGACCTGCATGAGGAGTATCAAAGGGAGGATCGAAGATAGCCCCAGGAACAACAGGTTTCCTTGCCAATACTTCATCAGGAACCTTGTCAGCTGCAAGAGGCATTTCAGAAGAAGTCATCATGACTGCCTTATCAATGGGAACCTGCTCAGAAAGATCTTTAAGGGGAGCCGCCTCAATATTAGCAGATGTTGCCTCTCCTGCATTCCTACGGATGTCCACTTCACTCTGAATTTTGATTTCCGTCACCACCTCGTCTACAAGCTTACTAAGGTTACCACTTGGGGAGGCACTCCGTTCAGTCGATCTTGCACCATCTTTGTCATTATCTTGAAGAGGATCAGTATCACCAGACCTCTCCTTAAAAGGATCGCCAGACTTCTCATGAAGACCAGTATCTCCAGACCTCTCGTTATGACTACGAGCCAGTCTTGCGAAAGCATTTTCTTTCGAGATTTCCTGATCGCCAACAAAGGATTACCTTTAGTCAAAGTTTCTCAGGAAAAACGAAACCAAGGGATCAAACAGAAAGAAATTTAAATACCTGCATATTGGAGGAATTGAGGATCACCGAACCACATGCCTGCTTCTTAGACCTCACTCCTGCTTGGGGACTGCAGTCGTCAGCTCTGGTTCGTTTACCTGGGAGTGGTTTCAACCGAAAATGCTGCTTCAAAATGTCAGAAGATGGTTCGCCGCGGGAATCTGTCACAGCCTCCTCCGAGAATTTCTGAAAGGTTAACGATTGCTCCCTCCAAAATTCCTTATACCTGTCGGTTACCGCTGGGTTTCTTCCGATAGGCCAGAAAGGAAGACTCTGCACTGACGAAAATGTATCAGCATTAAGAATGTCCAGGAAAATTTCTTTTGGAGCCTCCAACGGACGAAGAAATGGAACACCCTGGTCAAATCCCATTTTCCGGAATGCAGCTTCTCAAGTAAATAAGTTCCCCAAGACTCGCGGTTTCGGCATCAGTACGCAACACAGCATCAGGAACAATAGCAAAAGTCTTTAATGGAAGGGTGGATCGGTCCCCATGGACGGAAATCTATGGATTTCACATTGTCGAAGACGTCCATGAGCTTCACACCGGCCCTGGGACGTCTTTTCTGCCAACGAAGTATTCTCGAACCACCATACAAATTGTTGAGTGAAGTTGCAGCAACAGGAGCATAGCTTTTGAAATGCTCCCACAAACACGCCTGAAGAAAATCGATGTGGATATGCGACTCCACCTTCTTATACCCGTTGGAAACATGCATGTCCGCTGCTAAGGCGTCCAGATGAGAATACAGTGATCCAAGGAACAAGGCACCTAGAGGAAGGACCTCACCTTTTGCCAGCCTGATAGCAAACCTAACAAGATCACCTCTTATGGTATTTCTTCCAGAGCCGTCATCAAATATGTCCCTGGATAACCACAAAGACAGAAATGCAATCACGCTGAGCTCATCTTCCAACTCCTGATCTGGTTTCGGGTCTGCAGGAGACCACTCCGACACCCACCAAGTGTAAAAGCATTTCGTATCTTTCTTCTCCTTCTCCAGGTCATCAAATTCTCCCGCCTTTAGAAGTATAACATTATAATCGCGACGTTCTGCATCAGAAAGTTTATAAAAGAAGCTTCCGGCAACAGGCAGGTTCATCAATGCAGCAACGCTTTCCAGAGTAATGATCATCTCTCCCCATCTACATATGGTTGTATGAGTAGATGGACGCCACCGAGAAATGAAAGTGATCAAGCCTGCAGCATCCTTCTTAATCTGAAGAGTGGCGGATGCCATGACCGCATCAAGGATTTGCGCCTTAATCAAATTAGCTTTAATACTCTTATTATTCAGCATGCGTCTCATCCATCCTTCAAAAGGACCCAGCGGGGTATGACAGATCTTAAAGTCAATAGGTGAAGGTGGATACTCATTTTTCCGAAGACAGAATCTCATCACAAGTGTTGAAGAAGAGGATGGATCAGCTTCCATATTTTCTGAAACAGAGAGCAGGACTATCTTGTGAAAAGGATGCTTTCTAATGTTCGGAAAAGGCATGGTGAACAACTCATCATCTATGTTTGGCATATCTTTGAAGCTGTCAACACTCCCTGACTTGGCATCAGCATTATCCCCAGAAGACATCTTAGCAGGAGCCCTTTTGTTCATTCTACAATAAAGAAGAAGCAGGGGAGTCAGTACTTGTACGCGTATCATGTATAGTCCCAGCCGAGAAGGACACACATTCACGTTAAAGTACATCAAGCTGGGAAAAGCACGCAAGGCTGGTATTGGGTCCAAACAAGGCTGGTATTGGGTCCAAACAAGGCTGGTATTGAGCCACGTCAGCAAACGAGGCCGGTGTTGGTAAGTCCACGAAACCGGTCGAGATTACAGGGCTAATATCCCCAAGAAAGACTGATATCACGTCAGTCAAGCAGGTATTGGACCACGCAAGAAAGACTGATATCATGTCATTAGGCTAGTGTTGGGTCACGTCAAGACGGTATTGGTCAAGGCCGATCAAGGTCACAAGTCTGGTATTGGGCCACGTCAGCAAGCAAAGTCGGTCAAGACCGATCAAGGTCACAAGTCTGGTATTGGGCCACGTCAGCAAGCAAGGCCGGTCGAGGTCATGAAGCTGGTATAGGGTCGATGTTCAATCAGGCGTACATAGTGGGACTCACGTTCAACCGAGCATATGGTGAGGCCCGCATTCATTTGCACGTATTATAACACGGTTTTCTTTATTCATGGGAATCGTGTCAGCGAAATTCAAGTCAAGGTTTTTTCAAGCTATAACCTAAAAGTTAGGTTTTGCATGCAACAATGGAAAAAAGAAGCAAAAACAACATATTCATGGATTCACAGCTTTTTTTACTAAGCAATCCTAGCAGTATTCGCGGTTTTGCTATCAACTTCATCGAAATTAATCCTACGAAGAAGTTTCATCAACGATGGGATGTTTTCATCAAGAGCGGAAGAGGTTTACCTAAGAACTAGGGTTTTAAAAAAAAACGTGAGAGCAAGGAAGAACGGACGAAATACCTACCTCATACACGTGCAGCGGCAGCAACAACAAAGTACGGCGGCGGCAGCAAGTACGGCGGCGTTAATGGCACCGTCGGCAGGGGCGGCAGCAAGGCCGTGGACGGGAGCTGACTAAACAAAAATAATATGTGAGAAAAGAAAAGTGTTCGGTCCCTTTTATAGAAGAATAATTGGAGAATCCCAATAGAATAAGGATTCCTCTTCTGATTCGAACGCCCAAGGAAGGAAACCGGTCCCACCCAAAATTTTCATTCTTGTATTGGCGGCTCACATGGATAATTGCTATTGGCCGGTCAAAGGTTCTTCCGGGTAAGATTTCTTTATATCGTCTTTCTCACACGTATATGTCACCATCTCATGCCTACCCCACAATAGTGCAACCATTATGTGCTAGGCAGGGGACTTAATGTAGATGGTGGGTTTTAGTTCAGGGATAAAATTGTAAAACCGAATTTATACGCTGACATCCTACAGAGGATAAAGCCATTAATAAAGTGATGAATACTTCTTCATTTTCCTAATTCACCTAGAAGGGAGCATATGGCAACAATCCCAATATTCTGTGAATTCATAGCATTATCAATTAATGCATGACCAGCCTTGTATTTCTTGTGTTGTTCCTGCTGAACTCTCATTATTGGTGCGGCATGACGACTGACTGTTGCTCTCATCAGAGTAACACGAATCTCCAAGTGTCACTAATGAGGCATGCACGAAATACTCATACATGCTACAACTCTTGGTGTGTTATACTAGCCCGATTGAGCATACATCTCTCGGTGTGTTATACTAACCCGATCGAGCATCTGGTCTGTCCATCTCAGTCTCAAAAATAATCACGACCACGCAAGTTAGCCTCATGATTTAACCATCCTAGGCGATCCTCAGCAGGAGCAGGCTACCACCTTAATGACCACCAGTGGGCCCGCTTATGCCCTGGTTGGTCGAATACCTACCATGCCTCCCAAACTACCACCAAAAACCAGCCTGAAGCTTGATGTCTAGGCTGGTATGGAGCGGCTTGGAAGAGTCGTACGAACAAAGGCCGCCTACGGCAGTCTCAAATTCATCACGTCCGTCCAACTTCACCGACATAGTTGGACGGCGTAGATCGTCCCATGGACGGTTGGAAAAGCGTTGTCCTGCACACCGGCGGGCCCCCTTCACGCCTGCATAATCGATCCTCCCCTGACCTAGCCACATAATCAAGTACAGTTTCCCGAAGTTCAGACGGCGTGAGGTTCAAAGGGTCGCAGGAAATTCCACTAAAGGTCTTAAATTGATCACGACCATCCAACTTCACCAGCATGATTGGATGGCTTAGATCAGACCTATAATCGCCAGACAGGTATTGGCGTGTTCACCACTGGCCCAATATGGGTCCCACACGATCGACCTCTCCTGCAATTTCGGTCAGCCAAACTAGCATGCACGCAACCGGCCGGAAACCCTAATTAGGGTTTGCGACATGCATATGTCGCAAATTGATCGCGAGCGTCCGTTTTCACCAGCTTGGATGAAGGGTCCAGGAATAGACTAAGCAGGTCCGGAGAGTATCAACATGATCAATGTGGACCCATCTATCTCCATGTCCGACCTACCAAGACAAACCATGGCTAGGTGTCTCGATTCGTGCGCCCAAACTAGGCATGGTCGCGTGGTTTTCTATTGCAAACTGATCTCGACTACTCAACTTTACGGACAAATTGAGTGGCTTAGATCGCATATCCATGGGACAGCAAGGTACGGACGTGTACACCGGCATGCCGTCTACACGCATGACCAATCAGTCTTGCCAAAAACACGTCCCATGCTTGGACTCGACCAAGCTAAAGGTTGGTGTTTGAGCACCTCCTAAACCCTAATCCAACTGTCGCAGATGTGGGTCGCAACTCATCTCGTCCGTCCAACTTCGCCAGCTTGGACGGACAGCCTAAGACAGGAGTTAGGCGACCAGTGAGGCATCACCACGATCACCGTCCACCACTCTTCCAAACAGAGTGATCGGCCAAGTCACTGTACAGCCTCCAAACGATCACTCGAAGATGGTCGGACTTGCTGCTATTTTAAGACGCTTAATCGTGACTTACTCTGTTAAGCCTTAAAATAGCGATGCTTCATACATGCTGAATATATTCGATGCATTACATGCATAGAATACACACGCTATTTCATAAATATCGACTTCCTAAATAACTTAGTTGTTTAATCTAGCATCACATGCTACCTTTTGTGGGTCCCACGATCCACACACTCGAGACATCGATCATGTCACAAACTGGGGGATACTTAATGGGTATTGGTCTGGCGGTTTACAGTGTGCAGCGCACAACGCGCCATCATAAGAACGTGTCAGGAAGTCATGGACGGTTAGTGACGATGGGAGAAGTGGGCTTTACCTGATCGTGTGACAATTACCACGACTCCACTACTTCATCACTCCACTTCCTCCACTTCCCATGAGAAACGTGGGTTAGGCGCAATGACTTGTATAAATAGGTTCTCCTCTCTAATTCCGAACAAGACAACGAGACAGAAGCCAAGTGTTGATACAATCGTATTCAACACCAGAACTGATAACTTTCATTCTGCAAGCCAGTTCAGCTTTCTGATACAAGTCATACATAGCCAACACCTTCACAATCTCAACACCTTCTTCGCTTCCCTCCCTAAGATCAACCCCATCTCCTTCACTTTGTGACCGAAGCAAGTCTGGAACGGCCATTTCTTGGTTTAGGCCAGAGTTGTACAGATTGATTTCTCAAATCACAAGCACTCTCGTACATTGCATTTGTTTAGGGTTTAGATTCATTTCTCATCCACACACCCCAAATTACCAAAACTGGCAGAAATAGTTTTCACCCATAAACAACGTGTAAAGGTCGGAGGTGACTGAAAAGATAGTCATCGAGTACAAGAGCAATAAATGCACTAACAAGGTAGTTGAGAAGATAAGAAGAATCTGGTCAAAGTAAGACTCGGCTAAACATTTCAAGGGCGACATCATCAGCATACATTAAGCAGACGACACCGGACAAGGGGACATCAGGAGAAGGTATTACTAGGCTCGGCCCAGAATCTCGGATGAAACCTTACTCTTAACCCGAGAAGGACATCAATAAAGATGTACCACAACTTATACTGTAATTTGGATGTATCATCACTTACGGCTATAAATAGAGAGCTATGTAGAGAGTTAAAGGGGCAAGTAATCAGTGAGGGAAGAGAGAACACCAAGAGCTTAAGAGTGAGAATTGTGAGTTTATTATAAGATAATCCCTTGTAACCTTGAATCAAGTAATAAGATCATCCCTTTAACCCCGTGGACGTAGGTAATCATGCCAAACCACGTATACCTTGTGTTCTTGTGCTTCTCTTGCTTGTTTACTTCACTAAAGTGTGTATGTGTATCTTTGGATGTAGTTGTAGGATTTTCCACATCTATAGTAGGAGGAGGTGAAACCATTATTGGTACCCTCGAATCACATGTAAACGGGTTCATATACACAGCACCGGGTGTTCGCATGGTTTTCATGCATAGAAATATATTCGAGTATTTCATGCGACTTGGAGACAAGATGATGCCACCTCTCTTGCAGTTCCTATTGAAGCATCCCATCAAGGTGGGAACGAAAGAGACAAAGGATGTCTAGTTCTATTTGGTGCCAACCCTTCTAGGACAGGTGAGAGCTGATAAGAAAACCAGGGATAGCAGCCGTAACAGAGATTTAAAGATTTTTGCCCACAGAGCTCAAGAAGTGCAGAGGACTTGTCGGAGTAGACTATTGTATCAACATATAAATTTTCAGGCGCTTGAGAAGTGCGAGTTTTATGGGTCTTTTCCCACTAGTGCATCAGTCATCTTTGTCGTGGCAAGACATTCCCTAGTTGTGCTTACAGAAACACCTTTCGTTGTGATCCCACTAATACAAGACATTGAGATTGTTAACTTGGCGCACCTTGAACCTGGAAACATTGATATGACAGTCGTATTTGAAGATTTCAAGCGTGATGTGCTTGAAATTCGCTCAATTTCCTTGAAATTTCTCACTAGCATAAAACATCGTCTGAACACTGGGCTCGTGAAGTATTATGTCAACGAAAAACGCCTCGACTGGAATCTCTTAGTGAAAGAAATTGCAGAGTTCCCGAAGAGGTTCGTAGATTCCGGTGGATGGGATTCCTTAGGTCTCGAAGATAGTCTTACTTTGGCCTACTATCCGAGTGCCTATCAGGAACGATTAGAAGAAGATGCCGAACTTGAGAAATACAAAAATATTTATTATTAGTTTAATGATTTTATAATGTTAAATTATTATTTTTAGAATTTGTTAGTTTCGGAAATTTTACTTGGAATATGATTATTACTGTTATTCTCTGTAAAAGGAGACAAGTCCTCTTGTAATTTTACACGCATTTCTAGCACCTCCAATATGCGTTGTTTCTCTTATGTGCAAGCTAATAGTGTTTTGCTAGTGTTTTTCTATTTTCTCTTGAATGATACTCCCTCTGTTCCTTTTTAATAGGCGGGTTTCTATAAATAAATGTTTCAAAAAAATAGGTTGGTTTCCTAATTGGAAAAGTCAAATGTTACTTTAATTTTCTGGGACCACTTTTCTCTTAACTTCTTTTGATGACAAGTGTCATGTGGACCATTTCACTTTACTTCTTTTGCTGACAAGTGTTAAGGGGACCATTTCAGTTCACTTCTTTTATTTTCAAGTGTCATGAGGACCACTTTCAATGATTGGTTCTCTTAATTTCCTTAAATTTCTCTAAAAACAAAACCAGCCTATTCAGTAGAGAATCTACAATGGGGCCAGTGGGGTCACTAGCCCCCCAAAAAATTTCTAAAAATAAAAAATCCCGTGTAATATTCACCAGATTTAGCTTTGAGCCCCCTCTCTATTAACGCCAAAACTTGGAATAGATATGCTTCTGAAATTAATTTCAGCCCTATTCCTGTGCATAACTCACTTCCACGAACTAAAACTGCCCTAGAATGAAGGAAAATTGGGAGAAAATTTGCTGAAATCACGATGATTTCCTTATATTTGTGGTTCGTATATGGTTTATATGAACAACTAAACATTAATCAGTCTCCGTCTGCATCAATTCAGTTTCCAAGTAAGGGTTTTTACTCCTAGATACTCTAATTTTTGATATTTTTCTTCCTGAATCACTTAATTTATGTATATTTTCTTACTGATTGATGAAATTTGGGTTTATTATGATGGTGGGTTTTCGATTTTTCTTTTAGGTTTGACGAAATTGATCAATTTTAAGGGAAAAGTGATACTGCAATTTTACAAACAATCTGTGGTCATTGCTTTGTTTTGTTGTGGTAAGAAAATTAAGTTGATTAGTGATTACTACTTAAAATTGTGTTTCGTGGCTTATAATCATTATGTTAGTGAGTGAAACTTTGTCCTGATTTCTATAATTGTCATCAATTTTTGAGATACCGTGGATGCTGGCTTTGGGAATTAGATATAATGGGTTTTGATTTCAATTTTAGTATCCAATACCTCAACTCCTCAAGATCTGTTAATTAAGGAAGAAACTTGTATCCAATTTGTTTTATCTATTGTTGCTCTTTTTATTAAAACTCGTGTGAATAGTGTTTAATTTATTCCATTGTGTGAATAGATTTATGGATGTGTGTTGGAAGAGTTTAAGCTCAAGTTGATTGACAGTTCCTGTAAGAATCTAAGTTCGGTGTTATAGTCATTTCTAAACTACAGCAGAAAATCGCAAATACTTTGGATGTGTGTAGGCATAGGTGTTATGATATATGGGTTTAGTTTTGGATTAACACATTTAGTTGCTTATTTTTCATGGTTCTGTAATTCCATAGTGTTTACAATAACATTTGATTCAATCTTTTTTTCTTCATCTTTAATAATCATAGTACTGTAATGCTTTGTGTTTCCTGTTTGTAGTGACTAGTGAGGCTTAATAATCATAGAGACCAATTGTATTCTTTGTAACTCATTGGTCTTTAATATTGTAATGAGGCTAATGAAATTTTGTTTGTGGTTTTCAGACAAAAATGCTTAGGTACTTCCAGAGAAAAAATAGAGACAAAAATGCTAGAACAGCACCTTCTGTCTCAAACCTGCATTCTACAACGCGAAATCATGTAATTCATGCCGAGAGTTCAAGTGCCCAGAATGTAGCACCGTCCTGCGCAGCTGAAAACGATGTGAATGAAAACTTACTGGCAAGTCTACCTTCGGATCCAGGACTGCGAACTCCAATATTTGATTATGATCCCAATATCAGAGACCGAGTTCGAAGAGCTTACCTACAAATAGGTACTTGTCATCCAAAGAAGCAAACCTATCCAACAAGAATATCTGGTGGCAGGCCAAGAAAGTTCTGCGGCTCTTGGTTCAACGAGCACCCAAGTTGGTTGGAATATAGAATTTCGACAAATGAGGTGTTTTGTCTTTGTTGCTATTTGTTTAGAGCTGGTAGTGGTGATTCCTTTGTGGGAAAAGTATTTAGAGGTTGGAGGAAGAAAGAAAGGCTACAGCTACATATTGGGGGGCCAAAAAGTGCACATAATAAGGTTTTGAAAAATTGTGAGGTGTTAATGAATAGGAAACAACACATTGATGCAATTATTGAAAAACAGTCAGAGGAAGAGAAAAGGGATAATAGGAAAAGGTTGAGGGCATCGATTAACTGTATTCGATTTCTTTTACGGCAGGGGATTGCATTTCGTGGACATGATGAAACTGAAGCTTCTCTCAACAGAGGAAACTTTATAGAGCTCTTAAAATGGTTGGCAGATAATAATGAAGAAATTAAAGCCGTTGTACTAGAGAATGCTCCAGGGAACCAAAAGTTAATAGCATCAGATATTCAAAAAGATATAACCAAGTGATTCTCTTCTGAAATATTAAGTGAAATTATTAAAGAACTCGAGGATTGACCAATTACTCTCCTCTTAGATGAATCTAAAGATATATCATCAAAAGAACAGCTGGCTATTGTTTTGAAATATGTGCACAAAGGTCATGTAATTGAGCGTTTCGTAGGTATCGAACACGTCACTAGTACAACTGCCAATTCACTTAAAGCAACGGTGGATGATTTCTTTTCTCGACATGGATTGAGCATTTCCAGATTACGAGGGCAAGGTTATGACGGGGCAAGAAATATGCGAGGTGAGTATAATGGTCTAAAGGCACTGATTTTGAAAGATAATGACTGCGCGTATTTTGTCCACTGCTTTGCTCATCAACTGCATCTTGATGTTGTGGCTGTGGAAAAAAAACATACATATGTAGAAGAACTTTATGTCGTAATGAGTTACTTGGTGAATGTGGTAGCTGGATCAGCCAAACGTCAAGATATGCTTCGTGAGAAGCAAGCTGAGGCGGTCTTTGAGGCACTATGTAGTGGTGAGATATTAACTGGGCGAGGCCTTAATCAAGAAAGTACTCTTAAACGAGCTGGTGACACGCGTTGGGGTTCGCATAACAATACGATAGTAAGCCTGATTAATATATTCTCATATGTTATAACACTTTTGGAAGATTTAGCAGTGGATTCTGATAAGAAATTTGAAGCTAAGGTTCTCCTAGATTCTTTGCAAAATTTCAATTTTATTTTCAGCTTGCACTTGATGAAAAAGATTTTGGGAATTACAAATGATCTGTCAAAGGCATTGCAGAGAAATGATCAAGACATTGTCAATGCTATGAAATTAGTTACAGTATGCAGGGAACGCATCCAGATAATGAGAGATAAGGAATGGGATTCATTGTTGTCAGAAGTATCCTCTTTTTGTGCAAGGCACCGCATCAAAGTTCCTGATATGAATGATGTGTTCCAACGGGAGGGTCGACCAAGGCGTAATACTCAAGAGGTAAATAATTTGTATCATTATCAAGTTAAGTATTTATACACAGTCATAGATATGCAACTTCAAGAACTAAACAATCGCTTCACCGAGACGAACACTGAATTACTTCTTTCGGTGGCATGCTTAAGTCCAAGAGACTCATTCTCTGGATTTGACAAAGATAAACTGATTCATTTTGCTCGATTTTACCCAAGAGATTTTTCTCCTACTCAACTTGTGTTACTAGAAGATCAACTACTAAATTATATTGCGGATGTAAGGTCCAGCAATGACTTTTCAGAATTGAATGGAATTACTGATCTCGCAATCAAAATGGTAGATACTAAAAAGGATGAAGTGTACCCTTTGGTTTACTTACTTCTCACATTAGCATTACTTCTACCAGTTGCTACTGCCACCGTAGAAAGGGTGTTTTCTGCTATGAAAATTGTAAAGAATCGCTTGCGTAATCGATTGGGGGACGAATGGATGAATGACATTTTGATTGGCTACATTGAGAGACACTTATTCGATCTGATCGGAGATGATATTTTCATGAAAAGGTTTCAGAATATGTGCAGTCGTCGCGGGCAGACATAGAAGTTGTGTGTTTCTATTGAGTTTTAATTGGTGATTTAGCTAGATCAAACCTTTTTTTCTTTACAAGTTTTATATTCAGTAACGTACTTACATTTCGATTTGAATGAGCTTTATGGTATTTAGTTTACTTATGTGCTGATGTGTGGGATTTTTTTTCGTTACGATTTTAGTTATGTTCTTCGAGAATAAAATGTGCCCCAGTAAAATTTTGTTCTGGATTCGCCACTGAGCCTATTAAAAAGGAACGAAGGGAGTAAATGTTAATGGAAATTTGCTGCAGAAAAGCGGGGTGAATTAAACTTAACATGTCATAGTTAAAGCAGTAGAGATGTTCTTTTTTACATGTTTAAGTTTGAAAATTGACGTAAAAATGCTCCACTGGATTCATTAGTTAAGTGCGAAGAAGCAAAGCAGACCAAAAATCCAAAACTCTAGGTGCCCCCACAAAATAGAACATTCTTCCCAATTTCTAAATATGGCCCTTTCAATGTAGTATATATAGGCACTCTGAGCTTTCCCGTCTCTTCCAAGTTGTAAGCGGTAACCCTCGACGAGACACATAAAATCAGAATTTTATTTCTGTTCCAGACGTAGATCGATTTTGTTTCGCATCTTTTTCAATGGTGTTATTCGAATCCCGGGAGGAAGGTGCAAATTTATGCCCTTCATGAGTTTTGTGCCCTTTCCCACAGCTGAGAAATCTACCGACAAAGATGAGGAGGAGCGCCGTAAAAAAAGTCAGGCAAGAATCGCTATGCGGTTAAAGAGAAGAACTGCCTGGAGATTGTTGGATGCTGGTAAGTCTAATACAACAAATACTTCTGACGAGAAAAAAATAAACCACCCCATGATTTCTTTTTTTCCTTCTGTTCCCTTGGAGCTGGTGATGCATGAAGAGCAATGGGTTACGAGGTTAACTGGCCTCGCTCTCCTTCCCAAGGTAGGAGATGAAGCTATTCTTGGTACCCTTGAGGGACATTTAAACGGGTTCATATACACAGCCTCGGGCATTCATATGGTTTTCATGCATAGACATATAGACGAGTATTTCATACGACTTGAGACAAGATGATGCCACCTCTCTTGCAATTCCGCTTGGAGAAACCCATCATGGTGGGGACAAAAGAGACAAAGGATGTCCAATTCCAATTGGTGCCAACCATTTTGGGACAGGTGAGATTTGATAAGGATTCTGATAATATTGAGAAACACAAGCAAACCAGGGATGGCAGCCGTAACGAAGATTTAAAGAATTTTGTCCACAAAGCTCAAGAAGTTCAGGAGACTTGCGGGAGTAGTGCGTGTCATCCTATAGATTTTCTGGCGCTTGAGGAGTTCGAGTTTTATGGTGCTTTTCCCACGGGTGCATCAGCCATCTTTGCGGTGACAAATTTTTTCCTAGTTGTGCTTGAAGAAACACCTTTTATTGCGATCCCATTAATGCAAGACATTGAGATTGTTAACCTGGCGCAGCTTGAACCTGGAAAATTTGATATGACAGTCGTATTTGAAGACTTCAAATTAAAGTCTGCGGGCATCCAACTCAAAACTAATTGGCAATGAGTGGAGAGGTCCTAAGGGATTATAATCCGCAGGATCTTAGATTTCCCAACAATGTGGGATTAATAATCTCAACACGCCTCCTCACGTATAGCCTCGTTGGGTCTAACACGTGGGCAATAAATCGGGTGACGCGGAGTATAGGCGCGGTCAATGACTCATCGCAAATAGCTTGCTCTGATACCATGTTAGAATACGGGTATCCAACTCAAAACCAATTGGCAATGAGTGGAGAGGCCCAAAGGATAATAAACCGCAGGATCTTAGATTGCCCAGAATGTGGGACTAATAATCTCAACACGCCCCCTCACGTGTTGAGATTATTAATCCCACATTGTTGGGCAATCTAAGATCCTGCGGCTTATAATCCCTTAGGGCCTCTCCACTCATTGCCAATTGGTTTTGAGTTGGATGCCCGCAGACTTTAATTTGGTATCAGAGCTAGGCCCGTGTGTGAGTAGGCCCAACGGTCACCACACAACGTAGGTCCACGTGTTAGACCCAACGAGGCTACACGTGAGGGGGCGTGTGAAGGATAATAGTCCCACACAGTTAATATCCCTTTAATAACTTTAAAATATAATATGGAAGGGCCACTCCACTCATTGCCAATTGGTTGTGAGTTGGATGCCCCTATTCTAATATGTTATCACAGTCAAGCGTTGTATGAGACGTGAGACCCAGTAAGACCCAAGAAGGCAGGGCAACCATACAGCGGTCCGTATAAGGTGTGGAGCTACTCCACTTATTGCCAATTGGTTTTGAGTTGGATGCCCGCAGACTTTAATTCTTCCAGCGTGATGTGCTTAAAATTCACTCAATTCCCTTGGAATTTCTCACTCGCATAAAACATCGTCCGAACTCTGCGTTCGTGAAGTACTATGTTAACAATGAAAGCCTAAATTGGAATTTCTTAGTGAAAGAAATCGCAGAGTTCCCAAAAAGATTCATAGATTCTGGTGGATGGGATTCCTTATGTCTCGAGGATAGTCTTACTCTGGCCTACTATCCGAGTGCGTATTCTGAACTATTAGAAAAAGATGCCCGGTATGAAAAATACAAAGATATTTATATTTAATACGGAGTATTTGGTTATTCTAGAATATTTATTTTCATAAAATGAGACATGTTTTTCATAATTTGACATACATTACTTTTTTTTTTCTTTGAAGTGAACTGATTTGAGATTGTTTGTCCCTCTTTATAAAATACTACCTCCGTTTTTTTAAAAAAAAGAAATACTTTCATTTATTTTTTTTAAACGGAGGGAGTATCTATTTTCTATGTTTCACACTTTTGTTCATATGGTCCAAAGCAATTCATCAGTGAAGAAGTCGAGAATAAGGCAGGGAGTTTGAGAATTGAAAAATTATTTGTGTTACTCTAGTTTTCTTAATTTAACTAGAATGGGGGGTGTCCTTCCAGAATGTGCATTAACTAGGATGTTATATTATGCCTCTTGCTATCAGAAGTAGGTTTGGATAATACGATTGAATTCTTAAAGATATGTTTTCTTAGTGAAAGCTGTTGGTGTTTTTCTATTTTCTCTCGAATGATAGATATTAAAGGAAATTTTACTGCAGAAAACCGCAGTGAATTAACCTTTAACATGTACTGTTGAAATATAGATTCCATTTTTACATGTTTAAGTTTGGAAATTGATGTCAAAATGCTCCACTGTAATTGGTGCCAAGCATTCGCTTACAAGAGTCTAGTTATTCTTTATTTTGGGTTGAAAATAGAAATGGGTGCTTGTACGAAGTTTATCTTGTAGCATGTAATTTCTAGTTCAGTTTCTTGTATCTAAAGAATGTTTTATACTGTTATCATGATTCATCTGTAGTTGGTTATTTGAGTAAAAACTTCTTGTAGCATGCCTCCGGTCATACCAGCTTATTAATGTCACGCAGTCCTTCATTCTGCTTATCTCTTGGCAACTGGAATCATTTAAGCCAATTTTGTTAAAACTGAAAACCAACACGTTTGTGCCTTGCCAGCAACTAAAAAATGATGCAGCATATTGTGCTTATCTCTGCTCCAATTTTTGTTGCATCTGCTGCATTCTTTGTTTTTGGCAGCACTGGAGATGGTGTGTGCTGAAGGCGTGCTCCACCTGATTAATACTAAGTCTCAGTCAGTAGTTGTTTTGATACGGGTTGAATTCGATCTATTAGCATTTTGCATTTTTAATGTTTTGCTTGAGAATTTCTTGAATTGTTTATGCAGCTGCTGACCTTGGCCAAAATCCCATTTGGGACCCTGATTTTTTTTAGGGCTCAATGTTATTTATGAGCAACTCTGACTAGATGCATTCCATTTGCTTGAACAAGCGAGAAAAAAAATTTAAGCTGTTTTGGAAGTTGATTTTTACTGTAAGCGAACAAACAAAACATTCCACTATTTGGACCATACCGTTTGATTTTTGTCACTGTTGAAAGTCAGAATTCACAAAATCACAAACATATACAGTATTAAGAAGCAAACCAGACCAAAAATCATATGACATTCTATTTTGTTTCAACGTTCTTAAAATAAAAGCTTATTATAGGGGGCATGGTTTATTAGATGGGCGGCATTGTGATAGTAATGTCCCTTTAGTTGGTTAGGGGATGTCCTAAAGAGTATGTAAATTGACTAGATTACCCTTTTCACCTTAAATCAACCAAAATCAAATCAATTTTTTTTAAACCTAATGAATCAGAAAAAATCAAATCAGTTTTTTTTCATCATTTTCTTCATCTTCTCTTCTCCTACCTCAACCGTAACCTCCATTAAAACTGAAAATTTCATCGTCTTCGATTAATCGGCGATTTGAAAAATATTTGGAAAAACCCAGTTAGGGTTTAGTTTATCGTGTTGGATTTAAGTTAATTTTGTATCAAAAATTAGGATTTTGTATGAAAATTGAAATTGAAATTTCTGGTTGCATGTGAGTTACGGTTGGTAATAACTCAAATACGAACCGTAACTGTAGATTTGGTTGATGTTACGGTTGGTTTTAACTCAAATACCAACCGTAAGTTCTTAGTTTTGAGAAATATGTTCAGTTACGGTTCGTATTTGCATCATATTTATCAACCGTAATTGAGTTACGGTTTGTTACTCAAACAACCATACCAACCGTAAATAATCTTGTGTCTTAAGAATTTATCAAATAATGATTTACGGTTCAAAAGTTAAGTTGACACACCAAACGTAGGGTAGTTACGGTTGGTCTCGATTCATTAGTTACCAGCCGTAATTTAGTTATGGTTGTTGTCCAAATTTAATTATCAACCGTAACTGGTTTTACGATTGGATCTTCCCCAAATTTAACCAGTTACGGTTGGTATTCGATAACTTACGAACCGTAACTAAGAGTTACGGTTGGTCACGAGCAAAATTGCAACCGTAAGTTCTTCTGAAAATTTAAAAGTTTTGATTTTGTTACGTACTTTAGATAATTTTGAGCGAGAAAAAGCTAATGGGAACTAATTTAGAAGTATACCAGGTCACTGGAATCACTCATTTTGGTTGAGTGAATCAAAATCTAGGGTTTCACAAATATCACAAAAGTTTTTCTTTTTCTTCTCCTCTGAACTTTTTTTTTTAACTCTAAAAATATGATTTTGTTTTGATTTAGAGTTAATATAAGTGAAATTAATCATTAACACTAAACTTGATTATCATCACTAAACTAGGTTATCAATAATGAGGGTTAATTTGTCATTTCCAGTTTTTTGATAAGGGACACCTTGAATGATCATGTAATGGCCCTTTTTGTCCTATTAGAATGCCGCCCCTATAATAAGCTTGTTAAAATAAGCACTTCGGCGGAGCTGGTTTTAGTTGGGCTGTTGAATATGAAATAACCCAAATACTAAATGCGGCCCTTAACCCTTTTCATGCATAGTGCTTAACAGCTTATACAGTAAAACTTCGATAAATTAATAGTCTTGGGGCTGCCAAATTCTATCAATTTAGTGAAGTATTAATTTATCGAGTTATTAATATATTGAAACATACGAATTAAAATAAATAAATGTGTACACCATTTTCCTGTAATAAAAAAATATATAGAGATTTTCTTTTTCATATCAAATAATTTTCTAATATTTTTGTGGCATATTATTAGACAATAGATTACGTATCATGTGTGTAAATGTATATACTTTGGTGTTAAAGTAAAATAAAAAGAAAAACAAGACAACAAATTACTTTGGAACTTGTCTAGGGATTACAAACGGTTACAAATAATTAGAGATAAAAGTCCAATATTTTATAAATGTGAACAAGAGAAAAAAACTTTGAATTTGTATTTAAATAAGAAACCATAATATAGTGATATTTCACTGATTATTAATTTAAATATTAGTTAGGCCCTATTGGAAACTTAAAATTTTTATTATCTTATAAATTTAGCGAGGATATTAATTTAGCACATTGGCCCAATTTGGGACGGGTGAAAAATATTATCGTAGCGAAGTTATTAATTTATCGCGTATTAATTTAACGAGGTTCTACTATATATAGATAGCTTTCCCGGTCTCTTCTAAATTGTAACCCTCGACGAGACGTATAAAATCAGAAATTTTTCTCTGCTTTCTTTTATTTTTGTTTTGCATCTCTTTTCAATGGTGGTACTCGGATCCTGGGAGGAACGTACAAATTTTATGCCCACCTCAAGCGGTGGTGGTACCTCCCCGCATATGTGAAATTTACTGAAAAAGATAAGGAGGAGCACCGTAGGAAAAATCAGGCAAGAATCGCTCAGCGATTAAAGAGAAGAACTGCCAAGAGATTGTTGGATGTGGATCTGTCTAATACAGCAAATACTTCTGACGAAAAAACAAAGGAGCAAACAAGCTGTATGGTTTCTTGTTTTTCTCCTTCTATTCCCTTGGAGTTGGTGATGCATGAAGAGCAATGGGTTACCAAGTTGACTGGCCTCGCAATCCTTCCCAAGGTAGGAGATGAAACCATTCTTGGTACCCTTGAGGCACATAAAAACGGGTTCACATGCACTGCCCCGAGTATTAATTTGGTTTTCATGCATAGAAACGTACAAGAGTGTCTCTGGCGACTTGGGGACAAGATGATGCCGCCTATCTTGCAATTCCGTTTGACGAATCCCATCATGGTGGGGACAAAAGAGACGAAGGATGTCCAATTCTATTTGGTGCCAATCACTCTGGGACAGGTGAGATTTGATAAGCATTCAGATAACGCTGACAAACACGAGCAAACCAGGGATAGCAGCCGTGACAAAGATTTGAAGAATTTTGTTCACAAAGCTTACGAAGCTGAGTGGGCTACCAAACCATCTTTAATACCTATACATTTTCAGGCACTCGAGGAGTGCGAGTTTTATATTGCTTTTCCAACGGGTGCATCAGCCATCTCTGCCATGACAAACTTTTCCCTAGTTGTGCTTGAAGAAACACCTTTTGTTGTGATCTCATTAATGCAAGACATTGAGATTGTTAACCTGGCACAGCTTGAACCTGAAAATTTTGATATGACAGTCGTATTCAAGGACTTCAAGCGTGACATGCTTGAAATTCGCTCAATTCCCTTAGAATTTCTCACCAGCATAAAACACCGACTGGAGTCTGGGTGCGTGAAGTTTTATGTAAACAATTGTTGAAGAATAAACCACGATACTGTGAAGAAGATAGGAGGGATCAACAATGTGTGTTGATATAGTATGAAGAAAGCAGTATGGATCAACTATGAGAGTTGACAGAGTATGGTTAGATCAACTGGTACAGTTGACACGATGTGAATGGATCAACAAGTATTGTTGACACAGTGGTACGGTATTTAGAAGTAAACTTGGGTTGCAAGTATTACTTGTTTTAGAGTTTGTTTAGTGAGAATTTTCTAGAAGAGTCTTTGTTAGAGTTTGGTTATGTTAGGAAAGTGTTTATTGCTTGAGAGTCAAGTTTGTTAAACTTATAAATAGGTTGTTGAGCCATGAGTCGATACACATCAATAAAGAGAAATATTTGCGAGTTTAGATCTGTGTTTGATAGGTGTCTAAAAACACCTTTCTAAGTATCGATTGATTATGCTTTCTTAGCTAGTTTTCTTGCAAAATTGTGTTATTAGCTTTGTTTTATATTTTATGGGAATTTTGGAGCTTATTCCCGAAAAGAACAAGAAATCGTCCAATTTTCCAAAAGAGAGGCGGAACTATCCTTACATGGGAACCCACTACCGGCAGTCGCATGGGCGTTAAGAAGTAACCACCTGAAATCCATTATGAATTACTTGAGGTAGCCAAAGAAGGCTGCCATTTGATTCTAAACGGATTTATTATAGGCACCCGCTCAAGTTACTCAGGGCCACCGTCTTCTACCATTTATACTCGAGCAGAACAGAACTTGGTCGAGTTTCATCACCAGTTCTGGCCATTCTCGTGCTGCTGCATTATAACTCGATGCATGAAATTGGAGGGTAGATTGTCAAGGGTGCTGCTGTTTATGTTGGTTGAGCTTCAGGTATTAGGAGGTCGATATGAGCAGAATTTGGGGATCTGATGTTGTTTGTTATGACGATTAAGAATGGTGCTGCTGTTGAGATTGAAGGACTGAATTGTGAATGTTTATGGATGTCTGTTGCTCTTCGAAATGATGGGTTGAATGGGTTTATTATGAATTCAAATTGCAGGGAGAATTGAAGCATGGAAGTGGCTAAGAACATCACAACTTACTCATCTCCTACACCACCAGGATTGTGCACACTGCGTGTTTGATAAAAGGCCTCACTGAACTTTTCTTCACTACTTCAAGTTCTTTGCAGGGGTTATTGCTGCAATTGTTTGAATGGGTATTTTCAATGGTTATTAATGGGATTAAGCTGGGAATGGAGGATCTCGAGTCAAAACAGTGGAGAAAGATGGGTTAGTGATGATGGATGTAACTGAGAAGAACTCGGGATGATGGTTGATTGGTTTCTGCTAGAGATATCAGTGAGCTGCGGAGGATGGGCATGGTTATAGCCTGTTGTTGCTGCAGTGATCAATGGAGAAGGAAGTGTGAAGGAAATGGAGATTACTCAAGTCTCTGGTAGTAAAGTGGAGTTTAAAACGAGAACGAGAAAGGGTGTTCGCAGTTCGGTTTCGAGAAAATAAGGATGATGGTGGTTATCAGGAATGGAGAAGAGCAGGTGTCTTGATTGTGGATTAGTAATGGTGATGTCTGAATGAAAGCAATTCGAGTTTGGTTGTTGTTGGTGATTATCGGCAGTAGATGATGGATCATGAGGAGAACTTCAGCAAAACTGTGATGAGACTAATGGGTTATGCCAGTAATGGCAGTGATAACGAGTTTGGGGTTCAGGGGTATGGTACAGTGGTGTTGCTGCTATTTGTTGGGTGCAATAATCAAAATAAAGAAAAATCAAATAAGTAAAAGTTATTGATACTTAGCTCCTTTGTAATGGAAGTGATGGATTTGACGAAACGACCGAGCTTCCCATATCTCCATAACAGCAACAAAGCAAAACTTTGAAAAACAGAGTGAGTCACATGTTCAACACGCTGCCCTTAAGACATTAGTGCCCGGATACACTCAAGAGTGATGATATATCCCTCACAGGACGGATATCTCCAGGATAAAACACCCTACTACACCTACTACTAGCATATGTAGTAGATGCTCAACTTGAGCTTGGCAACTCCGAAAAAACCATTAAGGAAAATCGCTAACGTTAAAAAAATCACTATAAAATATTTTCCCTTGGGATTCTCTCCGTAGATTTTACAAAAGTAGTGAATTTGTTTATATAATGGAACAATACAACTTAAAAAGATGAACCTCCCGATGTGGGACTAAAAGCTTATATAGTCTCTTAAAACAACTAAAAAGTGGAAAATCCATGGTGTGGGACTAATAAGTTTTTCATTCACAAAAGAAAACAATAAATTATAATTTTTTTTAAAACTTTAAAAATCGTATTTTATTAATCTTTTTCCAGCAATCCCCCACATGAATGAAAACTCAATAAAGCACGAAAACAATGATAGATCTTGGTAAATTAACAACCCAATCTCACGACCCGAATTGACTGAACAGACAGACATATCGTGCATGTTGAAGTCATACTAGCCATTCCAACATCATCTCCTTCACACAACAGTGTGTTGACCCCAGGGTCATACTATGGATTGCAAAAATCAGATAGTATAGAGAGCTTTCATCTTTAGTTCCTCACAAGTAAGACTAAAGGTTCCTTTCACCAAAGTGAAAAAGCATGAACTAGTGAACCCTTAGTGACTCTTAGGTCCTAAGTTCCAGTAATACCAAAACCATCAAAACGAAAATCACATAAAAAACACAGGAAATGTCATTTTAGGCAGAGGTGTCCATGAGGTCTTGAACCTTTGCTTAGTGAGATATTACCGGAATTACTTGCTAGAGACAATGAACTATATCTTGAACTGCTAGCGTTTGATGTAATTCGCGATAACAACCACGGATGATATCTCCAAGGTTGCTGCCAAGCTCGTGCCGTTTTTCCAATTTGGCCCTGGACATATCCTGTTTCTCAGAATGCTCTAGAGAATCAAAGCTCATATTCTCATAGGAAGCGGCCCTACTTCCTCATTCAGATAGGTGATTTTCCATAAAGAGTGTTACTGCTACACCCCACTTCAATCTTAATCTTAAATTGAAACTATATAACTCATTAAGACTTCTTAAAAGTCATCCTTCACATGCAGTCACACTATCACGTCTACACCATAGGGAAGGGACAGAGAATGAAATTCTCTGATAGTGTTTACCATTATCCACCATAAATTAGTTGTCTCATTCGAAACCTTGATCTTGGGATCTCCAGTCATCAAGGTTGAGTATCCTTCATGGCAAGTTTAATTTATGAGCTTAAGCCCCATCCCCATTGATGCATTTCTAACTATCTCTTTGGATAAACCTTTCGTCAAAGGTTGTGCGATGTTCTCCTTGGACTTTATCCAATCAATGGAAATAACGCCGATTGGGATTAGTTATTTTTAGCTTTAGCTATTATAGCTTGGCTAACACAATGTATAGATATAGCTGGCACAGGCCTATGCCAGAGAGAAATGTCTTCTAAAAAGCATCTTAGGCACCCGGCCCCCTCTCGTGCTTTATCTAACGCAATACTCTCAGATTCCATAATGAATTGAGCAATATATGTTTGTCTGAAAATTTTCCAAAAATAAACCCTATTGCTAGAGTGAAAACATATCCACTCGTAGACTTGGACTCCTCTGAGTCAACTATCCAATTTGCATCACAAAGTCCCTCAAGGACAACAAGATACCTTTCATAAATCAAACAAAAGGTAATAGAGTATTTTAGGTACCATAATACTCTACTAAGTGCATCCCAATACTCTTGTTCTGGACTACAAGTATATATACTTAACTTACTCACAATATAGGCAATGTCTGGACTCTTACAGTTCATTAAATTCATCAGACATCCGATAACTCTTGAGTATTCAAGTTAAGATACTCCATTACCCTTATTTTTCTCGAGTCTACAAGAAGAATCGTATGGAGTACACGCAGGCTTACAATCATACTGATTTATCTCATAAGCACAAATTCAACATAATGAGAACGACTAAGACTATAATTTTTTGATTATTTTCTAATCCTCATCCCTAAGATTACATCAAAAGAGACTAAGTCTTTCTAGTCAACATTCTCATTCAGTGCATGTTTTTAGTGGAATTAATCACATCTATGTTTGTATCAAGTATAAGCATATCATCAACATACAAGCATACAACCACACAGGCATCCTTAACAAGTTATTTGTAAATACATTTGTAAGATTCATTAACTTAAATCCACTACACATTATCACATGATCAAATTTTCCATGTCATTGTTTACGTGCTTATTTGAAAACCATACAAAGATTCGTTCAATTTACAAACTTTGTCTTCATAACCTTTCACTACAAAGTCCTCAGGTTGGTCTATGTAAATTTCTTTATCTAATTCACAGTTTTAGAAAAGCTGCCTTAACATCCATCTGATGTATCTCCAAGTTGTTTATGGCAGCAATATCAATTAGCATCTCAACAGAAGTAATTCTCGTCACAAGTGAATAAGAATCAAGGAAATCTACACCTTCTTTTAGTTTATAGCCTTTAGCTACCAACTTAGCTTAATATTTTTCCACAGTCCATCTACCTATCGTTTCCTATTAAAGACTCATTTACATCACATGGTCTTACTCCCTGGAGGTAAACTGGTAAGCTCCCAAGTCTGGTTCCGACGGAATGGGTCCATTTCACTAAATGAAAATTCTTACCAGAATAGAGTTTCAGTAGATATCAAGTCTTCTTTACAAGTCTGGAGCTCAGACTAAGATAGGCATGTTATGAAGTCTGTTTCATAAGAAGTCTTAAGTCTAATTATTTTACTTCTCTTAGACTCAACATCAACTTCATCTTCCTTTAAAATAAGTTCTGACTATTCGAAAATAAATCTAGGGGATCAACAACACATCTCTAGTGAGGTACAGGTTTAGAATAAACATGTTCAAAGAACTCAGCATCCCTAAATTCTGTAATAATATTCACACCAAAGTCAGAAAAAATCAGAATACACAACTAAAAATCTATATGTAGAAGTATACTTAGCATACCATATATGAAGACACAATCAACATTTTTGGTTTCAATCTAGTTCTTTTAGGAAGAATAATTACAATCTTAGTCAAACACCCCCACACTTTGACGCATTCATAAGAAGGTCATCTACCTTTCCATAAATCATATGGAGTTTCAACTGATCCTTAAAAGGGTACTCTATTCAGGACATACTAGTTAAGAGGACTGCCTCCCCCCATAAGGCCGCACGTAAACCTGAACTAATCAACATGGCAATTATCATCTCCTTAAGGATACGGTTGTTATGTTCAAGGCTTCTAATTGGTTTCAAACTTCAAGTTTATATATATTAAGGCTTCTAAGGCATCATCCTTATCCCTAAGCAAGTATACAAGATAGTACCTCGTACAATCATCTACGGAAGTTATAAACCATTTTTTACCACAGTGGTTTTGGGTTGAACTCATGTCAACTAGGCCTAATTGAATTAATTCTAAAGGCTTAGAATTACTCTGAACATTTGTGCTAAAAGGTTTTATAGCATATTTTGATTCTTCACAGATTTCACTTTTGTGTTCAAAATCCAAACTAAATTTGGGTATGCAGCCTATGCTAGCCAGTTAAGCATTGACTTATAAGTTTACGGTTCCAAGTATACCACGTAAAACAATCAATCACACAAAGAAAGCACAAGAATCAACTATGTTCACATCATCAGTTTTTTCATTAAGCTTGTATAGACCCAAAGTCCTATAAATCTTGCTTAAAAAATCACTGCCTAGTTACAACAAGTTTTCCAGATTCAATTAATATCTTAAATCTTTTTCTATCTACAACAGAACAAGATACAAGATTCTCGCATATGCTCGGAACATGAAAACTTCATTCAATGTGACAATATTACAGATATGAGCTTTTTCTCGACCTTTTCCTTTTATGCAACCTCTATTTCAGATGAGTTACTCAAAAATAATTTCTCGACATCCCCCATCCTCTGATAGAAGGTGAACAGGTCTCTATTTCAACAAACATTCTTATTGGCTCCATAGTCCACCCCAGTATCTCACATTGGTTCTTAAAATAACTTCCGACATCATGCGACTGAACTCGCTCTAGTTTGTTTCAACTAAATTAGAATTAACTTTCTACTTATTAAGGTTTTTATGTTGTCTACAATTTACTGCCGCGTGGCCAGGAATTTTACAAACATAACAATCACCCTTAATTAAAGTAATGTCGGATTCAGTTTTACGAAACATACCTTTCTTCTGAAGACTATACTTAGAGTTGTTTGATTTTCTATCCTTTGTCAGCTTTGGAAGACTTTTGTTCATCCACAGGCTCCTGGTAGCCATGTCCCTTTCCAATTTCATGTCATAATCTTTGTTTATACTTTGACCACGGACACGGTAATTTCCCAATCACCTAATACACCACATCTCACAAACCTTAGTTCCGAATCGGAAAATAAAATATGAGTTTTGAAGATAACATCTATATCTACAAACTTCGTTTGAATCACCATATCAAAAAACTCATGGTTAACCCATAAAAACTACTTTAGTTAACAACAAATTTCTGCTCGTCAGAATTTTTCAGAAACGTTTCTCTGTTTTGTAAAATATCAAAAAAATACTTTTACAACTCCAAATATTCTGAAATTTTATTTGGATAACTATCAAGATGTCTACTACATTAGGTCAAAAGGGTTCATCGAAATTCTTTTTAGGTTAAGAGATAAATTCGAAAGTCTATAGCTGACCAAAAATTCGTTTTTTGTTTTTCACTCCACAATTAACATTCATGATTATTACAAATTATAATGTCTTAAGATTGTTGGTGCAATAATCAAAACAAAGAAAAATCAAATAAGCAAAAGTTATTGATACTTAGCTCCTTTTTAATGGAAGTTATGGATTTGATGAAACGAGCGAGCTTCCCATATCTCCATAAAAGCAACAAAGCAAAACTTTGAAAAATAGAGTGAGTCACGTGTTCAACACGCTGCCCTTAAGACATTAGTGCCCGGCTATACTCAACAGTGATGTTATAGTCCTCACAGAACGGATATCTCCATGATAAAACACCCTACTACACCTACTACTAGCATATGTAGTAGATGCTCAACTTGAGCTTGGCAACTCCGAAAAAACCGTTAAGAAAAATCGCTAACGTTAAAAAAATCACTATAAAATATTTTCCCTTGGGGGTCTCTCTAAAAAATAGAGAATCCCCTTTTCCCATAGATTTTACAAAAGTAGTGAATTTGTTTATATAATGGAATAATACAACTTAAAAAGATGAACTCCCCGATGTGGGACTAAAAGCTTATATAGTCTCTTAAAACAACTAAAAAGTGGAAACTCCACAGTGTGGGACTAATAAGTTTTTCATTCACAAACGAAAACAATAAATTATAATTTTTATTAAAACTTTAAAAATCGTATTTTATTAATCGTTTTCCAACACTATTATCAAAGGTCCAGTCGAATGAAGTTTGATGGCAGTGAGATGATATTGCTGCGAACCAGCGATGATCAGTGAGTGTGAAGGGGATGAAGTTTCTGATGCTGAACTTCTATACAGAGAAGAGCTCGACATAGAGTTTGCTTCTATTAATAGCAATGATCGATGGGTTGGCTGACGAGATGGAGTTGTGCTGATGAGACTGAACGAAGGATTCGATAGTGATGTTACTGCCATATCCATCATTGGCGGTGCCGGAGATTGATGGTGGAGTTCGTTGTGGTTGATAATGATCCGTGATATGTTGTGGATGCGAAGTAAAGTGCAGATATGCAGATAGTGATGGCCTGGAGATGGAGGACGTTGTGGTGTAGACTAGACAGAGAATGATGGCAGCAATGAAGCTGTTGGATCGAATGCAGTTATGGCAATGGAGTTGGTGGTTTTCTGAGTCTATTATCAATGGCAGAGAGAGATGGAATGTGCAGGTCAGTACGATGTATTGAAAGTGGGTTGTATTTTATCCAGTTGACGCAAGCCCATATTCATGTCTTGGCGACTTATGTACACACCAGTTTGTCGTGGCTCGCTTTCAGCAAACTTTGGACGTGACTTATTTTGGAATTGTGACGAGTTTGGAAACCCACTTTGCACGGGGTGTGATGCACGGGACACAATTAAGAAGGTGCACTTTCTTATCTTAGCTAGGTTTCCTAGTTTCTTCAAGAAGATGTTACAAAACTCTATATATAGGGAAGCTTAGATACAATTTGGGATATCTTTTATTCACCGTTTTTCTCCCCCTTAGGGGGGAGAACTATTTCTTTTTTATATTTTTTTTATTGTTAAGGATGAATTCAAAGTTTTAATTATAAAGCTCAATTATTTACAAGTTTATTTCAAGTTTTAAAGTTAATCATTGTGGATTGTTTTTACTATATCGAAGGTTTATGATTGATTCTTAGATTGGTTTGGGTGGCCAACTAGATTATTTTATTAATCATTCTAATGCTAGTAGAGAGTTGAGTCGATCGTAATTGTCGCTTATCTCCTACACAAGTAGAAATCGCAAGACCTAGCTGAGGGATTCTGTGGAGCAATTGCGAGTAAAGACAACACCAGTAAGTGGACCGAGCGTACCGATTTTAACTGCTGGGATCAAACCTGAATTCATAAATCTTAATGTGTTCGGGGAATTACATCTTGTAAGCGAACCTCAAGGTGGTTCTTTTGAATAAAATCCGGTAGTCGAGCGCTTTCGTATCCGGTGATACAAGGAGTTTTGGGGATAGCTAAGCGTACCTGCTATTCTACGGTTGGTGACAATTGATTCTAACAAGAGATAAACGGGTACAATGTTGAGTTAACGGTTAGTAACGACAAAGGATTTCTTCATCCTCTTTATCTTATTATCCTTTTTATCCTTCTTTTATATTCTCGCTGATTTAGATAACATATCAATTGCGTTACTCCTCGTGGGAACGATCCTTACTACCGCTTTATTACTTGTTAATTAGTGGGAAACATCTTATTATTTTGTTGAGTAAACGACGCTCATCAGTGTTCTTTCATTAAGTCTTTGATATCAGATTTTATACATCTGGTACCAGAGCACTGGTATTAGATTCTAGGGTTGTGGGTATGAGTTGTTGAGTTGAAGAAGACGACGAGTTTAAGTTCAATTAAGGTACCTGTGTTTGAAGGTAAAAACTTTGAACAATGGAGGTTGCAGATGGAGAATATTTTCATATACCAAGAGGTATGGGATATCGTGAAAGATGGTTATGTAGAACCAGCAGAAGGAGTTTTACTTGAAGGAGCTGCGCAAACTCTATTAACTGAAAATAGAAAGAAGAATTTTAAAGCTACATATATTCTTCATTAGGGTATTCATGAATCTCTAATGAATAGAGTTATCTATATTAAAGATGTAAAAAGAGCATGGGATGGATTGATAAGTTACTATACAGGATCTGACAAGGTCAAGAAGGTTAGATTACAAACCTTGAAAAGAAAATATGAGTTACTGCAGATGGAGACTACTGAAACAATATCAGAATTTTTCTCAAAGACACTGAATATTGTCAATGAGATGAAAGTTAATGGTGATACTATAGAAGATTCAACTATTGTAGATAAAATTTTAAGAAGCTTGCCTGAGAAGTTTGAATCAAAAGTTACAACTATAGAGGAATGCAACACAGTTGCAACTATGACACTTAATGAGTTGTTATGCTCATTACAAGCATATGAACAAAGATTGATAGAGAAAACAGCTGCTGCAAAACAAGTTGAAGAAGCACTTAAAAGTCAAGTTAACTGGAGAAGCAATCATGGAAAACCTAATACTGGAGGCTTTAAATGAAGATATAAGAATGGAGGGAGATCTAATACAGGAGGTTACCAAGGAAGAAAACCAGTTGATAGATCAAAAGTTCAGTGTTATAACTGTGGAGATTTTGGACACTTTTCTGCTGAGTGTAAAAAACCTAGAAATACAACTGTTAATAACTACAAGGAAAATCTCAAAGATACTATTGCAGAAAGTCAAGAAGAAGAAGAAGAAGAAGAAAAAGAAAGAAAATATGTTGTTGGCTTGTCATACACCTGAAGAACAGCCTCAACATAAATGGTATTTAGATAAGGTTGCAGTAATCATATGTGTGGAAGAAAAGATTTGTTTGATAATCTTGCTGAATCAGTGCGTTCAACTGTGAAGTTTGGAAACAATTCTACAATTCCAGTTATGGGAAAAGGGAGAATTGGAATAGTTCTGAAGAATGGTGCTAAAACATATATCATGGATGTGTTTTATGTACCAGGTTTGCATCAAAATTTATTAAGTATGGGTCAATTATCAGAAATGGGTTATTCTATGAACATTTTTAATGGAGTTTGTACAATTCGTGATCGTTTTAGAAGACTTATTACAAGAGTACAGATGACTAAGAATAGATTGTTTCCTTTGAACATTCATTATCAAAAGGAAAGGTGTTATAACATTTATGTTCATAATGATTCTTGGTTATGGCATAAGAGGATGGGACATGTGAACTTTAACAGTTTGCAAAATTTAGCAAAGAAGGAGATGGTGTTAGGACTACCTTTTATTGAGCTTCCAGAATCAAGATGTGAGAATTGCATCTTTGGCAAGAAGCACAGAGATCTACTCCCAGTGAATAAGGCAAGAAGAGCAGAACAATAGCTGGAGATTTTTCATAGTGACTTATGTGGTCCTATTGAAGTAACATCACATGGAGGTAACAATTACTTTATAACTTTCATTGATGATTTTAGTAGAAAAGTATGGGTATATCTACTTGGACAAAAAATTGATGCTTTTCAAGATTTTAGAAGTTTTAAAGCTTATGCTGAGAAACAAATTGGTAAAAGTATCAAGATTTTAAGAACTGATAGAGGAAAAGAGTATATTGTTGTTGACAGTTTTATGGAAGAACATGGCATTCAACATCAATTAACGGCAAGATATACACCACAACAGAATGGAGTTGCAGAGAGGAAGAATAGAACCATAATGGAGATGGAAAGAACTATAAGAAGAACAAAAGATTTACCAAAGAATTTCTGGGGTTATGAATGACACAGCTGTGTACTTACTTAACAGATGTCCTACAAATAGTTTGTATAATATCACACCAGAAGAAGCTTGGAGAGGTGTAAGACCAAGTGTAAGACATTTGAGAGTATTTGGGTGTATTGCATATGCACATGTATCCAAAGAGCTGAGAAAAAAGTTGGATGATAAAAGTGAGAAGTGTATTCTTGTTGGTTATAGTTCAGTAACCAAAGGATATAAGTTGTTTAATCCAGAAACAGGAAAAGTAATCACAAGCAGAGATGTCATCTTTGATGAAGATTCACAATGGAATTGGATTACTGGGTCAACAAACAATGTTGATACAAATTATGGGTCAACAAGGAATATTGATCCACATACTAGATCAACAAGGAAAGTTGATCCATATACTGCTATCAGAACAGTTCCAATAGTAGTTTAAGAAGAAGAGCAAACTCAAGACAATGGTGAAGAACATCATGAAGAACCAAGAACTGAAGCTACACCACAACAAGAAACTACAAGACCAAGAAGAGAATATATCATACCAGCAAGATTGAATGATTATGTTTTATCAAGAGATAATGAAGATATTGATGATGATGTGGTAAACTTTGCATTGTTTGGAGATTGTGATCCTGTAACTTATGAAGAAGCTTCTAAAGAACAAGGTTGGATTCAAGCCATGAATGAAGAATTTGAGTCAATTGAGAAGAATAACACTTGGGAACTGACAACACTACCATCAGGAAAGAAACCTATTGGTGTTAAGTGGGTTTACAAAACAAAATACAAGTCAAATGGTGAAGTAGATAGACTGAAAGCAAGGTTAGTTGCTAAGGGATATTTACAAATACAAGGAGTAGATTACTCAGAAGTAGGGATGAACATGGTTTCGATTTTCCGCCGGAACCGGACCGAACCAGACCGATAAGAAAGAAACCGAACCAAACCATTTACTAATGGATTGGTTATGGTAAAAAAATTGAAAACCGACATTATTGGTTCGGTTTTGGTTTGACCTGAAAACCGAACCAAAACCCAATGGAAAACCAATAAGTATAGGCCGTTGATTAAAATCAGATAGATTTAATCTACCCCGTCCATCTCACACTTTGAATATGGAATTTGGAGCATGCAGAACTTAGAGTTTATGTATTTTGAATCTGTAATGTTTATGCTTTGAACTATGCTTATAAACTTGAGTTATGAACTATGCTTGTGTGTTAATTACATTTTGCAGGTAGGTTAAAAAAATTCAACTGTGTTATTTTTTTTAAAGATTTGAACTGTCAGTTTCAGAAAACTGGCATACAATAGGTTTTCCATTAACCCAATGGAACAAACCGAAACCGGATAAAACCATTAAGAAACCGAACCAATGGTTAATGGATTGGTTTGGTTTAGATTTTTAGAAACCGATAGTATTGGTTTCGGTTTTGGTTTGGCTAGAAACCGAACCAAAACCGACCATGAACATCCCTACTCAGAAGTATTTGCACCAGTTGCAAGACTTGATACAGTAAGAATGATAATTGCTTTAGCTGCACAGAAGCATTGGAAGATTTTTCAGATGGATGTTAAGTCAGCATTCTTGAATGGAGTTTTGGAAGAAGAAGTTTATGTTGAACAACCAGCAGCTTACATTATGGAGGGGAAGGAGAATGAAGTATACAATCTAAACAAAGCTTTGTATGGTTTGAAACAAGCACCAAGAACTTGGTATACAAGAATAGATTCTTATTTCATTAAAAAAGGGTTTACAAGATGTCCACATGATCATACTTTATATTTGAAAGCTGATGCTCTTAGCAATCATATTGTAGTATGCTTATATGTAGATGATCTTATTTTCACTGGAAATAGTTCAGAGATGATCAATGAATTCAGGGAGGATATGGTGAAGGAATTTGAGATGACAGATCTTGGTTTAATGTCATATTTTCTTGGCATAGAAGTACAACAAACTGAAAGAGGAATTTTCATCAATCAGCAAAGATGTGCGGAAGGAGTACTAAAGCGTTTCAAGATGGATAATTGTAATCCAATCTTAACACCAGTAGAGGAGAGATTGAAGTTGACAAGACAAGGGTCAGTAGAACTTGTGAATTCAAGAGACTTTAAAGGTATTGTTGGATGTCTGAGATATTTGACTGCTACAAGACCTGATATCATGTATGCAGTTGGATTGGTTAGTAGGTTTATGGAAGAACCTAGCAATCACATTTACAAGCTGCAAAACGTATTCTGAGATATGTTAGAGGAACAACTAGTTTGGGAATTCTTTATAATGTTTCAGAAGATCCAAAATTGGTTGGATTTACTGATAGTGATTGGGCTGGTGATACAGAAGGAAGAAAGAGCACATCAGGTTATAGATTTCAGTTAGGAACTGGTTTTTTCTCTTGGTCATCAAAGAAGCAACAAGTTGTTGCTTTATCTACAACAGAAGCTGAATATATAGCTGCTAGCAACTGTGCTACACAAGCTGTATGGTTGAGAATGATGATGAAGTCATTGTTTCAAGAACAGAAGACACCAACAATAAAAGTTTGTGATAACAAGTCAACAATTTCATTAACTAAGAATCATGTGCTTCATGGAAGGAGTAAGCACATTGATATTAAGTTTCATTACATCAGAGAACTTGTAAGTAACAAGGAGATAGCTGTGGAGTTTTGTGAAAGTCAAGAGCAAGTGGCTGATATTTTCACCAAGTCTTTAAAGTCTAACATTTTCATTTACCTGCGTGGAAAATTGGGAATGATAAGTAAAGAGTATCTTGGTTTAAGGGAGGATGTTGAAGAATAAACCAAGATACTATGAAGAAGATAGGAGGGATCAACATTGTGTGTTGATACAACATGAAGAAAGCAGTATGGGTCAACTATGGGAGTTGACAGAGTATGGTTGGATCAACTGGTACAGTTGACACGATGTGAATGGATCAACAAATATTGTTGACACGGTGGTACGGTATTTAGAAGTAAACTTGGGTTGCAAGTATTACTTGTTTTAGAGTTTGTTTACGTGAGAATTTTCTAGAAGAGTCTTTGTTAGAGTTTGGTTATGTTAGGAAAGTGTTTATTGCTTGAAAGTCAAGTTTGTTAAACTTATAAATAGGTTGTTGAGCCATGAGTCGATACACATCACTCAAGAGAAGTATTTGCGAGTTTAGATTTGTGTTCTTTCATTAAGTCTTTGATATCGTATTTTCTGCACCAATGAACGCCTAAATTGGAACTTCTTAGTGAAAGAAATCGCAGAGTTCCCAAAAAAATTCATAGATTCTGGTGGATGGGATTCCTTATGTCTCGAGGATAGTCTTACTTTGGCCTACTATCCCAGTGCCTATCAGGAACAATTAGAATTCGATTCCAAACTTGAGAAATACAAAAACATTATTTTTTAATATGTAATTAGTATTTTATATTGTTTATTTTTTATTTAGAATTTGTTAGTTTCAGAATTGGAATGCAATCTTTTATTGTTTTTCCTATAAAAGAAGACAAGTCTATTGTAATTTACGAACTCGTTTACTCATCCACGTAACACCTTTTCTATTTATTTTTCTTTTTTCATTCTTTTGTTCTTCATCGGATTCTCGAACAAGAAGCAAAGCAGATCAAATTAATTACTAGTATTTCACTAAAACTCTATTCTTGTTTCTTTCATAGCCTGTAGCTCGGCCCCAAAATAACATTCTTAAAATACGAGACGTATAAAGTCAGAATTCTCTCAGGTTTATTTCTGTTCCAGACGCAGATTTTGTTTTGCATCTCTTTTCAATGGTGGTACTCGAATCCCGGGAGGATTTTGTGCTCATCTCAGGTGGTACCTTTCCCACGGCTGTGAAATTGACTGAAAAAGATGAGGCGGAGCGCCGTAGGAAAAATCAGGCAAGACTCGCTTAGCGGTTAAAGAGAACTACTGCCAGGAGATTGTTGGATGTGGGTCAGTCTAGCACAGCAGATACTTCTGACAAACAAATAAACCGCCCGAATTCTGTTCGACAAAAGCGTCGTTCTGAGATTCTCTTGGAGCTGGTGAGCAATGGGTTACCAAGTTAACTAAACTCGCAATCCTTCCCAAGGTAGGAGATGAAACCATTCTTGGTACCCTTGAGGCACATTTAAACGGGTTCATATACACTGCCTCGGGTATTTATTTGGTTTTAATGCATAGAAACGTACACGAGTATCTCTGGAGACTTGGGGACAAGATGATGCCGCCTCTCTTGCAGTTCCACTTGAAAAACTCAATCATGGTAGGGACAAAAGAGGATATCCAATTCCATTTGGTGCCAACCCCTCTGGGACAGGTGAGCTCTGATAAGGATTCAGAGAAACACGAGCAATTCAGGGATACAAGCCCTAATGACGATTTAAAGAATTTTTTGTCGACAAAGCTCAAAAAGTTCAGAAGACTTGCCGGATTATGGCGTGTTATCATCCTATATATTTTCAGGCGCTTGAGGAGTGCGAGTTTTATGGTGCTTTTCCCACGGGTGCACCAGCCAATCTTTCCCGTGACATCATTTTCCCTAGTCGTGCTTGCAGAAACACCTTTCGTTGTGATCCCATTACGCGATATTGAGATTGTTAACCTGACACACCTTGAAACTGGGAAAATTGATATGACAGTCGTATTCCCTTAGACTTCAATCGTGACGTGCTTGAAATTCGCTCAATTCCCTTAGATTTTCTCACCAGCATAAAACGTCGACTGGATTATGGGAGAGTGAAGTACTATGTTAATGATAAAAGCCTCGACTGGAATCTCTTAGTGAAAGAAATCGCAGAGTTCCCCAAGAGATTCGTAGATTCCGGTGGATGGGATTCGTTATGTCTCGAGGAGGATAGTCTTACTTTGGCCTACTATCCGAGTGCCTATCAGGAACAATTCGAATCAGATGCCCTATATGAAAAATACAAAGATGTTTATGGTTAATACGTTACTGTTTTTATTCTCAAAGAAAGTATGGTCCAATGCAATTCATCAGTGACGAAGTCGAGAATAAGGCAGGGAGTTCGAGAGCTGAAAAATTATCTTTGTTACTCTAGTTTAACTAGAATGGGGAGTGTTCTTTCTTCGTGCAAAATTATCATTGTTCTAGGAAATGCATGTATCAATAGATACTGCCTAGGTAGTGGCAGTAAACTCTTTAGCTACTGTCCATCGTATCAAAAAGTATAGTTGCTGGGAGGAAGGGGATTGGCTGATAGACATATGGGAAGACATAAGAATACCAGGAATTCAAGGTGAGTTTGTTGAACTACTTGGATACTAAAAACAACTCTTTAACACTTGTGTCTGAGTTGATCGACTTGGACGCTAAGAAGTGGAATGTGGTAAAAGTTAGAAATAACTTTCATTCTTGTATTGCTTGATAAAATCTTAGATCTCAGAATTTTCATTAATAAATTTTGTTCTCTGAAACAGGACAGATTAAGATGGCTGTTAACAAACAATGAGATCTTCATTGTAAAATCCCCTTCATGAAAAATTGAACAACCCTGTTACTATGAATCCTTTAAATCCCACAGCTCTTTATTGGAAGTCTTTATGGAAGATGAATGTTTCTCAGAGAATCAAAATCTCTCTGCAAATGCATCATGTTCTCCCAGCCAGGAAAACCCTTGAATACATTACTGCTGACGATGAAAAACACTGTATTTTATGTAATCACCCTAGTGTATCTCCAAGACACCTTTTCTTTGAATGCACAAATGCTAGGTTAGCAGGTCTGTAATTTGATTAATTGTCCGAGTCTACCTTTATGGAGTTTCTCTAAGTGGATTGCAGGTTCAGCAAATGAAAAAATGGTTGAGATAATTGACAACAAAATGTTCGTTGATATGGAAAGAGAGATGTTTAAGAATATTTCAGGATAAATCCAAGTCAGTCTGCAGACATCTTTAGCTGTTCAAAGATATCTTAATTTCTAGTCGCTTCCTACTTTGTATTTCCTTACTTGAATGCACCTTCAGTAACATCTTCCTCGTCGTTTTCCACCTTTACCTCAGCCCTCGAGCCAAAACAAGTATCAGAAGGAACGTTAATGCCAGCAAATCCTACCATGACAGCAGCTGCTCCAAGGTAATCCAAGAGATGAGGAGCATTTCCCGTCATTGAATCCACTATAGCAGCCAGAGGAACCTGAATCGTCAAACCAGCTGTGGCCACAGTGGTAGTTGTAAGAAGAACAGCCTTCGCCCACAAGTAATCGCTCAGCACATTGTCAAGAAGACCTGAAGTTGTACGAGATGATATTAGTCATTAGAGAAGCAAAGAAAAATTTTACACGAATAAGGGGTACTTGTAAAATGTACATGAATGTAACAAGCCAAGAATAAGGGGTACAAAACTTGAAGGATAGGCGGAAAATGTAACAAGCAAAGAATAAGCGTAAAAAGTTCATGAACTATAATGTGCGTTAAGGCTGGCCAGAGAAAATATGCGAAGGATGTTGTCTTACCACAATCAAACTATAATCGTACTCGTAAAAAGTTCATGAATATACTACTATTGACAACCAGATGACACTCTTACTAGTCTTACATATACTGTTTGAATCATGAACAAGTTATCCTGATGAACTCTGACCCTCTAACGTAGAAACATATAGTCTTAAGAGAAAGGATATGTTTTCTAACAACACATCATGATCCCTTAAGGTAGAACTTAACAATTAAAGAGAGGCCTTCTAATCCTTGTAGAATGTAAGCATGATCTTAACTTACATTGGGGGAAACATATTTCGGGCAGCTTCATAATCTCTTTCTTGAACAATTCCCTTTTGACAGTTGTTAAGTGCATGGGGCTTTTTCATACTTGAAAAGGAAAAGGTTGTCCTTTTCCTACTATAGTAGATAGATATAGTAGTGGATAATAAGGTCATTGATGGATGCCTGACTAAACCGACTAACAACGTTCACAATACAGGTTTTGGGCACTATGATTTATATGGCACTTAACATAATCTCTAATTTTCATCTACATATGAAAAAACATGCTATCCACATTTCCGATGTAAAGTACCCTATTTCAACCCCTGTCTTCACGAGAAACTCATTAATCTATATCAGCTTACCCTCAATGTGTAAATGACTATACGCAATACAGAAATGGCCATATGCGCGTATGTACATAGGTATTGACAACCAGATGACACTCTTACTAGTCTTACATATACTGTTTGAATTACGAACAAGTTATCCTGATGAACTCTGACCCTCAAAATGTGATCCATACTAGAGTCAAATAAATATCTTAAATCATAATACTACTACTTGTAACTGGTATCTCCAGTGAATTAGGCATGTCTAATAAGGCCTATTGTTTGATACATTGTTTCACTGCCACTCTTCAAAAATAGCATAGGTTATGTCGTTATTTCCTTTTGGTCGTATTCAAGTGCTATCTTATTTGGTACGAAGAAGAAACCATATAATTATACGACAATTTGAAATACTTAGCTACAGAACAATTTATGACAAGGATTTCTAAGCTAAAAAGTGACGGATTTTTAGAAATCATTTTTACCCATATTGTAGAGAAAGCAATGTCACTTACTTGTTCATGGAACCTAAATAAGTTGCAGGTATAATGCATAACAATGAGAAGATGTATTCAGAAATAACCTTTGCCGACAATCAGACCAACTTGTTGCCAGCTGAGGGCATGAAAAGGTTCCAACTTCGTGAAATTCAGCAAAAGAGCAACAGGCAGAAAAAGCAGGAGGTTGAACAACCCAAGATAACCAAGAAACTGTGCCATACTAGCACGTCCACTTTTGTCATCATCTTCATCAGGCAATTGTTTACGAATAAGTGTGATATACACAGCATAGAAACCGGAAGAAACAAGAGCTAGAAGGTCTCCAAGAAGTGGCCTTGAAGCAATCCCACTTAATCCAGACTGTGAATCACCTAGGCTGACAATTATAGTCCCAGCCATGCATAACAGCACGCTGATTAGCTTAACCCATGTAAACTTCTCCCCTAGAAACAATAGCGCCACAAGAAAGGTGAATAAGCTAGACGCACTGCTTAGGATTGTATTCGACTGCACAAAAGAAGATAAAAAAACTCATAAGCTTACCACTACACTAAATTCGACAATAAATGAACACGTATAAACAAGAAACATTACTTACCGTCACGGTAGTGTACTTGAGAGACAAATTAAAAGCAAGTTGGGCAAGAAACCAGAAAGGGCAGATCAGGAGGCTGACCCTTGCCATTCGCCGACGCGTCCAACGCCTCTTCTCATCAAGTTGTTGATTATCAATTTCAAACACATTAGGTATCCCTGGTGATGCTGGAATACTAACACTAGCTTCAACAGATAATGCCGTTTCAGACCCTAAATTTTCAGGGTTCTCTTCATGTTCAATGGATTGTTTAGATGAACTAGTCTCCCCAAGAAGAACTACTTGTTCAGATTCCCCCAATATCTCTACATCCTTTTTATTACTACTACTATTACTACCCCAAAACCTAAAATTGACAACTGAATCTTCGAAATAACGTGAAATTTCAACAATTGGAATGTAAACAACAAACAATGAATTGCAAATATATGTGATTAAGAAGGGGGAAACACCTGAATCAACAACAGACTGAACAACAAAGCTTGCAGCTATCCAAATTGTTGCAACTGCAATTATATATGTAATCCCTAAACCCCATCTCCAAACTTCAGGGCTCATATCGAAAAGAATAAAAAACCCTTAACTTGGATCAAAATTTTGAGATCAAAAAAATGAAATCATTCACAGAACTTTATGGACAATCATACAAAATCAAACAAATTTACACGGTACAGTAACTCATCTGATGTCAAAGGAAATGAGATATTCCATATGATATGATACATAAATGATGAAAACGTGGTTTTTACAGAGATAGAGAATGAGTGTGTACAGAGATGGAGGACTTGACAATAAGGGTCCTCCTCCTATTCTTGGTTGAATGGTTGGTGGAGAACTGGTGACGTAAGGAAAGTTGATGTTGATGGCCTAGAAGGTTTGTTATGGGGACTCCGATCCAATGGTGAGGACTCGCATACATGGCGGACATGATAAACCAACCGAGGGAAAAATCCCGATGTTATAGCCGACTGAGATAAAATAGCCGACCCACTTTTTCTTTGCTGTGATGGAGCTTGAAAGGGCAATCCTGGGGGCAATCTTGAGTCAGAAGAAGGTAGGAACTCTAACATGTCCGAATCTCCTTCAGCCAAAAACAATGTACAAGTGGGGCCTGCACTATGAGCAAGTTGTGCTACCTTTTGCACGCACCAATCTCGATGCCAAGCACGCAAATAGGGACCGTCAGATTGCTTCTCAGAAGCTTTTTCGGTGAAAAAACTCGGTGACTCTAGCATCTCCCTTTAAGTTATGTCGAGGTTTAACATCGGGCGTGTAAAACATGTGGATTGTTCGTTTTATTTAATTTTGTATTTTTTTTCTTCTTTTTCTTAGGGATTAAAAGCCCTACAAATTTATTAAACTACCTCATTAAACTCTGAGGTTTAAAAGGATAATTTAGTGAAATCCATTGTAACAAATTATTACTTCTTAGTCCTGCCAAACTGGTAGAAACATCATTTGTTTTTACTAAGATTGAAATCTTGAACAGTTTTTTTCATAATTAAATTAGACGAGAAAGTTGCATTACAAGATATCATATCGTTCCTCATCTTTCAAATATTTCACAAGATACACGCTTCCATCTGAAACTGCTAGTCTAAATTGTGCTTCTTCCACTACCTTATAATGTCCATCGGGCTCCAAGAAAAATTCTCATAAAGAAGATCCAATGAAGAATATTCGAAAACCATTTTAGACAATGAGCAGTTCAAAAATAGATGGAGAATTTTTTTGTTATCTTTGACCATAAAAAGTACATGAAGAATCACAAGAAATAATGAATCTATGTATGTTCCCCTTAACAACTATACCAATGTGAATCAATATCTCCATAAAAAAATATATGGATCTTTGGTGATAAGCTTGAAAAATAACAAAATAGTTTTCATGGGAATTGATTTACGTCAGAAGATCCCAGAATATCATTAGATAAAAGCTGATAGCATGATTTTGGGGAAAATTTACCCGAAATTGTGCAATACCAAATAAGCTTATCCTCTTCCATATCATCGGAGCTGATAAAGATTAAAGTAACTTCCTGAATAATGTTTGGAGGAAGATGCTGCTCTAATAACTGCAAATTCCAAGAATGAGAATCATTGTTGATAAGATCAACAACCAAATTAACTTGATTAGGCAAATTTTTAGTTTTTGGAATCAGATGTTCTAGCTGATTTGGTACCCAAGGATCATCCAAAATACTCACTTTATTACCAATAGATATCTGGCAGAATACTCTATTTTCTAGCATTAGTCTTACCTCCATAATACTATTCCATATTACAAAACCTTTGATTCTTGAATCCACTGTCCAAAATTATTGATCTTTTAAGTACTTTGCTGATAAAAATTGGATACATTTTGCATCTTTATTTTCCAGGAATCTCCAAGTAAGTTTGCAGATAAGGGATTTGTTCATCATCCCAATATTTCAAATACCCATTCTTATTTTGAAGCTCGATTTTCCCCCAGTTGATGAAATGTAATTTTCTTGCTTTTGAAGAATGACCCCACTAAAAGCTTATTTGGATACGTTCAACTTTGTCAGTTGTAGTGGCAATAAGCAAAAACCCATATGGTACATTAGAAATCACCCAGTTATGAATATTACAAGAGATATCAAAAATAGCTTGGCCCTGCCAACCGATAGTGGACTGAATAAAATGTCTTTTAGAGCAACGGCTATGAAGTGAGTGTAAAAAACACTTATTCACTACCAAATCGAGTGAGAGAACGTGGGACAACAAAATAAGAGGATGATGCGGTCAGTCCCTTGGAGAGAAAAAAATTTCTTTAAGTTGTTGATCATGTGCATCCCAAGTATATCTTTTCCTTTTTTTAATAATAAAATTAACATGGAACCCGCATCAAACGATTTAAAATAAATAAATAAATTGAAAAAGTGTTTGAGCGGCTGAACATCAATCGTTTTAGGGGTTTTTTTCAAGCGGTTGAGGATTAGTCTCTCAATCTCGATTGTTGGATATTATTTCACTTGATTGAAGGTGTGAAGGGGTTTGGGTAAAAGTGGACCTCTCCATTACCCATAGTAGCACCTAATTTGATCAAATATTATCAAACTCATTCGTATTGGTGAGAGCTCTTACTCCATATCCCTTGCTCTTAGGATAAGTCAAATGGAACATTTCCCCTACCACATGTACAGTAGTGCCGCGCAGGGTAGGGGTATGACTGAGTCTAACAGTGAGGGAGGGAACTTTAATATAATTGAGGATTGTATCCTCGCCTATCAGAAATTTATTCAGCGATGATACAATCCTCGATGTCGATGGACATTGAGGCGAGGATACCGTCCTCGCTCCATGTTCACACAGTAAACCAAACAACTTCGGTTTTTCCTCCTGTTCTATTCTTTTCTTTTCCTTTTTTATGAGAAGAACATGATGCCACATGTTCGTTTTGAATTGATTTATAATAGGTGTTTATGAATCCGATGAAGGGGTTTGGTGTAGATGCAATTTTGATCACATGCTAGCTTATTGATTTGATTTAAAACACTAAACAAAAGTGAGGTATTTTTTTTTTGAATCAAAATCTCTTTTTTGATAGTAGTAATTGTGTTGATTGACTTTTGGTTGGTTTTGTCTACGATTACAAGTTAATGGTTGATTGATGTTGTGGTATTATTTTGGTGATCAATTTCATGTGATTTAGATTCTTATTGTTTGGGTTACATTGATGAACATAAAGAGTATTTATTTTCATTTTCAATTTAGGTAAAAGATTTATAAATGTAATCAACTATGTATATAAACTTCTGTATGTGTTAATTGTAATGTGTTATGGCAATGATTGCAAAAAAAAAATGTTTAGGAAAGATGAGAAAACCATAGATGTTCTGAGAATTTGGAAAATGGAAAGTACAATATACAACAATTTGAGCTCAAGTGAACTATTACTATAAGATATTGATGGAGAATAATCTGCAAGCCTTGAATGTGTTACAAAATTGTGATTTTTCTCTAGTGTTTCAATTTGATTTCTCTTGTTATGAATGTAAATTAACTGAAGGACTTACAAATAGGTGGTGGAAGAATACTAGAACATTTCACTTTCCTGACTTCGAGTTATGAATAACACCTTTGGATTTTGTTAAACTGACGGGTATTCCAATAGTTGGTGGTCGTATTATACCACGGATACCATCTAGGTTGAACAAGAATGATTATAGGAGATATGAAAATAAGTATATTTTTCGTGGATGGAAAATCAGGATGTAAGGGCAGCAGATACAAAACAATGGGGCATAGATATTCCAAATTGTCATATTGAGAGAGTTGGTACATGGGAATCACAATCAAACTCCGTTCCATTAGGAATTTCTTGGATAATATATCAAGAGTAATATAAGTTTTCTTGGACAATATAAGTGTTACAACCAGGTGTTTCACATGCAATAATGTTTTTGCATTCAATCTCCAATTTTCTTTTCAGTTTGAAGTTTTTGCACAGTTCTTCTACTTTTTATTTTTATTTAGCATTCATTGCATCCTTTACAAAATGTACTTCTTTACGACGGTTAGGATGTTGACATTCTAAATACCTAACCTTCTCTGGTACTGATTCAGTTACTTTCTTGATGCCAGAACAACATTTCTGTGAACACTGAGAATACATCTAAAGGAATTAGATCAAACTATTGTTATACATGAAATATAAGCTTTTAGAATATATGGTTGACAGTATTGGTTAAGAATGTTATTATTATGGGTAGGTTGTGTTTGGTATAATGATATAGGTTTATATGATTTTATAGGAAGTGTGATATCCGTCAGTAACTTAGTATCACATAATTAGTAATTTTAATAGGTTTTGGACATTTTGTTCGAAAAATATATTTGTTGACAAAGGTGATGGGCATTCTGTTCTGCGTATTGTTCGAAAAATTAATCCTTTGAAAAAGTTGTTCCGCGTTATGTTCAAAGAAAAATGTATTTGTTGGTGTCCTACACCGTATATATCCACACATCTTTATTTTAAATCCATACCTTCGTCATCGATTATATCCTACACAAAACTTGGTACTATACCTTCCAGCAAGGGGTCACGAACGCAGGAAAAATTGTATTCCCAGTTTATATCATTGGAATACCATTTAAGGAAACTTCTGCACTGAAACCGATAGACCAAATAACCGTAATAAAGCTGGGTTAATTTTTCGATATGTAAGAATAGCCAATGCAGTTGACGAATTTAATTCTTTCACTTTCGATGTCAATCGACATCGATTAAGGGGTGAAACTAATGATAAATTTATCGCGAGATCTATACAAGAATGAAAAAGATGGAAATGATCAGATTTCTGTTACGAACCTCATCTCAACGTTATTAAGGTGATGGAAATATTCAACCTATTTGTGGTGAGAGTTATGCAACGACGTCAAGATCCTCTTGTAGGCCATTATACTACAAAATCAAGGCGTTGATGACGAAGATTAGGAGAATATGTATATTTATATAAATTTTGTGGGTACATCTGTAAACCCTTCAAAAATATACTCGTGATTTCTATGAAAGTGAATTATAACGAAATAAAATTATATTTAAGTTTAACGTTTGTTCAATATTGCGTAGTATCTCCTCTAATTTTAGAAAAATCATAAAAATTAACAGTATTTGGAAACATCCGTTAATGACAAATTCAAAGGACAAGGTATGACCTCAACAAATTCCTAGGTGGAACCGGGATGTGACTTTAAAAAGGTCATACAAATATTTCAATGGAGAGAGGATGTGATCCTCACTTTTTTATTTTCTATCCTCGCTCACCTGCAGCGAGGATGCGTCTTCACTATAACTAAAAAGTGAGGATACAATCATCGATTTTCATTTTTTTTTAGCGAGAATTAGGAAAATCTTCCCTCTATTATTCCTTACTTTCAAGGAGGGAATCAGGAAATCAACTTTTCAACCACGGTTTTATGTCGCTATCAGCCTATGGATTTCATCCACAAAACTTAGCCTTAGAGCATCACAAAGCGTACATACCATCTTAAATTGGTATATATATCATTCTAAAATGATATATTTCTTACAGGATTTTTGTGTGCACTACAGTGGTGGCTTCAACTTTATTATATAATACGGTGTTTTAACACACTCCCACATGTTATGCAGTGTTTTAGCACACACTAAAATTTAGCATTTATGCGTGCGATGTTTAAAACACCTTTTGAAAATTATGAGATGTTTAAAACTGAGCCTAGATATCATGGGGCGTTTAAAAATGAGCCTAAATACTAGGATGTATTTAAAATTGATCATAGATATTAGGAGGTGTTTAAAACTGCACCGCTATTTTGGTTGGTGTGAAAACAACGTGCACACCTTAAACATCGTTTTCTAAATTTAGAAATTGATAAATTAAAATGGTATATATATATATAATATGGATATGATAAATATGCCATTTTACTATATCCATTGTCGCCAAATATGGTATATATACCCTTTTAATATCATGATTGTGGATGCTCTTACAGGCTAAAGCTAGAAGAAAGAACTGATTTTTATGAATCTATGAATAATTCTAAGATCAACAAGGACAAAAGAGACTTTTTGAAGTCCGTCTTCATTACCTATTTGATAGCTTACATGGTAACATAGGGAAAATATTTCTTTCATGACATCTTGATAGAGATTTTTGAACTTTTCGATTGTGGTCATATCTTCAACTTTGATTCCCACATTCATTTGTTTCATTTACTAGGCCGACTCAAATGCTAGTCCAGCTCCTCCCGTGATCCCATCCTCTCCAATAATATCCTGGATATCCTCTAGCCCGAATGTAATCTCCTTCACAATTAAAGCAGTTAGATCATAATATAGAAGTTGCGTGTCAGGGTCTTGAAGAGTGAAAACTTTAGTGGTAACACCAAAGGGCCCATGATACATTCGAAGAGTTCATATTGTGTTTGATTGTATCCACTCCTTTATAGTGTAGATTGTTCAGAATATGATCCTGAGCAGTATGGATCATGTTATAATTACAGAGATATGCTTGATGCTTTTAACAGTGCGGTTAACATCCAACTCAGTATTTCTTAATATGTAATCATATCTCGCTCTCCACATGAGCCAACAAGCAGAGGTATAAGTTAAAGTTCCACGCCTCTTGTAAGGATTGTTATCAAACCAAGAAGTAGAAACTACCATTTAGTCCTAAAAATACTATAATAGAGTTAGTTTGGTCCTATTGACCGAGTCAACTTTCTATTTGGTCCTTTTTAAAAATATATATTGTTGTTTAGTCCTAGAAATTATTTTTTGGTCATAAGGTGGACAATACTCATGTGAGATGACATAATGGATGATGTAATTATCTTTTAGTAGTGGCAGAAATTCCCTTTTGGACCATATATATACTCATTATTAAGAGGGAAGGGAATCATTTTCAAATTTGTTTTTTTCTCTCCTCGGTTTTCAGATTTTCTTCTTCGTTTTTCTTCTTTTTGCTAATGAAGATGATGAAGACGATGATGATGAAGATGACGATGATGCAAAATAATCCTTTTTCTTCCGTTTTTTTTTTAGGTTTTTGATGATGAAAATTTTTTGTATTCTTCTTCTCTACTACTGTTGTTGAAGATGATGAAGATTTAAATACTGAACTCTGTTTTTTAGATTCTTTTTATTAGGTGTTCATTCGGAAAAAAATGAACTCTGATTTTTTGTTGTGTGTTCATGTTAAAGAATGAACTTTGTTTTAGATCTTGAATTATTAGGTGTTCATTCGAAAGAATGAACTCTGTTTTTTTATGGATTTTTGTTGTGTGTCATTTAAAGAATAAACTTTGTTCTAGGTTTGAATTAGTTCGTTTTTTATAGGTATTCATTTTGACGAATGGACTCTGATTTTTATTAATTGGGTGTTCATTTTGGCGAATGAACTCTATTTTCAGACTTGATTTAGTGGTTTTGATTAGATGTTCATTCGAAAGAATGAACTCTGTTTTTTGTTCATAATAATGAATTTTTTGTTGTGTGTTCATTTTTAAGAATGAACTCGAATCTATAAAAAGCATTACCAAACACCTAATAGTTCATCAAGCAGAATGAACTCCTACAAGAAAATAAGTAGGAAGGTCAGAGTTTATCAGAGAGCATGAACTCAAATAATTATGGAAATAGAAAAGTTATGGAAATAGTACGGAAAGGTGTTTTTGTCCATTTTATATTTTCAAATAATTGTAGACCAAATAGGAAACACTTTTTCCCGCCGGACCAAATAGTCTTGGGATGCTGGAAACCACCATCTAACCCTTATTTCTCTTTATGTTGTGATGCTGCATATAAAAAAACTGATACACATGACTCAGGAATTGGTCTAATTCTTCGTAATTTTGCAGGAGGATTTGAGCAAGCAAGGTGCGGCTATGCAGACAGATTAGAAAGTGCAGAACAAGCAGAAAGTGAGGGACTGTTGATAGCTATGGAATGGGCTTAAGAATTAACACTACAACATGTATGTTTATGCACAATGCGTAATGGATGCAGTTCACCACGATCATCGCAGAGTAGCCTAGGAAATTCAATCTACTATTTTTAAAATTAGAGAAAAACTTTGCAAAAATCCACTATGGATATGCAAATTTATTAGTATGAAATGTAATAAGCCAACTGATTCTCTAGCTAGGCATGCGAGGATTTTTAGAGTTAGTAAGCTATGGATTGGCTCTCCACCAAGCTTCATTGCTCACGCAATCTTGAAGGAAGCAAACAATGTAGCTATTGTTTCTTAAGTTATAAAATTTCTTCTTTGCAAAAAAATAAAAAAATAAAAAGTCTTGGGACCACCTAAAAAGGGACCAAACTATAATTTTCCCGGCCAAGAATTGAACCAATCTGGGAAGTTATTTGAGTTACCAAACTCGATGTTATTTGGGCCAAAAAGTTTCACCTAAACAGAGGAACTGGGTCTCATAAGATGTGAATATATAAATCCCAACCATTGTCTAACGTGGTTTTAATGGAATGATTTTTTAGGGACCATGGTTTTTTGAGGGGACCATGGTTTTATTAGGCCACCTTCCCTATAGTGATAAGGGGTGTCCTAAAACGTTGAAATGACTAACCTATCCTTAACCTAATTTAATTTAAAACCAACCTAATAACCACCTATATATATATAACCACCACCACCACCCACCACCGCCGATTACCACCACCACCACCTCCGATTATCACCACCACCAACCACCGATTACCACCACCTCCTCCCACCACCGCCTATTTAAGAAATGTAACAACATCAATTCAATCACAATTAAGTTCGGTTACATAATAATTTTATCGAGTATAAAAGACGCCAGCCGCAACCTGATTCTACCATGGGACCACTCCGGAGGTATTTTCCAACAAACCCTTCGCTTTAATTTGATTTTGATTGCTTCAATCGAATAGAAATCATCAAAATAGGGTTTTAATAGGAGTTACAGAGCCATGTTCGGTTTGGTCGATTTTCCAAAAAATCCTAGTTTACTAACCGAACTTCTTGTAAATGAAGAACACGAAGAACAGTTCGGTTCTATTGGATTTAAAACTAAGTCACCGAACTCTCTGTTCGGTTGTTTCGCAAAAAAATTTAAAATTACAAAGTAACCGAACTCCACCCTTAGAGCCGAAAAAAACAAATCCAGTCTAACCGAACTGTGTTGTTGTGGCCACTATGTTGAGTTCCAAAATAACCGAACTTAGCCAATAGAGTTCGGTTTGTTCGCAAAAAAATTTAAAACTACAAAGTAACCGAACTTAGCCAATAGATGCTGGAACTTCACATTTTTGTTTGTTTGTTAAGTTCGGTAACCTCACAATTTTATCGCAAAAACCGAACTCAGAGTTCGGTTGGTTAGCTGTTAGGTTCAAGTTTGCGAAAGAACCGAACTTTGTAAACTTATATACTCTTATATTACGTAAAGTTCGGTTAGATCAAAAGTGCATGCAGTTTGCGAACCAATCGAACTTTGTGCACCAAAGTTCGGTTAGTTGAGAAGCAACCGAACATAACCATGTAACTCCTAGAAATTATTAGAGAGTTCGGTAACCTGCGTGTTTGGAACAAGTAACCGAACTACACTTTCAGATGAGTTCGGTTACTTTTTCATCTCACGGGGCAACCGAACTACATCTTCAGATGAGTTCGGTTATTTGTTCTTCATATAAAGTAACCGAACTGTTCAAAATCCAGTTCAAATCCGGATCATTTTGAAGATTAACAAATATTCTAGGAGAGGATGGAGATGAAGAATCAGATGAGTTTTCATCATTTGAATACTCAAACTTAGTGAATTGGAAAAAAAAAATATTTTCCATGTTTTTCTCCTTCATCTTCTCTAACTCTACTCTCTCAATAATTCTACTCAACTAATAATCTTTTAATTTAATCTCACTAATTGTTTTTAACTAATCATTCACTAATCATAACCTAAAGTTAATTAAGAGGGTAGATTAGGTATTAAATAAATAACTAGATATGGGGTGATCTAGAATTACTTCTAATGTCTTTACCCAAAATAAAACAATGGTACCCCAAAAAACCATGATCCCAAAAAATCGTTCTTTTAGTGTGCAACGAGCCTCACTTTCGTGACGTCCACTGCTTGGGACAAGCAGAATTGAAGTTTTGGACCTACTAAGTGCGATCAAAACAACGCCCACACACCAGACGGACTTCCCAATCATGCTTAAAACGGAAAGGTGAATATCACTCTGCTTGATTGTATTTGTTTCTTTTTTCAATATTTGTTTTGACAAAAAAAAAATACAACTTAGCTCAGCAATTAGCATATGCAGCTGTTTTGGCAGCCACCATCATACACGCTTTGAGGCGCCTACAAAGAGAGTGAGAAAGGGAATATGCATTGTCCTAGCTATAGCAAGGACTACCAAGCAGCTTCCAACCGCAGGCAAAATCATAGGAGAAAATAGCGATTCTCTGTCTTCGTTTGCCTCCCCTTGCAATTATTTCCACGTTCACGCAGATGACAAGTTCATAAAACATAATAAAATCACCCGCATGTGGACTAGTCAAACAGCTTAATTTGAAAGAATATCGAGTCACAAATATATAAAAATTCATCCTCACATGCATGCTCGGTATTTTCTCTTCTCTCGGTATAGGTATAGTCATTAGCACGAAACTGTTAATCTATGCGACCACATAGAAGATTTATATATGGGCTATTCTTGAAAACTGCGTACACTGCCAGACTCAGATCTAAGCTTGTTGTTTTATCAGAAGAGAAAACCAGTGTCCAGATTAAATAATGCTCCTCAACTTCCATGGCACATGTTTGTAGAGGGTGTCAGGGTGGCGCTCAGCCGGTCATGACTCATCAAAGTTAATCCTATAATTGAGTCTTTATGACTAGAAAAGTTTATCACTTTCTTGTCTCTAAATTGCATGATTTTTTTTTCTTTTTCTGATCATCAGCGTATAAAAGAGGATCATGCGAACATGCTAATATGTGACCGTGTTTCTCCACTTCGAGTATAATAGAATTTAATCTTATATGTAACATGTTCTGCATTTCAGGCATAGACAGGCCCTTCACATGACTGCCAAATTGCGTATTTGTAATTATATGGCCATTACTCTCTTAATAAAAGATTAATTTAGAGCTAAACCGCAACAAACACCTACCCAATGCTTAGTTGTCTGATTATATTAGAAAAGATTGAATCTAAATCTAATTGGCTTCATATGCTCTTAAAAATCATAAAGCCAGTGGACAGGAATCTTATGAAATCAGAGACAACACAGACAGATCACTCAGTTATTCCTGTCCTTTGACTCCTACTAACCATGTCCTGCCTAATTAATTAATTAATTATGCTAATTAGCATCATAATCTCATCACTATCAACATCTATATAATGATTTACTAACTCAATTCATATTTTTATTTTTCTGAGTTGCAAAGGTCTAAAAATTTCAGTTTCTGAATTATGGGGCACATTAGTAAGATGGATCATCATCATCACCATCATCAGCATCAAGTTGTAACAGTGGTAGCTGGGCAGCATCATGGTATTGCGAATAAACAGGTATTACCAATATGTGATGCGATTACCACTAGTAGTGTTATCATTGATGAAGAGAAGGATCATGATGGGAAGGTGATCAAGAGTAGTAGTAATGGTGGTGATGCTACTAGCAAGGTTAAAGCAATGACAAGAATGAAAATGGAATTGTTGAGATGGGCAGCAGTTGCTAAGCAACAAACAGAGAAAGGATCTACTTCGTCTGGAAAAACATCATTCATCAGTCGAAAGGTATGCACTGAATTATTAATGTGTTCTCCTTACTTTTCCTTGCACCATGTACATGTAGATCAGTAGATCATGAGATCTCTTTGGACCTAAGGGTTATTTTCTTCTTTAATTATCCGACGCCTAACAGACTCGATATACCTCATTCTAGCAGTCACGAATTAATGTTAGATGTAGCAGGACCCAAGTTCTGCCAAAAAAAAAAAAAATCTGCCCCAAACATTTTCTTCCAATAGGTGTCACTAACCCAAATTCTAGATCTGAAAATGGTGAACTATTTTGGGAAGGTTCTTTTGGGAATGCGAGGGCATACACAAAAGTCAGGTGTAAATTAAAGTTACACTTCTTAAGGAAAATTTAGCGGCAAATCTTAGGAGTAACAAGCATTTTTGAATAATAATTATCTCCATCTTTGTAATTGTTAACGTTTCACGGAGATAAAAATGAAAAATATGTACTAGGGTTCACTTTAGACGATGTTTTTGGGTTATTTTTTTGTTTCACAATATACTCGAAAGTTTTCATATTTTTCCACAAAACTATTACTAACACATTTACATTTGTTTGAAATTATAAGTTTATTTTTAAATGCTTAAAGACTTTTCTCAAAGACATAATATCTCTCCCTATTTCTTAATCTGCGTGAAAATTCTAAAACCATTATCTATAATGAAACGAATGAAGAAAATGTTTATGTTTGTTCCCTGAGTAAAGTACTTTATTGGCTTTTTGAAACAAGAACATAGAAAGAGATATCTAATAAATACAAACACAATTACCAGTTTTCATAGCATATAATTTTTCCCACCATGGAAAGTTCTGTCTCTGTTCTAACTCTAGCTCTTTCACAAAGATATCAATATTTGTTAAGCAGTTTTCCTAATTAAATCTGATGTTGCGTAACAAATCTTGTATAAATTATTTGGTGGATTAAGTATGTTGGATGACAAATTTTATAGCACACGAATCCTTGTCGTGTTTTCGTATATTGTATGGGTGTTTATTACATCTTGCAGTGGTTAATTTTTGACAACACCATTGTGATTGTTGTGTTGGAAATGAAGGTGGCTTACTTCCGTAACAGGGGAAATAACACGATTAAAGCACTAAGAAATATTGGGAGCGATGATCGTGAAGATGTTGGTAGCTTAAGCTCTCCTAAAATTAGTTTCAAATGGGATGTAGTAAGCAGTTGTTCAACTACTAATTCTGTATCAGCTTATTCCACAATGTCTCTACCAATTACTTCCAATATCAAATCCAAATATCATCATCGCCACGATATCAAAACCACATATAAGTCGTCCTCATCTTCCTCACCATCCAACTTTATAATTGCTACTCCTACTCCTGCTGCAGTTCCTGACAATCATCATCATAAAGATGACTTTGTTTCGACTGCCTCTTCCCCAGCATCGTCCCAATATAATAACAGTCAGCGCACTTCTAGATTTGGAAGTTGGATCACCACAGATGATGAGTGTAAGATATATATAACTCATCTAGCTCATTTACTCAAGTTTTTAAATTAAGATTTGAGTGCTGATGAATTTCGAACTTAAATTTTGGTATCATCGCCTAACGATTTTGCCACTATGTTTTTTAATTGCAGTCTTGGTGTTGGAGTTGTGATGCTGAAGAGTAAACTGAAGAAGAGATAAGCTGATGGAGTATTTGGAAGTTGATCGTGTGGATTTTTAAATGAAAGGGTCGATTAAGAGCATTAACATTTGATCCATAAGTAGGATTTTAAGAACTTTATTCATTTGATCATCCTTTAAATATGTTTTAAGAGAAAAAAGAAGAGAAATGGTGCAATTGTAATTAATTTGAATAATTTTAACTGTTACTGGTATGGCTTCTAGATGGTCAAGGATCACGGTTGACAACTTTTTAGCCAAAAATTTTAAAACTGGTAAAAACGTTGTCAAAAACAATGGGGTTGTTTGGTAACCATATGAACTCATAATCAATTATCTATCCCATAATCCATTATATGAATTGATTATTCCTTTTTAACAAGATTGATTTGGGTTTTTTCTTCTAATATTCTCTAAACTATCAATAGAGAGACAAAAAAACAATAGCGGATTAAAAAATATATCCTAGTTCTTCGTTCTTTTCTCTCCTCTTTGAGGGCGTTTTTCTAAACTCTAGATGGTATAAACATTAAGAAAAAATTTATTCTAAATAAAACTTTGTTATCTATGTTAACTTGGAAAACAATTCAGAGTCCTAATTAATCCATGAGTATAAATTATGAAATATAAGTATTTTAATAATATTAATCCAATCCATGATGGTACCGTAACTTCAGGATCTGAAAGGGGTATTTCTTAAGGTCTTGAGATTGTCAGAAAGTATATTTATTGGGAGGCAATGATGGCGGGAACTTTAGTATATGGACACTCAAGTGGGCTCCTAGTAGGCATGGTGCTCAAATTTTGTTTATGCGAGTATGATAATTGTTGACCAGTTGATACTGATACTAAGAACTAGAATTTTAACATCTTATTTTTTATTTGACAACAATATTGTGGGGGAATTTTATTTACATTAGAAATTTCTCTTCCTGGAAGTGACAAATTAAGATGGAAAATTAGTAACAATAGTCATTTTAGTGTCTAACCTACTTATAGGGTGTTGTTAGATGAATTTCAACTTCATCTAGAAACTAATAATGTTATAAACTGGAAAGAGTTTTGTAAGAATAAGTTAAATTTCCCCAGAATTCGTCATCTATTGTGGATGAGTATACGAGGTTGTATTCGTACTAAATATAAATTTACTAGATTCAATTCTAATTTTGACGATAAATTTCCTTTTTGTGAAAATGATTTGGAATTTATGCAACATATTTTCATTGACTATCAGATATCTATAAATGTTTGAGCTAATGCTTGATTGAACCAAAGGCGTTGATATGTCAAGTATGTTTTTATATTTTAGTTACCAAAACTATTTCTTGATTTTTAGTCTACTAAAGTCAGCTTCAAACTATATTAGAATAGGCGGTAGAGCTAAGGATTTACTCAAGTTACCTTTGGAGACTGAATATTGAAGATCACATGAAGACAACATTTAAAGAACTTCATCAAAGGTTAGCAATCGAACGACATTCAAAGAAGGTTCTTATTACCGACTGCTAGCATTTGATAATCCCGGTGAGGTTTCATAATCCAAGCTCTTGTTTGATTAGATACGAACTTAAGAATCAAGAGAGAAATATCCATTGAGATATAAAAGTTTGATTTCGCAAACTCATATATTGAGTTCCTGTACTTAAGTCACGTAGTTTTTTACTAACAACTTTTTTGCATACTAGGTTGGCAAATCCACATATCGAGTTCGCGAACCTAATGAATTTTCTTTATATTGAGTTTGCGAGCCTAACACATCGAGTTAGCAAACCTAAGCTAAAAAAAATTCTAATGTGCACTTTTTGTAACTTGACTTCGCGAACCTAACACATTTAGTTCGCAAACCTAAGTTAACGGGATTATTCCTGATGACTTTTCATAACTTGAATTCGCAAACCTAAGGTAACATGATTTTTGCCTGATGCCTTTTTCTTACTTGAGTTCGAGAATCTAACTTGTCAGTTCACAAACTTAAAGGACAAATCATCCAAAGCTTGTATTTGTTTACTTTTACACTGCTATTTTTTAAAGGATAATTTTTTGCACGTTTTTTATTACAATTTTTTATGTAATTATTTGCGGTAAACTTTTTTTTTTTTCCAAAAATTGATCAAACTTGAGACGCAAATTTGGATTTTTATTCAGGCAATTCCAACTTTGGATGCACATCTGTAACTACAGTTCGAAGTAATATTTAGAAGTAACCTACTTATGGTAATTATTTGACGTTCAACTGTATCCATACATCGAACTAAGGAAAGAACCTTTATACAAGTTAAGTTTTAACCAAGGGAACATACTTCTTTTGTATCCAAAGAAAAACTTAAACTCAACAGCATTGAGACAAGTTAGGTTGCAAGAATTTCATTGCTCATATCTAAAGAAACCTAGCTCTGACCATCTACTATAAATTGGAAACATCCTGCAACATCAGAACTTAATCCATGATAGACACATTTTTGTGTCTGGTTTATCTCAATTCTCTATATTATTAATTAGTGCTCAATTTTGTACTTATTATGTAATTTATATGTTTGTAGGTACTTTTGGGAAATAAGCTTTTGTGGAAAAATTGGCGAAAAAATGATAAAGGAACACCCCCATTTTGGATAATGCCACTCCAGTACCCATAAGTTGGATAGGGATACTCCATCTTCTACACATTTTTTTGGCGGGAAAAGTAGTTTAAATCTACGAATTTTCTACAAGTGATTTGGAGGAGATTTAGTCGGATTTCTTGTCGTATGTGGATTGACACCATCCGGTTACGAGTAAACAGGGATGGTAAGTATTTTATATTCAAACAGAAAAAGAGATTTCTGTTGATTCTCATGATAGAGGGGTTGGAGTTAAGGTGTTTAAGTTTTTAGATGCGTGTATTATCTATCCAATTTCAGATAGTAAGTGTGTTAACCCCGTTCAGTTTGTTCCCTAGAAATCAAGTATCATTATAGTCCAGAATGATAACAATGAGTTAATCCCAACCCGATTAACCACGAGAAAGCGTGTATGTATTGACTATAGGAAATTCAACAAGGTCCCAAGGAAGGATTACTTTCCCCTTCCTTTTATCGACCAAATGCTAGACCGATTATCTGGACATATTTGTTATTTCTTTTTAGATGGCTACTTTGGTTATAATAAGGTTGTTATTGCCCCAGAAAACCAAGAGAAAACCACTTTTACATGTCCCGTTGGTACCTTTGCATATAGACGCATGCCTTTCGGGTTGTGTAATGCCCATACGAATTTTTAGCGTTGTATAGTGAGCATATTTTTTGACATGGTAGAATGGTTTTTAGAGGTTTTTATTAATGATTTTTCAGTATTTGTGTCATATTTTGATAAGTGTTTGCATCATTTGACATTAGCGTTGACTAGATGTAAGCAAAAAAAATTAGTGCTTAATTGGGAAAAATGTCATTTCATGGTTCGATCAGGAATTATTTTATGGAATATCATATTTTCTAAGGGTGTAGAGGTAGACAAATCCAAAGTTGACCTTATTAAGATTTTACAAGTTCCAAAAACCGTAAAAGATAATGGTTCATTCTTAAGGCATACAGGTTTTTATCGACGATTAATCAAGTATTTTAGCTTGATTTTTAGACCTCTTTGCAATCTGGTTACAAAAGATGTTAAGTTTGTATTTGATGATGCTTATTTAGAGGCTTTCAAGAAGCTTAACACTTTACTCACTACTGCCCCTGCCCCAATAGTCCAGGCACCACACTGGAACCTACCCTTTTAGATCATGCGTGATGCTTCAGATTATGCTATTGATGTTGTGTTAAGTCAGTAAGAAAACAAATTAGTTTATGTGACTTATTATGCTAGCGAAACTCCGAATGATGCCCAACTGAACTATACCACCACAGAGAAGGAATTGTTAGCCATTGTTTTTTCCTTAGACAAGTTTAGATCATATCTCTTAGGTTTTAAGGTCATAATCTTTATCGATCATGTTGCTTTGAAGTACATTTTGTTCGAGAAGGATACTAAACCTAGATTGATTAGATGGATCTTTTTGTTATAAGAATTTTTTTTTGATATTAGAGACAAAGAGGATGCAGAAAATGTAGTGGCATACCACTTGTCTAGGCTTGTTGTGGATTCCCCTGACGATTCACCTCCTGTAAAGGATATTTTTCTTGATGAACAACTTTTCATTGTTTCCCGATTACCTTAGTATGCGAATATATTGAATTATCTTGTTACTGGTCGAATGTCTCAACACTGGGGTAAACAAGATTGTTCTAATTTATTAGCCGAGGTTAAGCACTTCTTTAGGGGTTAATCCTTATTTGTTTAAGTATTGTTCAAAATAGATGATTAGGATGTACCTATGAGTGACCCGTCTAGTATTAATTCCTTTTGTCATAGTCATGCTTTTTGGGGTCACTTTAGTGATGCCAAGCTATTGCAGTGTAGATTCTATTAGCATGTGTTGTTTAATGACACCCACCGTTACTATATTGCTTGTGAGCGTGGCCAAAAGTTAGGAACCATTTCCGGTAGATGATGTCTTTGAACTCCATTCTAGTGATTGAAGTATTTGATGTGTGGGGCATTGGTTTAATCGATATTTTTACTAATTCTTTTGGTTGTATTTACATACTTGTCATTGTAAACTATCATACTCTAAGTTGATGAGGCGGTTCCGTACAAAACAAACGACCACAAGGTTGTTGGAAGTTTTTGAAAAACAGCATACTTACACGTTTTGGTACACCGTGATCTATAATTAGTGATGAAGGGCCACACTTTCATAATAAACTGTTTGCGTTGTTAATGAAATAATTGGTATTATTCACAAAGCTCATATCACTCACAGACTAGTGGTCAAGTGGAGGTTTCCAATAGGGAGATTATACATATCTTAGAGACTGGTCGTCGAGGCTTACTCATACCTTATGGGCTCACCATACTACGTATAAGACCCTTATTGGAATATCATATTATCGACTTGTATTTGGAAAGGCATATCACCTGCTTGTTGAGTTAGAGCATGGATCCTATTGGGCGGCTAAGCAGGTTTATTTTTCACTTGACAAAGCAGAAGCTCAAAGGAGACTCCAAATGAATAAGTTGGAAGATATTCATAGAGATTCATACGATAGTGCTAATGAGTATAAGAATAAAATGGAACTTGTACATGCTAAAAATATTTTAACAAAATCGTTTTCACAAAGTTCTTCTGTAATGATACCCGCTTGCATCTATTTACCGGGAAGTTATGTTCTCGGTGGACGGGTCCTTTTCATAGTATGCATTGTTTTTCCTCGTGGTGCTATTGAGACTAAGATATTGAATGGTAGTAGTTTTTCAAAGGTTAATGATCAAAGATTGAAGCCCTTTTAGAGCCTTTTCCCACATGTGATATATATGACCCTGCTTACCTTGATTGAACATCAAGGTTGTTGTTGTACATTGTCAATTATCATAAGGAAAAAGTCAATGGTGGAGTTCCTAATAGCGATGATAAGTTTTTTAATATTGAACATGAGAGTATCTTTGAAGAAGAGCGTATTTTACTGGATGCAATGCCTAGAGTTAAAAAAAAAATGTGTTTGATTTGGGACCAGATAGTGCGCCCAGGCCTAATGGTTTATCGGGCATATTCTATAGACATTTTGGGGATGTGATTAGTGATGATCTTATTCGTGTCATCATAAATTATTGGGAGATGAAGAAAATTCCAAATGATATCAACTATATTTTTACTGTTTTGATTCCTAAGAATATGGCGCCTGATGCAATTAAAGGTCATAGGCCAATTGGCCTTAACAATTTCTTTTTCAAGATCTTTACTACGACTTGCTATAAGGTTTGGTAAGGTGATGGAAATTTGGTTTCTGAGGAGCATGTGACTTTTATGGGGGGGGGGGGGAGTATTCATGAAAGCATTGCTTTCTCCTCTGAGATGATTAATGAAATTAGAGTTGATAGAAAGCATGAAAATGTGGGTCTCAAGATGGATACTTCACAAGCTTTTGATATAGTTTGGCTGGGACTTTGTGGCTGAGATTTTTTGTATGTGTGGTTTCTATAAAACATGGTGCAGTTGGATTTTAAATATTCTGCACTCTGCAAGAATTTAGTTTAGTCAATGGTAGCTTTGAAGGTTTTTCAGTATCAATAGGGGTTTGCGCAAACGTGACCCCATTCCACCTTTGAGTTTTGAGCTCGTTGAAGATGTCTTAAGCCGCAATCTCTCTAAACTGTTTACTATTAAGAGTTTAAATTGCATGGTTAAAAAGAAAGGTGTTGCCCCAGTATTTGCTAACGATATTCTAGTTTTTTGTAAAGGCAATTGGCATAGTCTGAAAAGCTTGATGGAGATGTTAATGATGTACCAACACGCTTCAAATCGATTGGTTAACAAACAAAAGAGTAAATTTTATTATAGTGGTGGTTCCTACTCTAGGGGAAGAGCCATGTCATGGTATAGGAAAGGTTATTTTCCCTGACAGATACTTTGAGTGTTAACTCAAGCCGAATATTATTCGTAATATTCATGTCAAGCAAGTAGTTGAGAAGATAATGGATTAGTTGGCTGGTTGGGTAGTAAGTTGTTATCTTTTCAAGATATATTGGTTATGGTTCGATCTGTGATTGCCAGCTATGTATTCATTCTATGATAGTATATCTTTGTCTAAAAAAATGATTGAACTTAGTGAAAGTGCCATTCAGAATTTTCTTGTGGTCTGGTAATACTAAGAAACACAATTATTTTATGGCTGCTTATGATAGTATTTGCTTCCCTTGTAAGGAATGAGGGTTAGGCATTAAAAACTCAGTTGTTATCAACAAAGCGATGCTTATGAAGTTGTGGTTGAACATTAGAGACTCGGACAAGGTCTAGTCTATGTTTTTTAAGACAAAATATTTCAAGAAGAATGAGAATTTGATAGATTATAAGCTTATGCCTTCGGTCTTCCCGGGAGTGAGATGGATTTATAACTTTGTAGAATATTATACGAGTTGCTTTATAGGTAATAGCATGAATCCTTCCTTATATTTTGTGTTAGAGCATAGCTCGGTCGACCTCGCATGCGTTGCTATCTCAAGCATGTTTGTCAATGTTAGTGATCAAAACTATAAATCTTGATTTCTAGTCTACATAGCTAAGTCTCGGACTAGGATAGAAAAGTGTAGTTGAGCTCAAGGACTTCATGGCGATTCATCATACAACGACGAAGATCTACTCAAGGAACCGTGGAACTTCATCAACAAAAAGGTATGTGGAGACCTGAACTTATCTATCACTCAAAAGTCTATCTCTTCTATCTCCTACTTCTTATGAGACAAAAGTCGTATGCTATATAGACTAGATCATACACATTTGATATTTCGATCCGAGTATATCTCGCCTATCTATATCTCGAAATCATGTGTTGGTAAAGCGTTTCGCTTTGGTCAAGTTTATCTTCACCTAGTGACGAAAGTCATGAAAAGTTTCAATTACTTTGAGAATTGCTCTGACGCGAAACGGTTTGTGAATAAAGGCCATATAACGTCCTCTGAGAATGTCTCAATGATTGGAATGAGAGTTTAGATTACATAACCATGTATTCCTTAATACGAAGTTTTCGAACTTTGTTGATTGAGAGAAACCGGAGGAATTGGCTTTGCCAAGTCCGCGAACCCAGTCCGCGAACTGACGGAAGTTCTTGTACCGAGAATTTCTACTGGGATTTTCCAAAAACTCGTTTGCGTGTAAGTCCGCGAACTCAGTCCGCGAACCTAGTCCGCAAACTGGCGAAAGTCACTTTGCCGAGATTTTCTGCTGAGTTTGGAAAACTCCACCGGTTGTCTTAAGTCCGCGAACTTGTTTGTGAGCTTAAGAGGTTATGATCTAAAGATCTGCTCTGAACATGAAACTTAAATTACTAAGGAATGCTTTATGCAAACCGTGGTTAAAGTTCATGATCCGATTCAATCGAATCGAATCATCTTTGTTTCAATTGTGTCTTGTGTAGTTACATAAGATCTCATAGCAATTGAACAACTCTTTAACTAGTTCATTTGAGTCAATTGAACTAGTTATGGTGAAGAAGAACAAGGTTAATATGAAATGCTCATATTATTAACCTTTTGGGTTACTATGTTGAACCAACATATACATACACGTTTGGGCATGGTTTTCACAAACCCAGTAAACGTCTACCCAAGTGCGTGTGACAAGCTAAGTTTTCAATCTAACAGTTGAGAAATATTATCTTGAATCAAATCAGGTTTTCATCTAACGGTGAATATGTATTTCTTTGTAACTAAGGCAAAACTCTGATTTGAAGGATGTATAAAGGAGATATCTAGCATTGTGCAAAACTAATCCCCACACGTCTGTGTGATACTAGTGCGCTCTCTAGAGTCGATTCTACTTTAACCTTTGGTTTTCTTCTCTAAAACCAGGTTAACGACTTAAAGACTTCATTGGGATTGTGAAGCCAGACCGATACTACTTTTATCGTAGTTGTGTGATCTGATCTTGCATCTTCTATCGTACGAGTACAATCTTTGATTGGCTTGAGATCGTGAGAGTTCTCCGATAGGCAAGATAAAGAAGTCACAAACATCTTCGTCTCACTGTTTGTGATTCCTCGACAAACCACCTGTGTGGTTAGGAAGGATTGTAGAGAGGTGGTTGATTAATCTAGGCTGTTCTTCGGGAATATAAAACCGGATTATCAATTGGTTCCTGTTCACCTTGATTTCATATCTTGAGACGGAACAAAACCTAGGGTTTATCTGTGGGAGACAGATTTATCCTTTGATAGACTTTTCTGTGTGAGACAGATTTGTTTATTATCAAGTCTGCGATTTTGGGTTGCAGCAACTCTTGGTTGTGGGTGAGATCAGCTAAGGGAATCAAGTGCGCAGTATCCTGCTGGGATCAGAGGCGTAGGAGTACAACTGTACCTTGAATTAGTGGGAGACTGATTGGGGTTCAACTATAGTCCAGTCCGAAGTTAGCTTGGAGTAGGCTAGTGTCTGTAGCGGCTTAATACAGTGTGTATTCAATCTGGACTAGGTCCTGGGGTTTTTCTGCATTTGCGGTTTCCTCGTTAACAAAACTTTTGGTGTCTGTGTTATTTCTTTTCCGCATTATTTTTTTATATAATTGAAATAATACAGGTTGTGCGTTAAAGATCATCAACTGGAAATCCAACCTTTGGTTATTGATTGATATTGATTGATCCTTGGACATTGGTCTTTGGTACCGTCCAAGTTATCTCTCTTTGATAAAGACTCGCAGATTTCCATTTGCTTGAGTAAAGAACAAATCGAGAGATTGAGATATAAACTCTTTGATATATCTTTTTATTGATTGAGTCTAACTGTCTAGTTGATTCTCATAAAAAGTATATTGGAGTTTGTCCATACAGATTGCTAAGCGAAATATTGGGTGATGTTGTTAGACCCCCGCTTTTTCATTTTGATAATTGGTGTGGCAATTTCTCCATCGCTAAGAGGGTTGACATAACTCCAAAAGGGAAAAATGATTTTGTATCGAAGGTTGGTGATTTAATTGTTAATGCGACCTGTGTAATTCCTTCAAAGGTCCATATTTTGATGGTTGCAGTTGGCATTGATGTAGACAATTTACCGGTTATAATTGGTAGGGATGATTATAAAATCTGGGACTTGGATCAAAAAGGTGTTTACTCTGTCAAGTCTGCTAAGGCTTCTTTGAGAACTATTTATGAGGAAAGTACAACAACAAAGTTAATTTGGAAGGCGATAGTGCACCCTACTGCTGCTATTCGGTATTGGAAGATTTGGAAGGTGGAGTGTTGCGCAACTCAATACCATGTGGTTAAGAAGCCAGGTATGGAGATACCAACTCGAACTTCTTTTTTTCATTACATGGCCTAATTTCGTGTACATTCTTTGCTTTTTATCGACGGAGTAAAAAAAAAGGTCCCACTTCTACCACGCCATTTGCATTTTCCCCGGTTTTGGACCTGTGGTCCTTCTGGTACCACGCCAAATGCATTTTCTTTTGCGTGTCACCGACTCACCGGCTTGTAGCTTTCTATACATTTGTGCCAAATGAAGACTAAATGCCGCCAAACGCAACCAAAATCGGCAAACACCTGAAAGCAAAATCCTAAACAAACAAAAACAGAAGAGAAGAGAACAGAAGAGAAGGAGAGGGGGTAATCGAGATCGAGTGAGAGCAAGCAAGTAGACAAACGGCAGAGAGAGGGGGAAAACGAAGAAGATCGAAAGGATGATAAAAGGTAAGATTTAGGGTTTTATTTGCCCGTGTTAATCTTATTATTTACCTCAACTTTTCTTACTCTATTTCCATTATAGAACAATGATTCCAGAAATTATGTCTGTCTTGAATCATTTTGTGACAGGGTTTAGTCTCGTTGGCTGATTTGGTTAGGGTTTTGGAATTTGTGTATACTTAGTCGATTGTTGTTGATTATTACCCTTTCTAGTAACTTGGACTTGTATAAGATCAGCATTAGGATGCAAAAGGGTATATAGTATATATATGTTTTCATCCTTAGCATGCATATGGCTTTGGAAACTAGACTTGGAATCTGTTACTTGGGTTTCGGTAAAGCACTGGGGTGGTATTGTGTATCTAAGTATGTCTTAATTCTACATTGATTTGTGTTTTATCAGGTAACTCGAGGCTTAATTGACATGGGAGATTTTGCGGATTTTAAGTATTATCTGTGAACTGCCAGCAATATCCAGTGTTTGTAAACCAGGTTTCTAAACCTACTGCAGTTTACTGAAGAAATCAAAGATGCGGGTCAAGATTGATTGTCTCTCTTCTAGGTAGGCGCCTGTGTTCTAATGAGTACCATGTAGCCAAAATATTTCAGCAGTTTGTAAGACTAGATAAGCCTTTAAAATGGGAACAACTTTTAAAGTTTGGTGTTTGAACACAATTTAATTGGAAAATTATCTGTAATTGTTTTGAATTGTTAGTTACATAATGGTCATACGTGTATTTGGACACACTGTGTCCAGATGCTTATCTAAGGTTATTTTTCTGTAGTTCGCGATGAACTGAATTGCAAAGAGTAAGTAGTAAGTGGTGATTACGTATTTTTTCTGGGATACTGATTACTGATATTTTATTTGGTATAGGTATCTTGCTAGAAAAGCGGTAGCAAACACCATTGACGCGATCAAAGTTTCAAAGAAGGGTTTTAGTAATGATGCGCTGGCAAGGGTACAAAGTTTTACCTTTTATAATCGATGCAAAAATATGAAATGCCCTTGTGCGTGGATGAACATTTTTCTAAATTTTTCTTTCTATCCTGGATTGTCATAATTACTTGGCAGATTTTGTTTCTTCGAATCAGTTGATAATCATTCAGACTCTAGTTAACTGATCAATAATATATTTGTAGTGTTAGTCTGTCGTTATATTATTTTTGCAGTGTTTTACCTGGAGTGTGAAATAACACCAGTAGTTATAATTTGAGATACTCGATTTGCTCTAAGTAGAATATTCGATAGGTGGAACTTCAAACTTAATGAGTACCCTTGACTACATGGTATCTAGCTAGAACTTGGCACAATAAAAAGTGGGGGTATTAAAGAGACATGATTTTCTGACTGGCTCTTTCTTCTTGCAAAAGGTTTCCATGATTACAAGTTTTTGTTAGATTTGTAGTTCAGTATTGAATACATCTTGTGTTATTAACGACGGTGTATGTTAAATGAGTCTTCTTTTTCTTTTTATTTGCTAAGTCAAAAATTTTATTGAAAGCAAAGATTAATTACAAAAGAATTAAGAAAAAAAGGTCAATGCGACCCCAAAAAACTTAAATGAATCTATAAGAACTTTGTTCCCGGCCCTCAATGCATTTGAGGAAGTCGCATATTGAGTAAGTCAGCAGATCTAGAAAGTGTGAGCTGGACTGGTAGTTCAATTTATAGTTCGGTTGGTAATTTCCGTTCACAATTAGGTACTGCTACAATCTTTCTGTAATTTGCTGAGTGTTTTATTGACTGCTTCATCTTTAGAGCTGATTGGGTCATTAAGGTCAGCCTAGTACATTACTTAAATCAAATGACTTTACCCGATTTATTTAAGCATTCAATTTATCTAGGTAACTGTGCTCCATTTTACAGTTCACTTTTCCTCCTTTCACTTGCAAAGGTGGATCACAACGTTTAAACTTGCTATTCTTCAATCTGTTCACCTAATCTGATAATGTCCTATTTATTGTGATCGATAAAAGCATTTCCCCGCTACATTTTAACGCTTGCTTTGTTTTTGCTCATTATAAATCTTTGCCGGTTTATAAATTATTCCTCGATTTTTTTTATTGTGATCATGATATTTGTCTTTCTATGCTCATATTTTAATTTCTTCACGCCTACTATCTTTAGAATATCACTGCTTTTTAAAGAGTTTCATTTTTGTTCAACTGGAACTCTTTCAAGGTGCTAATTAGTTTGCTTCAAATGCATAGGAGCACAAGCTGAAGTCTGGGTTAGCAAGTAATGCGGACCAGCATGACATTGCTATTGTTGGAGGAGGCATGGTTGGGATGGCTCTTGCTTGTGCTCTGTGTAAGTTCCGATACTGATGAATATGAACTTCCATCTAGAATCCTTAATGTGTTGATTTGATATATTGTTGATCACTCAGACCTAAGCAACAATTTCGACTAACTTGTTGCAATAGTAACTGATTCATGTCCTTGGATGATATCCATTTCAATGGACATCTTGGTAGCAGATTTATTCAGTAGTCCAGACCAGGTTGGCAACGTAATGTTGTTTATATATTGTGAGTCTTGTTTAACTATTGATTCTCAATGTCTCAGCTCTCATCTTATGGTTGCTCTATAACAAGTTTTAGAGTCTTGCTTTGTCGTAATCATAACATGCCATAGATATAGTATTGCCAAAGCTAAAATTGAATCATTCGAAGTGTCAGTAAAATAAACACATTGGTTAGTTCATTAGAAATATGGAATTTGTTACTTGCCTAGTTGTCAAATACATGAAAATGGATTGTTCTCTTGTTTCAAAGTAGTTGGAGGTTTGTCAAATGTCTTTGTCTTCTATGGGATTGTTGAGGTGGGATTCTGGAAACTTAGGTATGGTCGTCTAATAACTCATAGTCATAGTATCACTAAGGGAAGGTTGAAAAATGACAGTTCGATATTATTAATTGCAGAAGGTTCTCAAATATGAAATTTCATACAATGCTTTTCACTTTACTGAGTCATTTTTATCTTTGGACTTTGCAGCTAGCAATCCATTGACAAAACATTTGAATGTTGCAATAATTGATAGCAACCCTGCCCTGGGAAGGATGGATGGCATCAAGAAAGGTGAACTTCCTGATCCTAGGGTCAGCGCGATCACTCCAGCTACAATTTCATTTTTCAAAGGTACTTTATTTGATGTACTTATTAAACAGTGTTTATGTGAATTATATATTCTTTTGGTTCACTGGTCCATTTTATTTATCAAAACTCGTGTATATTAACTGAACATAAACTACTAAGCTTAGGGAGTTTCTATCCGCAATGCTGAGTTGTAATATTGTTCAAAGGAGCTGGAAATTTACAATGTTCTTAGTTTTGATCTCATGTCTGTTATAGCTTGCCTGGTCCTGGAAACTTACCATATCTGTAGTTTTGATTTCATGTCTGTTATGGTTTGCGTGGTCCTGGAAACATTTATTGAAGTCTTATTGACTAATTTTGATAATGCTACATTGTGGAACTGATTGACTCTGTTGCATCTTAACCCTAGAACACATCACGAGGCATCATTTCATGAACATGGATATGGAATCCTGTGTTTAAATTGATCTCATTTTTTGGCAAGGCTGAAGGTAAAAAGAAAAAGAAAGATTGGCCTTCTGTATTATGATTATATTCTGATACAAATACCATTGTTTGTTTGGCTAGTTAATCTGAACTCTTACATGGAAATGAAATAACTAGAAAACAATGTTGAAAAGTACAGAAAAACATGAACAGGATTTGAATAGCCACCCTTTTGGACTTACTGCCTAATGTTGTTTCTTAAAGATGCTCAAATATGTTTTCCACTTTTCCTTCATTGAATACTTGATAAGGTAACATGAGTATGTGAGTGTGTTTTTTAAAGTCATGCACTATCATTGCCTTTGAGCAAGCCACGTATTCGATAGATTATTTCGACATACGTGTACTGATAGTGGTTGGGTTAGTATGGTGTGCCACAGAACCATTAGTGTGTCTTCAAGAATGAAACCTCTATTGGGTTATAAGAAGAGCACTCATGTTTTATTGGTTTCTTATTGAAGTTCAACTTTGCAGATGTGGGTGCTTGGCAATACGTTCAAGAAAATCGACATGCAATTTTCGATCAGATGCAGGTAATAATTGGTGGTTAAGTCATATATGGTGCAATCATCAGATGTTAAGCTTGCTTAGAAGTACCCGACTGTCTCTATATACTTTATATGCTCGTGTCTTGGGTTCATGAGGTTATCTTTGGATCTTAGAAAGTTTGTTTCATCTAATATATACGAAAGACATAACATCTACAGCATATGATTGATTCCAGTCTTTAATTCTCCCACCTGGGTGCTAACAAGTTAAATGGTTCCCATTTTCTCGTTGTCATGAAATCATCCTTTTCTTGTTTTTTGTAAAGAAAAATGTTGAAATCATTTCATATCAGTTGTGCGATCACTATAGCAACCATATTGGGTTCTTCTGCATTAACATCGTAGCTGATCAGTTAGAGGACTTAATCTTGAGAACTGCTCAATGGAAGTGAGGTTCCTTTAAAGCATCCTTATCGAGGTTTCTTTTGATGTGTGGTTCAGCAAAAGACATTTATGACTTTTGAAGGCAAGGTTTGTCTTCACGTGTTACCTGAATGTGTCGATCTTAGAATTTTTAAGCTTGGATATTCTGCACCATAGAAGGTAATATTCAAGTTGTCAAGTTCTGTTGCCTAAAAAGTTTAAAAAATGCCATGTAAATGAAATCCTCCGAGCATAGGATGACCAATTCAGTTCTTAGATAAAGAACATGCACAGTAGCACTTGAGCAGTCATCAGGTAGTTGCACAAATACCTTTTCTGATACTATTTCCCGGTTTCCTTGCTTATGATAATTGAATATTAAAAATGTTTCGCGTGTTTTCCTTGGTGAGGTTATGGCAGTGGCTGATGAGTTGGCTATTAAGTAGCTAAAATTGTAAGGCACTCAGGAGCCCATGCTTTTTCTTTAGTATTTTGTTTTGCTACGTTAAACTGTAGAATATGTTATGGTTCGTAGGCATAAGTGCTTGTGGGCTCATCTGCTATCAGATTTTTCGCCTACTATGCTGTTTAAAACATGTCGAAGCTTCCCTCTTAGCATCTCCCGATCTCCCAAATTGGGACTCATTTATTTGCCGATTTACTGAACTTTTGTGTTTCCCTGTTACTTTTGTAGGTTTGGGACTACACTGGATCAGGGTACACTAGGTACAATGCAAAGGATCTGGGTAAAGAAATGCTAGGGTGAGCATTCATCGGATCTCGACCCTTACTTATTGTTGTCGTACCGTTAGCAGATAATAATGTGTTTCTTTTGCGAATGTCTTCAGGTGTGTGGTGGAGAATAAGGTTCTTCACAGTTCTCTATTGTCGTGTTTTAAGGTATATCTTTCAGCACTTGGATATGATTATACATTTTGGGGCGTTATAAATTAATTTCCCAATATTTTAAGAGTTCATGCTATCAACTTGCTTGTCCCGAAAGTGTTGCATTTGCCATTTTATCAAGTTATGCTGTTTTTGGTAACATCAAGATTATCTGTTAAGTTAACTAAATGAAAGATGTTGTTATCCGAAGATTTTTCTTGAATTTGTTTCGCTTGATGTTCAATTTTTAAATCATTTGATCGATACAGTCATACTTCGAAAATCTAGTTGCTGATCGTCTTTTCGCTGTTGTAAATCTTCTCGAACCTTGTAACGGGTCATAATACAATATGGGCAATGTAAGATCGACTTCAGACGTAAGATTCCTATGAACTGAACCATGCTGAATTTTGATGAACACCTAACATATAACAGAAAATCACCTGATAGTATTCTAACACCTTTTAAATTCGTTTACGTTAGTTTATATTACTTTGGATTCATTCAAATCCCTGATACTGGTGTCTATTGATCGGTCAGAAAATTTGTACTCAGTTTATCTGGTCTGACTTTATTATTTAACTTGTTTTAATCTATGTACATCCTCGATGCTGTGTGCCTGTGTCTATTGTTTGGTCACGTAGTTTATAGTTTTGACTTCATTATCTTAATGTGTACAATTATGTCCAACCTTTTGATGTGAACCAAAATGAGGTCTGATAGCTGACTCGTTATAACCAGTAGCTCCATTGAATTCCATCTATGTTGCTTTTTCCATTAACATGAGGTTAAGATGTAATTTCATTGTCTAATACTTGGTACTACTGAATGAAGGATAAAGATTTCCATAAGACCATCTATCCTTCCAGGCTGACTTCAATGGATTTATTGTCACGACCACCTGCTAAAGGACCAGATGGCAATTCAGGTGATTCTACGTTGCACAGTCGCGGTAGCTCGGCAAAGCTGGATCTAAGCGATGGAAACAGCATATATGCAAAGTTGGTGGTAATCTCAAATTGCTAGTGATAGATTATTTCCTAATTTTAGAATTAAAATGGGCAATGTCCCTTGTAGTGAAGGACTCCATATTCTTCTCCTGTTGCACTTTCAAGTTTCAAGCAAACCTCTGAAAAGAGGAATATTATTTCAAAAGATGGGCCTTAAACCGTTGATTGTTTCAGGTCGGTGCTGATGGTGGACAGTCACGTGTTAGGGAGTTAGCAGGAATCCAAACAACTGGATGGAAATATCCTCAGAGTGCAGTTATCTGCACTGTTGAACATTCTACTGAAAACCAGTGTGCCTGGCAGAGGTTCTTGCCTTCGGGTCCAATTGCACTTTTACCAGTTGGTGACAATTTCAGCAATATTGTATGGAGTATGAGCCCAACTGAAGCCTTGGATCGTAAGACGATGAGCGAGGACATTTTTGTGAGGGAAGTAAACCATGCTCTAGACTATGGATATGGTCCTCATCCTCGGCCAGGTTTACTTGGTAAAGATGGAAAATTTTCTTGGGAGGTGCCACCTAAAGTAGTGAAAGTAGTCTCTGAAAGGATGATGTTTCCGTTATCACTGATGCATGCCAAAAAATATGCTTCAAACCATGTAGTTCTCATTGGTGATGCAGCACACACTGTTCATCCTTTGGCTGGCCAAGGCGTTAATTTAGGTTACGCAGACGCAGTTGCACTTTCGAAGATCATTGCTGATGGCATCTCTGTGGGTACTGACATTGGAGAGGTATGTCTTCGATCTCTTAAATTGTGATTGCATTTGACTTGGATTCGATAAGCTGGTCGGATTGCTTCAATCGGTTGAATAACTTATCTTTTCCAACTGTAGTGAACTTTTTGAAACATCATTCAACAATAAAGAATGTATACCAATAAATAAACCATGAAACTTAATCAAGACAATATGAGCCAGTACTGAATTTTGAAATTCTTCAACCATGCTTATAATTTCAGACTACAGGATTATTCTTTTAACGCTTTTTGCATAATGTACATGAGGGAACCCGTTTGAAATCTGAATGTGTTGTAGTTATCAACTGCTCATGGTGAAGTTCATCTGGGTGATATGGATAAAATTAGTCACCAGGTGTCAGGATTTTCTTGTGATTCAAATTTTGAAAGAATCTTGCAATAATTTGTAGTCCTTTCTTATGTGCTTTCTTGTTTGTTGCGCGTTGCACTGAAAACCATTTATTAAGAAATCCGCTTTTTGATTTAAAAGGAACTTTAAAACTACCTTGATAAGTTCTTTCATGTGGGATTCTATTTATCATTAGAAACCTGCTGAAAAAATCTAAATATATTTGAAGTTGATAGTACATTGGTAGTCTTATATGATTCTAGTTGTTTTCATTTTTAATCTGGGATTTTTTTGTCTTCTTTTATTGGAGTGTTAAATGGTTGAATAACCAGATAACTGTAATAAAAGAAACCATCTAAGGTTCTTGGTAAAAGGATGACGATTGAATTAGAATTAGGATTTGGCTTTACTTGGGTTTGAAAGAGTGGTTGTCTGTTATGGATTTGACCAATAAAAACTGTTTTCCTTTTTCGTATATGCAGCTCTCTCTATTGAAGAAGTTTGAATCAGAGAGAAAACCTGCAAATATAATGATGATGGCAATACTAGATGGCTTGCAAAAGGCATACTCAATTGATCTTGGGCCTTTCAATGTTTTACGAGCTGCTGCTTTCAGTGCAGTACAACACATCTCGCCGCTAAAAAAGAATATCGTCTCATATGCCACAGGTGAGCAGAAGTGGCCACTATTTTTGTGACCGCGCACATATTCTTGACTGGTCCTAGTATTTCAAATGGGCGTACATGATACGTTAGAAATGTTGAATTGTAAATAAAGCAGAAATAGTTGGAGATTTTACCTTTACCCAGTCATTGTGGTAGGAGAAATTGTGCTATGAGTGAATGATTTAAAATGTATTACTTTAAAATAGTTGATTCGCAAGACCCATAAAACACTCCTTCAGTCCTTCCTCTATCTGTCCTTTATTGTTGCTGTAACATTTTAAGACACTCAAGCTCATGTGGAAAAATGGGACCTGACTTGCAAACTCAGCTCCAGGGTCTGTTGCTAAATGGAAAGGGCATGAGCTGGAACATTCTTAACTCAAGCTGAAGCCAACACATTGGGGTTGTACTTTTATTTTGCATAATACCTCAAAAGCACTAGAGTTGCTTAACCCCATCGAGCAAGAAAATGAGCTGCAACATTTCATTTCCGGTTTAACTTAACAGTTTGGCACAAGACAAATTTTATGTATGAAATGTAGGAAATTTTTCAAGAGAGCATCAGGGGATCACTTTTCCGTAGGACCTTTGGAAACTAGGAATCCACTAGTATGCTCTACAACTTTAGGCATCTTTTATATGCTCCGTTAAACTCATTGAAATTTTCTGAAACTTTGGGATGCCATCTACGTTTTACTTATGGTTATATGGACACTATAAGATACTCAAACTACTAATCTCCCAAATATGCGAGTTAGCTCAAGGCCAACCGTTTCAATCCACATCACCTAGAATGTGAATAATGAGCCAACCACGAAATAGAAGAACACAGTGGTACCAACAGTAGATTAAAAGCAAGGATATAAATAGAAATAGTGTCAGACCAAACACTTTGAATAAGACAATGAAACGGTATTCACATTTCATGGTCCACATACATGGTCGACCAAAAAGGACAAACTAGAGATGTTCTTGTGTGGTAATGAGCTGCATGGAAACCGGACAGGATCATGATCTGGGGTTAGGGGTTTGAGGCACCGTTTTTCTTGGCAGTTGGTTCTCAATTTGCAGATTTCACTCATTAGGATCAGAAGAAATTGACACTGTTTTAGACATCATGGATGAGTCTGAAGGGAAAACCGCAAGGGGACTAGGTCCACAGGACCACAGCTCTGTGCTACTTTGACGTATCTCTAATAATGGATCTTCTTTTTCTTCCAATAGCGGAGTGAGGATCAGACGAAAGTGACACTGTAACACGTAATGGATGAGCTGAAAAAAAAAACAACGTAAATCACATTGTGTATACAAAAAATATCACGAACAGAAGACAAAAAATTAGAAGGTATTAAACCATTACAAAAGCTCTGCAGAGTGGAACAAAGAATTCTAGTGAGTAGAGAGCAAGAAAAATGAGTTCTATATTTCAAGTTACACAGCATGTTGTATGTATACCATATCCAGCTCAAGGCCATATAAGTCCAATGCTAAAACTAGCAAAACTTCTTCATAACAAAGGAATTCATATTACTTTTGTTAATACAGAATATAATCATAAATGTTTAATCAAGTCGAGAGGTGTTGAATTTGTTAAAGGTTTACCTGATTTTCAGTTCCATACTATTCCAGATGGATTACCTCCAACTGATGCTGATTCAACACAAGATATCCATTCTCTTTGTTTTTCCACCAAGAAAAACTGTGGAGTTCCATTTCGAAATCTTCTGACGAAACTAAACGAAACGCCGGGGGTTCCTCGTGTTAGTTGCGTGGTTTCTGATGGGATTATGAGTTTTACAGTTGCAGTTGCTAAGGAGTTTGGTCTTCCAGATTACCTGTTTTGGACTACCAGTGCTTGTGGTTTCATGGGTTATTTCCATTACCGTCACCTCCTCGAAAAAGGGTCTCATTCCACTCAAAGGTATGCAGTATCATCGCAAACCCATGCACGTTTGCTAGGATATGTTTTACATATAGCGAAAAACACAATGCTAACAACATTTTTGTTTCTTGCAGATGAGAGTTGCCTAACAAACGGGTACCTTGAACGAATAGTCGATTCAATTCCTGGATTCAATTAATATCCGGCTATAGGATTTCCCTGCTTTTGTACGCACCACAGACCCGAACGATAAAATGATCGATTACCTTGTTGGGGAAACCGAGAATGCAACAAAAAGTTCTGGTATCATCTTGAACACATTTGATGAGTTAGAGAATGTAGTTGTAGACGCAATGCGGTCCGGGAACTTATCATTACCTCCTATCTATACAATTGGTGGTCTTCATTTGCTTATCAATCAAATCCAGCAAACTGATGAGATAAAGTCCATTGGCTCTAATCTATGGAAAGAAGAAACAGAATCTCTAGAATGGCTTAGTACGAAAGAACCCAACTCAGTCGTGTACGTGAATTTTGGCAGTATCACTGTCATGACGACACAGCAATTGGTCGAGTTCGCATGGGGACTTGCTAATAGTAAGCAAAATTTCTTGTGGGTCATTCGACCGGATTTAGTCCAAGGTGATTCAGCAATGTTACCGGTCTAGTTTTTTGAAGAAACGAAAGAAAGATGCTTGTTTCCAACTTGGTGCCCGCAAGAAGAAGTATTGGACCATCCAGCCATAGGTGGCTTCTTGACACACAGTGGTTGGAATTCAACACTGGAAAGTATATCTGGGGGAGTGCCTATGATTTGTTGGCCATTTTTCGCCGAACAACAAACAAATTGTAGGTATGCGTGTGAGCATTGGGGTATTGGTATGGAGATTGATAATGATGTGAAGAGGGATGCAGTTGAGGAGCTAGTGAGAGAATTGATGGAAGGTGAAAAGGGCAAGGAAATGAAGAAAAGAGCAACGGAATGGAAGAGAAAAAGCGAGGAAGCGGTTGCACCTGGTGGCTCATCTTATGTTAATCTGAACAAGATGATTGACGAAATAATGCATGCATGCTAGTACTGAAATTATCGATGAATGTTGCATTTTACAATTCCGCCAAGACAAGTTTCCAAATGATTTGATTTAGTGTTTTGGTCTTCTGAGAGTGATTTGCTTTATAGTAATTCACAGCAAGTAGCTGCTGTGTAACTTGTAAGTACGTATATCCCACGTCTAAAACAGTAGTACTCCATGAAATTTCACAAAATGGTTAAAAAGACCAAAATCAACAATTTCTGGGTGAAATGGACAGTTAGATTTTGATACTGTTTAAATGGCCAAAAATGTAAAAAATAGGCGGGACGTAACCAATTTCATCGTGCATATTTTCAAATACTTTTTCTTATTTTTAATTTACACAAGATGTATCCAGTTTCATCCTTGCTATTTTTTAAATTTAAGTTAGCATGAAACCAGTTTCATCCTTACTATTTTTTTTTTTGACCATTTCACCCAAACTATTTTTTACCCGTCCATTTAAACCGTGATTTAAACATATTTGGAAAAATGACCTATTTTCCGATGAAATTTGGCCTTGACTGCTTTCAAATCCAATTATGTCTCTGAAATATGTCCACTTCTATTACTGAACATATTCAATATCTTTGTTTTACATGATCTTATAAGGTTAACTCTTACAACTCAAGCCTGTTCACTAACTTATAATTTACCGAGGGCATCATATAATTCATATAAGACAAAGCGTTTTCAGATTCATCTTATATGGATTTTGATATTCTTTCCAGTAAACTGATACCACTTTAGCAATGTTACTCCCTCCGGCTAAAATGAAAAAGTGAAAATATCTCTTTTTAAGAAACGGAGATAGTATAATTTTCGAATGAATCTATGTTGGCGGATGCATTTGTACTATATAATTCTCTCGAAAGATGCAGTAGTCTAACAAATAAAACCCGGCTTTAGATGCATAAGCACTGAGATATTCCTCTGATACCAGCACGCTAGTATCTTTTCTCAAAAATCAACTGATTCCGTTCATGCCAAATGTTAGGCCGCCGAACACTCGTAAAAATCTAATATAAAGTGTTTTTATAATCCGTCACATGATGCAATTTTGGTCGGTGGAATAGTTTTTATACGGGAATAAAGTGCGACTAAATTAAGTATGGAACCCATGAGCGGGAAGGTCATCGATTTTTTTTTATTTTCTTTTTCTGATGGAAAGGTCATTGATATATTTAATTGGGGTTTGGCAGTGCAAAAGCCATGACATTTCATATCTTCACTAGCCCAGGGCCGACCTCAGTTTTTTAAAGCGTTTTTTTCTTCTTTACCCACCCTGATTAAGGTGATCGGCAAAAATATTAAGTTACCTTCACTATTAAATTTTATTTTTTTTTGGGAAAAAGAGTTAAAATAGGCTAAAATGAAAATGAATATAATCTTAAGCCTTTCTTTTTTTTGAAATTTAGAAGGTTATATTAAGAAGAAAATAAAAGTAAACAATATAAATCCTGGAAACTGCTTAACACTGCATCATAAGTGCAACACAGTTTCCCAATTGAATAAAATTTGACTTACAGAATACCCTCTAAACACATCTTTTTCAAAGTACCAAAGAATAATGAATTGTTTGATATTTAAACAGACTTCTTCAAAACAAAAAAAATTCTTCCATCAAAAGTCCTACAATTCCTTGTCTTCCATAAATGCCATAAGATTGCATAAATGAGCTTCTCCCAAACTTTCTTCCTTCTGCCATTTAGAACAACTCCTTTCTTGGACTGAAACAGATCAAGAACTGTTGCAGGTAGACTCCAGTTCACATGACAGGCCTTAACAAAGTAATCCCAAACCTGTTTTGCAAGATCACAGCGCAGAAAAATATGCTTTGTTGTCTCCTCTTCTCTATTGCACATACTACATATAGTATTTTATATATTAACCCCTCTATGTTCCAGCATACACAAAGTAGGTAAAGAACCATGGAAGTTTGCCCAAAGCATAAAACTTAACTTGTATGATCTTAAGTCTTATTCTTCTAAACTTGAAACATATTCAAATCCTTTAATAATATTTTTTTTGAACCAGAAAAGGATGAGACTTTATTAAAGAAAAGAAAAAGAAACAACCTGGTCCAACAACCTAGGCACATTACATCAGTTAACTCTCCGCTGCTATCTAAAACATCCTTCCAATTGAAGGAAATGGTTTTAAATCAACCATAGTTCATACCCCAAAAATATATGAGACTCTTAACTTCTAGTCTTTGCCCCTTTTCTTATAGTTCTTGCATTCCTTTCATCCCACAATACCCATATAATTGCAAAGGATCAATTGGACAAATTTTCTTCCCTTTTTTCTTGTCTACTTTCCTAGCAGACCACTTCTCCAATTGCCTAACCAGAATGGACTTGATTCTAGTTGTTGGTGAAGTTCGCTAGAAAATTATCCCAAACTTGAGATGTGAACTGACAAGATGATAGTAGATGATCAACGACTTTAACTTGAGAGTTACATAAGCAGCAGTTTTTTGTAATGATGTCATAACCCTCTTATTCAGATTGTCCACCGTAGGTATCACATTTTGAGCTGCTAACCAAGCAATGAACCATTGGTTGTACTTGTTTTATCCATATACTTTTATAAGCTAAGGGACATAGAAAATGTTGTTGATTAGTCATCCACATGTAGCACTCCTTCACTAAAGATTCTAAAGATTCTGATCCCAATCTGTATACTAACGAGTCCTCTTCTTCTATAAGGGCAGGTGGATCTCCCAAAATTTGCAGCAGATTAAGAGTATTCTTATGCTTCCTGATCTGATGGTTGATGAAGTAGTTGAACCGTCCATCTCCCGTTGTCACTGTCTATTAGTTCCATAATGTAGCCATTTTGTTTTGCAGCTGCATTAAAAGCTAGTTGGTAAGAGATGCAGAATGCTACCTCACCAAACCATCTGTCGCTCCAAACCTAACGATCTTTCTATTGTGTACTTGCGCTTAGATTTTTTTTCTATGACCTATCTTTCTTTCTGAATGCCTTTCCAGAACCCTCTCCCATGAGGTAAATTTACTTCTTTCGCCCAAATAGTTTCTCTTCATATTTGGCATTTTGCTGCACCACTCTCCTCCATAAAGCTTTATGTTTGCATATCTCCAACTCCACTTGGCTCGCATTGCATTGTTGGTAATTTCGAGATTTCTTGTTCCCAACCCTCTTAGATCCTTAGGCCTGCATAAACCTTCCCAAGTGATCCAAGCAATCTTCTCCTTCTCTGAAGTAGATCCCCAAATGAAGTCTCTCATCAGTTTAATTATTCTACCGCCGCTGGGATTTGCAACAATGACATATAGAACAGTGTAAGACTTGCAGGTGCAGAGTTGATAAATACAATCCTACCGGCTTTGGTAAGAAATTTTCTCCTCCCCGATGCCAGCTTTTTCTTAAATTTCTTAATGATTTCCTCCCATATACTGGGTTGCTTTAATGGTTCTCCAAGTGGCATTCCAAGGTATCCTTTTAAAATTGATAAGTACAATTCTTTTAAAATTGCACCTATTCAAATCATTTCCCTCGCAAACTAACATTAAAACCTACTTACATCAATCGATTCTGACCATATTGATCGATTCTGACCAAAAATTAAATATTGGCTTATATTTGGAAATCCAATAAGGTTTGAAATATTTGACAAGAAATTGAACTTGTTGGTTTATATAAATTTAATCCTGAATTTAATGGAAAAAAGGCTACGACCGCTTTAAAAATTCTCATTCGTCTTTCAAATTCAGAGATTATACTACTTCTTCATGTTCTAATTGTTCCTTGGTGTATCATATTTTGGTTATGATTTTCAAAAACTAAGTGTGCTTGTATTAAATTTTTATCATGGAATCGTCACTGATTATATCTTATTATTCGTTGAAAATATAAAAAGATAACTTAAAATGCTAAGCAATGAGAATGACTGCTTGAGACAATTAAATAATCAAAAGCTTTCCACACTGATTCGCAAGGCTGTTAATTGGAGGTACCATTTGCTTGGGGGTGTACCAACCCAAAAGAAATTGCTTTTTTGTCCTATGTGTATATTGGTACACCCCAAGCAAAATGGTATCCCCATTATCAACCTTGTTGATTCAGTGAGAATTATCAATGATGTTATTAATTTACTAAATAAAAGTACAAACTAAAATGGTTAGTATAATAGTAATAATATTTGTTAGATGAATCTTCTCTCTTAAAGGCCTTGACAAATAAAACTCTCACATTTAACGGTGATGAAACCCTCGTTTCCTATGGGTCTAAATAGATCTTTTCTAATGCAGAAGCTACGGTGAGGACACTTGGCGAAACTCTATTAGTCGGAATATTAAAATTTCGTTTACACTATGTTTACACCAGGTATTTAACTAACACCGTTAAAACAAAGGTGGGTATACAATACTTCCGTAGAAGTCTAAAGCTTATTAATTTGTTACACCGGATTTACACCGAAAACTTAACTGGACGTTACTAACACCAGCTAGGTGGACAAAACATCCGTGAGAAACTAAGCCTAACTCCCATCTTTTCTATTAAAAAGAAAGAAAAAGAAATCCGCGTAAAGAGGAAAAAAAAACTAAAACTTGCGAACTTCCCGCTCTTCATCAATCACCAATAGGAGCTTATACACAAATGGCCGATTCTTAAATACGTCATTGCACAATTTCCGAAGCTTCCCAATTCATTAAGAAGCGGTAAGAGATCAATGGTGGTAAATATGGCATCAGATGGGAAGAATATTATTAGAAAGTTTGATGATGACGGTGCAAAGCAGCAAAAGTGATACCATTTCTCACCTCTCCTGTCGAATTTATGCTTCGCAACTAGCAGATGGATTCCTGATTATACCTACATATAAACTCTCACTAGAAAACGTATGCTTCTTTTAGGCACTATTCAAGAAAGACATCACCATTTACAAACGCATAGTTGTATAACAGGAAAGCCAGGAGAGTTGGTATGGTTTCTCAAAAGAAAGGGCGAAACTGTTTCCAGGGTAAAGAAACTCGAGAACAAATGGATTTATGGTATTGCCTTTACAACTCTTTCGGTATGGTTGCTCAAAAGAAAGGAAATTGTTTCCGTAGTAAAGAAAGTCGAAGACAAATGGATTTCATGGTATTACCTTCACTACCCCATGCAAGGTTTCCAGGCAAACTCCGAACAAACATCCATATAAAACTGAAACACCAGCTCCTTAATATCTCTACTTGGGAAGTCTCTGTACCAACTTTAAAATAGTACGGCAAACAGATCAATGTATCGAATAATGCGTATTGGAATAGTGCGGATCGAATAATGTATCACTAATTTCGGGTAATCTTGGAGTATATCTTCAAATACATGCACCCAAGTGATGGGGAAAAAAATGCATCAGGAAAATTGCATCGTGCGGCTGACATCCATGTTTATTGCACATAGCCTAACACTACTGGAAATGGTGCTAAGTTATTCTCAAACCAGATGCATAATGTGGTACACTGCGTTAAGTGCTAAGAAAATTGTCTTCCTGTAGGGGTGCTAGACTCACAAGGTATTTCTTTCCAATTTCCCCCGTATTTTCAAATATATATATTTTTAAAGATGATGAACTAATCCCAGTTACTTTTAACTAAGCTATTCCCGGTTGCTTTTGTAAGAATATTTCTACACATAGAAATATTCCCTTGGGCCACGTAATAATTTTGGTTAATGATAGAATATTGCTAACTTATGTCGGTTACCATTTCTGGGATTATTTCTTAATATCTCTTCTTTGATGGACGGTCGAGATCTAATGCTATTAATTAAATCCTAGGAACTTGGTCCTCCTTCTACCTATAAGAGGAACACAATAGCCATCGGTATTGGGTTCGGAGATTGATTATTAAATATATTCTTTTTCTAAATACTGTAGAATATTAAATTCATCAAAGCACCCTTCAATTCCCCACATTGTTTCATTGTAAATTTCAATCAGTAGATAACACAAGTTTAAAACAATTCAGGTCAACAGTTAGACGGTGAAATCACGCATTACTTGCAAAATTTGATCGAAAAGCAGGGTTATCGCAATTCAACGAATGTCAACATGTGTCCGGAATTTCCGGAAGAAAATGAGGTTACGCAACTGTTGACTGATGAAGAAATAATTGAGAGCATTTATGGGAACTGATAAACATGGGCAAGAAAATGATGAAAGTTCTACAATAAATCCCCCTTCACGAAACGAGGTTGTTAAAGCGACAATCACATTAAATAATTTTTTGTTGAGTTATGAGAAGATACACCAGAAATTCTTATGATGATAAGAAAAACTAGAGATGAAATTCAATGTGATATTGATTTTAACAAAAAAACAGAAGACAACTGAAACATTTTTCAAAAAATCTTCATAAGTCATTAATATACCTGGCTTGATTGGGTACACCCAGATTAATTGGGGTATACCTAATGAGACAAAACCCAAGACATTTAGAAGTAAAATAGGCCACCGCTTAACTATGTATTTTCAAAATGGCTAATATACCCTTGTTTAGTTAACAGTAAAAAATCTGATTACGTTAATTAATTGAGTTTAGATTAATTAATTGAGTAGATTAAAACTTTTGAAATTATGAATGGAGTAGATTAAAACTTTTGTCACATGAGTTCAATCAAAACCAGTTTTGAATTTTGTGAATAGTCGGCAAGGTCTATGGATGACGAACATGCCGACTACCTATGTCCGGCAAGATATACGAATGAAGAACATGCCGACTACATATGGCCGGAAGGGTCTACAGATGAATAACATTCCGAGTCTATGCACCACTCGTCGGCATTTTATTGATTTCTCACCTTGCCGACTATGTTATAGTCAGTACATAGATATTTCTTACCTTGCCGGCTAAAGAAAAGTCGGCAGACAATAAATTCTCTAAATTCTCTAACATTGTCGGCGGTCCAATAGTCGACATTGTAACCTTGCCGACCTTTAAACTGAAAACAAAATATGGGAAGATTTAATTCACTTTATTCATGAAATTTTTGTTACTACATTGATTGAAACATTAAATCTAAATCCTTGTCGACGGAATAACGAATGCACTTAGCATGTGCATCAAGCCTTTGAACCCCTAGGCGACCCTAGTAGACGAGGTGTAGTCTCGTGAGGGTTTACATAGAGATCTAACCACAAAACCTAAACAAAAACTTCTAAAGCCATCAATCTTCGTCCGAGGAATCCGACGACGATACACCCTCCATCATCTCCGGGGCATACTCCTGGATTTTGGATACCATGAATTGATAGCTTGCATCGAATGTGAATGCTTCCCCCTTTTCCTCCAAGTAGCGCGCGTTGACGACTTCATGCTACAAAAACACAAACACAAACTTAATTTGTTAGTGCAGTTTAAGTTGGAAGATCAAACAACTTGGATTACGTAAAATAAACCACAAAAATACTTACAAATTGTTCAATGGACAAGTTAAAGTGGGTGGCGTTGAAAATCGGTTTTTGGATAGCTAAATAAGCAAGTATCGCATTTTCGATGACTAGGTGTCTATCATGAATTTGTTGAACACTTCTTCCATTAGGATTCCCAAACTCTTGCCTATATTTGTTGTATACCCTAGCCCAAAAGGTTACGACATCCACCCTTACGGAGGACTGCCTTCTAGCTCGAGTTTCCGCGTACCAAGCTTTGGTGATTGCCAAATCTTCATTTGAATCAAATGATGCCATTGTTGTTTGTAGAGGTATTGGGAGAGTTATATGGAGTATATGATGATATGAACTTTGGAGAGTATATGCAAATAGGTTTGTGTTGTTTTGTACATAGAACTAGTGTATTTATAGGATAATGCCCAAATTTGGCTGTTATGGTAGTCAATCAATGCAGTTGTACTTGTAAAAATTTGAATTTTGAAACCGTCGGCTGGGTTTTTATTTCCAAAATATGCCGACTAAACACCATCGGAAGGGTCGTAATTTTCTTACCCTGCCGGCTATAACAATTTTCAAACACAGGAGACGTCATATTCAGCTGCATACCCCGGCAAGGTATTTGTTTAATACAATGCCGACCAACACATAGTCGGTAGGGTAGTAATTTTCTTACCCTGCCGATTTTATGATTTTTTTAACACAAGAGAAGTCATTTTCAGCTGCATACCGCCGGCAAGCTACTTGTTTAATACATTTCCGACTAACTTATAGTCGAAGGGTTGTAATTTTCTTACCCTGTCGACTTTATAATTTTTGTAACACATGAGAAGGTCATTTTCTGCTCTTTTCAGTCGGCACGAAATTTGTTCATCATGTTTCCGGCCATTAAATAGCCGGAAAGGTATGTATTTTCTTACCTTGCCGACCCTGGTAAATTTCTTCTTCTGCTGTCAGGGTCGGCAGTCTGGTAGTTCACAACCTAGCTGACCCTGGTTTAGTCGGCAATGTAATTTAACAAAACCCTGCCGGTGTAATTATTGAAACTTTACATAGCTAAACAAACCATTCATTCAACAAATAGAAATCCAACATTTTTTGTCCCATAAACCTTAAAAAAGACATTTGTCCAACCATTAACCTTAACATTTGTCTACCACAACATAAAGAAATAAACTAGGAATGCATTCATTCACCACCACGACCACGGACCCGTTTAGCATTTTCACGACCACCACCACCATCACTACCACCACCATGGGAACAAGTCTTCTTTTTGTCAGCATTCATCTTGGCTTGTGCTTCCCTCTTGGCTTGTTCGTCCCTCTTTACTTCAGCATTATCTTGCTGGAACAATTCGGTGGCATCCTCATTGTCAACATTGCCAGCATAGTCAATGTGCTTGGTTTGCTCTTCGACAAAGGCTCTCCTCTTTCTCTCGCGCAACACATCACCTTCACAAGGGTCTTCAAATGCTCATTCTATTTTAAATTAAACAACAAACAATTAATAGAATGATTCGATAACGTAATTTTAAAACAGTAAGATCAACTCTAAAATACTTACAAAGAATTTAAGACTTGTTGCTGGGTCTTTCGCTACCATCTTCCTCTTACGAGCCACTTGTTCAGCAGTTTGTTCCCTAATCATAGTAGGACGAGCAAAAGCCAAGTACCATGACATGTAATTCTCATGAGATTCATGACCTTCGGTCACCTCTTCCAAGAGACTCGTATCGATTTTATGTTTTTTTTTTGTCTTTCCCTCCAATGAAATGTACCTGGCGCTGGAGCTTAATGGACACTAATATTTTTTTGGGATGTGATGCAGTCATTCCTTACCACTTTAAAGAACGGTTTATCACCGGGATAGGATTCTTCTTGGACGTTACCCACTTTTCGCCTTACCCGATTTGGATCGTACATTGAAAATCCATGGGGGTACAACAAGGGACCGTAGTAGAATACAACTTCATCTCTCCTTTGGATTAAACCTTCATTTATAGCAACTCGATACGGATCAAATATTACCTCATCCGCAATCAATTTGTCCAAGGCGATTCGAATTTTGATAAGCTGCTGCGGCATATCCTTATCCTGAGTACCCTTAAAACTGTATTTCTGTCCTCTTGGCTTATCAATCGCAAGCTTCTCATTCACTTTGACGTAGGGGTTGGCTTTCATTAAAGTAGGGAAGTGCTAATATATCCAAACCTATGCAAACACAAAGTTCAGTAAGAATCTTACATTACGAGAATTTTGCAAATATAAATGATTTAGACAATAAAATTACCTGGAAGAGACATAAATTTATGTTGACTTGCGCAGTGAGTGCCCTTGAAGCCTTTTTCAACTCATTGTTTAAGAAGGCGACCACCGCAGTATCCCAAGAATACTGATGCATCTAATCTAAGGGATGCAATAGTTGAATATACTTGCAGTCGACCAAGCTTCCGGAACTGTCGGGGAAGATACATTTTCCCAGGACATATAACAAATAAGTTGACGCGGTAGCATTGATTCGCACCAAGTCCACCCTTCCTTTCTTATCATAGATTTCCTTGGTTCCAGAAAATGTGTCCCTCAACTTCTTCAGATTAAACTTCTTGCTTAGATAACCATCCTTCATCACAAGCATAGACTCCGTCTCAACCTGATTCCAACTGAACAAATCTTTGGTCAATTCGAAGATCTTGTCCCAAGAAATATCATCAACGTAGCCATCACTGCATGATTTTCCCTCAACCTCGAGGCATATAATTTGATGAGCATCATCGGGAGTGATGCATTTTTAACAGTGGTAAGAAGAGATTTATTACTCGGACTTTGAAAAGGTTTGGTTCTATATTAATTAAGGAAATACTAGAGAAATACTAATTGTATTGGCCAAAGAGAGGGAGAACTAGGGTGTCGGATTCCACTACTTTTGATGTTTGTAAATTCAATAATTAATTTCTCTAATGTACTCTCAAAACTAATCAAGGCAATTTCAAAACCAATCTCATGCCTCGGAGGATAAATCGTTGAAACTCTTTTTCTATGACTTTTGTCGTTATTTTAAAGCCTATTTTTCCTTCGCTTATAAAATATCGGTAGATTAAAACTACCCAAAATAATTATTCTGAAGCATATAAAGAAGAGAAAAATTCTAATCAATTAAAACTTATTAGAGAGTAATAATTAAAGAAAATAAATACTAAAAATTACACATAAAAAAATAGTTTTCTCCTCAACCCTAGAAATTAATTTAACTACTCATATGAAGAAAAATGGAGAAACTTGGATTATTCATTGTATTAAAAAAGATTATAAATAGCTTACAATGATTTTTAGCCACTATGCAGTTGCAACAGTTCAGCAGCAGAGGACCTATTGCAACGAAATAATAAACGATACAACGCTTCCGTGGTTATTAAACGACAGCTTTTGCGACTGTTATGGACGTGCTATGTTCTTCGAGTTCTTCTTCACAGCAGCAACAACAGAGTTTTTGCAAACTCTGATTTGGTGTTTCTAGCTCTCTACTTTCTCTCAGACTCTCCGTCCTCCTTCTTTGGTGTCTGAGCACCTATTTTATACTCAACAGGGCCTTCGAATCTCCTTCGATAACTCGAGATGATTTTCTTTCCTTCTCTGCAATATTACGGGAATAACTTCCCTGTTTTATCTCCTCACAGCAACTCAACACTATCCAACACACTGATTCTCGTCATAGTGTGAGTCAAACATTTTGTTAACACACGCTAACTTTCCCAAATCAACCGTAATACCGTGACAGGGGAGGAGAACCCGAGAATACTCCACCTATGTTTTGGTCTTCCACGTACTTTCTCTTCCTTTTTGATCGAATCCTCATACATTACCATCCCTGTTCTGTCTTAACAGGATATTCTCAATTAATTCTAACGAGAAACCCTACCAAAATCTTCCCAATTATAACTCAGAGAATAGCCGAGTATTTTTCCATCATTTCCGAGTATTTTTCAATCATTGATTTGCTTCAAACACACGTTCTGATCGATTCTAATTGAATCTAACAACACCACCAACCCTGTTAGGCCCAAAAGACTATTCCCAATAAATTTCAGCCCTTTAGTCTCACTAAATCTCATCGAAATCTCAAACCCTAATTCTGGTCCGTGAAACCCAAATTTTCCCGCCAAAACGCAAATTCAAATTGTTGAAGATGGAAAACCATTATCAAATCCGCTGGGGTGACGATAGTAATTGAGTGCCCCTTAGTAATTTAGGTGCCCCTTATCCGTTACTGGGAGTCTGAATAGCAGGTTCCTCTGGTGCCTTTATCAACTTTTTTGGGATGTCTCCAACATACTTCCGGGGTGCTTGTAGTACATCTTCTGGGTGCCTCCGGAGGTTCAAATGCCACTTTTCGAGCAACTTTCTCCACAAAAGCTTATTTCTCCAAAAACACCTACAAAGACTTAAAAACACAAAATAAATACAAAATTGAGCACCAGAAATATATAGATATGAGACAAATCAGACATATAAATGTGTCTATCAGGGAGTTACCGCCATTTCACCGAATGGGAATAACATTGTATCAGTCTCTCCGTAGAACCTCTCACAGAATGCAGATACGGTGATTCTATCATACTCAACAATCGAACTCTCCACCGCAGGCCACAACCCGGAGTTCTTGACAATCGCTTGCACCTCGTCACATTCCTTGTTAAGTGGCCATTTCTTAATCACTGAACATGAAGCTTGGCACCTCAAGAGACGGATGACATGCTTGTGATCCTAACTACCAAAAATACAAAATGAAAAGAAATAAAAACACTTGAAGCAAATTTAAGATAGATACACTTAAATAAAAAAACAAAGACGGATTGAGATTACTTACGACAATATTTTGGATTTCACACGCCCATGAGTCTTTGTATCCAAAAAGAACATCTCCACCATCTTCTGGGGTCCCCTTTAGAGGCTCACCTGGTTTCAGTTTAACCTTCAAGTAAGGGGGAGGCATGTGGGAATTAGCTGGTTTAGTGATAACCCTCTTCTTCTTTACGGTTTCACTTGTAGTTGCATCTTGGGTTCGTTGATCATTAGCTTGAGTTTGTTGATTATCTCCACCTTCTTCTTCTCTTCCTCTTCAACAATTTCATCTTTTGTATCCTTATTTTCATCTCCATTACCATCATCAGCATTACCTCCTCCAACAGGTGGCTTGTCCTGATCACCATCATCATCATCATTGTTGCCTCCTCCAGCAGCCGGAGTTCTTTCAACATCATCATCATCATCTCTTCTACCATATGGACTCCCTTGGTCTTCATCTGGAGTTTAATCTGAATCATTTGGTTCCGGTGGTGATTGAGAATCATTTCGTTCACGGATCTTTAGCGTTCCCGGATCAACTAATGCCCTTCGATGTGCTGTAGTCAAAAGTTTGTCACCAAAGCGAGGAGGTCTTGAAGGAGGAGTAACAGTTTTCTTCTTTACCTTTGCCAACCTGAACAACAAAATTAAGAAAAAAATCAATAGTCGGCAGGGTCGACAAATATAATCAAGCCGGCGGAACAATGGTCGGAAGGGTCTATATCTAAAATACATGCTGGCTAAGTCGGCAGGGTCTTACTCAAATAACCTGCCGGCTCATAACAACTCAAATAACTTTAAGGCATCAGGAGACACAAAACTTTGAAATACAGCCGGCATGGTAAAAAATTATAACCCACCGACGAAAAAAACTATCGCCGGCAAGCTCCTAGGTTGAATAACTTGCCGACCCTGTAAAAGCAGTTACAGATACTAAACAGCCGGCAAGATCTTCAACCTAAGAGCTTGCCGACTAACCCTAAACATGAAAAGTCGGCAAGGTCGTGGAACAAACACCTTACCGGCTAAATAACTGAAAATACACAAATTCGATTTTTCTGACCTAATTTGGCATGCAAATATGAAATTGAAGTACTAGAGTGAGTTTAAGTAGGCTCTTACTTTCTCAATCGCGTCATTTCTTCGGTTTGAGCGGCTTCGATTTCTTCTTCTTCAACCTCTTTTTCTTCTCTTTTTGTTGAACTAATTTTGCAATTCCAGGGGTTATATTGATTGGGTTTTCTATTTGTGTTTTTCATATGACTAGCCCTAGGCCGCAGCGGATCCATGTTTGAAGATTAATCGGAATTTTCGAATCGACGATTACGACGAGTTTTCAATGGTGAGGGAGGAAGAACTGGTAAGGTAGAGGTGGAGGAGAAGAAGAAAAGAAGAAGATGAAATGGAAAAAATGAAAACCGATTTAGGGTAATAAGAATTATAAAAGGCAAGGGTAGTTTTGTAACTTCACCTATTAGGACTCACCATTAGCCCTTAAAAAGAGTCCACTTAAAATTGGGTATACCCCAATTAATCTGGGTATACCAATCAAGCCAGGTTAATATATTGAATATATATAATGAATTATTAATTTGTATTTCATAGATAATCAAATATATATTATTTTATAATTTTAGCGAATTATTAATTTGGCACGTTGTCTCCGATTCAGAACCGGTTAAAAATATTATTTAAGAGAGTTTATTAAATAATCGAGTATTAATTAAAAGAGTTTCTACTGTAAATACCCCTGATTTTATTATGCATTCAGTGCTCAGGCCATTAGAGCAGTTCCTATGGTAATGTTCAAACTCAAAATTTTGTTGAGCCACGTGGATGGTCAAACGGGTTTCTCCACTATGGTAAAGCAGGGAAAAATGAAAAGATTTGGTTTTCTAGGGCCCCACTAGTATTTCTTTTTATTATAAAATATTTTGTAGGATAAAGATGAAAAATAAAATAAAATATTGAAGTCAGATAAAATAGGATGAAGTGAGATAAAATATGATGAAGTGAGATAAAATAGGATAAAGTGAGATAAAATAAGATTAAAAAGTAGTAAAATAATGAGGGATTGTACTTGACGTTAAACCAAGAGACGCGGGCGTCAATGACAAAATCGCTGGCGTTTTTGGCATGGTCGCGCGTTCGTAGCAATATCGTCCGTCCTTACCATAGACGCGCGCTGTATGTTCTGACTCAATGTTCAAAACATCAGACTTGTTGATTTGAACATCCATTATTCATGTTTGTTCATTTCATAGTGGGAGCAAAATGAACAAACTCCAATTTTGTTCATTCCGTATAAACTACTCTTTAAGTATTGGCATTTAGTTGAAAAACCTTTGGCTGTATTTTCTGGCTCCACCGCTTGCCTCCATCAACCGGCATATAGCTAACAAAAGTAAGGATTACTAAACACGGGATACCTATTTGGAGTACCTTAATCTATATATAATGAACTCCTGGATGCACCCAACTTGACCTTCTTATACAATAACATTTTCAACTACCAAAAGTAAAACTTAAAAAAGAGTTGTGGACCATTTCACATCCCCACAAAATCAAATGGTGCGTACGACATGTTAAAAAAACATGAGGCCGCACGTCAAAAGATACGAATCTCGTACGGATTCCGGTAGCCCCAACAATAGTAAATGTAGCAGAAGTCGACCAAGAATTAAAAAACAGCCGACAATGACGACTTCTCCAGATAGGAATAGCCGGAACAGAATACGAGTGCTTTCCCTATTCCTATTCCACTTTCTCTCTAAAACACTATTCACTTGATGATCCAAACTCAATCCAAAACGAATAATACATCAACAGCTGTCACCGCTCCACCAGCATTATTCAGAGGAATTTGTACATGCAGGTGCAGCAACCCAAATCCCTGTGATGCCACGCACACCCACATACGCAAAGGCTCCGCTTTCGAAGATCTTTTTTCTCATTTTTTTTTTCCGCAAAAATCAAACTAATTCCTGATTTCTGCTGTATTTTCCTGACTTTTCGGTTCTTTAGATTTTAGTAGTAGCAGTGTCAATCTTCACCAAAGGGTTAGATTTGATCCACCGAACTTGTTGTTTGATAGAATTTTGTTAACACTGAATCTCAGATTTTGTTTTTAAGTTGTTTTAATCTGATTATTAAGTTCTTCACTGCTCCAAAAATTGTGACGATTTTTTTTTCAAATTTTGGTTTATAACTTGAATTGGGAGGAAAAGTAAACGAAACTTAATAAATAAATTTTGAGTTCCGATTTTGTAATTGCTTTTAAGTTATGTGTGTGTTGTTGTTTAATTTGTCGACATTAATGAAAGCCAATTAGCATGGTTGTTGATCTGTTGTTTTCACTGCAAGTTGGTGGTGCCATGATTTTAATTCAGTGATTAAATCAAATTTCCGGGTGGTTGATTCAATCAAATTTCGCTATTCTTCTCCTCCTGGACTGGTTATACTGATTATCTTGGTTGATTGGGAGAATAATGATAGACATGGTAAGTGGAAACATATTCCATTGTCGAAAACATTCATGGCCATCCGAGGAGTATATCAGCAGGGCTACTTTGCAATTGGTAAGTTCCCTCTTTACATTCATTCTATGGTTTTGATCTGTGTCTGTGTGTTTTGGTATGGTTGTTTGTGCAAATTTCTTATATAAACAAACCCTAAAAGGCTAAAACCCTACCAAAACCTCTAATCATGTAGTGATGGATGGACACAAAAAGTGTACTCCTGGGTATGCCTTTTTGTGTATAATATGGCATACCCATTTGCATTGTGGGTTGGTTAATTTGTAGGGATGTATGATGCCACAAGGAACCGGATTAAAAGACTCATTTTGCATTATAGGCCGTCTTTTGATGTGGATTATCTTAGGGATGAGCTTAACGAACTCCAGATAGAACCTAGTTGCAAAGCCTTTGTTTGGTAGAATTGGGGGTTAAGCTTTTTCTTTATGCTAGAGGGATGTGTATGAACCACTTGGTTCACTTGACTCGTAGGAGCACAATTGAATATGAATAAGCTCTGGAATAAACGGGGACCAAATCAAGGATTTTAACTTTCATGTGGCAGATGCCACACCCCAATTCCAAGCTAATAGCTTCATCCATGAGTAGATCCAGTTATATGTAGCTTAAGTTCGCCAAGTTGATGTCTGTGTAATTTGAATTGGTAAAATTTCAATGATCTTCTTTAGTAAGTGAAACATTCTTGATATAAGCTGGTGGAAGGTTCAACTGTTATTGTGTATCTAGTGTCTGTCTCACATGACTTGGACGTTCTACATCACCTAATAACTTTTTTTGGTACACTCAGTGGATACATCTGTCTAGTGGCTTTCTCACTTGAACTTGACTTTCTGCATCACCGGATAACCTTTTCTGGTGCAATCAGCATATTCTTATTAGGCTGTTTTAACTACCTCCCTTAATACTTTCTGCTACATTTTCATAGCTGGACTTCGACAGTGCTGCCCCACCAAGACAGGCATGGAGACGAAGATTAAACAGCCATGCTAATATACTGAAAGAGTTCAGTGTCACATTCATGGAGGCATTGAAGATGGTGAAACTTCTTTTTCCTTCTTTTTACTTGGTTTACAGTAGCAAACGCACAAATTATGCATATTTATGCATTTTGTAAATGCTGTTGTGAATTTCAGATGCGGTTGGGGGTTCGTCTTTGGTCATATGTACGAGAAGAAGCTTCTCATGGAAGGGTAATCTCTCGGGTCCTGGATATATATTCATGAATGGAAATATCTCACTTTCTTAGGGATTCCTGTGAGCACCTATTGGTTTGCCATGACTCATGATTGATTCTGTAGGTTTCACTTTTGAAACCACGTCTTTGCATTTTGAGGTAAGTGTTTTAACATTACCGGTCTCTGTTTTGCAGAGAGCACCAATTGATCCGTTTACTCGGGAAAGTTGTAAGCCTTCGGCGTCACAGGGGGTTCCTCTTGGAGGGATGGGGTGTGTAATATGTTAACTATGGTTGTAAAGTTTTTGATTGGCTGTATCTCTACTTTATTTAACCCCCGCCTTTGCTACCTTTACAACAGAAGTGGTAGCATATCCAGAGGTTTTAGAGGAGAATTCAGACACATGCAAATTGTTCCTGGTATATGTGAAACTTCTCCAGTAATGGCGAATCAGTTTTCGGTAAATATGTACAAATATATTATCGATTTTTTTTTTTTTTTGCTTTATTCCTTTTCTGTTGAGTGGAATATCCTTTGGATTGGTAAACGATAAGGTCTTTTGACATTTTTATGCTGTATGTTAAGAAAAACTGGTAAAATGTGCATTAAAAGAAGAGAAATCATCGGATTTTAAACATTCTGGTTTAATTGGTTGAATTCATCGAATTGTACCACAGAGCGAGGGAGTATCCTATTCCATATCGTATAACATAGGTCATCCTCTACTTGATGCAGATTTTCATATCCCGAGATGGTGGAAATAAAAAATTCTCTTCAGTTTTAGCTCCTGGACAACATGAAGGTTTAGGGTACGAACTTCACTACTTCTTGACGACATTTCTTTCAAGGACGTGCACGAAACCTTCAGAAAAATCCAACAGCTTACGTTAGATTGATGTCTACAGATTCTGATTTGAGATATAATAAGTTAACCGAAGCTCTTGCATGTTTTAAGGTGTACACATGTTATGCAACCGTAGCGTATATCTGCATGTCCTTAAGAGTATTTTTTTTGTTTCTGTTTAGTAAATTAGGTGATCAAGGTATATCATCTTGGAACTGGAATTTGAGTGGTCAGCATTCCACTTACCATGCTGTATTTCCAAGGGCGTGGACAATATATGATGGTATATCACATGCTACTTCTTTTCTTTTATCTTCTTTGCGCTATTTTTTCCTATGTGTTTCTTTGCATTGACCTTTCTTTGCTGGCTCAACATTTGAACCGTCATGGAGAAGTACTAACTACGAACTCCAATTACAGGTGAACCAGACCCAGATCTAAAGGTCTCTTGTCGTCAGATATCGCCATTCATACCCCATAATTATGAAGATAGCAGTCTCCCAAGTGCTGTATTTGTTTACACTGTATGTTTTAAACTCTGAATGTGTAAACATGGCTCCTTATTTTATTTTATTTTTTTTGGCAATTACATTGGACCCCTTACACTCCACCCCACATGTGCACCCAACCAATTTGGTTACCGGCTCTAAGGGTGTACGACTTAGGGATGCCAACCCTATCCATATGGGAGAAGGTGGGAGGGTTGAACCCCTCACCTCCCACTTAGAAGGTCGGCAAGATACCCACTCTAGTATGAGTTGGTTTCTGCTCATGGTGTCTTTTATGAAAGTGATATTTGAAACTGTTTTTTTTTTTTTTTTTTTTTTGGAAATTTTGAGCATTTATGGTGTTCCATAGTTGTCTAATTAATATCCCTTAGGGAAAAATGAGTTTCCAAACTTGTTAGATCATATACGGGGTTGCTATTGTTACTTAAATATATGTTGTGCTTAGTGTGATCTAGCTGATACAAACTACTCAGTTGTAGTTCACTTAGACTCAATTACACATGTTAGTATTGACAATTCTACGCAGGCTTTATCTGAAAAAAATCATTTGCTGTTGTAGTTGGTTAACACTGGAAAAGAAAGAGCAAAAGTGAGCCTTCTCTTTACTTGGGCTGTAAGTAAACTTCTATTAACGTTGCTTTATGTTGAGCAGACACTATATTCACTATGCTTCATTCGTGAATCTAGCTAATGAGTTCTGTTTGACAGAATTCAATCGGAGGAAACTCACACTTATCAGGTGGTCATGTGAATGAGCCTTTCAGGTCAGTACATGGTAAATCCCTTGTACAGAATTGTAATATCTTACCATTGCAGCTTACACCAAATTATGTTTCTTTTGTTTATAGAGGTGAAGATGGAGTTTCTGGTGTACTTCTACATCATAAGTAAGTTGTCAACCCTTTATTTTTCTGTATTGGGAGTTGGTTACTGTTTTCTTTAGGTCATTTCATGTGATCTTGGCGTCTTCACACCAGCGAAACATTTCAATCAATTTGTTGCTTCCAGTGTCAAATGCCAATTGTGGCACTTGTAAGATAGTTTCTTACATTACACTTCCAAAATTGATTTCTTCTCCTTCCTCCATAATTTAGATTCAGTGAGCTCATACTTTCCGAATTTGCAATTATTGTATGGGAATATATGGTAAATGCTCTAAAAAGTGGTTAAATTTGCAGGACTGCAAAAGGAAACCCTCCTGTGACGTTTGCGGTAGCTGCTTGTGAGACTCAGAATGTAAATGTGACTGTTTCTCCGTGCTTTGGATTGACTGACCAAAATCGCGTCACAGCTAAGAGCATATGGGACACAATGGCAGAGGTAATCTATTTGGCAATATTTGCTTCACTGGAATTTATTCCTAAATGCTGGTGCTTGATATGATTAGAGTCAACTGTAACATCTTCAGACGTCTAAGCTCCACCAAGTGTTGAGTTTAGGTGTAGATTCATTTTAACACCCTGCTCCCAGTGGAACAAAAGAAAAGAATTAACCGTTGAACTCCATTGCCGTTTTTATAAAACCAAAGAATTGGCATCAGTTGTAAATATAATGTATTATAGCCATTTTATATAATTCACCATGCATTTACCTGAAAGGTTCATTCAGATGATCACCTGGCAGGTCTGAGCTTCCTCCGATTCAGCTGTCTGAACAGAAAACATGAGGTCTTGAAGCATATTGGTAGTGTCCTTGTCTAACCACCCAATGATGTTTATTGGAAAATGTTTAAAGGCCTCACGCTCATCAAATCGGAAGTCTGACGCACAAGAACTATCTTTTAGACGATATGGGACAATTTCAACCATGTATCAACCTCCTAAGCTAACATATGGTCTGGATAGGAGTCCAAAAGCGATATGGGACAATTTCGTACTATGTCTTTCACTGGCACCAGTTCACTTGCATGTCAGACGAGAGGGCAACCATTAGAATTTTTTTAGCTCAGTTAGTAAAACAACCTTTCTCATGCTTGAGAATATTTAGTTGTCTCTCACTATTTCCAGTTAGTAAAACAGTCTTTGCTTCTGTTTTTTTTTTTTTTGTGTTTAGAGGCACAGCCACATTTTACAGAGCTGAACTTCATTTGGAAAACTTCTGATAATATTGCTATTTTTATCTGAAGGATGGGTCTTTTGACCTCGGAAATTTCAATGCTGGCTCTAGCGTTCCATCGTTACCGGGAGAGACACACTGTGCAGCAGTTTCAGCCTCTGCTTGGGTAGAACCTCATGGGAAGTGCACCGTAGCATTTTCTTTAGCGTGGTCATCCCCGAAAGTAAAATTTCTCAAGGGAAATACGTATAACAGGTAATTAACTTTTGCACAGATATCCTGTAGGTTTGTGCCTTCATTCTGGACATTATTTTCTTTTGTGTTCGGGATTGTCGCGGATTCTAAATTTAGTATATAATAGCGTGCTGAGGTAACAAAGTTTCCTTGTTTTGTAATTGGTTGTATGACATCTAAACAACGAACCAAAATGTTTAAGGCCACAGATTTGGTGAGAAGTGCACCTACTTGGATATCTCTTCGCCTCTCGTATCTCCTCGCCTCTCATTTGTTTGCAATTGTAATTTTCTACTGTTCAACCGAAGATGTATTGGCTTAATTTGCTGTCATTAAACTAGTAACATTATGATATTTGTAATTTGTAAGTTGCTAAAATTGGTGGAATTGTTTAGTGTTAATTTCTTATCTGCTTCTGTTGTTGCAGGAGGTACACAAAATTTTATGGCACTTCTGAGAGATCAGCGGCTCACATAGTTCATGATTCATTGATGAGTATGTCTTCCTTGGATGATTTCTATTTAAACAGTCCAGTCCAGTTTGTATAAATCAATCGTTGACTTAATGCATGAATCTTATTGGATTACTGACCTATTCATATTTTATGAGAATGGTCCCTGTTTATAGCTTGTACTTTTAGTGGTAAAAGCTGCTTCAAAGTTATTAAATAACTTGGAGGTCCCTAGTTATATCTACATACACAAACCTTATGTTTCCAAATTGCTGTTCAGATTACAAGTGGTGGGAGGAAGAGATCGAGAAATGGCAGAATCCTATCCTAAGCGATGACAGTCTTCCAGATTGGTAAGTCAAGCCAGTTCTGCTTTATTTTGTTTTTCTTGGAGTGTCATCATAGTACCTGCGGATATCGAGAAGATTATGTGTTAAGGGTTCAACGAGGTCCTGATAACATAAATAAGAGAAACAAAAAAAAAAAAAGAACACTACATTAAAACAGTTCTCCTGCATTCTCCTTTGATTTCAAGTTATTTTCCCTGCATACTGATTGCTCACAGGCTTAATTTTGTATACCAAAAAAGAAAACGAAAAATTCGGTAAGTGTACTGTGCTTAACGGGAGACAATAACTAGTACAGGTCGTTCGTCATTTTCAATAAGAATGGTTGAAATAATCGCCAACCATTATTTTTCGTCCTGATATTTTGGTTATTAACCACATATTGTGCCACTTTACATTTCTACTGCAGCTATTCCCTTACATTGAGATTAATTTTTGCATCATTTGTTTGGTGTGTGTTTTCTGGTTGCAGGTATAAATTCACGTTATTCAACGAGCTTTATTTTCTGGTATCGGGAGGGACCATTTGGATTGGTATGCGCTCTTTTTACTCAACTATTTTTGTGCAATTACTTTGCAAGATGAGAAAATTAAAGAACACATGTTCCTTACCTTCTTTTATTTCTTCCATCTTGTTTTTGGTTTTGCTGTTGTCTTTCTTCCGTTAATAAAATCCTCCTCCTGAAGTGCAGATACAACTTATAAAAGGATTGTCTAGTTACCACAAATTATGTCTGTGTAGATTTTATATGGGTTTTCCGCAAAAAGAATCAGTAGATAGTTTTCAATTGTTATCTGGATTTAAAAGTGTACTCTTTTCTTAGATTTTTGTCTCAGTATTCGCCAAATTAGATTCCCTTCTATATTTTGCATTTGCTATGTTACATGGTCAGATTTCTGATTATCATTTTCTATAGATGGCCATTCACCAGCCAGAGATAACCAATCTACTATGAGCCAGAACGGGCATAATTCCAGAATTGAGGAACCCACCAAAATAGAAGTGACTGCAGCAACAGTGCACAGCAAGGGGGATGTGGTTATTGAGCATGAGAGCTGCATAAATGGTTTTGAAGATGCTAATGGTAATGGTAATGGTCTAAATTTAGATCAGGAAAATAGTGATGAGGAAAACGCTGAAGGCCACAATCCTTTGCAACTCAGTACCCTTGTAGATCAGAAGCCTGATGATAGCGAAGATGTTGGTAGGTTTCTGTACTTAGAAGGAGTTGAATACGTCATGTGGTGTACATATGATGTGCATTTTTATGCATCTTATGCTCTTCTAGCTCTGTTCCCCAAAATAGAGTTAAGTATTCAGCGAGACTTTGCTAAGGCCGTATTAAGTGAGGATCGAAGAAAAGTGAAGTTTCTGGCAGATGGTAACTGTGGAATTCGTAAGGTTAAAGGAGCAGTTCCTCATGATCTTGGTACACATGATCCATGGCATGAGATGAATGCATATAATATTCATGACACGAGTAAATGGAAGGACCTCAACCCTAAATTTGTGCTTCAAGTTTATAGAGATTTTGCTGCGACAGGGGATATGTCATTTGCCGTGGATGTATGGCCAGCTGTTTGTGCTGCTATGGAATACATGGAACAGTTTGATAAGGACGGTGATGGTCTTATTGAGAATGATGGATTTCCTGATCAAACTTACGATGCTTGGACTGTTCATGGCATTAGTGCTTATTGTGGATGCTTATGGCTTGCTGCCCTCGAGGCTGCAGCTGCAATGGCTCTTCGTCTTGGAGACAAGCCATTTGCTGATAAATTCAAAAACATGTTCTCGAGGGCCAAATCGGCTTTTGAAGAAAAACTATGGAACGGTTCTTATTTTAACTATGATAGTGGATCAAGTAGCAATAGCAGATCTATACAAGCTGACCAACTGGCAGGCCAGTGGTATGTAGCTTCATCGGGCTTGCCTTCGCTGTTTGATGATCATAAGATAAAGAGTGCCCTTCAAAAAATATTTGATTTTAATGTTATGAAAGTGAGAGGAGGGAGAATGGGCGCTGTAAATGGGATGCACCCAAATGGGAAGGTGGATGAGTCGTGCATGCAGTCCCGTGAAATTTGGACTGGCGTTACTTATGGTGTTGCAGCTACGATGATACTTAGCGGAATGGAGGAACAAGCCTTCACTACAGCCGAAGGTATTTTCACCTCAGGCTGGTCAGAAGACGGATTCGGGTAAGGGCACCTTTCATCTGCACTGTTCTGTATATTTCAATATTGTTACATTAACTGATATTTAACCAAGCGCTGCGATCTTCTGGCACATAAAGAAGATTCAGCTACTGTTTGGTGAGTGGGGATGTTTCCTCGCCATGTAGATCATCATCATTGAAAGGAAGTCCATCTAGAGACTCGAAACTTAGTTAAAACCCGAGTTGAAGTCAATTTTATTTAGTCAATATGGACGAACTTTCGGTCAATATTTTTGATAGCAGAAAATGTTATCAGTGTTAAGAGTAAAGTATGAAACACATTGAACTTGGATATGAGTGAGTCATTTGGTTCAAAAAGAACAGTGTAGAGATAGGATTAAAGTAGACTAGTGATCCCACATCTGTAACGTTGTCCTTTTTACCATTAACACACAATAAAATCACAATAGTGGGGACACTTGCCTTCTGGACCCGTTTTCTTCGATAATGAAGCTTCAAGTAGTTAGGAAGTTCTTAATGAAGGTGCAAGGTGTATTGTCTTTAATTAAGCAATAATCAAAAGTTTTTCAGGGCAACTTGTTTTTTTCAAAAGTAAATAAAGATAAATTTAATTTTTTAAAAATAAATATTTTTGTTTTTTTCAAAAGTTTTTCAGGGCAACTTGTTTAAGTGGATCTTTTGTGGGACTTGCATGCAGGTATTGGTTCCAGACGCCAGAAGGATGGACTGTGGATGGTCACTATCGTTCTTTAATATACATGAGGCCACTTGCAATTTGGTCTATGCAATGGGCGTTGTCTTTGCCAAAGGCAATCCTCGAGGCTCCAAAGATCAACATGATGGACAGAATGTTGTATGTACCTATTAGGGCCTCGCATAATGATGCGGGTATTGTAAGGAAAGTTGCAAACAAAACAAAGTGTTTTAGCAACTCGGTGTTTCACTGCGCATGCTGATGGGGTGAGGTAATCTTTTGTGAACTGAGCCAATCTTTGCAACTTCCTGAAATTCTTTCACAGTGAATCAAGTAAAAGGAGTCCGGGGATGAGTTAATGTTGTAAAATGAGGTAATAAAGCCTGGGGCTCAAAAATATAAAGCCTCTGCGTCTCGGATAGCTATGATGTATATGAGTTCTTTTTTCTGCAACAATTTTTACTTATGGCTGAACCTCGGCTTAGTCTTGCAACTGTAATCCTGTTTAGGAGGGGACACGCTGAAGATGGAAGACATTCTAGTCTGTAGAACTACGAGTTCTGAATGGATGCAATAAGTTAACTGCAGTTATATTCGGGTTATAAGGATACAGATGATGTTAGAGATCATAGAAGATATGGTTTTGGGGTCTTGAACTGAACTTTATTTCTGTACAAGCCCTCTCTAGGAAAATGGAATGTGCTTTCATAGAGCTGATTGTATATTAGCAGACAGCTTGTCTGGATGAAGATATAATGAAATTTGTATTGTTAAAGTTGATTAAGAGGAACTCTGTAGATGTGCAAATGAATGATATGATGCGGTGGTGAGAACGGCTCAATTGCGCTTCTTTGTCTTTGCACAAAGAAAGTAGTCTTTTTTAACTACCAAGCTTAAAATTGTGAGTCCATACGCAACACAACATTTACAGGAACCCCAGTAAGCCGCTCTTGATAAAATTTATCACCGCTGGTGTATCTCAACTAACAAATCCAGAAACTTCAATGGAACTTTGAAAGAACTATTTGAATGTCTACCAAGTAAAAATTCATACACAGTGCTCAGGTTCACCAAAAATGAACATTCCATTACACCTCTATATTCTAGTGGAGGTCCTTTTCAAGAGTTCCACCATCGGAACTCAAATTAAGCCGGATTCCCTGACCGTAGATGGGGAACAGAGATGTAGGCTCTAATGAAACCGTAGATGGGGAACAGAGATGTAGTCAAAAAACCAATAAAGTTGTTGGCTCTTGTTGGTCCGCAATCAACAAACCAATGAAGTTGTTGATTTGCCCGCTCGTTTTTCATATTTGTTGAGTTCATAATGGGAACAAAATGAACAAAATTTCTTGTTTGGTTGCATTTTGAAAAGTTACTTTTTGATACTGATGCATGAAAATTTAAAGTACAAACCAAAGTTTCTGAATAATTTTCCAAAAAAATTTACTTTTTGTGAAATCTTTTTGCTTCGAGAATTTGACTTCTATTTTTGGAGAAGCATAAATATTTCGTGGAATCTTTTTGCTTCAAAAATTCGATTTTAGTTTTTGGAAAAACAAAATCATTTTGTGAAATTCTTTTGTTTCTAGAGTTTGACTTATGTTTTGAGAAACAAAATCACTTCTATAATTGAATTGGCAGATTTTGGGAGGTTGACTGTACCTACTAGTGTATAACCATTTTGGGTTAGTTCAATTGACCAGAAGCCTGACTCTCAGGTAAGAAGTCAGGGGCCAATCCGACCGGTCAGGTTTGGGCAGGGGCGTGCGCCAGTTTACACGTAAAAAAAATAATGACGGTACTAGTGTATTGTATTTTGGGCATGTGCAACTGGGCTGCTTGCATCTGTGCCGGTTCCGTAATATTCGAATCTTTTTATAAAGTCGGTCTGACTGTGATGATACGCGGCAGAATCACGACTTTTGCCAACGGCTGACTCACTCACAAAAAAAGATTAGAACCTTAGCCACGAAGCTAATAAAAGCTGTAATAAAAACTCCTTTCGTCCCCGTTCATCTTAAACAAAGAAATTAAATATACTTTGAAAAGACACAGAAAGAAAGAAATCTGCCGCCTATATAATCAGAGGAGCAAATTCATAAGAAAAGATCAGAGAAAGAAAAATGGAGAAACATGAGAATAAGTCAGATTTTAACAGTTTACCAGAAGGATGTATTTCTAGTATCTTATCTTTAACATCTCCAAGAGATGCTTGTAGATCTTGTTTAGTTTCATCTGTTTTCAAATCTGCAGCTGAATCTGATGCTCTGTGGGATGAATTCTTACCATCTGATTATAAAGATATTATAGGTAGAGCTTCTCCACCACCGTCGTCATCACCGTCACCATCATCATCATCACCGTCTCCGTCACCTGCTGCTGATTCTTCTACTTCTACTGCTACTTCTTCCGGGATTAATTTCTCTTCTAAGAAAGAATTGTATTACCGACTTTGTAATGAACCTCTTCTCATCGACGGTGGTCGTAAGGTGAAATTACTTTCTCAATTTATTGCCATTTTGGAGATTTTATGTGATTTTACAGAATCTGATTTAAGATGGAATGTTTTATTGTTGATTTTCAATTTAGGCATTGTATCACATTTTCTAATGCGATCTGATCAGATTCTTATATTATATTATTTGAATTTAGACTCACGAGCGGAGGCCTTTAGGATTAGGATATAAAAAAAGGTTGAACATGTGACGAACATTCTCTCCGTTGTTTTTTTTATTGTATTTTAACTGAATGAAATATGGCCACCTACAAGTAGCGTAAGCTTTTTGTAGTGCACTTTCGAGGTTGTGTTGAAAGCTTCTTGAAGGATTAGGTATAGAATTGATGGAACACTGATTGATTTGTAGACATTTGATCAGCTGTTGTGGGAGTGCACTTGATCTTTTTAAAGGTTTTGCAGTGCAGTATTGATTGCGTTTGGCTAAATTCTTTACTGCTATCTTGATGTTGGCAGTATTGATGTTGACTCGAATTTAGTTAGTTTAACTTCAACAACCTGTCAATTCAAGATCTGATCCACAATGAATAGTTGAAACTACCTTGTCTTATGTACAGAAATCTCTGAAACTCCAAACCAAGAAGTTGGTCATGTTATTCTGAACTTCTACTTGCTCTAACTCAAGATTCTTGTTTATTATAGAGCTTTGCACTGGAGAAATCGAGTGGGAAGAAATGTTTCATGCTTGGAGCGAAGGAGCTCTTTATTATATGGGGAGACACACCCAAGTACTGGAGGTGGACAGAATTCCCTGGATCCAGGTATACACTTTTTCACATTCTTTTTGATTACTGTTGTTCTTAATTTACGAAGTGGTCTTACTTTTGTACCCATTTTGCAGGTTTGCCGAGGTGGCTGAACTGCTATCCGTATGTTGGCTCGAATTCAATGGGAAGCTTCAAACACGATTGTTGTCCCATAAGACCTTGTATGGAGCCTACCTGGTACTGAAGTTTGTGGAAGGTGCGTATGGATTTGATCACCCACCTGCAGAGGCTGAAGTAAAAGTCGTTGGAGGAGCTGGTAACAGCAGCAGTGGGGCTAGTGGAGAGAGACCAGTATACTTGGATCCTGATGGTAGTCGTAGGCGTCAATTGCAGGTTGCACCACATCGTATTGGACTTATCAGGCGCAGGTTTGGTCACATATTGAGGCCGGCTCCATCCATGTCAAGGTGGGAGGGACAGTTCCCACAGGAGAGAAACGATGGATGGATGGAGATTGAGATGGGTCATTTCTACAACGATGGCGGGGAAAACAGTGAAGGCGTTGAGGTACAGATGTCTCTGAGAGAGATCAAGGGTGGTCACTGGAAGTCTGGCCTTATCATCCAAGGTATCGAAATTAGGCCCAAAGCTGGTAACTAAACTGAGAATACTGCGAGACAGCCGTTTCCTCTACTTTTCCCCTCCATCCATAAATGTAACCAAAATGAATTGATTTGAAATTGTTGTGTCAGTATGTAAGCAGCTTGAGTGGATCATCTGGCCCTATGATTGAGCGGCTCAGATCATAGCCATCTTATGGACCAGGCCAGCTAGGCTATTGCCTAGAGCCTCACATTGTTAGGGCCCAAATTTTAATTTTTCTTACAACGTGATTTTTTAGTTAGTGCTCTTACACAGTGGTTGATAGTCAATACTTCTAGCTGTAATTGAGTGCCGTTTGTTTTGTAAGTACAGTGTACTGCTTTCAATCGCAATTAGCCATCTACTTTTGGACACTTTATAACATGAGAATCTATTGTATTAAACAGTTATTCTCAAAATGATTTGGATATTCTCTCATGAGAATGTATTAAACAGTTATTTCCATAATCTTTCCAAAATAATTTAGATATCCTCTCTTTCAGTAAGTATCATTACCACTAGATTTTTGTTGACTTCTTCCTGCCGCTTGATTTGCTAATGCATCTGTTGCCTGGTTGGCCTCTTTATAAATGTGGTTGGTATGATGCAGAGTAGATTGCAGCCGCATTCTGATTTTATTGATCATATTTCGCAAGTACGATGGTGTTTCGATTTGGATTGTGGTGAAATGACGAGGTTTTGTGAGTTTGACTATAAGTAATTTTTTGTCCCTTGTCGTTTGTTGCTATTCTGATCGCTATAAGAAGACCCATGGTTCCGTCAATAAAACCGTGGTTATTCTTTGTGGTGGTGCTATTGATACGATCGTGGTAGTTGAGGAATTATTCCAGAAACTCTCACTATAAGTTTGATGTTATAACTAATTGGAAAAGTATATCACCATACAAATCATCGAACTGGAGAAGACCAAAATATCAAGTATCAACTCTTTGAAATCAAGATCCCTATTAGACCAACGCTTGGTTGAGCCACAACTATTGGTATGTCAAGCTTGTTGTCAATGTTAGATGACTAAAACTGTATGTTGATTTATAGCCTATTAAAGTCAGTCTCATACTAGAATTAGAGCGTGATAGTTGAGTACTAGAAATTACTGAATACCATTGAAGATTTAAGACCGAAGAACAACGAAGACACCTGTGAGAACTTCATCAACAAATATATGTAAAGACTGACTGTCTTATTTACTCATTATTTCTACCATTCTATCTTCAAAGACAATGTCATATGGCTTTAGTATATGATGAATCATAAAGAAGAAGTTTTGAATTCAAGCTTGTACTTGACAAATCTTGAAATATGAACTCAAGCATTGTATGTTCATAGGTCCTATCACTTTTGATGTTGAGAATAAAATTTATTGTTAAAAAAGACTATGTCTGTGAACTATAATCCTTAAAACGTCAAATTGCACTTTTCTTCACTGAATTTTCAGTTTGCGAACTATGCAATTTATTAATGTTACTGAAATCCAAGGTGCACAAGTATTAATAAACTGATTTTTCCATTTGTGAACTATGAAATTTCCAGGTGTTCCTCGATATTTTTTGAAATTTTGCATGTTCACGAACTATGCAATTTTGGGAATGTTCTTGGACACTTCAAATATATTGAGTTCACGAATCACTTTTCTTAGTTCGCGAACTGGTATTTTTTTTGGGTGTTATTGATCTCCAACATATCTTGGGTGTTCGTGAGCTAACTTTTATGCACGGTTCCCTAATCGACAAATACACAAGTGCATATTCTTTTTGTATTGCAAGGAAAACTTCTCACATGCTTACACGGTTTCCATTCTTCGGAATCAATATATGTTGAGAACTTTAGTTTGCTTGGGATCAAAGTAATTCTTAAATATGGAAACTAGTTCACGAACTTGCTTTGATCACAAGAAAATTTGCTCGAAACTTAAGCATTCTAGCATGTTTCGTCATTATAGATAGATAACTCTCTACAACGTAGAATTTCAACACCTATAAGATGTATACTAGCTACAACTAGAGTCATCCTCGAAATACCTAGCTTTCTTCGTGAAGTACATAACTAGGTTACGACTTTGAAGGCTTCACTTGGCCTTTGTGAAGACCGGTCGGACTATCTTTTACGTCATAGATCTTTGATATATGAAATCTTACAAATGTTTGAGATATTAATAGGATAAACTAAATGACTGCTGCCTTGGGAGGGGTGAGGTGAGGGGACACACTTGAACACGAGTATTAGGACATTGATGTAACTATTCTACAGATAAATATTCTATTATAACAAGTTATGATATTATGAATCCGCTCTTTTAAAATTTTGATAATTAAAAATAGACAATTCATATGGATTATTTTAAATTCTCATTTATGTTCATTGCTCATCGGATCATCCCATGTGTTTGTAATTCTCATAAATGGATATTGCCGAATTCTGGATACCTTGATGAACTTTCAAGTCTAGATGGGTTCTCTGCTTTATTCGATATTGTGCACGACAACCCTATCATACATTGTCCAAAGACTCCAAACTGTAAACACATAAGAATATTGAAAGTCAAACAATTACATTATATCATCGAAGCAATCCAACAACATTCATAGATGAATGTGGTGTATCCTTGGTTTTATTATAACTACCAAAGTTGTGTCAATATTTAAATTAATTAATTTCTAGTATTACACATTAAAGAGGGGAGGGTACCAAGTACACCATCAACTTTTTCGTTGCAGAACTTATAGACAATTCCTTATTTGAACTTTAGGGCGGATTAAAGCCAACAAGAAACTCCTTGGATAATTGTTAGGTTACTAGAACTAAAAATAGATAAATTGATCAATTGATTGGAGATCAACCACCTTTAATCTTTTGATTGGATATTATCCACCTTAAAATACTTTGTATTGAATTGAATGAATAATAGATTTCTACAACAGGTTTATAAATAGTATAGGAAACCATTAATCAAGCAAGTTCTAACTATAGCAATCACAACTAAATAAAGAAGTACTCAGCGGAATCTAAATAAGGCTACTCTAAAAAGACTGTAAATAAGGACACAACGAGTAAATGAAGTTGGTGTCGCAACATCCCAGGATTTTGCATACAAGTCTTGTCCCCAAGCCTCAAAGTCAGGAAAACGGAGCAGAAATTCAGTAGCATCTTCCCAAGTAGCTTCATCAACATGACGGTCTTTCCACTTAATTATACATCGAGTGACAACGCGATTATTACATTTGAACATCCCTATTTTGAGAATTTATTCAGGTTCCCATTCAAAATGATCAGCAGTTGTAGGCAAGGTATCAGCAACATTCACATGAGCTCCCAATTTTAGTTTCAAGAGTGAAACATGAAAAAAATGGATGAATACGACTATGGGAAGGTAAATCCAGTTTATAATCAACAACGCCAATATATTATAACACAGGAAAAGGACTATAAAATCGTGGAGAGAGTTTGGAATAAGATTGGATAGCGGTTGTGGTTTGACAATAAGGTTGTAGATGAAGAAAGACCCAATAAACTACAACAAAACTCTTTTTCGTGCGGTGTCCATTCGTATATAACTTCATACAATCTTGAGCAGCCAGTAGATGGTATTTTAGAAATTGCAGAGTGCGATCTTGAGCTTTTAAAGTTAAGTCGACAACATTAACAGCAGTTGTACCCGGCAAATAATCAGAAACGGTTGGGGGTGGACTGCTGTATAAAGACTCAAATGGAGTCATTTTAATCATAGAGTGGTGCATAGTGTTATATCACCATTTATTCAATGGTAGCCGACGACACCAGACATGAGGTTTCTAACCAGAAAAACAACGGAGATTAACATTTTAATGTCCGATTTGTTACTTCCATTTGGGTATTTGTCTAAGGATAATAGGCTGAACTCCGACAAAGTTGTGTGTTGTGCGAAGAAATAAAAGTTTCCCAAAAATTACTTAAAAGGATAGGATCACGAACACTTACGATGGTACGAAGCATCCCATGAAGACGAACGATATCCCGTACAAACACATCGGAAACCACAGATGCATTGTATGGATGAGAAAGTGCACTAAATTGTGCATACTTGGAAAGACGGTCAACGACTACCATTATTGAATCCGACGTTGTGAAGGAGGTAAGTCATCGATAAAACCCATAGAAACATCGAGACAAACATCGTCAGGAATATGAAAGGGTTGGAGGAGACCCGGAGGAGAGATTGATTTTGATTTATTCCACTGACATACATCACAATGGGAAATATAGAGTTTTAATGAAACCTTTCATACCTAACAACCACACCCAATATTTCGTTTAGGCAATCTGTATGGACTAACTCCAATATAATTCTGAGAGCACCAACTAATAAAGCGAGCTCAATCAAGAAATATATCCAAGATTTATATCTCTATTGCTTAATGTAATCATCAAATAAAACAGATAGAAATCCGTGAGCCTGATTAATATAAGAAACAACTTGGACGGTATCAAAAACCAATAACCAAGTGTCAATAAATTCAATCAACAACCAAAGGTCGGATTCACAATTGATTGAACTTACTCACAACCTGTGATATTTCAATTATATAGAAAATATAATGCGGAAAATAAATAACACAGACACCAGAAGTTTTGTTAACGAGGAAATCGCAAGTGCATAAAAACCCCGGGACCTAGTCCAGATTTGAACACCATACTGTATTAAGCCGCTACAGATACTAGCCTACTACAATTTATCTTCGGACTGTAATGTAGTTGAGACCTAACCAATCTCACACTAATCAAGGTACAGTTGCGCTCCTTACATTTCTGAATCCCAGCAAGACTTTACGCACTTGATTCCCTTAGCTGATCTCACCCACAACTAAGAGCTGCTACGACCCAAAGTTGAAGACTTGATAAAACAATCTGTCTCACACAGAAAAGTCTATTGAATAGATAAATAAGTCTTCTACAAAAATACCTATGAGTTTTGTTCCGTCTTTTGATAAATCAAGGTGAACATGAACCAATTGATACACCGTACTTATATTCCCGAAGAACAGCCTACTAATATCAATCACCTCACAATAATCTTAATCGTATGGTAGCGAAACAAGATATTGTTGAATCACAAACGATGAGACGAAGATGTTTTGTGACTACTTTTTATCTTGCCTATCGGAGAATAAATCTCGAGCTAATCTTAGAGAAGATAGTACTCAATACAATAGAAAGAAGCCAGATCAAAACACGCAACTATAGAGAAAATAGTTGGGCATGGCTTCACAATCCCAATGAAGTCTTCAAGTCGCTAACCTATAATGGTTTTAGAAAAACCTAGGTTAAAGGAGAATCGTCTCCAGTCGTAACTAATATCACGCATGAGGTGTGGGGATTAGGTTTCCCAGTTGCTAGAGTTCTCCTTTATATAGTCTTCAAATCAGGGTTTGCAATTAATGTTACTTGGTAACAAAGCATTCAATATTCACCATTATATGAAAACCTGATTAGATTCAAGCTAATATCTTTCAATCGTTAGATCGAACTTAGCTTGTTACACACAAATGAAAAGTTACTTCATTTAGATATGAGTACCTAAACGTGTACACTTTGTTGGCTCAACAGTAGTTAATCGAAGTTATCCATCTGAACACTTTCATATCAACCTTGTTCATCTCAATTACAACTAGTTCAAATGACTCAAATGAAACTAGTTCTAGAGTTGTTCAATTGTTTATATTTTCATAGAAGTATACAAGACACAATTGAAGCAAAATCGGTTTTGATTCACTCGAATCAATTCATGAACATTATAGTCACGGTTTGCAAAAGATTGCATTAATTAATATATAAATGTATTGGTTCATGAACAAACCGATTTTATAACATAACCTACTCAAGTATGCAAACGGGTACGCATACCTAAGTGGTCGGACTAAGTTTGGGTTCGCCAGTATGCGAACGGGTACGCATACCTTCCAAACTCAGTTAAATCCCGGAACTTTGAGCTTACGCCAGTACGCGTACGATTATGCATGTTAAGTTCTCGGACTTCCATTAAACCAACCAGTACGCATACGGGTATGCATACTATGGTTCCCAGACTTGGAATAACTTGGAACAGTTAGCATACAAGTACGCATATTGTGCTATATCCAACCATGGTTAATTGTTCTAAACTCCAAGTTCAATCATTGAAACATTCTTACAAGACGAGAATAACTGTCTCGCACAAACTATTAGCTTCAAAGCAATTTTCAAGTGATCGGATGATCAATACGAGATATTCCGAGTCTACATCAAATGACTATCTCACACAAATCATGTAAGATGTTACCAGGCGATTTTCACATGATCATCTTTTGACTTTCGTCAAGAATATAAGATGAACTTGGTTAAAGCGAAAACTTACCAACACATATTTCGAGAAATATGTAAGCGAGTTAAACTGAGCTCGAAATATCAAATGTGTATAATCGAAGTCTATATAGCTATACAACTTTTGTCTCAAATAGGAGATAGAGCAGATAAAATTTTGAGTGATAGATGATTTCAAGTCTCCACATACCTTTTGTTGATGAATTTCCACAAGATCCCCTTAGTAGTTCTTCATCTCCTATTGATGAACGTCGTGAAGTCTAAAGCTCAACTACACTTCCTATCCTAATCCGAGACTTAGATATAAGTAGACTAGAAATTAAAACTTATAGTTTTGGCAACTAAACTTGACAAACAAGCTTGAGATAGCAACGCTTGCGGGTTTGACCGAGCAGTGCTCTAATAATCTCCCCCTTTGTCAATTTTTGTGACTAAACTATAAATACATATGGATTACAAAATGAATAAACTTTGTAACTTCTCATCCAAATGTTTGATTTCCTTGGTTCTTCAACATTACTCGAAATCTTTGTTACTTCCAAGTACTCCAGTGATTCTGAACGTGTTCAACTCAGCATCACAGTTGTTGAGGATCTATAGCTATAAGAATGTATAAAAACAAGATGTTTTCGCATTGTCATACAGTGGCATAATATTATTACACATCATCAAAGTCCAATTGCATCACAACTTTGACAACAATACTATGGTGATATGTATCACTCCCCCTTAGTCAATACTTCATCTCACAATGAAAACTACTCCCCCTTACATAAAGATCCGTAAACCATATGTATTTGTAGTGTGAACTACACATTAATTCTCCCCCTTTTTGTCAATATAAATTGGCAAAGCTACGAAAAATAGTGGGATCATAATGAAATTCTCATAGAGATACTTCATGACTAAAAGAGAACATATCAACTTTGTGTCGATGATTTCACATAGTCGAAACTTAGTGTATTCATCAAGGAGTTTATAAAGATACAAGATAACTCCTACAATATTCCACAGCGGCACTCTCCACAAAGATTTAGAAATTAAGCACAAGTTCAATTAAGAACTCTCCCTCATAAAATGTCATTCCCGAAAGAACAACAAGAGCGACCTTACGTTTACAAGAAAAGAAGGATTTATTTGGACATTAACAAATTACATGAAACATGAATTTGTATCCAGAAAACTCAATTAAATTAACCACAAGAGAACCCATGATTAATTTAATTGGAAATGCTCAACATAAGAGAATTTACGGAGCTGCACAATACTTACAAAGAAGTGGATCAGGGAAAGATCAATACTGCGGAATATTCAAAGATTCATTCTATTTTCATCAATATTTGCATAATGATTTCATAGATTTAATCCTTGTTATCAAAAATTCATTCTATCTTCCATCAATATTTGCATAATGACATATAATAGACTTAACTTTTAACATATATGGGATAATCATAGTTCACGGACGTAAACACACATGTCCCATTAATTTTTGCAATATATGAAACCAATAAAGATTAATACTGCAAAATCATCTTCCAAATAAACTTTAGAATTTAAATAAATAAATCTAAAAACATTGCAAGATGAAAAATATTGGCAATAACTATTGTTAGAGCATAGCTCGGTCGACCTTGCATGCGTTGCTATATCAAGCATGTTCGTCAATGTTAGTGATCAAAACTATGAGTCTTGATTTCTAGTCTACATAGCTAAGTCTCGGACTAGGATATAAAAGTGTAGTTGAGATCAAGGTCTTCATGGCGATTCATCATACAACGACAAAGATATACTCAAGGAACCGTGGAACTTCATCAATAAAAATGTATGTGGAGACTTGAACTTATCTATCACTCAAAAGTCTACCTATTGTATCTCCTACTTCTTATGAGACAAAAAGTCGTATGCTATATAGAATGGATCATACACATTTGACATTTCGATCGTGTGTTGGTAAAGCGTTTCGCTTTGATCAAGTTTATCTTCACCTAGTGACGAAAGTCATGAAAAATTTCAATTACTTTGAGAATTGCTCTGACATGAAACAGTCTGTGAATAACGGATATATAACGTCCTCTGAGAATGTCTCAATGATTGAAATGAGAGTTTAGATTACATAACCATGTATTCCTTATTCTGAAGTTTTCGAACTTTGTTGATTGAGAGAAACTGGAGGGATTGGCTTTGCCAAGTCCGCGAACTGACGGAAGTTCTCTTACGAGAATTTCTGCTGGGCTTTTCCAAAAACTCGTTTGCGTGTTTAGTCCGCGAACCTAGTCCGCGAACTGGCGGAAGTCTCTTTGCCGAGATTTTCTGCTGAGTTTGGAAAACTCTGTCGGTTGCCTTAAGTCCGCGAACTTGTTTGTGAGCTGATAGATGCATTTATGTGTCTAATTTGTCCTCAATGTTTCGTATTGTTAGTACTTGTTTTCGTCCTTATTATGGTGTTTTGTGTGTTTGTAGGTATTTTTGGAAAATAATTATTGTTGGAAAATTCGGCTCGAAAAGTTGCACGGAGCACCCCCAGGTCACCCCCAAGGCAGCTGCTATTCGCACCCCAGTTCTGGTTAGGGAGAGGACATCTTCTTCCCAAATTCAAAAACCAAAAATTGGCGGGAAAAAAAATACTATCAACTGGCAGATGTTTTGTTGGAATTTTTGAACGTGTTCTAGGGCGATTCAATGGCTGATTTTTGGTAGGAAGTTGTGATATGTCCTAGCAAACAAGTTTTGGGCTTTTGGTTCGATCAAATTTGGCCAGAATTAGCTGGATAATTCACGGAATGCAAAACAGGGAAACACGGGTTGGACACGGGATTGGAGAAGATTTGAGCGTGTTCTTCTCATGCATGAGGGCTCTAGCAACATTGTGGGTCGTGTGTAAACATTTATAGAGTGACCAAGATGGAAATCTACGCGTGAGAAGCTAAATCTGGGAAGAAAATATTCCCAGAATATTTTTTCATCAAACCGAGTTAAGAGAGAATTATCTCGAGTTATAGCGAGACTTCTTGATCCTGTGGAGTATATATAGAGTGTTGGGGACTCATAGAAGAGGAGAGAGAGAATTGGGAGAGGTTTAGAGCACTATAGAGCAAGAAAATTGAAGTTGCAGAGATTCTGGTTCTGTTGCTGCTGCTGCTCGAGGAGGAAGAAGAAGAGGAAGAACAGACTACCAAAGGCAGTCGTTTACCAACAAAGACAACGACTGTCATCTGTGGTTCATAGTTTTCCAACGACAACAACACTTCATCTCTATCTTTGATTCTCGACGCCTTCTGTGGACCGCATAATCCTGTTTTATATCATTTTCTTGTCTTTCTCTCCATTGTAAAACACTTTTGAGCATCAATGAAATATTTTGAGAGGTTTTTCATCATGAGTAGCTAAACCCAATCCCATGGGTGACAGAGGAAGCCATTCTCACAATAATTATGTGGTAATCTCTATTTTTTTATGCAATATTTTTATGTGATTAATTGCATTGATAAAAATGAATTAAATGATTTTTATTAATTAACTGTGTTTTCCCTTGATAATGCATGCTTAGTTTTAGACTCTTGATGCATTATACTTGTGATTAACATTTGATATTTTGGAAATCTGCTTTTGGAAATATTTTGAATCAAACCAATTATTTAAATTGCATAGTAAAAAAAAATATTAGATCATATAAGTATTGTTGAATGGTGGAATCTTAAACCCCTATTTGTCCATAAAATTTCACATCACTTTGCTATTTAATTTTGCTACATTCTTAAGTTTTAAAAAAAAATCTAAAAATTTTATTCCCTTCACAAATCTGAAAAGAACCCATTTTTACCACTATCACTACAACCATTTGAAAATACATCAAATTTTTGGCGCCGCCGACGCGGATTTGTGCTTAGGTAGAATTTTTAGGTTTTTATTATTTTTTATTATTTTCATTTGTTCCTCTTTACGTTTCTTTGTTTGTGTCTTTGATTTGCAGGTTTAAAGATTGGACACTAAGGACTTGGAACAAAGCTCAAAGCTAAAAGAAAAGAAAAAAAGAAGACAAATAATTTTTTAGGATTTAGTTTTATTATTATTATTTTTAATTTTTTTTTAGAATTGTATTATGAAATTTTTGTAATATTTTTGCACTTTACTCTGGACTTTGGACATTTGGACAATTTTTTTAACCCTACGGAAGGGTACCCTTAAATACAAACTGTTTGCAGGGAAGGACGACGATTACAATATCGTCTCGGCCCCTCGGGTTCGTACACGACATAGGAGTCGTGGCCCGAGTCGACTTCAGCGGTTCTTCGCGCGTCTGGTACAGGAGGTAAGTCTTTCGAAACACACGCGAATCTCCTGCAAGCGGGTTTACTGTATGCCTTAAGGTGATTATATGTTGAGGACTGAACCAGTTGCTTTAAATTCCTAGTAAAGGGCAAGGACTGGCCATACAAGATAAGGCTTCGGATTTCATCACCGTTCTCTTCTTGCCCGCCTTAGGAAAACGAAACCAAACGCGAACCTAAGCCTAAAATTTTGAATAGAACGACAGTCATTCAAAAAATATTGGTTACTCTTTTGAGCATACTTCGAAGTTCAGGATGGTTTCTGTGAGTTGAGTGCGTGACTGCGCCTCCTTGAATACCGGTGAGGCCTTGGGTATGAAATCTCCACTGAGCTTCCCTCGCCTCTATTCAACTCACTTTGACTCGTACTGATTCCAGAGAATTTGCTCAGATTGTAACGAATTCCTTTTCGAAGGATTAGAAGCTATTCTAGAAACAATCTAAGTGGAGCCATCATGCTTTTTGTTTTCTAGAAATTTTTAGGTTTGATTTGGTGGAGTCGGCCTGCTGTGTGTTTGCTTAGAACCTCCCTTCCTTAGGATTTTTGTTTGTGTATGCCAAGAGCGCTCGATTTCTTTACAGAGCGTGCTTGGAAAAGAGATAATTTTGGCCGTTTGATTAGTGACGAGCCAAAAAGATCTTCTTGTGGAAGCGGGGAGCTCGAAGACTCTTCTTTTGAGAGCCCCGTTTTTGGAAACTTCAGTTTGAGAACCTATCTCTTCGTGAGGAAAGTAACCCTAGTACTTCTGCTGTGCCACTGATGGAAACTTTGAAAGATTACATGTTCCCAACTAGGTCCAACCGAGCTTCGTGCATTAAATTGCCAGCCACTACGGCTAATTTCGAGATAAAACCTAGTATTCTTCAGATGATCCCTATATACTTAGGAAAGGATGATGAGAACCCTTATTTTCATATTAGAGACTTTGAGGAAATTTGTGGGACAATTAGAATAAAAGACCTTACTGATGAGGTCTTGAAACTTAAGATGTTTCCCTTTTCCTTGAGAGATAAAGCCAAGACCTGGCTAAACAACCTACCATCTGAATCCATTGAAACATGGCAGGAACTTATTGCTGCTTTCTATATGAAATTCTACCCTAAGCATAAAACTGCAGATGTTAGGCAGAAAATTAGTGCTAGTATGCAACAAGAGGGAGAATATCTTTATAGGTTTTTAGAGAGATTCAATGATCTCTTATCCCAGTGTCCTCACCATGGATTTGATAAGATGAAACTTGTAGAGATTATTTATAATGGTTTAGACTATTCGACCAAAGCCATGGTCGAGTCTATGTGCGCTGGTGAGTTCACTAGTAAAAATGTTGATGATGCTTTTACCTTCTTAGGATCTATCGCTGAAAAATCCCAACAGTGGGAGTCTTGTGTTGAACCCCCAAAAGACTTTTGGTCAATAGAAGTAGCACCAATATGGTAGATACGAGTTTTGCGTCAGATGCTAAGTTTGCTGCTTTATCTAGAAGGTTAGAAGCATTGGAAATGCGTCAATCTAAAAATAAGTCCCTTGTTGAACCTAATAGAGCCTCTCAAGTCTCTAGTTGTGGAATAGAGCCCGATAACTCATTCTGGGAAGGTCAGGTTAGTGAAGAGCAAGCTCATGTTGTCTATAACAATGCTAGGTTTGAAAACCGTCAGAAGTTTGACCCCTACTCAGAGACCTACAACCCTGGTTGGAGAAACCATCCTAATTTCTCTTGGTCTAAGGGCCATAATCAAGGCCAGTCTAGTAATTCTCAGCCTCCCCCAGGTTTTGGTTATACTAAGAACTCTTCAGGTCAGACCCAGAACCCATCTGAGAATAGAATAACTAGCTTAGAGGAAACCCTTAGTATATTAAGGAAGAGCCAGGAGATGCTATCACAAAGCCAGGAAATGTTAGTAAAAAGCCAGGGTAATTTTCAAGAGGAAACCAAACAGAATTTTAAGAATAGTGCCCAGTCTTTTGCTAAATTAGAGCTTCAAGTCGGCCAAATAGCTAAGTTTATCAATGAGAGAGAAGAAGGAAGGTTCCCTAGTCATACTGATCCTAACCCTAGAGGAGAGAAATCGTACAATCATGTGAACTCTGTTACAACCCTTAGGAGTGGAAAGAAAGTTGATAATAAGGTCGACATACCTGAAAGTGAACATGCTGTAGTTCACCCTTATGAGCCAGAAAATGAGGAGACTGATAGAGTCTCCAAAGAGACCAATGAGGGTCCTGATGAGCCCGGCTTTGTTCCCAGAGCCCCGTTCCCCCAGCTGCTAGTTCCGACTAAGAGGGAGTCCAACTTTAATGATATATTGGAGGTTTTTAAGCAGGTTAATATCAACCTTCCATTATTAGATGCAATTAGGCAGATTCCCTCTTATGCCAAGTTCCTTAAGGACTTGTGTACGCGAAAGCGTAAGCTCAGTGTCCAGAAGAAAGCCTTCATAGCTAGTCATGTGAGTTCTATTATTCAGAATACCACTACTCCTAAGTATAAAGACCCAGGGTCCCCTACCATTGCTTGTACAATAGGTAAGTACCGTGTTGAGAAAGCGTTGCTTGACTTAGGAGCCAGTGTGAACTTACTGCCATACCATGTGTACCTTAAGCTAGGACTTGGTGAGATGAAACCTACACAGATGACACTTCAGTTAGCTGATAGGTCCAAAATTCCTCGTGGTGTGATCGAGGATGTTCTCATAGAGGTCGACAAGTTTAATATCCGGTGGATTTTGTTATCCTAGATACCCAACCTGTCCCTGACCCAGAGAACCAAATACCAGTGATTTTAGGTCGCCCGTTTTTAGCTACATCCAATGCGATCATTAACTGTCGAAATGGTATTATGAATTTGTCTTTTGGTAATATGACTATTGAGCTGAACATTTTTAATATTAGTAAGCTACCCTGAACTAGATGACTCGAATATAGAAGAGGTGAACATGATAGGAACATTAGTCGAGGAGTCATTACCAAACACTTTGTTAGAAGATCCATTAGAGAAATGCCTAGCTCACTTTGGGATTGATTTTGATGATGATAAGGTGATTAATGAGGTGAATGCTTTGTTAGATTCAACCCCTTTGTTAGATACTAGTAATGGATGGAAACCTAAGTTCGAACCACTACCAGTTTCTAAGTCTACCCTAGTTCCTTCTTTAGAAGAGCCTCCTAAGTTGGACCTAAAACCATTGCCAGATACCCTGAAGTATGTGTTTTTAGGCCCGTCTGAGACTTTACCTGTGATTGTTTCTTCCGACTTGGATAGAGATCAGGAAAGTAGGCTAGTAACCGTCCTTCAAAACAACAAGGAAGCTTTAGGGTGGACCATAGCAGACATTAAGGGTATAAGTCCTACTGTTTGTATGCATCAGATCTATTTAGAGGAAGACACCAAACCTTCTAGGGAGATGCAACGTCGACTAAACCCCAATATGAAAGAAGTAGTTCGAACTGAGGTTCTTAAGCTATTAGATGCAGGCATTATCTACCCTATTTCAGACAGTAAGTGGGTCAGCCCCGTTCAGGTTGTTCCCAAGAAATCTGGTATTACTGTAGTCCAGAATGATAACAATGAGTTAATCCCGACCCGAGTGACCACGGGTTGGCGTGTTTGTATTGACTATAGGAAATTGAACAAGGTCACTAGGAAGGACCACTTTCCCCTTCCCTTCATCGACCAGATGCTAGAGAGATTAGCTGGACATAGTCACTACTGCTTTTTAGATGGCTACTCTGGATATAATCAGATCGTTATTGCCCCAGAAGACCAGGAGAAAACCACTTTTACCTGTCCCTTTGGTACCTTTGCGTATAGACGCATGCCTTTCGGGCTATGTAATGCCCCTGCGACTTTTCAGCGTTGCATGATGAGCATATTTTCTGACATGGTAGAACGGTTCTTAGAGGTCTTTATGGATGATTTTTCAGTGTTTGGTTCGTCTTTCGATGAGTGCTTGCATCATTTGTCATTAGTTTTGACTAGGTGTAAGGAAAAGAATTTAGTGCTTAATTGGGAGAAATGTCACTTTATGGTTCGTTCAGAATTGTTCTAGGGCATATTGTATCTTCAAAGGGTATAGAGGTAGATAGAGCCAAAGTTGACCTTATTAAAACTTTACCGGTCCCAAAAACCGTAAGAGATATTAGGTCATTCTTAGGGCATGCTGGTTTTTATCGTCGTTTCATTAAGGATTTTAGCTTGATGTCTAGACCTCTTTGCAATTTGCTTGCAAAAGATGTTAAGTTTGTCTTTGATGATGCTTGTTTAGAGGCTTTTGAGAAGCTTAAGTCATTACTCACTACCCCCCATAGTCCAGGCACCCAACTGGAACCTACCCTTTGAGATCATGTGTGATGCTTCAGATTATGCTATTGGTGTTGTGCTAGGTCAGCGAGAAAATAAGTTACTTCATGTGATTTACTATGCTAGCAAAACTCTGAATGATGCCCAGTTGAACTATACCACTACCGAGAAGGAACTATTAGCCATTGTGTTTGCCTTAGACAAGTTTAGACCCTATCTCTTAGGTTCTAAGATCATCATATATCTATGATCATGCTGCTTTAAAATATCTTTTGTCTAAGAAGGATACTAAACCTAGATTGATTAGGTGGATTCTGTTGTTGCAAGAGTTTTCTCCAGACATTAGAGACAAAAAGGGTGCCGAAAATGTTGTAGCAGATCACTTGTCTAGGCTAGTTGTTAGTTCCCCAGATGATTCCCTTCCTATAAGGGATAGCTTTCCTGATGAACAATTGTTCTTTGTTACCCAATTACCTTGGTATGAGAATATAGTGAACTATCTTGTTACTGGTCGAATTCCCCAACATTGGGGTAAACAAGATCGTTCTAGATTTTTAGCTGAGGTTAAGCACTTGCTTTGGGATTATCCTTATTTGTTTAAATATTGTCCAGACCAGATTATTAGGAGATGTATACCTGAGAGTGACCAGTCCAGTATTATTTCCTTTTGTCATGATCATGCTTGTGGGGGTCACTTTAGTGCTAAGAAAACTGCTGCTAAGATATTGCAGTGTGGATTCTATTGGCCTTCGTTGTTTAAAGACTCCCACAGTTACTGCGTTACTTGTGAACGATGCCAGAAATTAGGAACCATTTCCCGTAGGAACATGATGCCCTTGAACCCTATTTTAATTGTTGAGGTCTTTGATGTGTGGGATATTGACTTTATGGGTCCGTTTCCTAATTCTTTTGGTAACCTATACATCCTTGTCGCCGTAGACTATGTCTCTAAGTGGATTGAGGCGGTTGCGTGTAAAACCAATGACCATAGGGTTGTGATTGAGTTCTTGAAAAATAATATACTTACACGTTTTGGTACACCACGAGCTATAATTAGTGATGGAGGGTCGCACTTTTGTAATGGGCCTTTTAAGCTTCTGATGAAGAAATATGGTATTACACATAAGATAGCTACCCCGTATCATCCACAGACTAGTGGTCAGGTAGAGGTTTCCAATAGGGAGATAAAATGTATATTAGAGAAAACAGTTAATCCTAATCGGAAAGACTGGTCGGCTTACTGATGCCTTATGGGCTTACCGTACTGTGTTTAAGATCCTCATTGGAATGTCGCCTTATCGGCTTGTTTATGGCAAGGCATGTCACTTACCTGTTGAGTTAGAACATAGAGCTTATTGGGCTGTTAAACAGCTAAATTTTTCACTTGACGAGGCAGGAGCCCATAGGAAACTCCAGCTCAATAAGTTGGACGAGATTCGTATAGATGCTTACGATAGTGCGAAGGAGTATAAGAACAAAATGAAACTTGTGCATGATAGAAACATTTTACGGAAGTCATTTTCTCCAGGTCAAAAAGTTCTTCTGTATGATACCCGCTTGCATCTTTTCCCTGGGAAGTTACGTTGTCGGTGGACGGGTCCTTTTATTGTTCGCACTGTTTTTCCTCATGGAGATGTTGAGATCGAGACACCGGATGGTAGTAGTTCTTCGAAGGTTAACGGTCAGAGATTGAAACCCTTTTTAGATCCCTTTCCTACAGGTGATGTTCAGGAGGTCCCTCTGGAGGACCCTGTTTACCCTTGATTGACCATCGAGGCAGTTGTATGTTGTATATTAGTTTTTGATTTTCTTCACCCAGTTACTATCTTTCCAACTTCTCCTCGTGTTATTTTACTTTTGGTACTGCTCTTTAATTAGAAACATTGAGGACAATGTTAGATTTAAGTTTGGGGGTGGGGAAGAAACTTTTTGTTAGCTTTTAGTTGCAATAAATAAACTCCAGAACCTAGAAATTTGTGCATATTCAGGATGGCACTAACTAATCTAAGTGGATGGAAGCATCTTGGTTGTAGGAGTTGAGGAACCAATCTGATTAGATGGAAACATCTATAGAGTCTATTCATAAAAGAACAGAGCTCAGGTGTTAGAAATAACATGATAGTTGCACCATATCTCGTTGAGTCCTTTTCATTTCTTTTTTTATTTTATTTTTTCATTTTAAACTATGTTTCTCTAAGGGATTAGGTGGGGCACACGATTCAAGTTGTTACCACTGCTAGGGTGAATTAGAGTGACTGAGTTACTAAAGAAAAAAAAGAAAGAAAGACCGGACCAGTTAGACCAATCGGAATAAGTATTAACACTTGGATAGCAATATGCGTGTGTTCTCCCTGTTTCTGTCGCCTAAGCAAGCGTGGAATGCAGGACTCGTGGGAACTATCGTGTAATCTGCTGACAAGAAGCATGCGCTTGGATCAAAAAGATCTATCCATGTCGTTAAGTTAAAAAAAAATGGTTATTGTTTTGTGTAGTCAGCTGCTGGTTCCCTTGTATTTGCCAGTTTGTTGATCTAGATTTAAGTTATTGACTATTGGTTCCCTTGTATATGCCAGTTGTGTTGATATTAGTCAGACCGGTATCTCAGTCCATTAGGATAGGTTCATTCTGGCAGTGGCCTTCAGACAGATATGTGAAACATCGATCATTTGGTTAACATCAAAACCATCTACATTTTTCTATTTCCATCTCTTTTTTCTATCCATATGATTAGTTTGACTCCGAATATGATGTCCATAGTGCAACTATCTGAGTAGAGCTCTGTCACTTTATATGAATTTTAGTATGCTTGAGTGTAAAATCGTGTACAACAATTGGAATTTCGCATCAGGGTACTTCCTCCTGTAGTCAGTGATTGTAAGCCAACCAAGGAGATTCTTTAGTGCCTTCCAAGGTTCGACATAGATAGCTAGGATATGGAGTAATGGTTTTGTGGGTACACCTCTGGTAAACCCTCCCGAGATTAACTCGGTTTTTTATTTTTTATTTTTGCTCGAGGACTAGCAAATAATAAGTTTGGGGTATTTGATAGACGCATTTATGTGTCTAATTTGTCCTCAATGTTTCGTATTATTAGTACTTGTTTTCGTCCTTATTATGGTGTTTTGTGTGTTTGTAGGTATTTTTGGAAAATAATTATTGTTGGAAAATTCGGCTCGAAAAGTTGCACGGAGCACCCCCAGGTTGCCCCCAAGGCAGCTACTATTCGCACCCCAGTTCTGGTTAGGGGGGAGGACATCTTCTTCCCAAATTCAAAAACCAAAAATTGGCGGGAAAAAAAATACTATCAACTGGCAGATGTTTTGTTGGAATTTTTGAACGTGTTCTAGGGCGATTCAATGGCTGATTTTTGGTAGGAAGTTGTGATATGTCCTAGCAAACAAGTTTTGGGCTTTTGGTTCGATCAAATTTGGCCAGAATTAGCTGGATAATTCACGGAATGCAAAACAGGGAAACACGGGTTGGACACGGGATTGGAGAAGATTTGAGTGTGTTCTGCTCATGCATGAGGGCTCTAGCAACATTGTGGATCGTGTGTAAACATTTCTAGAGTGACCAGGATGGATATCCACGCGTGAGAAGCTAAATCAGGGAAGAAAATATTCCCAAAATATTTTTCATCAAACCGAGTTAAGAGAGAATTATATCGAGTTACAACGAGACTTCTTGATCATGTGGAGTATATATAGAGTGCTGGGGACTCATAAAAAAAGGAGAGAGAGAATTGGGAGAGGTTTAGAGCACTACAGAGCAAGAAAATTGAAGTTGCAGAGATTCTGGTTCTGCTGCTGCTGCTGCTCGAGGAGGAAGAAGAAGAGGAAGAACAGACTTCCAAAGGCAGTCGTTTACCAACAAAGACAATGACTGTCGTCTGTGGGTCATAGTTTTCAAACGACAACAACACTTCATCTCTATCGTTGATTCTGGACGCCTTATGTGGGTCGCAGAATCCTGTTTTATATCATTTTCTTGTCTTTCTCTTCATTGTAAAACACTTTTGAGCATCAATGAAATATTTTGAGAGGTTTTTCATCATGAGTAGCTAAACCCAATCCCAGGGGTGACAGAGGAATCCATTCTCACAATAATTATGTGGTAATCTCTATTTTTTTATGCAATATTTTTATGTGATTAATTGCATTGATAAAAATGAATTAAATGATTTTTATTAATCAACTGTGTTTTCCCTTGATAATGCATGCTTAGTTTTAGACTCTTGATGCATTATACTTGTGATTAACATTTGATATTTTGGAAATCTGCTTTTGGCAATATTTTGAATCAAACCAATTATTTAAATTGCATAGTAAAAAAAAATATTAGATCATATAAGTATTGTTGAATGGTGGAATCTTAAACCCCTATTTGTCCATAAAATTTCACATCACTTTGCTATTTAATTTTGCTACATTCTTAAGTTTTAAAAAAAAAATCTAAAATTTTTATTCCCTTCACAAATCTGAAAAGAACCTATTTTTACCACTATCACTACAACCATTTGAAAATACATCATGAGCTTAAGTGGTTATGATCTAAAGATGTGCTCTGAACATGAAACTTAAATTACTAAGGAATGCTTTATGCAAACCGTGGCTATAAAGTTCATGAGCCGATTCATCGAATCGAATCATCTTTGTTTCAATTGTGTCTTGTGTAATTACATAAGATCTCATAGCAATTGAACAACTCTCTAACTAGTTCATTTGAGTCAATTGAACTAGTTATGGTGAAGAAGAACTAAGTTAATATGAAATGCTCATATGTTTAACCTTTTGGGTTACTATGTTGAACCAGCATACGCGTACACGTTTGAGCACGGTTTTCACAAACCCAATAAACGTATACCCAAGTGTGTATGACAAGCTAAGTTTTCGATCTAACGGTTGAGAAATATTAGCTTGAATCTAAATCAGGTTTTCATCTAACGGTGAATATGGATTGCTTTGTAACTAAGGCAAAACCCTAATTTGAAGACTATATATAGGAGAAATCTAGCATTGTGCAAAACTAATCCCCACACGTATGTGTGACACTAGTGCGCTCGCTAGAGTCGATTCACCTTTAACCTTTGGTTTTCTTCTCTAAAACCAGGTTAACGACTTAAATACTTCATTGGGATTGTGAAGCCAGACCGATACTATTTTTATCGTAGTTGTGTGATATAATATTGCATCTTCTATCGTATGAGTACAATCTTTGATTGGATTGAGATCGTGAGAGTTCTCCGATATGCAAGATAAAGAAGTCACAAACATCTTCGTCTCATTGTTTGTGATTCCTCGAAAAACCGCTTGTGTAGTCAAGAAGGATTGTTGAGAGGTGATTGATTAATCTAGGTTGTTCTTCGGGAATATAAGACCGGATTATCAATTGGTTCCTGTTCACCTTGATTTTATATCTTAAGAAGGAACAAAACCTAGGGTTTTTCTGTGGGAGACATATTTATCCTTTGATAGACTTTTCTGTGTGAAACAAATTTGTTTATTATCAAGTCTGCGATTTTGGGTTGCAACAACTCTTAGTTGTGGGTGAGATCAGCGAAGGGAATCAAGTGCGCAGTATCCTGCTGGGATCAGAGGCGTAGGAGTACAACTATACCTTGGATTGGTGGGAGACTGATTGGGGTTCAACTATAGTCCAGTCCGAAGTTAGCTTGTAGTAGGCTAGTATCTGTAGCGGCTTAATACAGTGTGTATTCAATCTGGACTAGGTCCTGGGGTTTTTCTGTATTTGCGGTTTCCTCGTTAACAAAACTTCTGGTGTCTGTGTTATTTCTTTTCTGTATTATATTTTATATAATTGAAATAATACAGGTTGTGCGTTAAGATCATCAATTGGAAATCCAACCTTTGGTTGTTGATTGATATTGATTGATCCTTGGATATTGGTCTTTGGTACCGTCCAAGTTATTCCTTGTGTTTGATTAAAGACTCGTTATTGTTTTAGCTTGAGTAAATCAAAATAATTGAGAGATATTGACTCCTTGAGATACTTTAATCTAGATTGAGTTTGACTGTCTAGTTGATTCTCTAGCAAAGTATTTCGGAGTTTGTCCATACAGATTGCTAATCGAATTATTGGGTGGTGTTGTTAGACCCCCGCTTTTTCAGCTATGTGTATTCACAATAATCACTATTCCAAACCCAAGTTATCCTTCTTAAAAACACAAGAATAAATTCTAGTATTAAGTTTCCTAGACAAAGAAATATAACTCCTAAGAAGAACAGAACTGAAGGTCTTCCGACATAATCAGCAACCACGGTGATGTGTTTTTCAATTGAGTTGTAGTAAGATGATTCGTTCACTCAGATTTGTTGAGAATTTGTTTTAAGACTAAATAAAGAAAATAAGGAAAAATATATATACAAAAGAAGTTCAAACAAAAGAAGTTGTGACTCTAGTTCTTTGCCAAAAATAGATTTCGTAAAATATTATTTGTAAGTTAAAAGCATGACGCATCTGAAGTAATTAACACTAAGCATGCGGCATCTAACAAAATAACAAGTAATTAATAGAAATCATAAAGCAATTAAATCTATGCAAAAAGTCAATAAAAGAATTAATTCATTTACCACAATCATGAAAAGTTGCTTCCTGCGTTGTCCCGGTGGTGGGGTTTAGCTTCTCATGGTGAAAACACACTCAAAGGAATTTTCATTGCTCAAAAAGGTGCTTACAAGGATGAAAATGGAGGAACAACAATTAAAACCGGGTTTGTAACAATTATATTTGTTACAAACCAGAACGACCCACAATATGTGTCTCTGATACTGTTGCTCTAAGAACCTTGTTTCTGTGTCGCAAAATCTGTAGCAAATAAGTCTGCCTTTTTGTGTCGCATCCACTGTAACATAAACGACTGTTCTCTGTAGGTCTTATGTTCATTGTATGTTCTTCAATGGCAGCAGCAGAGACAATCTCTGCAACTACCGATTCTCTGCTGTATTCTCACCCTAACTCTCCATTCCCCGGAAATCAATAAAAATTATTTTCATGCAAGATACGGGAATTTCTTCCCTATTTTAACTTCTCACGCAGCTAGCTGTTGTTTACACACTCCAAACTGATTGATACACGTTCCAGAATGAGATGACAACGCTGTATACTCGCTCCAACTTTCCAAAACGAATCCAACAGAATCCCGTGAGTCTCTCAATCATGTTTCACGTCATTCCCACGCATACAACCCATATTTGCCGAGATAAAACACATTGCCACCCCTGTTTAATCGAAACAAGGTTGTAACAATCAAAACCGGGCATTGAGCCTCAATTAATCGCCTCAAAATCTTCCGCCAGAAATTTGTCGTAACAAAATATTTGAACTGAAGAATCCCCGCCAATTTTCTGTCTCCCGTGAAGAAGAAGAAGTGCCCCTTATCCGGCTGTGGATTGTAAATATCAGCTATCCAGTTAGGGTGCCCCTTATAAACTAAGGTGCTCCTTAACCAACGGTGAGAGTCCGAATAACACGTGTCCTCCAAGGGTGCCCCGGGCAACTTTTCGAGCCAAATTTTCCAAAAATGTTTATTTCCAAAAATGCCTACAAACACACAAAACACCATAATAAGTACGAAATCGAGTACTAACAATACGAAACATTGAGGACAAATTAGACACATAAATGCGTCTATCAAACACCCCCAAACTTATTATTTGCTAGTCCTCTAGTAAAAGAAAATAAAAAATAAAACCGAGTTAATCTCGGGAGGGTTTACCAGAGGTGTACCCACAAAACCATGACTTCTACTTGGTCACAAGTATCCAAAGAGCTATGAGGACATACATATTCCCAACCTATCTCCAAGTAACTAGAATGCTAGAGAAATTAAAGATGCCAGCTCTAAAGCTGACTAAAGAAAAGGGGAGACAGATCCGCAACACTGCTAGATAAAGAGATATCTGCTACACAGCTAGATAAACATTGTAAGATGCGTCCACTGATTTACAGCTGGATAAGATTAGGAGAGAGATAAAGATGAGAGGGACATCTGCTACACAGCTGGAATAATTATGTGTGATGAGTTAAACCAGTGCTAGAAAGATCTTGTGCCAGATTGAAAGCAGACTAACAAAGCAACCAAATGTATCTTTCTTCGACTCTCTCATAGTGCTCAGTAGAAACAACGTCTTCTTCGGTCTTCAACTGTTGATGATAAATTATCTAACCTCATAGAACCTTGACAATTAACTCTTCTCTTCGATTTCTTGCTTGATTTATAAATTTCTACTTCCCTTTGGCCTTATTGAACAAAACGTAACGATGATTTTTTTTTTCAACACAAAAATAACAAGACAAAAATTTAAATGACCATAATAGAAGGACTTTAGAACTTGGATCTTCGCAACTTGTGATGTCTTGGTATCATGAACTTCAACAACTTATATCATTTGCTCTTATAACTTTTTTTTTTATTTATTCTTTTTTATTGTTGCTTCTAAACCTTAAATGTCTTCAACTTTCTTCATAAATTTTGATGTCGCTCTGCTTGTTGATGATGATAAGTTTCTACTGAGAGAGAGTCGTAATCCAGTAACTAAGACTACATTGTGAGGTTTCTTTGTCTTTCTGGCATTTCCTGACCTACTTGCCTTTCCATCATGGATGGTTAGGTCCATCACGGTTACCCTCTAAAAGGAACAAGTTCTCTCCTGAATTTCAAGGATCTCAATGTCTTTTTCTCTAATGTCTAAATAGATTGTTATCTCTAGCATTCCAATTTATATCTTTTCTGTGAGAAACAGTATGTAAACTTAGCTAACCGGATACCATGTGACGCTAAAAGTTTCAAAAATGTGACTAAAATACCCCCAAACTTAAATCTAACATTGTCCTCAATGTTCTAAAGATAAAATTAAAAGAATGAACAAGGAGAAACTGTTACCGTTTGAAGCAAAATAGATAAGGAAACATATTACCGTGTCGTAAGAATATTGGGTTACCTCCCAAGAAGTGCTAAGTTTAAAGTCTTCAGCCAGACATTGGAAGAATTCGTCACCTCATAGAATCATATAGAAGTAGCCGGAATAACTATGGGTCATCTGGATCAAAAAGTATTACCCACAAGAAGAGGAAGTGCAACAGACCAAGAAAATACCGAACATATCCTTGCTTAAGACAACTACATCTAGTTGTGGTTCAGGTTCAGGCTCTATAAAAGGGTCTAAATAAGAAGTTTTCCTGGAATGGATTTCCTCAAAGGCATTCTGAAGATCAGGATGAAGAGTCCGGAAGTACTCAAGTAAGAACTTAGAAGCGCATAACAAAAGCCTGAATACCTGGGGATCCTCTAAGTCAATCAGATTTGACCCACACAGCTGACCACAATGAAAGAGGTGGTCTTCCTTAAGAAAATGTGTCGACCCTAATATCCTAAAGTAATTAGGTTTAGTCTCAAAACTTAATAACCGACACATCTGAAAATCATATGTTCCCACAATTGGTTGAAAAGTTTTTGGTGGGAAAACAAAGTCAATCTTGGTATCATAGCCTGGGTTAACCACATTAACCAGATGATGGGTTTCTAACAACTGAGCTTCTTTCTGGACATCATTAGGTTCGGGAAAACGTGTATGAAGATAATCTTGTAAGATGGTTGAGGCACAAATGTCAAGTCCTACAGGAGGGTACTTTCTAAGAGTTAAAGCACATGGAGAATGATAATCACCCCCAAACTTAGAGTTTTATGTGTCTCTAGAAAGACTATTCACAACTTTCCTAATTTCTAGGTCATCAGATTCCTGGAAATGGTCAATATATCCTTCTAAGTTGGGTTCATCCTCACTCATTTCTACGAGTTTATCATCTTCTAAGACTAGTGTTTCTAAATCGCTAGATTCTAAAACAATATTCTCAAGGTAAACTCTTTCCTTTAAACCATCATCACAATCATATAAAGGATTATCAGAGAAAGTTTCATATAAAGGCTCATCAACTAAGGTTTTAATCATAGTTACCTCCTCCGATTCACTGATAGGCACATCAAATAATGGATTATCCAACATACTGCAGGCTAAAGGATCATGAACTACATCGTCTAAAACGGTGGTATCTCTAGTCAAATCCACATCCTTTTGAATAAGTGAATAATTATTAAAATTATTTGGATTTGTACTAGAAACAACATTATCATTATAAAGCTCCATCGGAGTAACAAATTCCTGATCACCATGCCTACATATTTCATGTTCTTCATGAATACTATCCTCATCATAATCATCACTATAATAACATGAAAATGATCGAACCTTATCAAAACAAGTAGTGTTACCAATTCTAACCTCGTCATCTTGATTATGTGAATAAAAACTATCCTTATTTTCGAGGGTGGTATTTGGAAAACTATACTGGAAATTAAGACTATCCTGAGCAAGTTTTTCCACAATCTTATTTGTATTCTCAGTAAATTGCTTGAGGGTCTCTTCTAGAGATATCTTAGTTGACCGCTCTACGGACTCCTGGGATTAGAATATTATAAGTATCTTTCATAAATAACTTCCGTGCTGACTCATTGAAACTCTTGAGAGACTCTTCTAGAGAAATAGAAGGATTTTTTTGCTCGTATGACCTGTGGGTATGTGGATAGTAATTGGGCTCAAAATGGTATGGAGCACAACCTTCAAAGGTTTCGCGTTCCCAATCACTATTCACACTATGGTCATAAAAAGGATAATGTCTAAGCTGCTCAGTCGGATACTCATTGTATTGGCTATTATAATACCAGTTCGACATCCTAACTGCAAGGGAATTCTAAACAAACACAAAGAAGGCTGACTCGACCACAACAAGCCTATTTTATCTAGCAAACAAAAAGCATGATGGCTCCACTTAGATTGTTTCTAGACCAGCTTCTAATCCTTCGAAAGGGAATTCGTTACAATTTTAGCAAACCCCTCTGGAATCAATCCGAGTCAAAGTAAGTTTAATGGAGGCGAGGGAAGCTGCGTGGAGCTTTGATACCATCATGAACTTCGAAGTAAGCTTAAAAGAATAACCAATATTTTTCGAATGACTTTCCTATTAAGCTCGTTACCCTATCGGTCTCGTTCTAGTCAAAATTTTAGGCTTAGGTTCGCGTAGGTTACGTGTTCCTAAGGCGTGCAAGAAGGAAACGGTGATGAAATCCGAGTCCTTATCTTGATTTGTCCAGGCCTTGCCCTTTACTGGAAAATTAAATCTGATTTCAGGTCCTCAACATATAGGCATACAAAATCATCCAGTAAACCCGCTGACAGGGGATTCACAGGTGTTTAGAATTCTTACCTCCCGTTCCAGACGGGGGATGAACCGTTGAAGTCGACTCGGGACACAACTCCAATGTCGTGTACGAACCCGAGGGGCCGAGACGATATCGTAATCGTCGTCCTTCTCTGCACACAGTTTATATTTAAAACTACCCTTCCGTAGGGTTTAAAAAAAATAAAGTCCCAAAGTTCAATGTCCGAAAATAAAAAAAATGTCCAAAAATAAAAACCTTAATTACAGTTTCTAAAAAAAAAATAATAGAATATCTATATACAAAAATTTTCTTCTTCACTCCTTTTGGATTCCTCCTTCTTTTTTTTCTTTGGCTTCGCTTTTGCTTTCAGCACTTTCTCCCCTTTTCTTTAGCTCAGTTCCAAATCTGAAAGCAAACAAGAAATACCAAAAGGCGTAAAAAGGAACAAATAAAAAAACCTATAAACAAATCCGCGTCGGCGGCGCCAAAAATTGATGTGTTTTTCAATTGAGTTGTAGTAAGATGATTCGTTCACTCAGATTTGTTGAGAATTTGTTTTAAGACTAAATAAAGAAAATAAGGAAAAATATATATACAAAATTTGTCACATGATGAAGAGAGACCGGGACTCGGGATTTCACTACTTTTCATATTGTTGTGGTTCAGTCATACTTCTAGACAATATAGCTCAAACAAAAGAAGTTGTGACTCTAGTTCTTTGCCAAAAATAGATTTCGTAAAATATTATTTGTAAGTTAAAAGCATGACGCATCTGAAGTAATTAAAACTAAGCATGCGACATCTAACAAAATAACAAGTAATTAATAGAAATCATAAAGCAATTAAATATATGCAAAAAGTCAATAAAAGAATTAATTCATTTACCACAATCATGAAAAGTTGCTTCCTCCGTTGTCCCGGTGGTGGGGTTTAGCTTCTCATGGTGAAAACACACTCAAAGGAATTTTTCATTGCTCCAAAAGGTGCTTACAAGGATGAAAAGGGAGGAACAACAATTAAAACCGGGTTTGTAACAATTATATTTGTTACAAACCAGAACGACCCACAGTATGTGTCTCTGATACTGTTGCTCTAAGACCCTTGTTTCTGTGTCGCAAAATCTGTAGCAAATAAGTCTTCCTTTTTGTGTCGCATCCACTGTAACATAAACGACTGCTCTCCGTGGGTCTTATGTTCTTTGTATGTTCTTCAATGGAAGCAGCTGAGACAATCTCTGCAACTCCCGATTCTCTTCTGTATTCTCACCTTAACTCTCCATTCCCCTGTAATCAATAAAAATTATTTTCATGCAAGATACGGGAATTTCTTCCCTGTTTTAACTTCTCACGCAGCTAGCTGTTGTTTACACACTCCAAACTGATTGATACACGTTCCAGAATGATATGACAACGATGTATACTCGCTCCAACTTTCCAAAACGAATCCAACAGAATCCCGTGAGTCTCTCAATCATGTTTCACGTCATTCCCACGCATACAACCCAAATTTTCCGAGATAAAACACATTACCACCCCTGTTTAATCGAAACAGGGTTGTAACAATCAAAACCGGGCATTGAGTCTCAATTAATCGCCTCAAAATCTTCCGCCAGAAATTTGTCGTAACAAAATATTTGAACAGAAGAATTCCCGCCAATTTTCTGTCTCCCGTGAAGAAGAAGAAGAAGTGCCCCTTATCCGGCTGTGGATTGTAAATATCAGCTGTCCAATTAGGGTGCCCCTTATAAACTGAGGTGCCCCTTAACCAACGGTGAGAGTCCGAATAACACGTGTCCTCCAAGGGTCCCCCGGGCAACTTTTCGAGCCAATTTTTCCAAAAATGTTTATTTCCCAAAAATGACTACAAACACACAAAACACCATAATAAGTACGAAATCGAGTACTAACAATACGAAACATTGAGGACAAATTAGACACATAAATGCGTCTATCACAAGGATCGAACATAAACAAGTTCATTAATTGCTTTCTTCAACTCGGTTTTCAGAAATTCAAGATTCTTTGTTGCAATTTCAAGTTGTTCACGAACAACCCTAAAATCTCGAAGAAGATTTCCCACCAATTGAGACGACATCTGAACTGGAAGATCTTATTCATGATCAACTGCATGAAAGCAGGTTATGGAGAGAGGAATTTCTTGAAACTTAATAACTTTGTTGCCTTCAACATTGTCTTCCTTTTTGCATCCATCCACTGTGCACACACCATAATCTCACAAGAGAATTTTTGATGCTACTGAACGAGTATATACCAGAGGAAGAGCTCATGACATATATGTATAAGATATTCATAGGTAAACTCTAGAGATACTCGTTTACGTTCGGTAATGGGCCAGGTGCACGTACGCCCATGCTTATGAACTAGGTTCAAAACCAAGAGAACAATGGAGCCTAATTTAGAAGAAGTTTTTGATAAATATCAAAGAAAAATTCTAAACATATTAACAGAGAATCTTATCTTAAGAGCATAAGATAATAGTTGATAAATAACAAATCAACTGTCATTAGGAAGAAAAATGAGGATTTTCAAAGTGAGCAACAAAGAGAATATTCTCAAGAGATATTGATCAAAAATATTACAAAAGTAATAATTAACCATAGCAAGGCTCGCAGTAAGATGATCATTTTATTCTTAAGCGAAAAACAGATACCACAGAGACCACCTTGTTAAGAAGAAAAGCTTCTTGAGAATTACGAGCATCCTCACATGGTCTCAAAGAGGATGCCCATTCGTAAGCATCCAAGTTGTAGTTTGACAAGCATTTAGCTCATCAAGGGTATTGATATTTTCCCTTTTTCCTTCTTGACTGACATCAAAAAAGTCACAAGATTTTTCAGGAGAATTAATAAGAGGAGAACAAGAATTACATGTTGCAACAACTTTTGCCGCCTTCTTAATACTGCGTTTGAGTCTATTGATACTGGTCTTGAGCTCCGAAACACGATTATTTATGTGAATGTATTCAGGAACATACACTTTAGATTCAAGACTTTCCTTAGCAAGAGACAAGGAATTTGAAATTTCTTCTTCCTTTGATGACTTTTTCTCTTCACAAAGCAATTTTTCCCTTTACAATTGTAAACGGATATAGTGTCATATTTAGAACCAAGAATTGGCTCATCACAACACTTTTCTTGATTGCAGACTAGACCTTTAATATCAGCATAATGAGAAGCAGGTTTGATTACTTCTTTAGACATCCATACAAGAATGTTATGAAGTTTTTCATTCCGCAGACGAAAACGACATCTCCTTTCAAGATGACCTTTGATCCCGCAATAATAAAAATTGAAGGGAATGTTCTTGATTGTTCTCATATGAGCTGTTTTTGAAGGTTGACAATTTTTTGTTCTTAGGAACATTAGCTGTTGAAGGTAATTTTTCACTTTTGTTATTATTGAAATTTTTACTTAGGAAAATGCCATTAGCACAGACAAAATCGATCTTACTAGTACTTGGAGCTTCTATTCCTTTATATCCCAGACCAGGTGTATCACGATGTTCTTTACATGCTCCCGGCATAGTGGATAATTTTGTGGAGCTAGTATTGAATCTTTTCATATTTTCTTCAAGTGATTTGACCTTATCAAGGGCAGCAGCTAGATCAGCCTCCAATGGTTTTTCTCTGGCAAGAAAGTCGACTTCTCTGTCACTGAAACATTTTTGTTGAGATTCATATCTTGCTTCACTTTCTGCAAGTCTTTCTTTCAATACAAAGAGATTTCGACGAAGATTATCACATTCAGAATTTTTTTGAACGCACATCTTCTTCACGATCTTTAAGAAGAGATTGTAATAGTTTATATCCACAATCATATCCCTTAAAGAGTTTTCTCAATTTCCTGTTTTCTAGATAGAGAGGAGTCAGAAATTCAACCAAGCATTCCGTTGACTTATTTTTCTTTATGAGATGGTCGAAAAGCTTGATATATTGTGAGACTTCCTCATCAACATTTTATCCTTGATCTGAATCACTTTCATCTGAAAGATCATTCAACTGTTCATTTAGGTTTTTTCCCAGTTGAACTTAGTTTCATACAATGGAGAAGACGTGAGAGATTACTCAGGAGACACAAGGCTTTGGACCAAGTCAGACTGTTTCTGAACTGGTGTTGTGTTGTCAGAGATAACACTACTGTCCATAGAGTCAGATTGTTACAAACGCAGACTTATGAGGTCTTAAACGTGTTTGCCTGCTCTGATACCAATTGAAAAAGCGGGGGTCTAACAACCACACCATTTTGTTTAGGAAATCTGTATGGACTAACTCCAATATAATTCTGAGAACACCAACCAATAAAGCGTTCTCAATCAAGAAATATATCCAAGATTTATATCTCTGTTTCTTAATGTGATCAGCAAATCAAACTGATAGAAATCCGTGAGCCTGATTAATATAAGAAACAACTTAGACGGTATCAAAACCAATATCTAAGTGTCAATCAATTCAATCAACAACCAAAGGTCGGATTCAAAATTGATTTAACTTACGCCCAACCTGTGATATTTCAATTATATAGAAAATATAATGCGGAAAATAAATAACACATACACCAGAAGTTTTGTTAACGAGGAAATCGCAAATGCAGAAAAACCCCAGGACCTAGTCCAGAGTTGAACACCATATTGTATTAAGCGGCTACAGACACTAGCCTACTACAAGTTAACTTCGGACTGGAATATATTTGAGCCCTAACTAATCTCACACTGTTCAAGGTACAGTTGCGCTCCTTACGTCTCTGAATCCCAGAAGGACTCTACGCACTTGATTCCCTTAGCTGATCTCACCCACAACTAAGAGCGGCTACGACCCAAAGTCGAAGACTTGGTAAACCAATATGTCTCACACAGAAAAGTCTATTGAATAGATAAATATGTCTTCCAAAGAAATACCTATGAGTTTTGTTCCATCTTTTGATAAATCAAGGTGAACAGAAACCAATTGATACAACGGATTTATATTCCCGAAGAACAACCTAGTAATATCAATCACCTCAAAATAATCTTAATCGTATGGTAGCGAAACAAGATATTGTTGAATCACAAACGATGAGACGAAGATGTTTGTGACTACTTTTTATCTTGCCTATCGGAGAATAAACCTCGAGCAAATCTTAGAGAAGATAATACTCAATACGATAGAAAACAGCAAGATCAAAACACGCAACTACAGAGAAAATAGTTGGGTTTGGCTTCACAATCCCAATGAAGTCTTCAAGTCGTTAACCTATAATGGTTTTATAAAAGCCTAGGTTAAAGAAGAATCGGCTCTAGTCGTAACTAATATCACACATGAGGTGTGGGGATTAGGTTTCCCAGTTGCTAGAGTTCTCCTTTATATAGTCTTCAAATCAGGGTTTGCAATCAATGTTACCTTGGTAACAAAGCATTCAATATTCACCATTAGATGAAAACCTGATTAGATTCAAGCTAATATATTTCAATCGTTAGATCGAACTTATCTTGTTACATACAAATGAAAAGTGACTTCATTTAGATATGAGTACCTAAATGTGTACACTTTGTTGGCTCAACAGTAGTTAACCGAAGTTAGCCATATGAACACTTTCATATCAACCTTGTTCATCTCATTCACAACTAGTTCAAATGACTCAAATGAAACTAGTTCTAGAGTTGTTCAATTGTTTATATTTTCATAGAAGTATACAAGACACAATTGAAGCAAAATCGGTTTCGATTCACTCGAATCAATTCATGAACATTATATCCACGGTTTGCAAAATATTGCATTACTTAATATATAAATGTATTGGTTCATGAACAAACCGATTTTAGAACATAACCTACTCAAGTATGCAAACGGGTACGCATACCTAAGTGGTCGGACTAAGTTTGGGTTTGCCAGTATGCGAACGGGTACGCATACCTTCCAAACTCAGTTGAATCCCGGAACTTTGAGATTATGCCAGTACGCGTACGGGTATGCATACGAAGTTCTCGGACTTCCATTAAACCAACCAGTACGCGTACGGGTATGCATACTATGGTTCCCAAACTTGGAATAACTTGCAACAGTTAGCATACAAGTACGCATACTGTGCTATATCCAATCATGGTTAATTGTTCTAAACTCCAAGTTCAATCATTGAAACATTCTTAAAAGACGAGAATAGCTGACTCACACAAACTATTAGCTTCAAAGCAATTTTCATGTGATCGAATGATCAATACGAAACATTCTGACAAATCATGTAAGATGTTACCAGGAGATTTTCACATGATTATCTTTTGACTTTCGTCAAGAATATAAGACGAACTTGGTTAAAGCGAAAGCTTACCAACACATATTTCGAGAAATATGTAAGCGAGTTAAACTCAGCTCGAAATATCGAATGTGTATGATCTAAGTATATAACTATACGACTTTTGTCTCAAATAGGAGATAGAGTAAATAGACTTTTGAGTGATAGATGAGTTGAGGTCTCCACATACCTTTTGTTGATGAAGTTCCACAAGCTCCCCTTAGTAGTTCTTATTCTTCAATCGATGAATGTCGTGAAGTATAAATCTCAACTACATTTTTTATCCTAATCCGAGACTTAGCTATAAGTAGACTATAAATAAATACTTATAGTTTTTGCAACTAAACTTGACAAACAAGCTTAAGATAACAACGCTTGCGAGTTCGACCGAGCAGTGCTCTAACACCTTGTCAATAGAAATTTTTCCAAAGGCGTTTGCAGGTGTGAAGAAATCCGGAGTGACCAGCAGTAGGGGTATCATGAAATTCATGTAATAACTTGGAAACCACGTAGAAGAGGGATTTACTGACGCACGACCTTTATAGAGAAGAACACCACCAACATATGAATGATGTTTCTTATAGTATGGATTAATGACAAGTGCATCATTTAGACTTTTCATCTCACTATTAGAATGACATTCTTGAATTATTTCGGTAAGATCCACAAATATTGGAGCGCTAAGAGCAACGAATGTAGGATCAGAAATGTGGAATGGTGCATCTGCAACTACATTTCTTTTACCATGGAGAAATATAATCTCATAATCGTAGCCTGGTAACTTAGACACTCATTTTTGCTTATCCATGGAAGATAGTTTATGACCTAAAAAGTACTTAAGATTGCGGTGATCCGTATAAATTTTGAAGTGTCGACTGAGAAAATATGGTCACTATTTGTGAACGGCAGATACCATAGCTAGCATTTCCTTGTCATGGATACTTAAATTCAAATTCTTACCAGCAAGGGGATTGCTATAATAATCAATTGGTTTCCCTGATTGCATCAAAACATCCCCCAATCCATTACCACAAGCATCACACTTTATAACAAATTCATTTGTAAAATCAGGGAGTACTAAAACTGGAGTTATTGTTAAAGCATGTTGAAGTTGCTTAAAAACATTAGTGGCGTCGTCCGTCCACTGAAATGCATTCTTTTTTAACAATTAAATTAAGGGAGCATTGATCTTACCAAAATCTTTTATGAATTTGCGGTAATAGCCAGCTAGACCCAAGAAAACGCGAAGATCCTTAATTGAAGTAAAGATATGCCATATGATACTATTAATCTTATCACTCTCAATAGAGACGCCTTGAGAAGAAATAATATGTCCAAGATAACTTATATGTGGTTTAGCAAAAGCACATTTAAACCCCTTCACAAAAAGGTCATTAACACGCAAAATACCAAAAACCAAGGTTAAGTGTGATCAGACAAACAAAGAATATATACCAAATATCATCAAAAAAACAAGGACAAACTGTCGTAGGTAAGGCCGAAAGATGTCATTCATCAAACTATGGAAACTAGCTGGCGCATTTGAAAGACCAAATGGCGTACGAAGAACTCGTAATGACCATCATGTGTCTAAAACGCCGTCTTTGGAATGTTTGTCTTATGAAGTCTTATTTGGTGATACCCAGAACGTAAATCAAGCTAAAGGAAATGTTGGCACCGTGTATTTCATCTAGTAACTCGTCTACTATTGGAAAGGGAAAACGGTCTTTGATAGTTAGCTTATTGAGCGCACGGTAATCTACATACATGCGTCAAGAGCCATCTTTTTTACGAACCATGAGTATTGAAGAAGAGTACAGACTACAACTGTGACGAATCAGTCCCGCAGCTTGCAACTCTGCTACTATCTTCTCAATTTCAGCCTTTTGAAAAATGTGGATGACGATATGGTCACACATTAAATGGAGAAGAATGTGGATCTAAAGGTATATGGTGATACAAAACTGTACCACCATATACTTTGCGCCTGCCGCTTGAATCGAATTTACATTGGTATGTTAGAAGATTAATTTTCAATTACATTGTGTAAGGATTGAGATTCTACTTTGTAGAGAGTCCTCTATTTATAATGACGAAGCATGCTAGATTGTTCAAGGTTCAAGCAATTGCTTCTTGTGATCAAATCAAGTTCGTAAACTAGTTTCCAAGTTTAAGAATTAATTTGATCCCAAGCAAACTAAATTTCTAAACTTACATTGATTCCAAAGAATGAAAACCTTGTAAGCATGTGAGAAGTTTTCCTTGTATTATAAAGAATGTGCACTCACGTATTTACCGATTAAAGAACCGTGCATAAAAGTCGGCTCATGAATAACCAAGTATGGTTTGTGAACCATCAAGCAACATTTGAGATCATTAACATCCAAAAACAGACCCGTTCGGAACTAAGAAAAGTGATTCGCAAATTAAATATGCTTGAAATGTCTACAAACATACCCAAAAGTACATATTTTGCGTACTGAAAACAGGAATGAGCCTTGGGTTGGGCTAACCCTCCCAAACCGAACATTGGGACGACATGGACAATTTGAGTGAAAACCTTTGGGGGTCAAAAACAATTTTTTTTATTAACCTTAACTAATTTGGGTAGGGATGACCACAAATTTAACTAACTGGAGAAACTCTCCCAACCTGAATAACTATAACATAATTTTTATATATGACATTTTTCTTCATTTTGAACAATCCTAACTATTGTTCTTTAATCTAATAAGAAAACTTATGCATACTATATATATATATATATATATATTTTATCAATAATTATGTTTTCATCGTGGAAGTTTTTGTTATGTTATCATATAATTTCAGAAAAAAGATTGAAATTTAATTATAAATTAAGTAGTCTGAAATATTTTTTACTTAAATTTGTTGTTATTGGCACACGACCAAGACTTCCATGGACCGAGTCGAGGAACCTGAGACACGTCATGGTCCGTCTTCCATGGGTTCTACCGTTCAATGTGAATCCGACCAATGGATTGATAACTCGGGTCTAGACTGGCCAAGCTACCTAACTCGACCAACCCGACCAAGTCCGACTTCTAAGTGAAAAATCAATTCGTGAGCACAAGAGAAAATTTCAAAAAGTATCCAGGAGCACCTTTACATAGTTAGCAAACTGAAAAATTATTTTGTGAACATTTGTGCACCTTAGAGTTCAGTGACATCAATGAATTGTATATTTCGCGAACTAAAAAATCAGTTTGTGAACAAAAGTACGATTCGACGTTTTCAGGCTTATATTTCAAAGACATAGTTTTTTTTAACATCCAATGTTTGGGTTCATGTTTTGAGATTTTTCAAATATAAGCTTGAAATCGAAACTTATTCTTTGTGGTTCGTCATATAATAAGTTCATACGACATTTTCTTTCAAGATGGAATGACAGAAATAAATAGTAAATAAATAGTAAATAAAATAGTCAATCTTCACACAACTTTGTTGGTAAAGATCTCACATATTTCAACATATTTTTTGAGTCACCAATCTTCGAGGGTATTCGGTGATTCCTGGTATTCAACTACCATGCTCTAATTCTGGTCCGAGACTGACTTTTGTAAAAATAAATCAAGATATAATTTTGGCCATCTAACACTGACGACAAGCTTAACATACCTATACTTGTGCGGTTCAACTGAGAGATGTTCTAACAGGGATCTTGATTTCAGAGAGTTGACGCTTGATGCTTTAGTGTTTCCAATTTAATGATTTTTATTGCAGTATACTTTTCCATTAGTTGTAACATCAAACTTATTGTAGTATACTTTTCCATTAATTGTAACATCAAACTTATAGTGGGAAGTTCTGCAAGAATTTTTTAACCACCACGATAATAGGCATAACCTCTAGGAATAATCACGATTTTAATGGCGGAAACATGATTCATGCTTATGACAGCATGTTATCAACATACAGACAATTGATAAAACTTTTCTTAGAGTCATACTCACAAAACCTCGTTCATTTCATCATAATCCGGATCGAGACACGATCATACTTGCGAGTTATGACCCAACTTGCGAGATCTGATCCAACCTGGCAATGGATGCACTAGCAAATCAGGCGGTTGATAGAAGACAATAAAAATCTTTTGAAATCAGGCGTCCGGTAGAAGACAACATAGATCTTTTGAAATCTACTTTTGGGAGTAGGCCCTTCTTATTAAGACTATACATGAAAGCAAGGATTATGGGATAAACTATAAAACAGACTATCCATTTTTAAATGAAATACAGTCTAGCTGATAGAGTGTAAAATCCACCGTGGAATAGAGTGATAATAGGCTACGTGTCAAACTGTTTGCCTTTTTTCTATCTTTTTAATTTTATAAGGCAAATTGTTTGCCTTATGTTTCTCATTTTAGTTTCATAAGGCAAATTATTTGCCTTTATTTTCTCATTTTAGTTACATAAGGCAAGTTATTTGCCGTTTTTTTTCCATTTTAGTTTCATAAGAGAAACTGTTTGCCATTTTTTTTATTTTTGTTTCATAAACAAACTGTTTTCCGTGTAGTGAAGACTTTCACTCACTCCTTCAACTGAAAGAGAATGTGATTCAATAGGACCAAATTTAATCAAATCTGATCAGTCTTTCATTTTGAAAGAGACTCTCAACCCCTTGCTCCAAGAGGGAGCAGGCCCTGCTTTTTAAGACTATACATGATCAATAATCAACTTTTGGGAAGCCCTGCTTTTTAAGACTATACATGTCTGATGACTCCGTGAGTTATAATTTTTTTTGTTAAAATCAATATATTATCCTGGCATTTTTAGGGGCGATCCCAAAAGAATTAGGGACGACACAAAAAGACAAAAAAGGTCACCCAAACCTAAAACAAAGCCACCCCTTATCTCAACTTTTTCGAAATGGTAAATATGCCCTCCATAATCGGTAGTTAAGCTACAATCGGGAGAAATTTGTTATATAGAGGAGATTCCATTTTCACATGATTGAGAACAACCAGAATCGGTAGTTTCATGATGTTATTGCCTACCGATTGTACAATCGGTAGTTTCATGATGGTTATTGCCTCCAGATTATGGTAGTAGCCCCAAATTCGAAATTTTCAAAAACCAATAGGAATTTTGGATTTCTTTGTTTTCACAATCGGTAGTTTCATGATGTTTATTGCCTACCGATTGTACAATCGGTAGTTTCATGATGTTTATTGCCTCCCGATTATGGTAGTAGGCCCAAATTCGAAATTTTCAAAAACCAATAGGAATTTTGGATTTCTTTATTTTCAAAATCGGTAGTTTCATGATGTTTATTGCCTACCGATTGTACAATCGACAGTTTCATGATGTTTATTGCCTCCTGATTATGCTAGTAGCCCCAAATTCGAAATTTTCAAAAACCAATAGGAATTTTGGATTTCTTTATTTTCACAATCGGTAGTTTCATGATGTTACCGATTGTACAATCGGTAGTTTCATGATGTTTATTGCCTCCCGATTATGGTAGTAGCCCCAAATTCAAAAATTTTCAAAAATCAACGTAATTTTGAATTTTTTTATTTTCACAATCGGTAGTTTCATGATGTTTATTGCCTACCGATTGTACAATCGGTAATTTGATGATGTTTATTGCCTACCGATTATGGTAGTAGCCCCAAATTTAATTATTTGAAAACAAAGCTAGGAAGAGCAAAACATAGTCACAATCGGTAGATAATTGTTTTTTCTAAACTACCGACTACTAATTATGAAGGGACATAAATATTTTCAACCTATTTTGTGAATATTTTGTCTTTTTGTGTCGTCCCTTATTCTATTGGGATCATCCCTAAAAATGGCAGGTATATCATGCTTCAAGAACTGCATCCAAAATTTGATCTTCTTCTAGTCGCGTAGTGATGTTCTTCAAAATTTGTACGAAATTATTGGGAAAGAGGATAGTTTGAAGAGGATTGCTTAATATAGTGAATTCTAATGTTCTTACGTAAAAGTGTACAAAAGTAGATGGCTAGATGGAACTGGAAGCAGAACACGTACTTACAAAACAAACTGCATCCAATAAAACAGCTAGATAGTGTGATGACTATCAACCACTACGTAAGAGCACTAAAACAATCAAGCTGACAACCATAACTATGCAACAGACAAAAAAAAAGAGAGTATTACTATTCCAGCTGACAACCATAACTACGCAACAGACTAAAAAAAGAGAGTGTTATTATCCCAGCAGCCAAACCATCAGTTTGTTGTTACGCAGCCATGACAAAATGTGGTGTCAACAATTTTGCAATCTCCAGCATCCCAACTTTGTCCTTCCCATCGAAAATACTCTTCAGCTTCTCATCACATATTATCTGCCTCTTGTCAGCAGGATTCTGCAAGTACAAAAGTACAGTTCATAAGATAAGTGTAATGCTCTTCTTAAGGGTCTTCTGTTGGCCAATAAAACAACAGCACACTTTATATCCTACACAGTAACAAAAACCTAAAACCAATACAAACACTTGGATGAAGTTATTATACAAAAGCTGTATCAAAAGATCACATCTCAAAATCCAAGGAAGAAGGAAACCCAAGACTATGACAAGATGGTTTTCTTAACAATTGCTACTAAATATACAACAGAAACGAGACAAAGGACAAATAATATGCACATTGAACTAAACATAGCAAAGTCCCCAACTCATGAACATAACTAACCAACGCACCAACCTATTTTTATGCTGTTCCAATATACAGAAAGAAGCATGGAAAATTCATAGAACTATTTGGAGTCTACATCATGTGTAAATTCTATATCTGAGCCATTTTCCCCATTTCACTGAGTATCAAGAATGTTTAATGATCAGATAAGGGGCTACTTGCTGTATATGATTGTTGTTGTTGTTACAGCAGGTAATTACTAGGACAAAGGTATAGAAACTAAAAGCAGCCAAATCCTAATTATGCAGAGTATTCTCACAACAATCCAAAATCAAGTGGTGCATCATAAGTAACCAAACCGCAACCCAGTAATATGTCACATGATAGAGCATGAATATCTAATTAGCAACATTGAAAACCTATAGAGAAGATGATTTTGGTACATGCAGACAGCCATCAGAGTAGGATCAAATCAAACAACAGCATACTTTATATCCTATAAAGTAACAAAACCTAAAAACAGTAAACACTTGGCTGAAGTTATGATACAAAAGCTATATCAAAAGATCACATCTCAAAATCCAAGGAAGAAGGAACACAAGACTATGACAATATGGTTTTCTTAACAATCACTACTAAATATACAACAGAAACGAGACAAAGGACAAAGAATAAATATAGCAAAGCTCCTAAACTCATAAACATAACTAACCAAGGCACCAACCTACTTTTATGCTGTTCAATATACAGAATATAAACTAAGATACCAGAGTTTAAAACCAAAAAAGCATGGAAAATTCATGGAACTATTTGGAGAAGTATCAGTCTACACCATGCGTAAATTCTATATCTGAGCCATTTTCCCCATTTCACTGAGTATCAAGAATGTTTAATGATCAGAGAACTGGCTACTTGCTGTATATGATTGTTGTTGTTGTTACAGCAGGTGATTACTAGGACAAAGGTTTAGAAACTAAAAGGAGCCAAACCCAATTATGCGGAGTAATCTCACAACAATCCAACGTCGAGCGGTTGTATCATAAGTAATCAACCCAGAATCCAGTAACATATTGCCTCACAACAATCTCAAATCGAGTGGTTGTATCATAAGTAATCAACCCAGAATCCAGTAACATATTGCCTCACAACAATCCCAAATCGAGTGGTTGTATCATAAGTAATCAACCCACAACACAGTAACATATTGCCTCACAAAAATCCGAAATCCAGTGGTTGTAAGTAATCAACCCACAACCCAGTAACATATTGCCTGATAGAGCATGAAAACCTGATTAGAAACATTGAAAACCCTCAGAGAAGGATGATTTTGGTACATGCAGACAGCCATCAGAGAAGATCAAATCCAATAGATGACAACACATTACTACCATATCAACATCATGATAATCAACACCCATACCTAAGAATCCATGAACTCGGAGAAATACACAACTACCAGCTACTAGACAATGAAAACCTTCAGTGAAAGCTGATTTCCGTACATGCAAACAGCCATTAGAGAAGCATGGAAGAATCAAATCGAAAAGATCGCAACAGTTTTACTAACAGATCAACATCATTATAACCTAAAAATCTAAAAGCGATACAGACCGAACATCACAAAGAAGATGATGATGATTGATGAAAACGTTAAACCCTAACAACACAAGCAAAACGAGAAAAATAGGGGGAAAATCAACATACCTGAAGATTGTTGGCCTTGATGTAAACCCAAATCTTCTTAACAGCATCAGTACGGGAAGCTTCAGGAACACCACCGAGAAACTCACCAAGAGCTGGAGAAACAGGAACTACCTTAAGAATACCTTTCGGAGCAGCAGGAGTAGTACCACCAGTAGCGGCGGTGGTGAAAGAAGGTTTTGTAGCTGTCGATTTTGCAGCCGCCATTAGAGCTCTGCATCCTCCAAAAACCCTAGATGAATACATTTTTTTCTCTCGTCTCTCTCAAAATTCTAATTTCTCAAAAAAAGTGTAATGATAAAAAGAATCTCCTCACTCCTCTAGGCGGTTTTATATAGAGAAGGACTGTGCTGCTGCTCAGTCACACTACTCTACTCACCGGGTGGGCCCGAAACGTTTAAGAAGAGGGCCCGACAAAAAACTTAGTCCGATTGCTGCTAATAGGGGTTCCAACTTATTCAGGGGTGTTACAAAAGTTCATATAAGACAAAACATGTCTCACCATTGCATTGGTACACCCAAAAGAAAATTGGTACCCCTATTAGCAATGGTGGGGAATATGGGCCAGGTTCTCAGGCAGTGCAGGAAGAAAAGAAAAGATACAACTGTGATAAAAACTAGCGATAAAAGGAGAAATGCATGCAACACTGGATCAACCAGCAATGAACAGCTCCAGAGAAAGGCAAATGGCAAGGTTGTACTTCTGTTAATCTGTTACTTGTAACTTCTCAACCATCTGTTGATTGTTTTTCATTCTAAACAAGATTATATAGATCATCCTAGAGGAAAAAAGGGTACAGCACCCCACCTACTAACAAAAAGGCCCCTCTAGAAAAAGAAAAAAAAACAACTCAAGTTGCAATTTCTTGATTCCCCCAGCAGGTGACAGTCACTAAGAGTAAAGAAAAGAAGATAATGTGACCAGATTGAGCCTCAAACTTTCGTCAGCGCTTGATCACCTAGCTCTTCTTCGATCCGAAGCAATTACTGGAAGAGTAACGAAGACATCATCAGTACAATATGTTAGAAAAAAACGGTTTTGTTATACCAAATTTGCATGGACTATGTTTTGATCTCTAGACCTATTGCCCACTACTTGTTTTTTCATTTGAATAGATAAAATAATAGTCCCACATAAACTAAAATCTAAAGAGTTTTAGACTTAAATACCATAGAATTGGCTATAAGGGCATGGCCCTTGGGTCATTAGACTTTTGTGTGAGGGGGAAGGTCTAGACTAGGGAAAGGTTGCCTTTCACGTAAGCGCGGTGCTTCGCACAGAAGCACGCCGCCGTCCGGTCGGGTCGGGTCGGGTCGGGGTGTGGGTGTTTGCACATGTTTGTCCTGGCTTTCTTGTCCGTACGTGTATGGATTGGCTTCTTGACAACACACTGCTCTAAGCCTGACAAAAGCAACACTGTTTTTAACCCAACATTACCAGTATTTCTGTCATACGCATGGTTTTGTTGCATGCATTTTTCCTCTCGTTTGTAACGTCTTAAACACTATATAAGGGAGGAGTCTTGAGCTCATTTAACATACAACAGAGAAATATCTCTTCTTCTGCTCTCCCTCTGCTTTCAGAAAAGAAGTTTTAATTTCTAGTTTCTCTGTTTCTAGCTTTTGCTAACACTGCCAAGTTCTAAGGGTACTCTCTTTGTATGCTACATTGAGGAGTACTATCAGTAGTTGTATCCTGGAGGTGACTCGCCAACTGCTATAGCATCTCAGCGGAGTAGCAGGCGATATTGCCTTTAGGACAGCGTATCGTATACGTGCCTCTACATTTTCTGTGCATCTCCAGCAACATCGTTTTGAGCTAAGTATCTTCTTCGCAGTTACATTATTAGTAATTTACCCAACAATCTAAAGGCAATATCCTCTTTACTATATTTTGTAACAACATGGGAAAGAGTACTGTAGACAAACCCCCAAAGTTTAGTGGCAAAGACTTTAAACGATGGCAGTCCAAAATGTTATTCTTCTTAAAAGACCAAAGGCTAGATGAAGTTGCCTTAAAAAGACCCTCAAGAAGACTTCATGACCGTGGCTATGAAGATAGACTGGATAGGTGGACTAGGAAGAATTACATGTGCAAAAACCACATTCTTAACTGTCTGGATGACTCCTTGTACGACTTTTATAATGCAAAAGAGAATTTTAATGCTTTTGATTTATGGGAAGCCCTAGAAGAAAAATATATTGCAGAGGCTGCTGGAAGCAAGAAGTTCTTGGTAGCTAGGTTCCTGGAATATAAGATGACTGATGAAAAGCTTGTTGTAGAACAATTCGTCGAACTCCAGCTACTCATCAACGAAATTCTTGCTGAAGGAATGCATATTGATGAATCTCTACAAGTATCTGCAGTAATTGAAAAGCTACCACCCTCATGGAACGAGTACAAGAGGAGGCTGCAACACAAGAATCGCGAAATCACCATGGTGGAGCTAGGGAAAAAGATCCAGGTGGAGGAACTTCTGTGCTGCAAGGACAAAAGCCTGATGCTGAGCAAAGACATGTCCAACAAAGCTCATGTCCTGGACGATAATGTTGCGTCAAAGAAAAGGCAAGGAGAATCCAGCAAAAATGGTAAACGTAACAAACAACGTAACTCCAAAGGTAACCATCTTAAGCCAAAGGGTGGTGTCTCCAAAAACACCATCAAAGGCGACAGCTATAACTGTGGGAAAACTGGTCATATGGCCAAAGACTGTAGGGCACCTAAAAAGACCAAAAATGATCCTAAACAGAAAAATAAGGCAAACGTAGTAGATGATTCTGGATATTTTACTGGCATGGTGTCTGAAGTCAACCTTGTCTCTAATGTGACCAATGTGAGAGACTGGTGGCTTGATTCTGGAGCCACCAGGCATGTCTGTAAGTTCAGAAATGCTTTCTCCTCCTATAACAAAGTAGGAGACGATGAGAAATTGTTTATGGGAAACTCTTCTACCTCTAAAGTGGTAGGAAAAGGCAAGGTTGAAATGAAGCTCACTTCAGGAAAAACTCTCGCATTGAATGACGTGTATCACGTCCCGGACATATGCAAGAATCTTATCTCAAAAACCATCTTACTTGGGAAAGGTTTTAAATTTGTAGCTGAGTCTAACAAAGTTGTAATCTCTAAAGGTGGTGACTTCGTAGGAAAAGGATATGTCACTGAAAACATGATTAAGCTTAGTGTACTTTCTTTGAACTTGAATGACAATGCATCTTCTTCTGCTTATGTTTGTGACTCCTCACATGTTTGGCATGATAGACTAGGACATGTTAATTTCAAATCCATTGAAAGACTTGCTAAATTAGGATGCATTCCTAAAATAAACTTTGAAAGAGGTCATAAATGTGAAATTTGTGTTGAATCTAAATATGCAAGAAAACCCTTCAACAAAAGGGTTGAACGTAGTACAACTCCCCTAGAATTAATCCACTCGGATTTGGGAGATTTGAAATCAACACCAACTAGAGGAGGTAAAAAATGGTACATCACTTTTATAGATGATCACTCAAGATACTGTCAGGTTTATCTTCTTAGAAATAAAGATGAAGCCTTAGACGCTTTCAAATTATATAAACTTGAAGTAGAAAACCAAAGAGGTGTTACTATTAAAACTCTTAGGTCGGACCGAGGCGGTGAGTATGTGATACCTATAGGAGAATTCTGCAAACTTAATGGCATCATTCATGAAACTACTGCACCTTCTTCACCTGAGTCGAATGGAGTAGCTGAAAGGAAAAACCGAACACTCATAGATATGGTGAACGCTATGTTAGCTAGTTCAGGGCTACCTTCGAACCTGTGGGGGGAAGCAATTCTCTCTGCTTGCTATATCTTGAACCGAGTTCCATTTAAGAAATCCGACAAAACTCCATATGAGTTATGGAAAGGAAGACAACCGTCCTATGCATACTTTAAAGTGTGGGGGTGTTTGGCCAAGGTGGCCACTCCTCGTTCCAAGAAAACCAAAATAGGACCTAAAACTGTAGATTGTGTTTTCCTAGGATATCCTGAGCACACTAGTGCTTATAGGTTCATGGTAATTGGTGAGAACACCATAATGGAATCCAGAGATGCAGTGTTTTTCGAACACATTTTCCCTTTAGGGTCTGGACCTCATAAAAGGGTCCGCGATGATCTCTCAGATGTTCCTTCGACTAGTCAACCCCCGTCTCTAGATGCTGAAACCGAACCTAGAAGAAGTAAGAGGGTCAGAACCGAGAAAGGTTTCGGTCCAGATTTTGTGACTCTTACGGTAGAGTCTGAACCCCAAACTTATAAGGAAGCTTGACCTCCGGAAGCTCCCTTCTGGGAAGAAGCTTCAAATAATGAGTGGGATTCCATTCAACAAAATGAAACTTGAGCTTGTAGACTTACCTCCTGGTAGTAAAACCATAGGTTGCAAGTGGGTCTTCAAAAGGAAACTTAGAACAGATGGAACTATAGAAAAACACAAAGCTAGGTTGGTAGCTAAGGGGTATAGACAACAGGAAGGATTAGATTTCTTTGATACCTATTCACCGGTCACTAGAATCACTTCTATCCGGATGCTGATTGCTATTGCTTCTATTTATGATTTGCATATACATCAGATGGATGTTAAAACTGCTTTTTTATATGGTGAATTGAATGAAAAAATTTATATGGACCAACCTGAAGGTTTTGTTGTGAAAGGTTATGAAGATAAAGTATGCAAACTGAAAAAATCTTTGTATGGTTTAAAACAAGCACCTAAACAGTGGCATGAAAAATTTAATCATGTAATGATATTTAATGGCTTCAAGGTTAATGAATCTGATAAATGTGTTTACATTAAATCTGTGGATGATTCTCATGTTATTGTGTGCCTATATGTTGATGATATGCTCATATTAGGTAGTAACCTTGATAGTATTAATACCACTAAAAGCATGCTTAACGAAAACTTTGACATGAAAGACTTAGGCCCTGCTGATGTAATCTTAGGGATGAAAATCAGAAAGATGTCTGGTGGATATAGTCTTAGTCAATCTCATTATGTTGAAACTGTTCTTAAGAGATTTAATCATGAAAATGCTAAACCTGCAACTACTCCTTATGATCCCAATTGTAAATTGAAAAAGAACAAGGGTGAGGGTATTTGTCAACTTGAGTATTCTCGTGTTATTGGCAGTCTTATGTATTTAATGAACTGTACAAGACCTGATATTGCCTACACTGTGAGTAGATTAAGCAGGTACACTTGCAACCCTGGGCAGGATCACTGGAATGCTCTCTACAGAGTTCTAAGGTACCTGAGAGGAACTTCAAACTATTGCCTAAGTTTTGGGAAGTATCCTGCTGTGCTAGAAGGGTACTGTGATGCTAACTGGATATCAGACTCAGATGAGTGCAAATCCACTAGTGGGTACATCTTCACACTTGGTGGTGCGTCTGTGTCATGGAAGTCTTCCAAACAGACATGTATTGCTCGATCCACCATGGAGTCTGAGTTTATAGCCTTGGAGAAAGCTGGGGAGGAAGCTGAATGGATACGAGGTTTCCTGGGAGGAATTTCACTCTGGCCCAAGCCTGTGTCTTCGATCGCAATCCACTGTGACAGTCAAGCTGCTATTGGATGCGCAAAGAATAGTGTATACAACGGAAAATCTATACATCTTCAAAGAAGACACAAGATGGTGAAACAACTACTCTCTACTGGTATCATCTCTATAGACTTTGTGAGGTCCAAAGAGAATATTGCAGATCCTTTGACAAAAGGGTTATCTAGAGAGGTAGTTAGATCCACATCGAAGGGGATGAGACTCAAGCTCATAGAATAAATCGCCATGAAGGACACTCAACCTTGTGAATGGAGCTCCAAGAATAAGGTTCAATGAGATAACTAATTTTTGGTGATGTCAAGAGAGCACTATCTTTGTCCCTCCCTATGGTGTAACCGTATGATAGTGCTTCCTGCATGTTTTAGGATGATCTGTCAAGATCTTAATGAGTTCCATGACTTTGCTTAAAGCGGAGTGTGGCAGGACACTCTTAATGGACTCACCTATGTGGATGTTGGAAGTGGGGCCGCTTCCTATGAGAATTTGAGCTTTTTCTCTAGAGACATTCATTAAGTCCGGGATTTAGCCCACGGCCAAAACGGGCACAACGGCAAGAGCTTGGCAGCTTTCTTTTTCTTTGAGACATCAAAGTGTGGTTGTTATTTCTGAATTGCACTCACTGTTAGCGGTTCAAGACATTGTGTTCACCGTAACAACAAGCAGTTCCGGTAACCTCTCACTAAGTTAAGGTTCAATCTATGGGACACCTTAGCCTAATATTGATGTATTATGTTTTCTCGTATTTCGTCGATATGTTTTATCATTCATGTGGGGGATTGTTAGAAAAAATGGTTTTGTTATACCAAATTTGCATGGACTATGTTTTGATCTCTAGACCTATTGCCCACTACTTGTTTTTTCATTTGAATAGATAAAACAATAGTCCCACATAGACTAAAATCTAAAGAGTTTTAGACTTAAATACCATAGAATTGGCTATAAGGGCATGGCCCTTGGGTCATTAAACTTTTGTGTGAGGGGGAAGGCCTAGACTAGGGCAAGGTTGCCTTTCCCGTATGCGCGGTGCTTCGCACAGAAGCACACACGCCGCCGCCGTCCGTCTGGTCGGTCGGTCGGGCTCGGGTTCGGGTGTGGGTGTGGGTGTGGGTGTGGGTTCATTAGATCCTATCTTTTTGCTAAAAATTTTGGCACGTGTTTTACACACATGTAGAAGAATCTTCTTCTTTGTCTGCACATGTTTGTCTTGGCTTTCTTGTCTGTACGTGTTTGTCTTGCCTTCCTTGTCTGTACGTGTTTGTCCTGGCTTTCTTGTCTGTACGTATTTGTTTTGGGTTTCTTGTCCGTACGTGTTTGGCTTGGCTTCTTGACAACACACTGCTCTAAGCCTGACAAAAGCAACACTGTTTTTAACCCAACATTACCAGTATTTCTGTCATACGCATGGTTTGGTTGCATGCATTTTTCCTCTCGTTTGTAACGTCTTAAACACTATATAAGGGAGGAGTCTTGAGCTCATTTAACATACAACAGAGAAATATCTCTTCTTCTGCTCTCCCTCTGCTTTCAGAAAAGAAATTTTAATTTCTAGTTTCTCTGTTTCTAGCTTTTGCTAACACTGCCAAGTTCTAAGGGTACTCTCTTTGTATGCTACATTGAGGAGTACTATCAGTAGTTGTATCCTGGAGATTACTCGCCAACTACTATAGCATCTCAGCGGAGTAGCAGGCGATATTGCCTTTAGGACAGCGTATCGTATACGTGCCTCTACATTTTCTGTGCATCTCCAGCAACATCGGTTTGAGCTAAGTATCTTCTTCTCAGTTACATTATTAGTAATTTACCCAACACAATAATGATAGGAAGGTCACGGATTCAATTTATGATCGTTTGAAAACCAGTTTTATTATGAGGTCGTTTTGACTCGGGAAAAATAGGATATGCTGACTCAACATGGGAGAACTGAGAAGGGATGGAATATATCAGAAGAAAGAAAGTGAACCTGGATTATGGTTTGCAAAGCAGTTCACCCTGGCTAGCTGCACCTGCTTTCATCTGACCGGTGGACAGGCCAACAGCTAAATCAGCTATGAAGGAATCTTCAGTCTCCCCGCATTTATGGGAAGTTACTCCTCCCCAGTTGGCATCCTTAACTAGCTTCACAGCTTCAATGGCTTCTGTAATAGTCCCAATCTGATTCACCTGTTTCCATCCCCCACTGAAATTGTAAGAACATATGGTACTAGTAGCGCTGTTGCCAATACAATCCATTTTTACAAGAGACCGGGAATACAACTTTTAACTCCTGTTTCGCAAGGTCTCATCAATTGGTCATTGAAACTGATCATTATGCAGGAAAAGTGACTGTAAATCTTCTTTTTTTCTCCTTTTCCCCCAGAGGATACGTGTTCTACCATCTACAGTTAGAGGCTGAATTTTACTAGTAGGGATTACCAGACAGAAACCAAGCAACTAGAGGAACTTCAAAAGCCAAAACACTAAAAAGAGAAAAGAGAACGTTGTTGGGCTTGTGTACGCTACAGATTGACTTATTTATAAGCAAACTGGGAAAAGAGAAGGAGAAAAAATCAGTATGAATACCTTTAAAACGAGAGCATTGCAAGTGAATTCATCTATTGCTTTCTCGGTACATTTTGGGTTTGACATCAACAAGTCATCTCCAGCAACCTGAAAAGAAAATTTTGTAAAGTTGTCTTTGCTTTTATTTGTATGATGCAGTCCTATGAAAGGAAAACACGAAAGATGATGACATTGTTAACCAAACTTGCCCAGAATATGGCTAAATGCAAGACAAACCGCAAGCTATATATGTTAGTGTTAGAGCAACTGCAGTGGTGCGAGTATAACCAAAGACCAAAGAGAGAAAAAAAGATCAAATTTTGGATTTAGTATGGTGTGTGACGCTACGGTGGAAAGACTAAATTTGGTCAGACGTACATTATACGTTCGCCTGGCGTGGGCCGTAGACTATACCAACGCCTGATTGGGTAGATTCTAAAAAAAAAAATGAAAGAAGTGGGGCGGAGGTATAAAGCCCGCCCCACTAAAATGGTTTTGAAAACAAAGAATGGGGCGGGGTATAATGCCCGCCCCATACAGAAAAAAAAAAAAAAAAAAAAAATGGGGCGTAGACTTTACGTACGCCCCATGTGGAGCGTAAACTATACGCCCGCCTGATGTGGGACGTGCACTATATGTCCGCCTGGTGGTGGGGCGTGAAGTATACCAACGCTCGACGATATTTGGGTTTAGTCTTGGTCCCAGACCAAATATACTATGGGTTTTAGTCGTTGATCAAAATTTGATCGATAGTACGTTCCACTACGTCTGTTCAAAAGACCAAATATTTGGGTTTACTCTCCCACTGTGGACGCTCTTAGGCCAACTATAAATACTATTTGATAATGTTCCCAACGAACCGTCAATTAGAGATTTTCATTGATAACACATAAATAAGTTTTAAAGCTGACTGGTCAAATAAAGACGCTCACTCACGCCAAATATCAGTACTATAGGGGTGATGATACTTGAAGCCAGGGTTAGATCCACTCATGGGTAGATATGGAATAAGTTATGTTGGTTGATCCCTGGATGAGACGTCAAATGGTTCTTGCCTGCAATGGAATAGGGTCAGTAGACATAAAATGTAGAGATCTCCTGCCGAATTACTCCTCAGAACCAAACTCTTAAACTTCAATTATATTGGAAAGTTGGTAGTCATCCCCAGACACTCCATGGAGAATTCGTGACTAGTAGGGGACAAAAAAGTCATCCCTAAGATTCGGATTCTCGAAACTAGGTTACGATCCAGCCTCACAAAAGTTACTTGATTCAACTGATAGCATTAACCCTGGCAAAGGTACTTCATAATCACCTCAAAACTTTGATTGCTTAACCCTGTGAAGGACTCAGTGAAGTAGCACCAAAAGGTCATTTGAAGCTTAAAATTGCAGGGAAGATGAAATTTGATAATTAATTACCAATAATAACTTATACTTTTTTCAGCATTAAATATAACACCGTATTGCCTTAGTTGATATGGGAATCAAAGGTGTAACGCTTCTTAGTTCATTGAAAAGACGTGTCAAAAAAAAGAAAATCACCAAGGCTAGTACTCATATGAGCAAATCTTGGTATTACAGGCAACTTAATAATACACCGCTCTTATAGGTAACCAGGCCATACAGACATCCCCAACTCATGCAAGACTTAGAAAAGTTTTTGGCATCATCAAATATACAGGCCAACATACATTATCTATCTAAACTCTCAAGAAGCACAATAATAATAACAAAGGCAAAGATGTTTGACAGAAATTACCTTTAGATGGTGATAGGTCTCGGAGCCCATTTGCACTGCCTCTTCAAATGTGTTTGCCCCAACAGGGAGAGTCGTGATTTCCTTATTGTATTTCAATTGTCGATCAGTTCCAATTGGGTAAATTATCATTTGTACAATAAATGGCATGTACATGTTGGACGAAGTTACAAAGAAAACTAGAATCTGGGAGTAACTATGTTTGTGATATGATGACTGAAATAGTAACCAGATAAAAAAACAGAAAAATTCATGGTTTATATGACATTGTTAGACACTTAATAATTCGTTGCATGGCTTAGAGGTAAGATGATATTCCATTTTTATAACATTATAAGAGCTCATTGTTGCATTCTTATTCGAGATTCCAAACGGCCCAAGGTGTAGTGAGGTTTTATGTATATCTCTCATAACAAATGAAAGCTTGTCGAGTTACCTAAGACTTAAAAGTGATACCATGACAATGCAAATTAAGGAGTATAAGCAAGAATGTTACAAACTTAAAATATCTGTAATAGCTATCTACCGGTCTAACCTGATATTATATCTGCACAATCATCCATCCAAAGGGTGCTGAAAAGTAAACCGAGAAACTAGCATACTACATCTATCACCAACCTCGAATAGACTTTTCCCTCTAATGAAATGATTTTCTTTTATTTTTCTAAAAAACCAAACACTTCAATATTTTATTGATAATTGAACAAAACAGTCACTTACAAAGGACTGATTAAAGAAAACAAAAGGACAACAAGTTCCATTACAGACTTCAGAAACAGTCACTAAGAAGAGGACTGAAAAACAAAAGAGGAACAAAAGAATCACTATACATCAATGCTATACAAATCTGAAGTATGACTGGTCAGGCACCTCAATTCTAGTAAAAAACTAGGCCTACAATTGAATTTTAAAAACATGACCTCTTTCAAGCAACGGTGATACAATTTTGCATGAGAGATATGATAACTCTTTTCACATTTAAACCAGCAGCTTAATGGATGACTGACTAACCTGTGGTTCAAATTCCTAGTGATTCAATTGCACTGAACCCTGTATTCTTTTTGATCTGACTTGAGTTAATTTCACTCCTCATATCCGAAGCATCACCCCATCTACCGGCAGTCGCATATATATTAGAGAGTAAAACATGGCAACCTGCTTCCTCGGGGTTCCGATCAAGAAGGAACTCCTTCCTCAATGCATCTGCAATTGCAGCATTCCCATGGATTCTGCAAGCACCAAGCAGAGAACCTAACACCATGACATCTGGCTTCATCGGCATGCTTCTGACCATCTGCTGAGCTTCATCCAGTAAACCAGCTCGCCCCAGAAGATCCACCACACAACCATAATGCTTAATTTCAGGTTGAATTCCATAGTCTTTTGACATGCTTTTAAAGTGGCGAAGACCTTCCTCCACCAACCCACCATGGCAGCAAGCCATTAACACGCCTAGAAAAGTGATGCTGTCAGGTTTTTCCTTCAATCTCAGCATCTCTTCAAATAATTTGAGAGCTTCTTGCGCAGCCCCGTTAACGGCAAAGCCTGTAATCAGAGCATTCCAAGTGGAGACATTTTTTTGTACCAATTTCCAGAAGATCTCAACTGCGCTTCCCAAACATCCACATTTAGCGTACATATCAACCAGAGCAGCACCAAGGTTATCACTTAATCTCATTCCATTCCTCTCAATGTAAACATGGACCCACTTCCCTTGATCAAGAGCTGTCAGATTCCCACATACCGAAAGCACACTCACCAGCGTCACCTCGTTGGGCCGGATGCAGTTCTTTGACTCCACCATCTCTGTAAATAGTCCAAGTGCATCTCTACCGCGACCATTTTGCGCATAACCAGAAATCATGCAACTCCAAGAGATGACATCTTTCTCTGGCATCTTGTCAAATAACGATCGAGCTAACTGGACCTCTCCACTCTGTGCATAAGAAGAAATCATGGCATTCCAGGATGCTACGTTTCTTAAAGGCATCTCATCGAACATTTTTCTCGCAAGTGGCACAAACCCACACTTAGCAAACCCTGAAATCATTGAGTTCCATGTTACCGGACTCCTGCGAATGGGCATTCTATCAAACAAGGACTGAGCAATATCCATGTTACCACTCTTTGCATATCCAGAAATCATTGCAGTCCAAGTGATCTCATTTCGCTCAGTCATTTTGTCGAATAAGCTCCTGGCAAGCTCAACGGCTCCGGACTTCACATACCCATCAATTAGAGTGTTCCAAGAGACAATGTCTAAATTGGGGGATATTTCAAACAGCCTTTGAGCAGATTTCAGGTCCCCAAACACAGTGTACATGCTCAACACGGTATTTACCACAAATATGTTAAATTCGAACCCGTTGCTAACAATCTGACCATGGACCTGCACTCCTTCTTGCATAGACGATGCAGCCTTGATGACGATGGGGAATGTGAAGTTATCAGGCTTGCAGGAACTCTGGAGCATCTTACGGTAGGTCGTGATTCCTTGCTGGGGAAACCGGCTCCTCGAGTAACCCCTGATGATTGTATTCCAGAGAAATGTAGTTGTCGAAGGAGACATGTTAAAATCCTCTTCTACATTGGACTGATGTTCTAAGAGAAGGCGTGAGTAGAGAAGGAGAGTAGAGTTCTGAGACTGAGCTAGGACCTCAACAAGCTTACACAGATAGAATGATTGGCGGATAAGTCCACTTACCACGAATTTAGATAGAATCGGGTTCACCTCTTCCACACTCTTGCATTTCTCCAACAACCATTGGAACTGGGTTTGTAGCATTTGTTTATGTTCTGGGTGTTGTCTCAAAGGTGGGTGACACGGAACTTTCACTCTCAATCTATGCATCTTAAATCTGGACTGTTCTCAGTTTCTTATCTAAAACTATGAGGAACTATTCAATCAGTAACATCTAAAAAAGGTTGTGGTTAGAGATAATACAAATTCCTTATAAGAGAATGCAAACCCCATCCCCATTTATGATTGACTGTGTAGAAACCCTCAATTTGAACCTAGAATAAAATTATGAATAAAATCATCGTCATCATCATCAGGTCTTGTAGTTGGTTTAGTCTAAGTTTTGAAATGCACTAGGAAACGAATGTCACAGTGTTCATATTACATTCAAATTCACTGTAAGCAAAACCCACTCATTATATTTGATCATCAGTTTTCATACAACAAGGGAAAGGGGATCCAAAATGTAAAGAAATATATACAAAGAGGGTAATTGTAAGCTGTGACTAAGGAAGTAACCTGTTCTGTTGAGTGATGGACTTTCTCCAGAATTCCACTGTAGCTAGGCACCTGTAACTGATACAAGTCCCTCAAGAAGAAGAAATGCTTTGCTATAGCCTTTGGTAGATGAGGAAGGGTTTTATTTTTGGTGTACCCCATAACTAATGGATGGCTGTCAATATAAGAAGTAGCAACACAAAAGATGATGAGGTCGAGTTTGACAACTTTGACCGTTGAAGCAAAGGGGAAGAAAAGGATGGGATTATGCCAACTGCTCGGCAGTTTTTAACAGGAAAAACATTTGAAGGTTCTCCAGGAGGAAGAGGAGTCCAGTGGTAATTAGTGGAATATTGAAACAGAGAGAGAAAGATCAATTGATCATTATTAAAGAGGATAGTACATACTCTATATATATAGTCAATAGACACATTCTGACAATGACATAACTGTAACTGTAAAAGAGAGAAGAGTCTATACAAATACAGCTGTAAACAGTATAGTGTATAAACACACTCAGACAAAGACTCAGGGCACTCCTAGAATATGTCCTTCAGTTCTATCAGCCCCCCTCAAACTGAGCTGTGAGTGAGGAAGAACACTCAGTTTGTGTCTGAGAAAATCAAACCTTGAAGCTGCCAACCCTTTGGTGAAGACATCTGCTACTTGTTGATCAGTGGAGATATAAAAACTTGTAGAGTTTTGGATTGAAGTAACTCCCTGATAAAATGAAAATCAATGGCCACATGCTTCATTCTACTATGAAGCCAAAGCAATAGCACCTTTGTTATCACAACCTAAAGAAGGAGAAGTATCAAGAAAAACATCTAGTTCTTTTAGTAATTGAGATACCCAAAGAACTTCAGCAACAGTGTGAGCCAAAGACCTGTACTCAGCTTCAGTGGAGCTTCTTGCTACTGTGGGTTGTTTTTTTGATGAACAGGATATAGGATTTAAACCAAAAAAGACACAGTATCCAGAAGTAGATCTTCTATAATCTGGGTTACCAGCCCAATCTGAATCTGAATAAGAAGATAAAACATGTAGACCCTTTTGAAGGGAAATACGATAATCAATGGTTCCTTTCAAATATCTAAGGATTCTCTTAGCAACAATCAGATGCACAGTGGTAGGATGACTCATGTGTTGGAAGACCTGATTAACAGAATAACTAATCTTAGGCCTTGTCCAAGTGACATATTGCAATGCACCCACAAGAGATTTGTACTCAGTTGGATCTGTCAGTAAATCTCCATTTGTGGCACTGAGCTTACGGTTTGCAAGAGCTGGTGAAGAACAAGGTTTAACACCCATCATATTTGTCTTCTTAAGAAGGTCTAGAATATATTTGGACTGAGAGAGATGCATTGCTGAAGAATTCCTTTTGATTTCTAAACCTAGAAAGTAATGTATGGGACCAATATCTTTGACTGGGAATTGAGAACTCAAATAAGATATAACAGCATCACAGTAACTTGAGGAAGACCCAGTGATTAGAATGTCATCAACATAGATAAGTAACACAGTAATATATGAGCCTGACTTGTGAATGAACATTGATGTAACAACTAAGGAAACAGTAAATCCAATGGAGATAAGACTATGCATTAGCTTTTCATACCAGGCCCTAGGTGCCTGTTTAAGCCCATAAATTGACCTATTTAGCTTACACACATAATTTGGATAATCCTTATCTTGGAAACCAGGTGGTTGTGTCATAAAGACAGTTTCTTGAAGATCTCCATGAAGGAAGGCATTATTAATGTCAAGTTGCTTAACTGACCAATCATGATGAACAGCTAAAGAAAGCACTAACCTGATTGTAGTAGGTTTAGAAACTGGGATGAATGTCTCAGCATAATCTATTCCTTCCTGCTGGTGATTGCCTTTAGCTACAAGTCTAGCTTTCAACCTCTCAACTGAACCATCAGGATTATACTTTACTTTGAAAACCCACTTGCATCCAACTACATTTTGAGATGAATCTGGAGGCACTAAAGACCATGTATCTGCATCCTTGAGAGCTGTGAATTCTTTTTCCAATGGTGGTATCCATGCAGGATTTTTATAGCTTGAGAATATGAAGTTGGTACTGGAGGAGTAATATTGGTAAGGAATGCAGCTGGTAAAGGATATTTTGTAGCAAAGTATACTTTAGGTTTGTAAATACCAGCTTTGGAACTAGTAGTCATGTTGTGTGTGGGAGTAGTTGGAAGGACTATAGAAGTATCTTGTGCAGAGTATCCATTGTAGAAGGAGAAGACACTATTGTTGAGGAAGTAGCAGACTGTGGCACTGAGAATTCTTGCAGAGGTGGTGCTGTATCAGTGGAAGTAGAAGATACTGTGGTGGAGGAAGTAGCAGACTATGGCACTAAGAGTTCTTGCAGAGTTGGTGCTGGATCAGTAGAAGTATCTGGAACTGCAGTGGCTTGATGAAAATATAGTTTATCTGATGAAGTGTTAGAAACATCAAATAGTTTGCAAGCTAGAGCTGGAAAATGAGATTCATCAAACTTGACATGTCTTGACAGATAAACTCTCCTTGTCTGAGGATCAAAGCATCTATATCCTTTATGAGACTAAGAATACCCAAGAAAGATGCTTGCTTCTTGGTGCTAGTTTATGTTGAGCATAAGGTTGTAGCCAAGGATAGCAAGCACATCCAAATACTTTCAAAGCATTGTAATTAGGAGAAGAACCATAAAGAACTTCATAAGGAGAAACAAAGGACAAACTTGCAGTTGGTAATCTGTTAATAAGAAAGTTTGTTGTCTGAAAAGCATCAACCCAAATAGAATCTGCTAAGTTTGCTTGAAGCAATAAAGTTCTTCCAACTCCCAGTAAATGTTTGTGTTTTGATTCTGCCACCCCATTTTGTTCCGGGGTATGAGAGCAGCTGTATTGATGTAAGACTCCAGTAGAATCAAGAAAAATATGTAATTTTGTAGCTATGAACTCCCCACCTCCATCTGTTATTATCACCTTAATCTTTAGGTCAAAGTAGTTTTGTACTTGATTGGCAAAGTCAACAAAAACAGAAGCAAAATCTGACTTTCTTATTAATGGAAAAATCCAACAATATTTGTTATAGTCATCTATGATGTTACAATAGTAATTGTAACCACTATTTAAAGTTACAGGACTTGGTCCCCATAGATCCATATGCGGTAATTGCAATGGTTTATTGGATACTGAAAAAGAAGCCTCAAATGACAGCCTATGTGATCTACCTAGCTGGCAATCAGTACAGAAAATAGGTTGTTTTGAGAGGTTAATAGCTAACCTATGACAGATTCTTTGTAATAACTGGAATGATGGATGACCAAGCCTTTTATGAAGTGTAGAAGCAGTGACTTTGACAGCAGAAGGAGAAGTGACTTTAATAGCAGCAAGACCAGTAGAAGCAACAACAACTGAATGATTGCTGAATGTTGATGAAGCACTGGAGACATCAGACAGCTGTATTGGATAAAGACCATTCTTACTCTGCCCTTGGAAAATACTCCTCCCAGATTTGAGATCCTTGATATAGAATTTATCAGACTCAAATGTTATACTACAATTATTTGCCTTAGTAAATTTATGCACAAAAAGTAGTTTATGTGAAGCAGTAGGAACATGTAAAATAGTTGAATTTTGTAGTTGAACCAATGTCAGATATTTCCATACCTTCACCACTTGTTGTTGATACTTTCTCATTACCAGAATAAGATTGACAATCAGTTAGATCTGTAGAATCTGAAGTAATATGGTTTGTTGCTCCACTATCAGCATACCATGGATTTTCACCAAGAATATCAGCAGATGCCATCATAGCATGTAAATTTTTTGGAACTGGTCTTCCTTGATAGGAAAAATTCATCTTGTTAGGACACTCAATGGCAGTATGCCCAGCTTTGAAGCAGATTTGGCAATGAATAGGAGTATGTGTCAGCCTAGGTGTAGATGAAGAAACAAATGGATTTCTTATTGAGAATTGAGATGCTGAAGAAGTGGATGGATAAGAATTTTGATATGGGAAGGGTGAAGAAGGTGAAGCTGGTATGTATGGAAATCTTGGAGGAAAATAAGATGAAGAAGGACTAAATCTTGGTTGAAATGAGGATTTTGGTGGTCTAAAAGCAGCAAAAACTTTTGATTCATCAGGATGAATTGCTGATTTAGATCTATCTTTTAAGATGATTTCTTCACTCAATAAGAGATTATGAAGCTCTCCAATACTCACAGGGGGATTTCTAACTCTAATAGAAGTAGAGAAAGAATCGAATACAGAATTAAGACCATTGAGAATGTATATTATCATTTCACTATCTCCAACTTTAGATCCAGCAACACAAAGTGAATCTGATATCTTCTTGATTTCATTTAAGTAATTGATGATAGATGTGTTACCTTGTTTGAGTGAAGAGAGTTTCATCCTGAGTTGAAGAACATGTGTTGAAGAGACAACAGAAAATCGTTCTTCAATTGATTTCCACGGTTCAAAAGAAGTAGTCGGTCCTGCTACATAGGCGATTACACTCTCAGAAATCGTCGATTGAATCCAGAGAATTAATGTCTGATCTTCTGCTTGCCAGTGAGTGTACTCTAGATTGATCATCTCGTCAGTAGTAGCAAGACGAGAAACATACACAAATTTCAGAGGACATGGATAAGATCCATCAATGAATCTAAGAACATTGAAACGCTTGAATAAAGGTAAAAGCAATGCTTTCCAGGTCAAGAAATTGTGATCCTGGAGTTTTAAAGGAACAATATTAGAGATTGTATTGAGAGGAATCTTAGAAATGTTCGATTCCATGGTGAAAATGCAAAAAAAAATCAAGAAAATCAAGAAAGAAAGAAACAGTTGCAGGTTTAATGGCGGAAGCAAAAAAAGAAGAATACTTATGGCTCTTGATACCATAGTGGAATATTGAAACAGAAAGAGAAAGATCAATTGATCATTATTAAAGAGGATAGTACAGACTCTATATATATAGTCAATAGACACATTCTGACAATGACATAACTGTAACTGTAAAAGAGAGAAGAGTCTATACAAATACGGTTGTAAACAGTGTAGTGTATAAACACACTCGGACAAAGACTCAGGGCGCTCCTAGAATATGTCCTTCAGTTCTATCAGTAATTGTGGATTTTGGAGAAAAAAGATAGTTTGCAAGTAAAGAGGTTTGAATGCAGCAGCACACTAAGTTGACTCCACTTGAGACCTTGACTTTGTGGTCTACACTTGACTGTATGTGGAGTGTAACATGAAGATCACTTTGGACCTCTACAAACAGTGGTCCATGGATGGATGCAGTTATTCAAGAGAAATACACAAATTTATTGTTCTTTGCAAACAAAGTGAAGATTTTATAGCTGATGCTTTACATAGATGTTTAGTTTATAAAGGAGCCCAAAATTACATATACTCTGAGCAGCACAACCTACTCTACAAAGAGTACTGCAGCAAGGCGAGATTAAAACTGTTAATCATCATTTATCATCATCCCTATAATTGGATCGCTGTTGTAAGTGTTATTAACTTGCTCAGACGATGATGAAGGGGAGATTTCTACTTCCACCACCTCAGGAGATTCGGTCGACTTACTAGGTATGTTCCCTTGTGCCTCCATAGCTTCTCGTGCTGCTTTTTCTTTTGCGCTTTTGGCCCTTTCTAACACTTCCTCCTGCAAACAGAATTTTGTTCAGCATTGTTTTCATTTCTATCAATGGGCTAGAACAATGATTAGCAAACAAGAATTATGACAAAACCGGTGTACTGCTTGCACTGAAATTATAATTTTGTTGTTTCTTTGAGAACAGACGGCAAGGTGGTTATGGTGAGACCTAATTGGATATAAAAGAACTGCTAATCACCTGAAAATCTTGAACTTGCTTTTGTTGCTCGGCTTGTAACCTGCCGACTGTACTCAACAACTCTCCCAATGTAGATTCAACGCGCTCGTTAATAGCTTCTGCTAGTGCCTTGCCCAATAAAAAGGCATCTAAGACGCTCTTGCTGCCACTGTCACCTGCAACAGATATTTCATTATTACAGGCGACAAATACATCGTATTATCCATGCTTCATATAAAACCAAGTGCTTACAATGAACACACATAATGACGTAATTATCCATGCTTCATACGAAACCAAATGCTTACAATGAACACACATAATGACGCAATATGGTGTTAATTCCTCAGTAAAAATATTGCTGGACATGCTCTACCTGCTTCTGTATACACACATCCGAAAGCCCAAAAGGATGCAGAGACAAAATACAGTAAATTTTACATCTCTTCTTGTAGTTGACAAGTAGATGGTCATGATTGGTAATGCAACTAAGTGACATGTCTCTATTACTTGATAAGCAAATCGAGTTTTCCAAACTTGTTTTGACCAATTTTAAGGTCTTATTCCAAAGTGCAAGTTGACATAATTCAAGCTATACTTGTTTGTATTAATGGAGCTACTCCACTTAGCCATATTCATACATGCTTAAAGACTGGACAACACTTTCAACGGAGGGGATTGGCCGTCGGCGGTACTGCTGGTGAAGCAGCATTCTAGCCTTAGTTCAGGAGCGAGAAATCCATATAAAAATAAAATTTTCGAGCTAAACCAGGTCATGTGGAGGAGAAAAATATCTTGAATTGCAAAATTTTAAGGATTTTTTATGAACAGACGATACGAATTTGAAGAGAAAAAAATTAGCAAACAAAATTTCTTAATTAATTACAGTAATTTATATAAATTGAAGCTCAGAACAACAATCTTAGAATTGGAAGGAAAAAATTGTAGAGAAATAGTGTGAAGTAATCCAAGTTCAGGTGAACCCACCTCCTCCTCCTCCTTCAGGTAAGTTGTTTCTGCTGGTGCAATGAGTTACGACTCCATTATTCCTTCGCAATTGAAGTCTTGGGAGAGAAATTTTTGATTTGGGGAATGAGTGGTGACTAGAAATGATAACATGTGAGGAGATGGGTGATGGTGAAGATGAACAACTAGTTTTGGTTCTGAGGTGAGTGGAAGAAGATGGGGAAAATAGCACCACCTCACTCATTTTCCTCACTGGGTTTGTTTACTCGGATTCAGAGACCAAACATATAAAATGAACGGCTCTACCTCTGAAAAGAGGATACCCTTCATTTCTCAAGTGTTTTTCACTTGCTTGTGAACTCGGGTGCATGATTCGCCAGATTGACCGATCCGCGCCAAGACTTTGCAAAATGGTTACTTATCCTTTAACCGGAGAGGCAAGGCAAATCCAGTGGAAGGTGTTAAATTAGCTCATTTGCCCATCACAGGAGGATAATTGATTGCTTACATATTGTTTTTCCTTACTGATCCAATAGTTTATATTTGAGGGGAAATTATCATAATACTCAAAACTAGCACGACCATTCCTTGCTCTTTTGTCAATACAGTTTGCACGACTATTCTTGATAGCAGGTACTGATTGACAAGATCATAACGGTTTACTCTGTAATAAAAACTTGATATCTAAAATGAAAGAGTGGTTTGTCCAATGAACACATAGAAATGTTTCATTGACGGACTTGATTAAAAGTTCAGAATCTCATTCAAAAATAACTTGCTCTTAGTTCTTCGAGACAACCCATTCTACTGCTTATATTAACGCCTTATATTCCAGCTGCTCAGCCTCATGTTCATCATTCGGACCTCCATCCAAGTATTGTCCTCTTACTCCATAACAATTCCCTGCAAATTTTCTAATTATTAGTCCAATGCCTGTTGTACCAGTTTCCTTTTTAAAAGAAGCATCTAAATTTATATTTTAACAATCAACTGTAGGAGGAACCCAATTATTAGACTGTTGAACTAGTGAGGCATTCCGATTTATAGTTTGGTTAGAAACAACAGGACAGTACTGATTGAAAATGCGGAGGTCTAACAACCACACCCAACAATTCGTTTGGCAATCTCAGAGGACTTACTCCAATATACTTTCTAGAGAATCAACTAGACAGTCAGACTCAATCTAGAGAAAAGTATATCAAAGAATTTAATATCTCTAACTCTTAATTCAATCCACAATCAGCAAATAGAAATCTGCGAGCCTGATTGAATATAAGAGTAACTTGAACGGTACCAAAGATCAATGTTCAAGTGTCAATCAATTTAAATCAACAACCCAAGGTCGGATATTCTAATTGATTGAACTTAATGCACAACCTATGATATTTCAATTATATAACAAAATATAATGCGGAAAAGAAATAACACAGACACCAGAAGTTTTGTTAACGAGGAAACCGCAAATGCAGAAAAACCCCGGAACCTAGTCCAGATTGAACACCACACTGTATTAAGCCGCTACAGACTCTAGACTACTACCAATTAACTTCGGACTGGACTGTAGTTGAACCCTAATCAATCTCACACTGATTCAAGGTACAGTTGCGTTCCTTGCGTCTCTGATCCCAGCAGGATACTACGCACTTGATTCCCTTAGTTAATCTCACCCACAACCAAGAGTTGCTACGACCCAAAGTCGAAGACTTGATAAACAAATCTGTATCACACAAAAAAGTCAATAGATTGAATAAATCTGTCTCCCACAGAAATACCCAAGAATAGCCAAGTATTATCAATCACCTCACAATAATCTTAATCGACTAGCGAAACAAGATATTGTGGAATCACAAACGATGAGACGAAAATGTTTGTGATTACTTTTATCTTACCTATCGGAGAAATTAATCTCGCGTCAATTATTTCAATTATACTCAATACGATAGAATCGGGCAAGATCAGAACACGCAACTACAAAGAAAATAGTTGGGTCTGGCTTCACAATCCCAATGAAGTCTTTGAAGTAGTTAACCTACATGATCTCGATAGAAACCTAAGGTCAAAGGAGAATCGACTCTTGTTCATGCAACTAGTAACACACATGAGGTGTGGGGATTAGGTTTCCCAGTTGCTAGAGTTCTCCTTTATATAGTTTTCAAATCAGGGTTTGCAATCCAAGTTACCTTGGTAACAAAGCATTCAATATTCACTGTTACATGAAAAACCTGATTCAACAAAGCTAATATCTTTCAACCGTTAGATCGAACTTAGCTTGCTACACACAAATGAAATGTACCCTTATTTAGGTTTATGTAACCGTACCCAAACGTGAACACCATGTTGGTTCACAAATAGTTAACCGAGGTTATCCATATGATTACTCTCATATCAACCTTATTCATCTTAACCATAACTAGTTCAAATGACTCAAATGAAACTAGTTAAAGAGTTGTTCAATTGTTATATTCTCATAGAATTATACAAGAACACAATTGAAGTAAAATCCATTTGATTCACTCGAATCAATCATGAACATTATAGCCACGGTTTGCAAAGATTGCATTCCCTATTATATAAATGTTTATGTTCATGTTCATAACCGATTTTAGAACTTTAACCTTCAAGTATGCAAACGGGTACGCATACTTGAAATACCCGGACTAAGATTGGGTTTCGCCAGTACGCAAACGGGTACGCGAACTTTCAATCCCAGCAGAAATTCTCGGACATGAACCTGTACGCCAGTACGCAAACGGGTACGCATACTTAGGTTCCCGGATTTCTCAAACCAACAGGTACGCAAAAGGGTGCGCATACTATGGTTCCCGGACATGGATTACATATGTGCAAGAGTGCAGAACATGACATATCCAATAATGGTTAAGTGTTCTAAACTCTTATTTCAATCATTGAAACTTTCTTAGAGGATGACAATAGTCGTTTTCACACACTATTAGCATCAAAGCAATTTTAAAGTTATTGAAATAATCATAACGAAACATTCCAAGACTACACCAAATGATTGTATCACACAAACCATGTAAGATTTTACTCGGCAATTTTCACATGATATAAGATGAACTTGGTCGAAGAGAAAGCTTTCCAACACATATTTCGAGAAATATGTAAGTGAGATAAACTCAGCTCGAAATCTCAAATGTGTATATAGAAAACTATATCGTAATACGACTTATGTCTCAATATAGGAGATAGAGTAGAAATAGACTTTCCAAGTGATAAATGAGTTTAAGTCTCCACATACCTTCTGTCGATGAAGTTCCACAAGCTCCCCTTAGTAGTTCTTCGTCTTCAAATGATGAACGTCGTGAAGTCTAAGCTCAACTACACAATCTATGTCCTAGTCCGAGACATCTATAAATAGGCTAGAAATCAAGACTTATAGTTTTGATCACTAACATTGGAAAACATGCTTGAGATAGCAACGCATGCGAGTTCAACCGATCAGTGCTCTAACAATCTCCCCCTTTGTCAATTTTAGTGACAAAACTATCAATACATATGAATTACAAAATAAATAAAAATTTGTAGCTTCTCATACAAATGCTTGATCTCATTGGCATCTTCAACACGACTCGAAAACTTCGTCACTTCCAAGTACTCCATGATTCTAAACGTGTTCAACTCGGCATCATAGTTGTTGAAGATCCGTTGGAATAACAATGAGAAAACAAATGCTCTCAATCATTGTTATACAGTGTCATAGTATTATTACACAGCATCAAAGTTCAATTGTATCACAACTTTGACAACAATACTATGGTGATATGTATCACTCCCCCTTAGTCAATACTTCATCTCAACATGAAAACCACTCCCCCTTACATAATGATTCGTAAACCAGATGCATTTGTGGTATGAAACTACACATTAATTCTCCCCCTTTTTGTCAATATAAATTGGCAAAGGTACGAAAACTATTGGGATCCTCATGAAATTTTCATAGAGATACTTCATGACCAAAAGAGAATAACATACCAACTTATTTAGATGCAATCATAAAGCCGAAGCTAAACGCATTCATCAAGGAGTTTATAAAGATACAAGATAAACCCTATAATATTCCACAACCGCACTCCCCACAAAGATTTGGCAATTAAGCACAAGTTCAATTAAGAACTCTCCCCCATAAAATGTCATTCTCAAAAGAACAACAAAGGCGACCTTGCTTTTACAAGAAAAGAAGGATTTCTTTGGATATAACCAAATCACATGAAAACATGAATTTGAATCCAAAACTCTCAATTGAATCAACCACAAAAATGATCAATTCAATTGGTCATGCTCGACATAAGAGAACTTATGGAGCAACACAGTATATGCACAAAAATGTGGATCGGAGATCGACCAATACTGCGGAATATACAAGAATTCATTCTATTTTTCATCACTATTTGCACAACGACATATAATAGACATAATCCTTGTAAACAAAAGTTCATTCTTTCTTCCATCAAAATTTGCATAATGACATAAAAGGTTTTAACTTTTGTTTGTCAAAAGTTCGTTCTATCTTTTATCAATACTTTCATACCGACATTATAGAGATAATTTTTGAACAAGTATGGGACAGTCACAGGCTCACGAACGTAAAGAACATATCCCATAACAATTTGCAATATATAAAATCATAAAGATTAAAATTGCAAACATCATCTTCCATAAAACTTTGAATTTAAATAAATAAATCTAAAAACATGATGATGAAACTTTGGACATAGTTATGTGTACTCACAATAATGGCTATTCCAAACCCTAGTTATTCTTCTAAAAACACAAGAAATAAATTCTCATAAGAAGATTTACTAGACAAAAAAGACAGCCCTAAAACTGAAATAGCAATCCCAACCGATACTTAGAGTTCTGGTACGGAATCTTCACTGGTTCCAAGACCTGCAAGCTTGTGACAGACAGAATTGACAACATCTTCAGACACGGTATTGAGACGATCCTTAAGTCGTGTCTTCATTAGAGCAAGTTCAGCGTTGACCTTTATAAATTCAGTTCTTAACTCATCTAGCTCTTTTAGAGTGTTAACAAGCAACAGTTTTGCATCGTTAAACTTATCGATAAAGTTTTGAACAACTTCATTAGAAATCTCTTCATCATCCTCAATATCTGACAAGTTATTAGGAGATTGAGAAGATGTGTCATCAACTTCCACGAGAGTTCCTTTTTCCTTCTCCTCGAGTGTGAGACCAAAACCCTTATCAAAAAAACCTCTTCGAAAATAACAAGTTCCTGAAGGTGATGCCATTCTCGACAAAAAGTAGCCTATAATATGCGTACTTTTCAATAGATGGGTTTGGTATTTAAATGGTTTCAAAAAAACCCTGAGGTTAGGGTTTCCAAAGTCGGTTCGTGACATGTAACAGGGATACCCGTACGAACACGAGCTTGGCCCATTATTCATAAACAACTCAAAAAGGATAAGTACTCAATTAGTACGACTATACAACGATAATGTTTGCCTATGTGAGAAAACTCACAGATCTTAGCTCAATAAAAATTGTATTCATACAAGAGAACAATTTTTAGAGTAAGAGTAGCAGTTTTGACATAGCAAAAAGATTTAAGGTTAAGAAACCATAATTTGTCAAAAACCAAGTACAAATACTTAAGCAGAAATGTTTGTGAATGATCATCCAGCTAAGAACGATAAGAGGATAGCATAGAAAATCAGAAGAAACATTTTGCCATCAAGTACCCTGTCAGTATTTTTATTGAGAGTGAGGTTTCAACCATGTGATTAATTAGCACAAGTATGAGCCTTGAGCTTATTAAATGAACGTTGTTTCCGGTTAAACCTCTTTTTCCTAATCTTTGGAGGAAAACCATTATGATGTGAAAAGTTATCATAAAATTTACTATCATCAAAATATGACGCATGGTGTTGATTCTTACCTTAATAATTTTGGCCAGAGGGAATTGACAACCTGGAGATAATTTCTTTATATCCTTCAATTATCCTTTTTAGGTTGATTTCCATTTCTCCATTCCATCCTTCTTCTGGTACCTTTTTCACATCATTAAAAACATAATCTCCCTTTTTAATATAAGAAATACCATGAGTTCTTCTTGAACAAAATGGTTTAGAAAGACTGTTAATTGACTTTCCTGGTGGGGTACACAGGGTGAGTACTAAAACCGATAGGTTTAGACATACGAATGTCAGTTACACCCTTCAAAATGAAATCTAAGGTGTGTTGGAGACGAATAATAGAATTGTTATTCAACCTCGAATTCCTCTTTTGTTCACCAAGCCCTTTTGAATTACAAAAGAGACACACTTTCTGATCACATGAGTGATTAGACGGAGCAGTCTTAACACCATCGTTGGAAGACTTCCTTCCGGTGTGATGTGGATATTCCTTGATTAGAGGAGGACAAATGCACATCATTCTCAACAGGAAGGGATTTTGTTTTTACTTCTGAAATTGATTCTATTACAGTTAAATCAGAAGCAATTGGTATGGTGGACTCTTTGGAACACTCTTGAAAGGAGAGTTTACTTAAAAGGTGTTCAATTTCCAAAGCATCATTTTTGATTTTTTTCTCAAGTAGAGTTCGTGAAGAACATACTGAGAAATTTTCTTCTTGAAGAGCCTTTAGATGAGAGTCACGCTCATTTACCATACCAACAAGGACATTGACTTTGTGTTTCAATCGGTTGACATCATCAACCTGGATTCTAACAAGTTTTAGAATCACTGCACTCTCTTTGGCTGCATTCCTTTCAACTTCAGAGTCAGACTCGTCAGTAAGGTAGTCATGCAAACACTTGTCAATGTACGTCTGTTTCCTTGGAACACAAGGTTCTTCTATATTCGAGATTGACAAATCTTTCTCTTTAATAGACTTTATAGAAACAAAAATTTTATTTCTGGTGATGCGTTTATCAGAGAAAATATCGTTCATCCTCAGATCGCTACAAACACAGACTTATGAGGTCTTTAATGTGTTTGCCTGCTCTGATACCAATTGAAAATATGGGGGTCTAACAACCACACCCAACAATTCGTTTGGCAATCTGAGAGGACTTACTCCGATATAATTTCTGGAGAATCAACTACACCGTCAGACTCAATCTAGAGAAAAGTATATCAAAGAGTTTAATATCTCTAACTCTTAATTCAATCCGCAATCAACAAATAAAAATCTGTGAGCCCAATTGAATATAAGAGGAGTAACTTGAATGTTACCAAAGAGCAATGTTCAAGTGTCAATTAATTTAAATCAACAACCCAAGGTCTGATATTCTAATTGATTGAACTTAACACACAGGAGGCGTGGGGATTAGGTTTCCCAGTTGCTAGAGTTCTCCTTTATATAGTTTTCAAATCAGGGTTTGCAATCCAAGTTACCTTGGTAACAAAGCATTCAATATTCATTGTTAAATGAAAAACCTGATTCAACCAAGCTAATATCTTTCAACAGTTAGATCGAACTTAGCTTGTTACACACAAATGAAATGTACCCTCATTTAGGTTTATGTAACCGTACCCAAACGTGTATACCATGTTGTCTCACAAATAGTTATCCGAGGTTAGCCATATGATTACTCTCATATCAACCTTATTCATCTTAACCATAACTAGTTCAAATGACTCAAATGAAACTAGTTAAAGAGTTGTTCAACTGTTATATTCTCATAGAATTATACAAGAACACAATTGAAGCAAAATCGGTTTGATTCACTCGAATCAATCATGAACATTATAGACACGGTTTGCAAAGATTGCATTCCTTATTATATAAATGTTTATGTTCATGTTCATAACCGATTTTAGAACTTTAACCTTCAAGTATGCAAACGGGTACGCATACTTGAAATACCCGGACTAAGATTAGGTTTCGCCAGTACGCAAACGGGTACGCGAACTTTCAATCCCAACAGAAATTCTCGGACATGAACCTGTATGCTAGTACGCATACTTAGGTTCCCGGATTTCTCAAACCAACAGGTACGTAAACCGGTGCGCATACTATGGTTCTCAGACATGGATTACATATGTGCAAGAGTGCACAACATGACATATCCAATAATGGTTATATGTTCTAAACTCTTATTCCAATCATTGAAAATTTCTTAGAGGATGACAATAGCCTTTTTCACACACTATTAGCATCAAAGCAATTTTCAAGTTATTAAAATAATCATAGCGAAATATTCCAAGACTACACCAAATGATTGTATCACACAAACCATGTAAGATGTTACTCGGAAATTTTCACATGATATAAGATGAACTTGGTCGAAGCGAAAGCTTTCCAACACATATTTCGAGATAAATTCAGCTCGAAATATCAACTGTGTATACAGAAAACTATATCGTAATACGACTTATGTCTCAATATAGGAGATAGAGTAGAAATAGACTTTCCAAGTGATAGATGAGTTTAAGTCTCCACATACCTTTTGTCGATGAAGTTCCACAAGCTCCCCTTAGTAGTTCTTCGTTTTCAAATGATGAACGTCGTGAAGTATAAGCTCAACTATATAATCTATGTCCTAGTCCGAGACATCTATAAATAGGCTAGAAATCAAGACTTATAGTTTTGATCACTAACATTGATAAACATGCTTGAGATAGAAACGCATGCGAGTTTGACCGAGCAGTGCTCTAACACTGATTAACTAGCAATTTAATTCTTTCAATAGTATGGATTCCATTAGGTTTAACGTTCTGAAAAAACTACAGAACATCTATCTTTCCATATCATCCAAGTTGTGCTCCTCAAATTACACAGTAAGTAGTCATTCTGACGAGTATTTTGGTTAGCAAAAGAGCTACCTGCATTAAACCAACTTATGACCCAGTTAAGAATGTTTGAATGCTCAGGAAGAATGACTGAAACATCTATACTTACACCAAACCATATATACCTAGCATAAGGACTATCAAGCAGTAAGTATTCAACAGATTCATCATAAGCATTACATAAGGAACAATGTTTCTTTATTCCTTGCTTATATTTAGCTAATTTATCTCTAGTGGGTACTACGCATCTCACGCATTTCCAAATAAAGAGTTTTACTCTATGAGGAATCTTTACTTTCCATAGGGATTTCCAGACCTTGGTGAGAACATGAGATAAAGACACATTATTAGGATTATGATTCGTAATAAGATTATTGTATGCACTTTTAACAGTAAAGCAACCCTCATTATCTGGAGTCCACATTAAAGTATCCCCCTCCCCCCCCCCCCCCCCCCCACACACACACTCCAATATAGGGATTCACATCGCTAAGACTTTATTAGTTGTATCTGTATAAAACAAATTTTGAACTAAACTCACATTCCATTGTCTAGTTTCCTGGAAAAAAGGTTCACTAACAAAAGTATAAGCTGGAGAGAATCTAGCATTGGCAGCAGGGATAGGGGGTGTTGCAAGCCAACAACCCACTTATCCAACCAGATTCTTACCTTACCAACATGAATAAGTTTTAATAGTTTCCATACCTTTGTATATGCCCCTCCATATCCGTGAACAATTATCACTAAGTTTATCAAGCTGCGGAAAATCCTTATCTTTAGAATATTTAACCTTCAAGACTTGAAAACATAAGTCATCAGGCCGATTACAGGCTTTCCAAGCTAACTTAGTAATAAGTGCATGATTAAAAACTTCAAGATTTCTGAAAGCAAGCCCACCAAAATCCTTAGAAACACAAAAATTCATCGAACAAATAAAATAAATACCTCTATCTCTTTTGTGTCCCCACAAGAATTTCCTTTGTAGAGAATTAAGTTTAGTGGTGATATTATTAGGAATGTTAAAACAACTAATTTGGTGAGTAGGAAGGGAGTTTAAAACAGACTTAATCATAGTAGTTATACCAGAATGGTTAAGAGAAGTATTATTCCAATTGTTAAGTCTGGCTTCAAAAGATTGGACAATAGGCTGGAAGCTTTTTGCTTATTTTTACCAAGAGGCAAGGGAACACCTAGATAATCACTTACAATGTTCATTATTGAGAGATTTAGCCAAGTCAGCACATGCACCTGGACTAATGTTATGACTGAAGTAGACACATGATTTTTTAAAATTAAGAAGTTGGGCAGAATACATACCAAAAGTGTTTATAACTTCCAAGATGTCATTCACATTTTGCATATCAGCTTTGGTGAACATAAGAATATAGCAAACAACAAATGTGAAATGGAAGGAGATCTCCTAGATTTTGACACAGTGATAACTTTATTTGATTCTGCAACAAAGAAACTCCTAGAGAGAAACTACATAGCAATTATAAACAGATAAGTAGACAATGGGTCTCCTTGCCTTAAATCTCTAGTAGGAGAGTAAGGATCAGAAGGAGAACCGTTCAAAATAATACTTACACTAGTGGTAAAAATACACTGAAAAATAAGCTTACGTACAGAAATTTCCAGAGAAGCCAAACTTTTTAAGCACACCTAGCAGAAAATTTCACTTTAGTTTATCAAAAGCTTTTGATTGATCAAGTTTTAGAGCCATGGTACCACTAAATCCTTCTTTATGTTTCATAGTATGAATCATTTGATGAGAAACAATAATATTGTCATGAATTGATATACTAGGGACAAAAGCAACTTGATATGGAGAGATCATTTTCTTTAGGAAAAGTTTTATCCTATTGGCAAGTATTTTTAAAATAATTTTATAAGAATTATTACAGAGACCAATTGGTCTTAAATCTGCAGGAGATTTAGGGTCTTTACATTTAGGAATGAGAGATATATAGGTCTTGTTTATACTTCTAGGCATAAAACCACACTCAAAAAACATTTGAACAACCTCAACAACATGTGGACTAACATGCTTAGATTGGGTTTGATAAACCCCAGCTTGGAAAACCATCAAGACCAGTAGAGCTCCAATATGACATACTTTTCACAATATTTTTCAATTTTCTCCATAGTTGGAGTACTTAACAATCTAGAGTTATCATCATCGGATAGGATAGAATGGATACAATCAAAAACAGAGTCATCAAAAGAAGTATTAGTAGAACATGCAACACAGGAAAAATAAGATGTCAATAAGTTACTAATGTTGTCTCTATCATTGTACCAAATTCCAACATAAACACAAAGAGCATCTATATTATTCATATGCCTTCTTATGTTAACTAGGGAATGAAAGTATCTAGTATTATAATCCATCTCAGTAACAACTTTATCCCTAGTTTTCTCTCTATAAAATTCAGACTGAATATTAAACCATTTTTCAATTTCATGAGTGAGAAAAACAATTCTAGAGTGTTGATCCACCCTATTATGTATATCCTGAACTTGTTTCAATTCAGTTGAAGATTATTTATATTCTCCTGAATGTCACCAAATTCAAACATATTCCATTGAGATAAAGTAGTCCTAGTAAACTGTAGTTTCTGTTGAAACTTATGAGGGGACTACCATGAACATTTATATTCCAAGCTATATTCAACTGATTATTAAAAGTTTCATGCTTAATCCAGGTACCAAAAAAATTAAATGGTCTCCAAAGATGTTTAGGTATTGGGTCAGTTAATAACAAGATGGGACAATGATCATAAGCAATATGATTAAGATGCAAGACTTTAGCAGCAGAAAAATGTAAATATCAATCATTATTTCTAAGTGCCTAGTCAAGCCTAGCTTTCCTAACTCCTATTCCATATCTATTACTAGACCAAGTATACTCTTTCCCTTCATATCCTAAGTCTATTAGGCCAGAGTCTCTCACCTATTATCTCTAACCCAACCATCTAGACCAGTTAAATTATTATCCGTATGAAAATTTAAGTCACCTATTACCCACCAAGGTTGGTCAATACCTTTACTAAGATCATGTATGAAATTTCATTGATCTTTCTTAGGATCAGGGTGGGTAGAGCCTCACATCAAGGAAATCAGAGTTTTTGGAGAATTAGGATGGATTTTGATCAGGCATGTATAATGTTATCTATAGTACTAACAATTTCACAAGAAATACCATCCTCCCACATAAGGATCAAGCCACCAGCTAAACTGACTCTACTTATAAAATCATAATTATGATAATTCAAGTAATTTGAAACAAAAATCATTTTGATAATCAACTTTGGTTTCAGAAAGAAAAAGAAAATTAGGATTTTGCATTTTAACAAGATTATTAAATTGTTGTTGAGTAAAATTGTTGTTAAGACCTTGGAAATTCCACGCTAAGAATTTCATGTTAACAGGGTGATTATATGTTGCACAACTTTTAAATTTGTTAACACGAAGAAGGAAACTACTACTTGAATGCAGGGAAAATTTAAAAAAGAGCCTAATAACAGGAAAAAGAAGAATTTAAAAAAGAGGGATTAAAAAATTTTGTTACCGTAGTCTCCCCAGCATTAGTCCCAGAATGTATAATCATCTGAAAAACTTGACCATTGTTTGAAGTAGTCATAACCATTGAAGTGGCATCATTTTGGAGATTATCATGGTTGGCAACATCGAAAAATCGCATCAGAAGTACTGGAAATAGGGATGTTAGATCTCCTTTTTCCAAGCGTAGCTTCGCTTGTAGTTGAATATATAAAAGCTTCAGGATTTGCAGTACTTCAGTCTAGTGTAAAACCTTTCATAATAAAGCCATCAGCTAGAGGGATAAATTTAGCCATCTTGGTATTCTTTTTACGATTATTCTTGAGACTAGGGACATTACTTTTTTGACCTCTTTGATTTTGAGTTCTGACATTTTTGAGATATTTCAAAGTTATTTTTTCCTTGTGTGTTGCATCAAGTTGCTCAGCTGCAGTAGAATCTTTAACTTTTGAATGTTCAAGTATATAACAATCCTTACAGATTTTGTGAGGTTGTTTTTCATAGAAAAACCTAATCCACCTTCTAGAGGCATTAACAGTGATAGCTAATATACCTCTTCTAAGTGGTGTAGTCAAACTGATCTGTACACAAACCTTGAATAGTTCACGACCCAAACAAATCCAGTCAGATTAGTTCGATCATCTGAAGTTAAAATTCTCGGCTTAACTTGAGACTGGATTAGAAAACTGTCAAATTTGAGTCTTAGCCTATTCATTTTCTTGGTTGGGCAGTCCCACCGTAGGTGGAAATAGGAAAATCTGCTTATTTGGCCATCCCACTGGAACCACTTTTATATCACTATTCACTTTGATGTTGCAATTACGTAATTGTCATTATACATTAGGATCAAGATCGTTATATGGTATTCACCCTCTAGGATTCACCGCTTCTCCTCTAGTATTCAGCGAACTTTGATCCGGTTTCAGGATCGTTACATGAGATTACTAAAGGATTCACCACTTCCCCTTAGGGGTTTAGCAAAACTTCCACCTCAACCACCTAAATTAAATGCGGGAGGGTATCTAAGGAAAACATAACACCATTTTTTTCCTTCAAAAGTGTTAAATCAGAAGCAAAAAGATCATTTTGTAAACACTAATCAAAGACATGACCATTACATAAAACCAATTAGGGGGTGCGACCATTATGTAAAAAAAAAAACTTAAGTCAAAATTGTATTTAAAAAAACCATAATTACATATGATTGAATAAAATATAAAATAAAAATTTAACAAAAAAAAGAGGCCACGAAATCCCCAAAACATGTACGTTAATTGAATCTAATATAAGATAAAGCAGGCATCCTAATATTAGTGATGAAGTCCGACCTGCCAGTGTAGCTTATTTATTTTCTAGTTGCAAATTGCAACCCCTTTTATCTAAGCTGTCAGCTGTGAAATTCAATTCCCTAAAGCATGTTCAAAATTGACAACTTCGTAGTTAGCACAAGCATCTAACCATCTATGTCAGATGCACCATGGCAGACTCTTGTTACGACAGATTATTTTACTACGATAATCTTTAATCGAGTTTTACAACTTGTTTTAACCAATTTTATTATTTGACTGTAAATACCTCTATTAGGATGTTAATCACTGTAGTTTATGTCAATAATCTAAAGATACGTCAGATGGGTATAAAGACAGTGTTTCTAAATGGTGAATTAGATAAGATAATTTACATGAAACAATCCGAGGACTTTGTAGTGAAAGGTTGTGAAAATAAATTGTGCAAACTGATTAAATTTTTGTATGGTTTTAAACAAGCACCTAAACAATGGCTTGAAAAATTTGATCACGTGATAATTTTTACGGGTTTTAGAATTATGCAACTTGTAAAGGATGTCTGTGTAATTGTATGCTTATTTATTTATTTATGATATGCACATATCAGCTACAAATATGGATGTTAGTAACTCCACTACGAAGATGTTGAATGAGAACTTTGACATGAAAGGCTTAGGCCCCACTATTGTAATATTAAGGATGAAGATTATAGGAAGTTTTAACTGCTATAGTTTGAGTCAATCTCATTACGCTGAATATATATACTTCAGAATTATAATCAGTGTATCTGTAACCTGCTAGTACTTTGTATGTTCTTCTTGTAATCTCAAGAATAACAAGGGGAAGGAGTTAACTATCTTGAATACGCTAGAGTCATAGAAAGTATGATATATTTGATGAATTGTACGAGACCATATATTGCTCATGTCGTGAGTAGGTTAAGTATGTGTTAGAGCATAGCTCGGTCGACCTCGTGTGCGTTGTTATCTCAAGCATGTTTGTCAATGTTAGTGATCAAAATTATAAGTCTTGATTTCTAGCCTACATAGATAAGTCTCAGACTAGGATAGAAAAGTATAGTTGAGCTCAAGGACTTCATGGCGATTCATCATACAACAACGAAGATCTACTCAAGGAACCGTGGAAATTCATCAACAAAAAGGTATGTGGAGACTTGAACATATCTATCACTCAAAGGTCTATCTCTTCTATCTCCTACTTCTTATGAGACAAAAGTCGTATGCTATATAGACTGGATCATACACATTTGATATTTCGAGCCGAATATATCTCGCCTATCTATATCTCGAAATCATGTGTTGGTAAAGCATTTTGCTTTGATCAAGTTTATCTTCACCTAGTGACGAAAGTCATGAAAAGTTTCAATTACTTTGAGAATTGCTCTGACGTGAAACGGTCTGTGAATAACGACTATATAACGTCCTCTGAGAATGTCTCAATGATTGGAATGAGAGATTAGATTACATAACCATGTATTTCTTAATCCGAAGTTTTCGAACTTTGTTGATTGAGAGAAACGGGAGGAATTGGCTTTGCCAAGTCCGCGAACTCAGTCCGCGAACTGACGGAAGTTCTTGTACCGAGAATTTCTGCTGGGATTTTCCAAAAAGTCGTTTGCGTGTAATTCCGCGAACTGGCGAAAGTCTCTTTGCCGAGATTTTCTGCAGAGTTTGGAAAACTCCTCCGGTTGTCTTAAGTCCGCGAACTTGTTTGTGAGCTTAAGAGGTTATGATCTAAAGATGTGCTCTGAACATGAACCTTAAATTACTAAGGAATGCTTTATGCAAACCGTGGCTATAAAGTTCATGAGTCGATTCAATCAAGTCGAATCATCTTTATTTCAATTGTGTCTTGTGTAGTTACATAAGATCTCATAGAAATTGAACAACTCTTTAACTAGTTCATTTGAGTCAATTGAACTAGTTATGGTGAAGAAGAACAAGGTTAATATGAAATGCTCATATGGTTAACCTTTTGGGTTACTATGTTGAACCAACATACACGTACACGTTTGGGCATGGTTTTCACAAACCCAGTAAACGTCTACCCAAGTGTGTGTTACAAGCTAAGTTTTCGATCTAACGGTTTAGAAATATTAGCTTGAATCTAAATCAGGTTTTCATCTAACGGTGAATATGGATTGCTTTGTAACTAAGGCAAAATCCTGATTTGAAGGCTATATAAAGGAGACATCTAGCATTGTGCAAAACTAATCCCCACACGTCTGTGTGATACTAGTGCGCTCGCTAGTGTCGATTCTTCTTTAACCTTTGGTTTTATTCTCTAAAACCAGGTTAACGACTTAAAGACTTCATTGGGATTGTGAAGCCAGACCGTACTACTTTTATCGTAGTTGTGTGATCTGATCTTACATCTTCTATCGTACGAGTACAATCTTTGATTGTCTTGAGATCGTGAGAGTTCTCCGATAGGCAAGATAAAGAAGTCACAAACATCTTCGTCTCACTGTTTGTGATTCCTTGACAAACCGCCTGTGTAGTCAGGAAGGATTGTAGAGAGGTGATTGATTAATCTAGGCTGTTCTTCAGGAATATAAGACCGGATTATCAATTGGTTCCTGTTCACCTTGATTTCATATTTTAAGACGGAACAAAACCTAGGGTTTATCTGTGGAGACAGATTTATCCTTTGATAGACTTTTCTGTGTGAGACAGATTTGTTTATTAACAGGTCTGCGATTTTGGGTTGCAGGAACTCTTGGTTGTGGGTGAGATCAGCTAAGGGAATCAAGTGTGCGGTATCCTGCTGGGATCAGAGGAGTAGGAGTACAACTGTACCTTGAATCGATGGGAGACTGATTGGGGTTCTACTATAGTCTAGTCCGAAGTTAGCTTGGAGTAGGCAAGTGTCTGTAGCGGCTTATTACAGTGTGTTTTCATTCTGGACTAGGTCCCGGGGTTTTTCTGAATTTGCGGTTCCCTCGTTAACAAAACTTTTGGTGTCTGTGTTATTTCTTTTCCGCATTATATTTTTTTATATAATAGAGATAATATAGGTTGTCCGTTAAGATCATCAATTGGAAATCCAACCTTTGGTTGCTGATTGATATTGATTGATCCTTGGACATTGGTCTTTGGTAACGTCCAAGTTATTCCTTGTGTTTGATTAAAGACTCACTATTGTTTTAGCTTGAGTAAATCAAAACAAGTGAGAGATATTAACTCCTTGAGATACTTTAATCTAGATTGAGTCTGACTGTCTAGTTGATTCTATAGCAAAGTATTTAAGAGTTAGTCCATACATATTGCTAATTGAATTATTGGGTGGTGTTGTTAGACCCCCTCTTTTTCATTATGTATACTTGTAATCTAAGGAAGATGCATTGGGATGCAGTTATTGGAATGTTGAGGTACTTAAAGTACACAATGACCTTCTGTTTGAATTACAAAAGGCACTCTTCCATCCTTGAAGGATTTTTTGATGCAAACTGGATAGTATACTCAGATGAGTCAAAGTTTACCAGTGGGTATGTATTCACTCTAGCAGAAGCGTCTATCTCTTGGGCTCCAAACATATATCTATAGCTTGATCCAGTATGTAATTTGAGTTTATTGCATTGGATAAAGAATGAGGGGAGGTTGAATGGCTAAGATATTTTTTTAGAAGATATTCCTTCTTGGCATAGGCATGTGCCAGCTATATCTGTTAGAGCACTGCTCGGTCGAACTCGCAAGCGTTGATATCTCAAGCTTGTTTGTCAAGTTTAGTTGCCAAAACTATAAGTCTTGATTTCTAGTCTACTCATAGCTAAGTCTCAGACTAGGATAGAAAGTGTAGTTGAGCTCTAGACTCCACGGCGTTCATCATGCAAAGACGAAGAACTACTCAAGAAACTGGTGGATCTTCATCGACTAAAAGGTATGTAGAGACTTGAACTTATCTATCACTCAAAGTCTATCTACTCTATCTCCTATCTTGAGACAAAAGTCGTATTGCTATGTAGACTTCGATTATACACATTTGCTAATTCGAGCCGAGTTTATCTCGCTTATCTATTTCTCGAAATATGTGTTGGTAAGCTTTCGCTTTGGCCAAGTTCATCTTTACAAGTGACAAAAGTCATGTTGATTATTTCAATATCTTGAAAATCGCTTTGATGAAAAATAGAGTGTGAATAACCTCTATATAACATCCTCTAAGAATGTTTCAATGATTGAAATAAAGAATTTATAACATGTAACCATCTTTGGATATAAGCATATATTGTGTTCGCACATTAGTGTATAAGTCTAAAACCAGGAACCAAATGTATGCATACTTGTGTGTGTACTAAATGGATGATGAAGACTGGGTAAGTATGCGTACTCGTACGCATACTGGCGGAAGTTCACGACCGTGAATTTCTGCTGAGTTTGGAAATCAAAACCAACTCAATCTGGTTATCTAAGTATGCGTACACGTACGCATACTGGCGGAAAGTTCACTTCCGTGAATTTTTGCTGAGTTTGAAAACCAAAAGAAACTCAAATCCGGTTACTTAAGTACGCCTACCCGTACGCATGTTTAAGTGTGTTACTTTCTAAAATTGGTTTGTTCATGAACTAAAACATTTATATAATAAGGAATGCAGTTTGAAAACCGTGGCTATAATGTTCATGAATCGATTCGAGTGAATCAAAATCGATTTTGCTTCGACTGTGTCTTGTGTACTTATATGATATCTAAGCAATTGAACAACTCTCTAACTAGTTCTTTTGAGTCATTTGAACTAGTTATGGTGAAGATGAATAAGGTTGATATGAAAGTGCTCATATGGCTAACCGTTGGTTAACTACTGTTGAACCAACTAGGTGTACACGTTTAGGTACGATTACACAAATCTAAATGAAAGTGCATTTCATTTGTGTATAACAAGCTAAGTTCGATCTAACGGTTGGAAGATATTAGCTTGAATCTAATCAGGTTTTCATATAACAGTGAATATTGAATGCTTTGTTACCAAGGTAGCATTGATTGCAAACTTTGATTTGAAGACTATATAAAGAAGAACTCTAGCAACTGGGAAACCTAATCCCCACACCTCATGTGTGATACTAGTTGTGTAAACTAGAGTCTATTCTTCTTTAACCTTAGGTTTCTACCGAGACCCTGTAGGTTAACGACTTAAAGACTTCATTGGGATTGTGAAGCCGAACCCAACTATCTTCTCTGTAGTTGTGTGATCTGATGTTGATGTTTCTATCGTGTTGACTGCAATTGAAATAATTGGCTCGAGATTAATATCTCCGATAGGCAAGATAAAAAGTAATCACAAACATCTTCGTCTCATCGTATGTGATTCCACAATATCTTGTTTTGCTAGTCGATTAAGATTATTGTGAGGTAATTGATATTTCTAGGCTGTTCTTCGGGAATATAAGTCTGGTATATCAATTGATTCATGTTCACCTTGATTTATCAAAAAACGGAACAAAACTCGTAGGTATTTTTGTGGGAGACAGATTGATCTATTCCTGTAGACTTTTGTGTGTGATACAGATTTGTTTATTAAAGTCTTCGACTTTGGGTCGTAGCAACTCTTAGTTGTGGATGAGATCATCTAAGGAAATCAAGTGTGTAGTATCCTGCTGGGAGCAGAGACGTAAGGAGCGCAACTGTACCTTGGATCAGTGTGAGATTGATTGGGGTTCAACTACAGTCCAGACCGAAATTAGTTTGTAGTAGGCTAGTGTATGTAGCGTCTTAATACATTGTGTGTTCAATCTGGACTAGGTACCGCGGTTTTTATGCATTTGCGGTTTCCTCGTTAACAAAACTTCTGGTGTCTGTGTTATTTCTTTTCCGCATTATATGTTGTTATATAATTGAAATATCACAGGTTGTGCATTTAATCTACCAATTGGTAAATCCAACCTTTGGTTGTTGATTGAAATTGATTGATCCTTGAACATTGGTCTTTGGTACCGTTCAAGTGTATTTCTCTTGTATTCAATTAGACTCGCAGATTGTTATTTGCTTGAGTAAGTATTGAATCGAGAAATTGAGATATAATTCTTTGATATACTTTTCTTAAGATTGAGTCTGACTGTATAGTTGATTCTATTAAAAGTATATTGGAGTTAGTCCATACAGATTGTTAAGCGAAATATTGGGTGAGGTTGTTTGACCCCCACTTTTTCAATTGGTATCAGAGCAGGCAAACACATTTAAAGACCTTATAAGTCTGTGTTTGTAGCAACCTGACTCTATGGACATAAGTGTTATCTCTGATAAACGCATCACCAAAAACAAAAGTTCTGTTTCGACAATATCCATTAAAGAGAAAGATTCGTCAATCTCAAATATAGAAGAACCTAGTGTTCTAACGAAACAGAAAGACACTGACATATGTTATCCCGGTTGCCCTTCAAAAGACTCTAACTCCCTTTATGAAAGGGAAACAGATGAACAGAGAGAACTGATTCTAAATCTTGTTAGAATCCAAGATGATAGATTTAATCGGTTGAAAAACAATGTCAATGTTCTTCTGGGTATAGTAAGAGACTGTGATTCCAAAGAAAATGCTGAAGTTCAATCTTCACGTATCCTACTCGAGGAAAGCCTCAAAAGGGATGCTTTGGAAATTGAACATCGCTTGAGTAAACTATCGATTAAAGGATGTTCCAAAAAGTCCTCTATGCCATCTACTTATATTACAACTGAAAGACTTCCAGTTCCAGAAGTAAAACCAGAATCCCTTCCTATTGGAAAAGATGTGCATGTTACCTCCACTAATCAAGGAATGTCCACATCACATGGAAGGAAGAATTCTCCCAACGATGGTGCTAAGACTGTTCTGTCTAATCACTCAGGTGATCAGAAAGTGTGTCTCTTTTGTGATTCAAAAGGGATTGGTGAACAAAATAGGAACTCTAGGTTGAATGACAATTCTATTATTCGTCTTCAACACACCTTAGACTTGGTTCTCAAAGGTGTAACTGACATTCATATGTTTAAACCAATTGGATTTAGTACTCACCCTGTGTATCCCACCAGGAAAGTCAGTTCAATGTGTTCTTCAAATGTTCAAATGCGAAACAGTCTTCCTAAACCATTTCATCGAAGAAGATATTCTTCAATTAAGAAGGGAGATTATCTTGTTGAAGATGTGAAAAAGGTACCAGAAGAAGGATACAATGGAGAGATGGAAGCCAACCTAAAAATGATAATTGAAGGATATAAAGAAATTATCAGCAGGCTATCTATTCCCTCTATCCAAAATTCTTCAGGTAAGAATACATACTATGCGTCGTATTGTGATGATAGTAAATTTTATGATAACTTTTCGCATCATAACGGTTTTACTCCAAAGATCAGGATAAAGAGGTTTAACCAAAAAAAACGTTCATTTGATGAGCTCGGGGCTCATACTTGTGCTAATTAATCACAAGGTTGAAATCTCACTCACAAAAATCCTGGTTGAGTAAGATATGATCAGGTATACTTGATGTCAAATTTTTTTCTGATTCTCAATCTATTTTCTTATCGTTCTTAGATGGAGTATCTTTACAAACATGTTTGCATAAGTATTTGTATTTTGTTTTGACAAAATCCTTTGTCTTCTTTTTCTTCTTGATTTTTTTTATGACAAATTTCTACTCTTGTGCTCAAAATTGTTTCTCTAATGAAGACATAAGTCTTATTGAGCCAAAATTTTGTGAGATTATTCACGTAGCAAAAATTCTGTCAGGTCGTAAAAATACGACCTGTTGCGTGTCTTTGTTTTTGGGTCAAGTTGTGTTCGTACGGGTACCCATGTTATTGTCACGAATCAATTTTGGAAATCCTAAAAGTTACCTTCCCTAAGAAACCATTTAAATTCCAAACCCTTGAGTCACGTACACATACTCTGGGTTGTTTTGAGTTTTGTCAAGAATGTCTTCATCTTCTCGCTCTGGTGATTTTGCAAGATAATTTCTTGATAAAGGTATTAGTATCGAGTCCAAAGGGAGGAAGAAAAGAACCCTAGTAGAAGATGATCATCCTAATGCCTCATGTTACTATGTCTATCCACATCAGGATATTGAGAATGAGGATATGGTTTCTGCTGAAGTGGTTCATGATTTTCTTAAATACTTTGAGGATGCAAAACTGCAACTCGTTGATACTTTGAAAAGTCTTGATGTGTTTAAGAACTGAGTTGAAAAAGGTTACTTCTAACCTTGGTCTCATAAAGACACATGTTAAAGAACTTCTCAATGAGGATATCTTCTTTGAAGATGCAGTAGATGTTGTCAATCACAAGCTCAAAGACCTCAAGGCTCGTGAGGATTCCGAAACGTCTATGTGATTTCAGTTCGTGTTCGGTTTTGATGGTTTAGGATTCTGTCTTTGTTCATTAGCTTGATGATTTTATTTTTGCCTAAGAAAGCTTCTTATGAAAATTTTATTCTTGTATTTTTAAGAAGAATAACTAGAGTTTGGAATAGCCATTATTGTGATTACACATAGCTATGTCCAGTGATTTTCATCTTCAATGTTTTTAGATTTATTTATTTAAATTCTAAAGTTTATTTGGAAGATGATTTTGCAGTATTAATCTTTATGATTTTATATAATGCAACTTGTTATGGGATATGTGTGTTTGCGTCCGTGAACTATGATTGTCCTATACGTGGTAAGTCTTTCATATGTCGATATGCAAGTATTGATAAAAGATTGAATGGGCTTTTTACAAACAAAAGTTAAGCCTTTTATGTAATTATGCAAATATTGATGGAAGAAAGGATGAGCTTTTGTTTACAAAGATTAAATGTATTGTATGTCATTGTGCAAATAGAGATGAAAGATATTGACCTTTCCTGATCCATATTTTATGTATATATTGTGCGGCTCCGTAAGTTTTCTTATGTTGAGTATTTCCGATTGAATTAATCATAGGTTCTCTTGTGGTTAATTTAGTTGAGATTTTTGGATACAAATTCATGTTTCATGTGATTTGTTATGTCCAAAGAAATCCTTCTTTTCTCGTGAAAGTAAGGTCGCTCTTGTTGTTCTTTCGGGAATGACATTATATGGGGGGGAGTTCTTAATTGAACTTGTGCTTAATTGCCAAATATTTGTGGGGAGTGCGGCTGTGGAATATTATAGGAGTTATCTTGTATCTTTATAAACTCATTGATGAATGCATTTAGTTTCGTCTATATGATTGCATCTAAAAAGTTGATATGTGCTTTCTTTTGGTCATGAAGTGTCTCTATGGAAATTTCATTAGGATCCTACTAGTTTTCGAACCTTTGCCAATTTTATTGACAAAAAGGGGGAGAATTAATGTGTAGTTCACACTACAAATTGTTAGAGCATAGCTCGGTTGAACCCACCAAGCGTTGGTATGTCAAGTTTGGTTGTCATATTTTAGTGAACCAAAACTCATTTAAAGAGTCGCTTGATTATGTACTAGAGTCAACTTCGTATAGGTTAGCTTGAAAGTATTAGGATATGAGACATTACAAGTATTGCGAAGACTTGAAGAAGTGAAGAAGTAAGGAGCTACAACGACAACATCATCCTTGCACTTGAGGTTAGTGGTATTTGACTTGAACTGTTTCATTCCCTAACATATCTTTCAAGTCGTGCATATTGAAAACATAAATGCGAAGCATGAATGATTACACTCTATTTAGACATAGTATTAAGGAATACAATACGAAGTATAATGCTTATCTTTTGAACTTCGTATATAAGACATCGACATAATCGTTTGAATGTTATTGTGATTATGTATGGGTATGAGGTGAAGATTTCATCCTAGGAAACAATGTTTTACATTAGTTTAAAGGGAGTAAATTCATGAACTTGTTTTGTGAATCGAAAGAGAAATCACTAGGCTTATTGAAAAAGCGGGGGTCTAACAACACCACCCAATATTTCGCTCAACAATCTGTATGGACTAACTCCGAAATACTTTGCTAGAGAATCAACTAGACAGTCGGACTCAATCTAGATAAAAGTATCTCAAGGAGTTAATATCTCTCTCTTGATTTGATTTTTACTCAAACTAAAAACAATAGCGAGTCTTTATCCAATACAAGGAATACTTGGACGGTACCGAAGACCAATGTCCAAGGATCAATCAATATCAATCAACAACCAAAGGTTGGATTTCCAATTGATGATCACGAACGCACAACCTGTATTATTTCAATTATATAAAATATAATGCAGAAAAGAAATAACGCAGACAGCAGAAATTTTGTTAACGAGGAAACCGCACATGCAGAAAAACCTCGGGACCTAGTCCAGATTGAATACACACTGTATTAAGCCGCTACAGACACTAGCCTACTGCAAACTAACTTCGGACTGGACTATAGTTGAACCCAAATCAGTCTCCCACCGATCCAAGGTACAGTTGTACTCCTACGCCTTTGATCCCAGTAGGATACTGCGCACTTGATTCCCTTAGCTGATCTCACCCACAACCAAGAGTTGTTGTAACCCAAAATCACAGACTTGATAATAAACAGATCTGTCTCACTCAGAAAAGTCTATCAAAGGATAAATATGTCTCCCACAGATAAACCCTAGGTTTTGTTCCATCTTTCGATATGAAATCAAGGTGAACAGGAGTTGATAATCCAGTCTTATATTCCTGAAGAACAGCCTAGATTAATCAATCACCTCTCTACAATCCTTCCTGACTACACAAGCGGATTGTCGAGGAATCACAAACAGTGAGACGAAGATGTTTGTGACTTCTTTATATTGCCTATCGGAGAACTCTCACGATCTCAAGCCAATCAATCGATTGTACTCGTACGATAGAAGATGCAAGATCAGATCACACAACTACGATAAAGTAGTATCGGCCTGGATTCACAATCCCAATGAAGTCTTTAAGTCGTTAACCTGATTTTAGTGAAGAAAATCAAAGGTTAATGGAGATCGACTCTAGCGGGCGCACTAGTAGCACACAGACGTGTGGGGATTAGTTTTGCACAATGCTAGATGTCTCCTTTATATAGACTTCAAATCAGGGTTTTGCCTTAGTTACAAAGCAATCCTTATTCATCGTTAGATGAAAACCTGATTTAGATTCAAGCTAATATTTCTCAACCGTTAGATCGAAAACTTAGCTTGTCACACACACTTGGGTAGACGTTTACTGGGTTCGTGAAAACCATGCCCAAACGTGTACGTGTATGTTGGTTCAACATAGTAACCTAAAAGGTGAACCATATGAGCATTTCATATTAACCTTGTTCTTCTTCACCATAACTAGTTCAATTGACTCAAATGAACTAGTTAAAGAGTTGTTCAATTGCTATGAGATCTTATGTAACTACACAAGACACAATTGAAACAAATATGATTCGATTTGATTGAATCGGCTCATGAACTTTATAGCCAAGGTTTGCATAAGCATTCCTTAGTAATTTAACGTTTCATGTTCAGAGCACATCTTTAGATCATAACCTCTTAAGTTCACAAACAAGTTCGCGGACTTAAGTTAATCAGTTGAGTTTTTCAAACTCAGCAGAAATTCTCGGAAAGAGAACTTCCGCCAGTTCGCGGACTTAGCGCACAAACGAGTTTTGGAAAATCCAGCATAAATTCTCGGTCGAGAACTTCCGACAGTTCGCGGACTTGGCAAGCCAATTCCACAATCCTCTCGATGTCTCTTGATCAACAAAGTTCGAAAACTTCGGTTCAAGGAATACATGGTTATGTAATCTAAATTCTCATTTCAATCATTGAGACATTCTCAGAGGATGCTATGTAGCCATTATTCACAGACCGATTCACGTCAGAGCAATTCTCAAAGTGATTGAAACTTTTCATGACTTTCGTCACTAGGTGAAGATAAACTTGATCAAAGAGAAACGCTTTACCAACACACGATTTCGAGATAAAAGATAAGCAATGAATGCTCAGCTCGAAATGTCAAATGTATATGATCTAGTCAATATATCATATGACTTTTGTCTCATAAGAAGTAGGATATAGAAGAGATAGACTTTTGAGTGATAGATAAGTTCAAGTCTCCACATACCTTTTTATTGATGAAGTTCCACGGTTCCTTGTATAGATATTTGTCGTTGTATGATGAATCGCCATGAAGTCCTTGATCTCAACTACACTTTTCTATTCTAGTCCGAGACTTAGCTATGTAGGCTATAAATCAAGACTTATAGTTTTGATCACTAACATTGTCAAACATGCTTGAGATAGCAACGCATGCGAGGTTGACCGAGCTATGCTCTAACAATCTCCTCCTTCGTCAATTTTAGTGACAAAACTATTAATACATATGAAATACAAAAAAGATAAACTTTAGTGGTTCCTATTTCATAGTCTAATCTTCAACGTTCCTTGAAATCTTCGTCCTTCCAAGTACTCCAATGATCCCAAAGGTTGTAAGTTTAGCACCATCGTTGTTGAAGATCCGTAGCTATAACAATGAGAGAAATCGAGATTCTAGATCATTATTATACAATGTCATAGTATTATTATATAACATCAAAGTCCAATTATATCGCGACTTTAACAATAATACTACGGTGATATGTATCACTCCCCCTTAGTCAATACTCCATCTCGATCATGGAAACCACTCCCCCTTACAGAATCATCCGAAAACCATATGTATTTGTAGTGTGAACTACAATATTTCTCCCCCTTTTTGTCAATAAAATTGGCAAAGGTACAAGAATGGGATCATAATGAACTTTCCACAAGAGACATTTCATGACCAAAATAAAAATACATACCAACTTAATTTAGATGCAATCTAATAGCCGAAGCTAACAACATTCATCAAGGAGTTTTAAGATACAAGATAACCCCTATAAAATTCCACAGCCGCACTCCCCACAAGATATTACCATTAAGCACAAGTTCAAAAGAACTCTCCCCCATTTGATATCATTCCCAAGAGAACAACAAGAGCGACCTTAATTTCGAAAGAAAAGAAGGATTTTTTATTGGACACCAAAAACCATAGGAATGATTTTCTATATCAAAAGCTCAACCAAATTATCCACAAGTAAACCCATGATTAATTCAATTGGAATACGCAACTAAATCAAACCACAAAAATGATCAATTTAATTGAAAGTGCTCAACATAAGTAAACTCACGGAGCTACGACTAAGTCAATCACATGGAGATGACTAACTTAATCGTTCAAATATTCAATATAAGGAAAACCTTACGGAATATATGACTACATTAACCAAAGAACATGATAGTGTAGCCTTTCATATACTCAACACAAGAACTTGTGGAATATATGAAAACTCAACTAGATTAATTACAAGAGAACCTATAATTAATCTAATTGGAATACAAACAACAAACTAATCACCGAAGTAATCAATTTAATTATTTTGGGCTCAACATAAGAGAACTCATGGAACCCCGACTAAGTTCATCATAGAATATGACAACCTTAACCGTACATGTACTCAACATAAGAAAGAAGACTTATGGAGTACTAACTAAATAACCAAACTAGTTGATTAATTTAGTTTCTAATGCTCGACATATAGCATTTTATGGAACAACCAACAAAGCCAAGGTAAATCGACTTAGTTGTAAGGTGCTCAACATAAGACACAAAATGGAGCCTTCACGGTAAAACATAATAAAATGGATCAATGAAGATCAATACCGTGGATAACATACAAGGATCTATTATATTTTCCATCATAACGAAATAATAGACTTTATCCTTGTTGAACCAAAAGATTTTATCCTATTTTCCATCAAATACATGATTGCATAGGCATAACTTTTGTATATGTCAAAAGTCCATTCGTCCTTTCATCAATACGAATACCGATTCATGAACGACTTTACTTTTGACTGCAATATGGGACCTTCAAGTTCACGGACGTAAACAATACATATCCCATAAAAATATTGCAATATCACAAACCATTAAAATATTGCAATAAACATCATCCTCCAAATATTTTTAGAATTTAATAACCAATAAACCTAAAAAATAACATAAGAAGATGAAAACAAAAATAGCTATGTGTAGTCACAATCATCGCTATTCAAAGCACTAGTTATTCTTCCAACTAATCCAGAAAGAAGACATACTAGGAAAATAAGAAGATGCATTAATCATCACCTTCATCACCGGACAATTTCCAAGTAGCTTGAATTGAATCCAACTCTTCCTTGAGCTCGGGACACTTGGTTCCAATTAACGACACTTGATCTTTTAAGCACTTTACTCTTGCATTTACCTTGCACACACCCTTGTAAACTTTTTGAATAAGCCTCAAGGTGGTAGGGTCTTCAACATCAATAGAAGTACCTCTTTGTCGCTTGCGAACATTTTCCCTTATACGCCGAAAAGTACATGGACGAACAAGTTTGGGAACCCCAAGAGAATTTCCGATAAAATCAAGTCCTCGATCACGACAAATTTGGCTAATCAAACAAGGATAGCCTAACATCTTGATGTGAGAAGTCATCGTCATCATTTGAAAGATGATAAAGCCACAAATATCAAGATCTGTATTGTCGGATGCAAGGAAGAAGACCAATTTCGCAAACTCATAACTCCACCAAGAATTCTCAATTGTGGAGGGACAAAGGTTAGAGATACCGAGTTTTCCAAACGCCATTAAAGCAATACTAAGATCATTAGTAGGAAACTTTCCTTGACTCCAAACAACCTTCTTTCCACAAAGTCCAATAGAGATATCATCATATGAAGGACACTCATCACTTGGTCTAGGTAACCTGTCGTGTACCCGGTATCAAAGGGGAGTGCCCTTATCGTATTCGAGTGGGTTGTTAGTAGTAGTTAGTGTTATCATTAGTAAGTGTGCCAAATAGTAGTTGTCTTTACTCTTAACCTAGCTATATAAGGCTAGTGGTCTGTAATGGAAACCTTATCGAATTATGAATCTATTTTGATTAACATTGTTCTTCAACTGATCTCTGAACTAGAAGGCTCTTACCGTAAGGTTTGAGAATAAACCATATCTTTACCCAATTTCTGATCCAAACGTTGTCATCGTACTCTCTGTTTATGGGTGAAAACTATTCCTGCCGAATTTGGTAATTTGGGGGTGTGTGGATGAGGAATGAATCTAAACCCTAAACAAATGCACTGCAGGGAGTGCTTTGTGATTCGATAAATCAATCTGTACAATTATGGCCTAAACCAAGAAATGACCGTTCCAGACTTGCTTCGGTCACAAATTGAAGAAGATGGGGTTGATCTTAGGGAGGGAAGCGAAGAAGGTGTTGAGATTGTGAAGGTGTTGGCTATGTATGACTTGTATCAGAAAGCAGAACTGACTTACAGAATGTAAGCTATCAGTTCCGGTGTTTGAATACGGCTGTATCAACACTTGCTTGTGTTGTCTTGTATTGGAAATAGAGCGGAGAACCTATTTATACAAGTCTTTGAGCCTGAACCTCGTATCTCGTGGGAAGTGGAGAAAGTGGATTGATGGGGTAGTGGAGTCGTGTGTTAGTGTTACACGATTAGTCTTGCCCACTTCTCCCATCATCACTAACCGTCCATGACTTCCTGACACGTTCTTGTGATGGCGCGTTGCACGCTGCACGCTGTAAACCGCCAGACCAATACCCCAGTATGTATCCCCCAGTTTGTGACATGATTGATGTCTTGAGTGTGTGGATCGTGGGACCCACAGAAAGTAGCATGTAATGCTAGATTAGATAACTAAGTGTTTAGGAAGTCGATACTTGTGAAGTATCGTGTGTATTCTATGCAGGTACTGCATCGAGTATATTCAGTATGTATGAAGCATCGCTGTTTGAGCGTCTCAAAATAGCTTCATGTCCAGCCTACGCGCAAGCAAGTCCTCCCTTAACCGACCACATGGTGTGGTAGAGTGACGGGTGGTAATCACCATGATGCCTCACTGACCAATTAACTCCTGACCAGGGCTGTATAGCCAAGCCGGTGAAGTTGGACGGACGATATAATCTTTGAGACACTCATCTGCGACCGTTAGTGGAATTAGGGTTTTGGAAGAGGTGCGCAAGCACCGCTTTTCAGCTTGGTCGAATTCAAGCTTGGGACACGATTTTGGCATGGCCGATTGGGTATGTGTGTAGACGGCATGCCGGTGTACATGCCCATACCTTGTTGTCCCGTGAAAGTGTAATCTGGACCGCTCAATTTGTCCGACAAAGAGGAGCGGTCAGGATTGATTTACGACAGAAGTTTGGTGCCGCAAATGCCGTGCGCTATGCCTTCTTCAGGCGCGCGTTTCGAGACCACCAAGCTTGGTCGGTCCCAGCCGATTGGTTCGGCGTGTAGGTGATAGGCTGGTGTTCACGCCTATACCTGACTGTCCCATGGAAACGTGATCTAAGCCACTCAATTTGTCCGGTGAAGTTGAGTGGTCGAGATCAGTTCGTGATTGGGAGGTGTGACCACGCCAGTTTGGGCGTGTGAATCGAGGCGACCAGGCATGGTATGCCTTGGCCGATCGGGTGTGGAGATAGATGGGTCAACGGTGATCATGTTGATGCTCACTGGACCTCCTCAGTCGACTTCTAAACCCTCCATTCGATCAGGAGAAAACGGACGCTCACGATCAATGTAAACCCTAATTAGGGTTTTTTCCGGCCGTTCGGCATGCCCACTTTGGGCGTACGGTTTGGAACGACCAACTGTGGTTGGTCTTGAGCGATTTGTCGCGTTTGTAGGCGGGCCTGTGGTGATTGTGTTGACATGCTCTGGGCCCTTTGAATCTACATCTACACCATCCATTTATGCCTGCGAAAATGGATGGTTGAGACTGATTTGCGACTCATGTAATGCGCCGCAAACCCAAATTTAGGGTTTCGCGTCCATATTGCTTTGGCTGGACATTTTAGCAAGCTATGCTTCCCTTTTTGGGGGGCCGACCATGCGAGTTCCGCATTGGTCCGATGTTGAATGCTCCAATACCTGCTTGAGGGTTATGGATCCAACTAAGCCATCCAATCATGCTGGTGAAGTTGGATGTTCATGATTGTTTCTAAGACTGATATGGACAGTCCAGATGCTCGATCGGGCTAGTATAACACTCCGAGAGTTATAGCCTGTACGGGTATTTCGTACATGCCTCCTTATTTAATGCTTGGAGATTCGTGTTGCTCTGCTGAGAGCAACACTCAGTCGTCATGCCGCACCAATAATGATAAGAGTGAAGCAGTACAGGAAATACAAGGAAGGTCATGCATTAATTGATAATGCTACAAGTTTTCAATGGAGAAGTATTCTCTATTTTCTCAGCGGCTTTATCCTTTGCAGGATGTTAGCGTCAGGTGATGTCCTGGAATTCTTGATTAGGGTCATGAAGGAGGCAGGACTTGGTCAGGCGAGTCGTTTTTGGTTTCCTCCAGGTACATCTAGATAGAGCTTGGGCCACTTCTTGAACTGGGTGTACTCTCCTCCATTGAACAACATCTTTTCCCAGATATATCCGATAAGCCTCGTTGATCATTATCCGAATCAGTAGCCTTCACAGGTGTCCAGTAAAGACTTCTCTTCTCCTGGGATTCTGTTGACTTGCAAGATATATATTCCAAGGATTATTCTCATCCATAGTCGTATATCCAGGTATTTCTCCACACTTATGTGATCTTATGATTTGATTGATGATGATATACACACATTTTTATGTGCTCATAACTTCTTCTTCTTTGCAGCTTATCATGGAAGCGGTGGACGATGACCATTCTGTAACTTCTCCAGAAAAAAGTTTCGAAGTCGACAAGCCCGGAGCTGATGTGCACGAAGAAGTAATGGCTAAAATCGATCTCCCACTTCTTGAAGTTGGTCGTGCTATACATGGGATGTCCATTCTGCACCTGCGTATTGTCAGGGGACGTATATGTGCCCTTTCAGCTGCAATCGACATGGAGGAGCAATGGAGGCATGATGAAGCGTTGCAAGCCTCAGTGAGCGCAAGGGCAGAGAGGTTTGCAGCACGGTTAAAGAGGCGGAGGGTTGAACACAAACGACCTCTTGGTGAAGATAAATGTGATTATCTAATCCACGACGGTGTGATAATCCTTGATTCTGACACAGATGAACCTGAGTGTCTGAAAGCAGTCAATACAATCCCTAACGTTGTTGTGGCCTTTGAGAAAGACATGAAAGTTGTTCCTTCTAACGATGTTGGGGTGGAGAGTGCTGCTGTAGAAACATCTGAAGCGGAAGCTGAGGCAGATCCGAAGGAAGAAGCAGTAACGGCTCACGATGGTGATGACGTCGAAGCAGGACCTAGTAGTGGTGCTGACACGGTAGACCTTTTTGACGGCTAGGCTTTTGCTTTTATTTCTCTTTAAATACATTCCCGTAATTCATAAACATCTTCCTTGTACTCAGTGGCGGATGAGTCCAGGATATTTTGCTTTGCTTGCTTGGATAAAGGTTTTTATGTTATAATCCTTTGTTAAGATTACATCTGAACCTTTTCAGGAGTAATGGTGTGCCTTCATATGTATGTGATTCTTCCTGATAAAAGAAATAATGTCATAATGGAATACCACGGACCTGTATGTGCTCCTGACGTGAGATCTCCCTGGTCTTGTTGGTTGAATGGCTCAAAGCATCTTCTTTTTCCGCACATATTCTATTTCCTTGACTTCTTACGAAATGTTTGCTTAGGGTTTCCTTCTCTGTTTTGCTCTAATGGGTTTAGGCTGACTCAGGACTTTGTGTCTTCCTTTAGGGGTAAAAAAGTTCTTGGATGGAAATAATACTTCAATTAATTTGAAATTGAAAATTGAAACCCTAATTATGAATGCAAGTATTGCAATCATTTTCTGGAGGAATTACAAATATGACATGATAAGGTAATTGTAAAAAGACACGCTGGAGAAAACAGCACAGCATTTTAAAGTGTGGAGGACGCTGGAAAGTGGTAGCACAACGTCTTAAGTACGGTAGGGTTTGAGCCATTGCGAGTGAATCGTTACGCCTTCCAGTTTGTCAGCATTGATGAGCTAGCAGTAGCCTCCTAGGATAACGTCTACTACCAGGTATGGTTCATCCTCTCTTTCAATGGGTGAGCCAGGTGGATTGGTTACTTTCACCATCATGCTCCCAACCTTGAATGTAGTCGTCTTCGTCACCAGATCTCCAATTCCAAATGGGTTTGGTCGTGCAGATGCCTGGACCATGGCTTTATCGTCTTTGACCCAGACTGCCTCTAAGCTCTTGATAAAACGCTTGAAGGGGCCGGCCTCCCATTCACATCTCTTAGTCGGGGTTGGTTTGTTAGTCGGAACCAGTCCCCAGTGCTTGTCAGAGTGAGGAGTGATTGGCTGCAAAAAGGATTGTGTGATGAGACTTACTTGGGCTCAGAACCTTTTAATGTACGCTGACGGGCTCGCTCCAAGAAGTTGTATCACGTTGGCAAGCTGTAGGTGGTGCGGCAACAGACAGTCCCCAGGTCCAGACGGATTGTTGGATATCCTTTCGGGTACCGAAGCCGGTAGAGGACAAACTTCCAGTGTTGCCTTGTTGTCGTGTATCCAAGAGTGTCCTAGGATCATGTCGTAATTAGGATGCTCCTTGACTATGTAGAACTTTGCTTGCGTTAGGGCGTCACCCAATTTAACTTCAAGATAGATGTATCCATATGCGTCTCCAAGTTCTCCTTCTGGAGTCTTAATCACAGTTGGGTTGTGAGTAACTTCATGCTTTGAAATTTTTGCTGCTTTCAAGGTCTGGAGAGTGATGATGTTGAATTCAAAGGACGTATCGATCAATGTGCTATCGAACTCGACATCCCTCAAACGAGCAACGGTTAAGAGTCCCTAGTTTCCCTGGCTTGCATCTTCCAGTAAGGACTGAGGTCTCGAGACCGCTTCCTTTTCCAGATACAAGCGCCTGCCTGAGACAATGCGGTTGAGGGCTGCAGATATGTACTGACGTTGTGCTTTGGAGAAGTACAAGATATCGCATAAATGTTCCATCATAGATTGTACAGTCTTGCGAACAGAATCCCCGGAAATCATGCAGTTCCTGACAGGGAGAGGATCTCTATGAACACCTTCGTTTCCAAGCTGGAGTTCTCCTGCCTCTATCTTTTCTTTGAAGATTTGCTTCAGTCTGTTGCAGTCTTTAGTCGGATGATGGACAAATCTATGGTAGTGGCAGTACTTGGGATCCGCCATATCTTTCTCGGTTGGCGGCGTCTGATAGGAGGCAGCTTGATAGCGTCGTCTTGAATCCATGCCTCCAAGAGTTCCATCACTTTACTCATGAGGAATGGGAAGCCTGCATCTTCGGTGTCTTGTGCAGGAGTCTTGCCTACTCCTTTTTGAGACGAGGTCGTCTGTGCCGGGGCCGCACGCTTGGGTTGTCGTTCTGTTGCTAAAGCTTTCCTTTTTCCTCCTTCGCCTACCACGCTCACATAAGGACCAGTGTTGTATTGTTTGTTGGTGAGGCGCCTTCTTCCTCGACTCTCACGTAGGTCTTCGTTTCAAAAACCCTGGTTCTCTCTAGTAACGCTGGGGCAGTTGTGGTTGAACGCTTGGCATCTTAATGGAGTTCGGAGAATGTCTGAAAGCCCAGATTCTCCAGTAGGGCGCGGTATATAGGTATCATCCCGTTGATGCACAGATCCACCAATTGTCGTTCAGTGATATTCGGATCATGACAATCTAGTGTTTGAGTTCTGAATCTTTTAACGAAATCGTTGGGATGTTCGTTGTTCCGCTGAGAGATTCTCCTCAGGTCTGAAAAGGTGATCTGCTCGGACACGAAGAAGTACTTTTTATAGAAAGCACTGACCATTCCGTCCTAATTGGATATGCTTTTAGGCGCGATGTTGTTGTACCAGGTGTACGCCCTTCCCGTAAGTGACTTCGAGAATTCTTTCAGGCGGAGAACACGATTGTATTCATGTTATCCTAATGATTCCAAAAATCGAAATGTGTTCATGAGCGTTACCAGTACCATCATAGAGAGAGAACTGAGGAGAGGTGTATCCTCTTGGGAGAGGAATTCGTTGTACATCTTGAGGGTACGGCGGCTGATGTTGGTGCACCTCCATCATGCTTCCTTTGCCTCGGTTTTGGAGAAATCGTTCAAGGTCTTCACGTGTGATGAAGTTGGGAGACCGGTCCATCTCCCTTGGGCATTCAGGATCAACACGAGTTTCTTCATTCATGTGGGTCTGAGTGGAAACGCCTGTTTTGGACGTTAAGGCATCCCTTGTTGGCTCCAGGGGTTGTCGTGAGTCTTGTGGCAATCGTTCAGTTAAGGTTTTGAGGAAAGTGAGTACCTCTTTCTGAGTTGCATCCATACCCGTTTGAGTCTTAGCAAGAGCTTCCTATCTCTCCATCAAGTCTGCGATGGTAATTGGAGATGGTCCTCATCTTGCTCCTCCGGCTCCCCGTTCTGATGAAGGAATGAAAGTTGTTGTTCTCGTGATCGCCGGAGGTGTTACACTTGAATAGATCCTAGGGTTCGCGGCTGCTCTGGCTCTGGTGATAGGAGGCGTTACACTTACTGGAATATCTCTTGCTCCGGTGGCGTTGGTGGTAGAAGAGACGGTACCACGAGATGTATTGACCGCAGTAGCTCCACTGACAGGTACATCAATACCAAGAGTGTTATACGCACTAGATCCATCGGGATTGATTGCTGATCCCGACCTAAGTTCTACCATCTTGAAACAGGTTGATGATTAAATTGAATCTAAGATCTACCCCTTCGAAATTGATGAATATTGACTTTACAACCGAGAGATTAACCTCCCACTGTGGTCGCCAATTGTTTATGGGTGAAAACTATTCCTGCCGAATTTGGTAATTTGGTGTGTATGTATGAGGAATGAATCTAAACCCTAAACAAATGCACTGCACGGGAGTGCTTTTTGATTCGAGAAATCAATCTGTATAATTCTGGCCTAAACCAAGAAATGGTCGTTCCAGACTTGCTTCGGTCACAAAGTGAAGGAGATAGGGTTGATCTTAGGGAGGGAAACTAAGAAGGTGTTGAGATTGTGAAGGTGTTGGCTATGTATGACTTGTATCAGAAAGCTGAACTGGCTTGCAGAATGTAAGCTATCAATTCCGGTGTTTAAATACGGCTGTATCAACACTTGCTTCTGTTGTCTTACCTAGGAAATAGGGAGGAGAACCTATTTATACAAGTCTTTGATCCTGAACCTCGTATCTTGTGGGAATTGGAGAAAGTGGAGTGATGGGGTAGTGGAGTCGTGTGTTAGTGTTACACGATTAGTCTTGCCCACTTCTCCCATCATCACTAACCGTCCATGACTTCCTGACACGTTCTTGTGATGGCGTGTTACACGCTGCATGCTGTAAACCGTCAGACCAATACCCCAGTATGTATCCCCCAGTTTGTGACATGATTGATGTCTCGAGTGTGTGGATCGTGGGACCCACTGAAAGTAGCATGTAATGCTAGATTAGATAACTAAGTGTTTAGGAAGTCGATACTTGTGAAGTATCGTGTGTATTCTATGCAGGTACTGCATCGAGTATATTCACCATGTATGAAGCATCACTGTTTGAGAGTCTCAAAATAACTTCATGTCCAGCCTACTTCATGTGATGGTTTGGAGGTTGCGCAAGCAAGTCCTCCCTTGGCCGACCACATGGTGTGATAGAGCGACGGGTGGTGATCACCATGACGCCTCACTGACCAATTAACTCCTGACCAGGGCTGTATATCCAAGTCGGTGAAGTTGGACGGACGAGATGATCTTTGAGACACTCATCTGCTACCGTTAGTGGAATTAGGGTTTTGGAAGAGGTGCACAAGCACCGCTTTTCAGCTTGGTCGAATCCAAGCTTGGGGAACGATTTTGGCATGGCTGATTGGGTATGTGTGTAGACGGCATGCAGGTGTACATGCCCATACCTTGTTGTCCCGTGAAAGTGTAATCTGGACCGCTCAATTTGTCCGACAAAGAGGAGCGGTCAGGATTGATTTACGACAGAAGTTTGGTGCCGCAAATGTCGTGCGACATGCCTTCTTCAGGCGCGCGTTTTCAGACCACCAAGCTTGGTCGGTCCCGGCCGATTGGTTCGGCGTGTAGGTGATAGGCTGGTGTTCACGCCTATACCTGACTGTCTCATGGAAACGTGATCTAAGCCACTCAATTTGTCCGGTGAAGTTGAGTGGTCGAGATCAGTTCGTGATTGGGAGGTGTGACCATGCCAGTTTGGGCGTGTGAATCGAGGCGACCAGGCATGGTATGCCTTGGCCGATCGGGTGTGGAGATAGATGGGTCAACGGTGATCATGTTGATGCTCACTGGACCTGCTCAGTCGACTTCTAAACCCTCCATTAGATCAGGAGAAAATGGACGCTCACGATCAATGTAAACCCTAATTAGGGTTTTTTCCGGCCGTGCGGCATGCCCAGTTTGGGCGTACGGTTTGGAACGACCAACTGTGGTTGGTCTTGACCGATTGGTCGTGTTTGTAGGCGGGCCCGTGGTGATTGTGTTGACATGCTCTGGGCCCTTTGAATCTACATCTACACCGTCCATCTATGCCTGCGAAGATAGATGGTTGAGAGTGATTTGCGACTTATGTAATGTGCCGCAAACCCTAATTTAGGGTTTCACGTCCATATTGCTTTGGCTGGACGTTTTAGCAAGCTATGCTTCCCTTTTTGGGGGGCCGACCATGCGGGGTCCGCATTGGTCCTATGTTGAATTCTCCAATACCTGCTTGAGGGTTATGGATCCAACGAAGCCATCCAATCATGCTGGTGAAGTTGGATGGTCATGATTGTTTCTGAGACTGATATGGACAGTCCAGATGCTCGATCGGGCTAGTATAACACTCCGAGAATTATAGCATGTACGGGTATTTCGTACATGCCTCCTTATTTAATGCTTGGAGATTCGTGTTGCTCTGCTGAGAGCAACACTCAGTCGTCATGCCGCACCAATAATGATAAGAGTGAAGCAGTACAGGAAATATAAGGCTGGTCATGCATTAATTGATAATGCTACAAGTTTTCAATGGAGAAGTATTCTCTACTTTATCAGGGGCTTTATCTTTTGCAGGATGTTAGCGCATAATTTCGGCTTTTACAATTTTAGCCTTAAACGAAAATCCACCATCAACATTCTCGGGTACATGACAATTGGTATCTAGAGCCGTTTCGATCCATACCCTAGTCATGGTTGAAGAAATGGATTTACAGGATGAAAAATGGGTACAATTGAATGGAAAATTGGTACCAATAATCAAATTGGAAAGGTTAGCAACAAGTGATTTAGATGGATGGATAAAATGGTATAAGTTTTGGTCGGAAAGAATTAACTCTCCATCTCAAAATTCTTGCCTCCGGAGGTGGTCAAAAAATATGAACAAGGCATTGAAGAGATTGATAAAGATCCAGTTTATTAGATATACTTCTTCATCTCATCAACCTCCTTTCAGAGTGAAAGAAGATTTTGTGACTCTTCCGGTGAGTTGATTCCTTCTTATTTCTTTGAAGAAATGGTTGATTCAACAAATAGTTTGAGTTCTCAAGCTAAAGAAGTTTCAACCGTAGCTAAATCAATTCACCCCACTGTCAATGAAACAGAAGATGATTCAATTGAGGCTGTGAGTTTTCAATTTAAAGAAATCGGCAAAGCTGAAGTGAGTTATTTCGACAGCAAGAAGCATGTTCAAGTAGTTGAGGTTAGTTTAATCATTCCTCACAACAAATTAAATTGGCAGAATTGTTTTCATATTGGTCTTGATGATTTTCGTAGCATATTTGATCGAGGTAAATATTTTGGAAACTTGATTCTTAGCTTTGGGTTTCATTCAGACTTTGGGTTTCTCGATTCGATAATTTCCCTGTGTGTACATGATGCTAACATTTATGTTGATGGAAAGGTGCTTGTTAAAATGCTTCCAATGGGTACGGTCTGTTTTCCGCTCAAAAATGTTTTCCACCACACACTGCCTACTGGGATATCTTCTCGGCGTTGTTTTAAGTCTGCTGATACAGTATTTGATCGTGGAAAAGCATTTCAACTTGTTAAGGGGTTATTTACTTTGGCTAGTGATTCTGAAAACTATTTGGATACAAATACTTCTAGTGTGATTATTCTTATTGGGTTGATTTTCATGGATAAGTGCAATAGACATCATTCTTACAAGGTGATTCCTGGACATGAGTGTATTGAAATGGTTGTTTAAAAATTCAATTGTCCCGGTGTTTGTTAAAACTGGTGACAATGGTGATAGTAATAAGTTGTTTGCAAAAATTTTACAAGGAAATAGTTTAACAATGAATACTTATTTGTCTCTGTGGATGTTCATGTTTGAGATTGAGAATGTTAATGAACTTTTTCAACAAATGCTTGATACATGGGAAGAGGAAAAAATTCTTTATTCGACTGATGCGATTTTGGGTTGTCAGTTTGAGTCTTTGGTTGCTGTTTTTATTCGACTTCTAAGAATGGGATTTTTCTTATCGAGTCCAAGGATTAATTCTGGGTTGTATATGACGAGGGACACAAAGAGAGACCAATATTTGTGTTATTCCTGCCCTGAAGTTTTTAAAATGTGGATTAAATGTTTACAACAACATCTCTTTGATACTTCATTTATCCTATATCATGAGGTCTGTAAAGTGCATCTTAGAGCTTCTGTTCATCACATATTGCTGCCATGGGTTAAGGATAGTTTCAAGTTGACTGGTGGGGAAGGGGTCATACTCCTGCTTGCTGGTATAAAAATTTTCTGGGTTGAAGTCGATATACATGATGAAACTGACAATCGTAAGATTCAATTGAAAGGATTTAACTATCTGTTACTTCTTCTTACATCTGCGGCTATTAACGAAGAAAAAATGAAGAAGTCTCTCTATTCTTCCACAGCTCGTCTTCATTCCTTGTATTTTTTTCAACACCAACCTTTCCCACATGCTCCAATTTTGTCCAAGTTAATGGATTTCTTAAGATGGAAATACAAATTGAATTCTACAGATCTGGAGATTGCTGCAAATGTGCAGCTGTTGGTAGGCTATTTGAGGTGGAAATACCGATTGGTTCCATCTGGGTTGTGGAGCATAACAAGTGGTGTTGTTTGCACTTGGGTTTTTACTGAGCTACTTGAAGAATGTATTTACACAGTGAGTGGCATGGGATGTTGTTCGGGTTGGGCAGAGTTTCCAGTGCTGAGACTAGACCTGCTTGTTTGGATTGATACTCGTAGTGTGTTGAATTTGAAGGGTCACGGCTGGAGATATCAAGCTCTCTTATATGCTTACTCTTCAATTGAAGTAAAGTTGCTGGTACTTGTGAAGTGGAAATTGGTTTTAACTAGTGGTGCTTACTTAACTTATGTACTGCTCTTGGTAGTTACAGAGAGGGTTGCGATCTACATTGTCCCAATGCACACAAGTTCAAGACTAGCGATGACAGAGGTACTCTTAGTACAGCTTACCTTAGGGAAATGATCACAAGGGGGTCAGGCCCTCTGGTTGACCTTAATAGAAGCACCGAAACCTTGTGTGATGGTCAGTTCTTTATTAGACTGGGAACTGAAGTTTTTAGCCCTGCGACTAAATGTTTGCTTCCGTTGACTCAAACTTTCTATGTCTGGATATGGGTTGCTTTTTTTGAGGCGGAAATTGTTGGTTTCACCTGATTTGTGGAGTAATATATTATGTGCAACTGGGATTGGTAATCAAATAGTTACAAATTGCGTTGCCAAGCTCAATTATGTCCTGGTGAGAAGGCTTAATCAGTATGAAGTTACTATGGGGTCTGCACCAATATCATTTCTCATGAAATTTTATGTTTCCATTTTTCTTATGCTACCCACATGTGTCGCCATGATGTCTACTGAGGTGTGTGAGAAGCTAAAAGTTCAGTTTGGGCTTGCAACCAGTTTGGTCTGTCTATTACCAAGTGGCTGTATCCATCTAGAGTTCTCTGGAAGTACGCATATAATAGAACTGTTACACCCTTTGCTACACACTCTGGCTGTGTCGATGTCAGTGGCCTGTGCAAGTGGGGTTCAGTGGTTCACAAGGGAATGCACTTCCTTGGTGCTGGCTAGTTTTCACTTTCAGATTATGGAGCAGTTGCAGGATCACATAAAGGGCTCCTACATGCTCAAGAAACTTAGACCGAACTGTGATGGACAACTCAAGGTGCGCAACTTCTCTACCATGGTAAGGAAGATACATTGTCGCTTCGTACCCACATACAAGCCTGAAATTTCCCGAGCTGTTACCACGAGTACCTGCCACGCTAAAAATGACCCGGAGACTGTTGCAATTAATTTGGAAGTTCACTTGTACATGGGACAGTTCACTGCAACAACGGCAGCTGCAAATTTCTCCAGGTTTGTTACCAAAGCAAGAGATACAATCATGCATATACTCTTACAGGATTTCATGACTCGTTACTGGGATGAATATAGCAAGGATGGTACTTTCATTGCTGATCTTGGAGTTGTCTCACTGACACTTGAGCTATTCTATTTCACCTTCATCCTTGAGGACAAGGATATTTTCAAGGAGAGTGGAATGTCGTGTACCCGGTATCAAAGGGGAGTGCCCTTATCGTATTCGAGTGGGTTGTTAGTAGTAGTTAGTGTTATCATTAGTAAGTGTGCCAAATAGTAGTTGTCTTTACTCTTAACCTAGCTATATAAGGCTAGTGGTCTGTAATGGAAACCTTATCGATTATGAATCTATTTTGAGTAACATTGCTCTTCAACTGGTTCTCTGAACTAGCAGGCTCTTACCGCAAGGTTTGAGAATAAACCCTATCTTTACCCTATTTCTGATCCAAACCTTGTCATCGTACTCTCGGGTACATGACATAACCGTACGTTGCCCAACGGTATTTTGGTGACCCTTGAAATTAACTCTCTATTAACAAGAAACCTTTCTCTATTTATCATGGATTTGAATTCCATCTTCTTAAAATCAACATCATGAATGTTGGCATAGAAAATTCTTGTTAGAAATCAAAACCTTCACCGAGGCCATTAAAGATATTCCCAAGATTGAACTTTTTGAAGCAAGCTAAATCCTCTTCATATCCACTAAAGGTTTCCAATTTCTTTTCTAGAATAAAACCTTTGGAAGCAATCCTATCAAAAGTTCTAGCACAAAAATCATTCACAAACCTAATTCTAAGAGAATTTTGATCACAAGGTGGATTCAAGCTAGAGGATTTTGAGCTTTTAGAACTCCTTTTCATGCTTCTAGAAATCATCATAAAGAGATACTCAAAAGGAGATTACTTACTTGAAGAGAACCTCAAACACCCTTAATCGCTGTCGTAGGCGTCAAAAATAATTACACTTTCTTACTATTCAAAATATATTATGAAGCAAGGGCAAGAAAGGATCGTTCCCACAAAGAGGTCTTAGGTTGCCAATATGTTTCGGTTTCTTATGTAAAGCCAGAGGGCATTTTCTGATTTTTATATACTAAAATAAAATAATAGCAAAACAAATAAATAAAGCAAAATCAATAAGATTATAATATTGGTCAAGGATTGGTTTTCATTCACAAACATGTATTTGAAACAATAACTAGAATTGATATTTAATCTCAATTTATTAAAAGTCCTAGGATACCTTGATCGCAAGAATATCCCGCTAATTTCCTCTAGTCATCAACAAACACATTAAAAGATACGAATGTGAATTCTACCTAGAAAACAACCTAAAGTGTAAAAGCACAATTAAGTTTAACTCCCTAAGAGCACTAGTTCTATGAAATAAGACTAATCAATGCAAACGAATGTGTAAAAGCACTAATCCGTTTTAACAAAGGTTATGATCCACTTGTGACTACTAGGATGTATCACTACAAGCAATACTCACAATTATGCTACTTGCAATCAGGAATTATCACTTTTGCGTATAATAACCCTAATCCAGCAATAGAGATGAAAACTAATTCAACCGATTTGCGACTCGACTAAACATGCATTCAAATCATATAACAATATTAAAAGTGAATCATAAGCAACAAAATATGGATACAAAACTAATTCATTGCATAAATATCATGGTTGGAACTCCAACTTATTCCTTAACCAAAAGAGAATTATCTAAACATGTGAGTGGAGTTCATAACAAGAAGGAAAAGAAAACCTATCATGTTTCTAAACCCTAAAACACAAAAGTAGAAGTGAAGATAAATCACTAATGGAGATATATCCCTTTTATACTCTGTCGCATGAGTGAAAGAACCCAAAAGAAACCCAAATTCAGAGCTTAAGTCCATATGAGTAAGCTACTGGATCGGCGAGTCAACTCAGCTAACTCGGAAACTGACCGTGTTCTGACCGATTCCTGGCTGTTTCCAGGCCATATTTCAGCCATTCTCTGAGTCTTTCCCTGTACAGTTTTAGCTCCTAACATACATATATTTCATTCAGCAAGTCACTCATTCATTCAGTCAATAGTAGCAACTCCATTTCAGCTTCTTGGTTCAACTGCAACCAACCTTAATCGACTCCTGCAGCTGCAACTTCAGCACACTTACAGCTACACTTCCTTCACTGCACCTGATTCAGTTCATTCCTCCATCTAGCCACAACAGCATGATAGACGCATATCTGTGTCTATTTTGTTCTCAATTCTCTGTATTGTTAGTACTTGTTTTCGTCCTTATTATGGTATTTTGCGTGTTTGTAGGTATTTTTTGGAAATAAATAATTTTGGAAAAATCGGCTCGAAAAATTATGCGGAGCATCCCCGGTGGAAATTTGTTATTCGGACTCTCATTTTGGTTAAGGGGCAACCCAATTACTAAGGGGCCCTCAGTTGGGCATTTGCTATTTTCACTCCACAGACGGTTAGGGGGACACCCTTCTTCACGATTTGAAAATTCAAAATGGCGGGAAAGTTCATGCAGTTCACGGAAGAAATTTGGGTTCGATCTTGTGTGGGCTTTGAGCGAGATTCAATCACTGGATTTTGTTTTGATTGACCTGCTTGGGCTAAACAGGGATTGTATGGTTAATGGATTCGATCCAGTTGGGCTAGAACATCGAGTCTTGGTTAAACAGGGAAGAGAGATTATCACGGGATATTGGATGATACGTAACTGCATGGGAGAATATTTTCTTCTTTATTCAACAATATTCGACCAATCAAGCCAGGATAAACAAGGAAATCCAGCTCAGAACAAACGTGTGAGAAGAGAACAGGAAAGTAGCTAACAGAAGACGCGTGAAAGGTGAACAGGGAAAGAAAATATTCCCGTGAAAATAAAAATCATTAAGGGAGAATTATTTGCATTTAACTCGTATTATCTCGGTGCTTTTGAGTATAAATATGTCTATGGGGTTGAATAGAATGTCGGTCGAGAGTTGGGAGGAGAGGAGAGAAGGCTGCAGAGGGAGAATCACCATTTTTCTCTGCTGCTGCTGCTGCCATTGATGAAGAGGAAGAACACGAAGAACAGACGGCCAAAGACCGTCGTTCCCCAACAGTGACAACGACCGGTCCTTGTGGGTCGTAGTCAGCTACGCAGACAACAACAGCACTCTTTTATCATTCTTTGTAACGGTGTTCTGTAACGCTTATAAGCGTTGCAGTTTACCGATTTTCACCCTTTTCTCCATTTTCTCTTCATTGTAAACACCAATTGAGCTTAATAAAATATTTTGAGATTATGATTAATATGAGAAGCTAAATCCCAACACTGGGGCGATGGAGGAAGCCTTATTTCACACTTGGGTAATTATATTTAATTCTTTTTATGACTTTTGCATTAATTTTAATTGAAATTATGATTTAAATTAATTAGTTGTGATTTGATTTGATAGGTCATGCTTAGCTTAGATGATTTGATGTCCCATGCTTAACATTTACACCTAATATTTTGAGAATCAATCTTGGCAATAAATTAGAGTCGATATATTTAATATATTTTTCGAGCTATTATTGATAAAAGAATTATTATTTGAACCTTAAGAAATGAATTTGGCGGAATCCTAGTCCCAGTACCTCTCGCCCATTGTGACAAATATTGTGTATATATTTTTATTTTTAAATCTTTACAAGTCCGAGCAACGAACTTTTACTACCACTTTCAAAACTACAACACAGCACATTTCAATAACCCATTATAAGCAGCAACAGCTCTCACTAGCAGCAGCTCAGCTCCATACTCAGTTGTATCCTCTCCATTATGGCATCAACAACATGATTTCCTTCTCTTCCTTTTCGCAAACAGTGCATCACACTTCAATTCATCCACGCCAACAACCTTCTTTGCCAGAATAACCAACAGCTGCAGCTCAGATTCTTCACTTCCTTATATCACCACCAATACCTGCAACTGACTAACCCATGACGAATTGACAATCAACATCTGCAAAGCTTGCACCTGAAACTCAACAGTATCACCAACTTCAATTACATAGAAACCACCACTTGCAGCTTACTGCATTCGCAACAACACCAGTTTAACAAACCATTCTACCAACTTTTGCTGCCTTCTCCGCCACATTCTTTTTCCCTGTATCCTCGAATCCATTACAGACTCACGGCACCAGCCCATCTCTGCTCCATTCACTTGCAACAGACCTTGCCAGACCCTAATATATGCTCAACTGCATCTGTACCAGCTGTAGCTTCTCGCATGTGATATCTACTTGACCACAAACTATAGCATCTTCTGTTTCATCTCAGCTTAAACAACTCAACTTCCTCTCTAACTGATAGTAGAAACAACTCCAGTTACCAGCACCAATTTCAATTCTCAATGGCAGCATCACCAGTTGCAACTGCAACCAACTACCATAACCATACTCAGCTCCTCATTCCATTTGAGCTCCAGTTTCACAACCTCATTGCAGCAGGAGCAACTTCATAGTCTCCACTGCAACTGCAACTCAACTGCAACAGCTCAAAGCAAACAAGCCAACAATACCCATTGCCATATCAGTTCAGCTACAATCAATCTGCACTCAACCTCCAAATGGCTAATTTCTTCTTCTTTTGCTTCAGACGACTCCATTGCACCTAATAAACTCAAAATCAAACATAAGAGACACAATTCATAAAGACAATAGCAAAGAAAGCATAAATACTAGATATAAATCTAGTTGTATATCACACCTATCGAATTCCCCCACACTTAGACTTTGCTAGTCCTCGAGCAAATCAAACAAAACAAATTCTAAAACATACATACAACTTCGTCTCGTCGAGGATACGGTTATTCTTAGCATGAACAACAGGCCTTTAAACCTCTAGGTGTCCCTAGTGGACGAGTTATAGTCTCGTGAAGGTTTACAAGAGGTATACCTACAAAACCTATATTTCCAACTTACTAGTTCTCCTTAAAGATAACATCCAACGCGCTAAGAAGACATAGAGATTCTTCACACTAGTCATAAGAAGTTAGACACATAAATGAACACAATCTCATCCTTATAAGTTGAGAGAGAAATAACCATCCCTTATCGAAAGAAATTCGGGTTCGGAGTGATCAAAAGTCTCGACTCTGCCTCACAAGAAAGGGTTTTATGAAGTTTCTCTCAATAATAAACAACTTTTTATGGGTCACACATGTGTCCAGGTAGGAATAAAGAGAGAACCCTGCGACACCTTGAATGGTAGGAAGGCAAAAACCCTCCGAATTGTTTTAAAAACCCGCATCTTTTATTCATTTTGAAAACCCTTTTTTCTGACGATCTCTAAGAAAGGAAATCAACCACTTAACGAAGGTGGGAATATGCTTACTTACCTCGTTATCCGTTCGACGTGAAGCCAGCACCACTCTCACAGCATCCATAGAAACGTCTTCGGTCTTCAATCCTTGTTTTCATCTTCGTCTTCGGTTTTCAACTCTTGATGATGAAATCTTGAACTTCGTAGAATCTTGACAATGAGATTCTTTCCTCTAATTCCTTGTTGCTTGAAAGTTCATTGTGGATATTCCTTCTTTCCATTGACTTTATTGAAAGAATACAAAACTAAAAACGAACTACACAAACCCAAAATAAGATACAAAGGATTTTTCTCGTCTCTTTTTTTTTTATTGAGACAAGAAAAATAAAACAAATACAAAATAAAAACAAAACAAAATAATAAAACTAATAATAAACCTAACAAAATTTTCTCTTGTCTCTTTTTTCTCTTTTTTTTTTCTTTTTTTTTCATTTTTTTTTTTGACAAGGGACTTAGCATAACAATGACCATGTCTCAAGTTTTTTTTTTTCTTTTTTGGAACAAGAGAAAATATGATAAAATAAAAAAATGCAAGTACAAAGGCCATGGTGTAAGTACTTTACCGTTTGATTCTTCACAACTTGTATGTCTCGATATCATAAACTTCTTGAACTCTCATCTTGATAATCTTCGCTCTTGTACATAAAGTCTTCAACTTGTAAAAATTCTGCTCCTTGTCTTGTTGCTTTACTTGAATCTGAAATCTGCTCATTTCTGTACCGTTGCTTGTAAACCTTAAACGTCTTTAACTTTCCTTCGAATTTGTGATGCTCCTCTTGTTGATGATGATGGTGTTTCTATGGACCTGTTGGTGTAGAGAGAGATAAAGTGGATGGTGCTAACTGCAAACAAGATTACAAGTGATATGTAAGTTAGCAATTCGATGTCACCATCATGATTGATAAAATAACACTCAAGAGATCAAAATAGTGCTTCTATTGGAGGGAGGTTGGGTAGCTCACCATTCTACCCGGAGTTTACGTACGGTGACACACACTCTAAAAGCACATATTTAGACAGGTACAAAGAAGTGAAGGTCGGTGCCTCTCATGATGTAACATGGGTAGTCTCCACTATAGGGGATCACAAATCTAATACCGATTTCAGTCTGCACCTCATTTTCCACTGGCATGGTTAAATCCAACTTTAACTCTCATACAAGTAAGAAACCCGATCACGTTCTATGTCATCTCTAAGTTCAGTCACTCTTATGAGAATTTCGATGTAATCTTACAGACATGTATACTATGTGACTCTAAACTAACTACAAGTTGGGGTTATTCATGCACTAATTTACAAAAAAGTTGAAAAATCATGAAAAATTTACAATGCAAGCTTAACCACTCCCCCACACTTAAACTTTACATTGTCCTCAATGTAAATTGAATCGTCCAAAGAAATTCAAGGTGGGAAATCATATAATGATATGCGACAAGAAATCAGAAAAAGTAAATACAAGACAAGAAAAAGCTAAAAACAAAACAAGAATATAAAAATAAGACAAGAAATACTCATCGTATGGGTTGCCTCCCATTTAGCGCTTGGTTTAAAGTCGTCAGCCCGACTATAACCTTGCAAGATTCATTCCCCATATACCAACAATCTGAAAAGTTGGGGATCCTTCCACGTAACCTGTTTTGCAAACACTAGCTTCACACAAATATCAGTTTCATAAAACATAAACGAAGCTATTAACCGATAGAAGTTTCCCCCACACTTATTCTTTTCTACACTTGGAAGTGTATAAAGAACATAAAAATCAGGAACTTCTACGGTTTCTTCTTTGCAAACATCCATAGTATGAGAATCAAATGTTTCTAATGGCGGAAATCGAGAAACAAAGTCGTTCAACAATATTCTCGAAGCACATACATTCATACCTATAAGAGGTAAAGGAGAAGAAACAATATGCAAAGGGTTAGACAAACCTTTCACAATCTCTTGTAGCTCGAAATCCTTTTCATCCTTGAAAAAATCAAGTGAATTATTTACCTCTTTTATATCATGGTCCTCTATCAAGTCTTGCAACCATCCTTCGTCAGTTTCTGCCTTAACTAAAGTTTCGACATAAACATCATCGTTACAATCCTTTGCAAGCTTAATTGGGTCTTCCACAATATTGGTCATATCGGTTTCATTCTCGACACACTCCTCTTCGTTGTAAGGCACATACTCTTTTGCGGCTCCAAATTTCGCTATAATGAACTTTTTTAGAAGACTCAAAAATGCATCATTCTCAATCTCCACCCTTTGAATAGGCTCTTGATCATTATTAAGATAAATGCTTGAGTAATATACACAAGTGTCAACATATCCCTTTTCGTCTTCATTTTGATCCCAAAAAGATTCCACTGTACACCTTTGGGAAATGTCACCATGATTTGGTTCAAGCGATGTATGTTCATAATAATCATCACTTTCATAATTAACATAAGATTGGTTCTCGCTGAATTTAGTGTTTCTAATCTCAATCTCATCCTTTTGAATAGGTGAATGATCATTATTAAGATCAAGAGTTGAGGTAGCTACACAATTATCAATGAAAGACCCCAAAGGTTGGCCCTTTTCAACATTAGCATCAATCAAATACTCATCACAAAACATAGACGCATTATAATAGTTATTGTTTTTAAAGCAAAGTTCTTCCTCATACCTTTCTTCTTTGATTTGATCAATACCTCTTTGTAAGTTAGCAATACCTTCACGAAGTTCTTGGAGTTGCTCTTCTGTAGACTCTTTATCTTTTTGTAACTCTTGTTGTACAAAGTTGGAAACTTTGTCTAGAAAGTCAGAGACTTTTTGTTCACGAGCATAAGAATCCTCCCATCCTTGTGGTTGTTCACACACATACCCGCCATAAGGTTGTTGAGGAAAACCATAAGGATCCATGGAATATTGGTCATAGCCAATGAATTGGTTTTGATTATACCCCTGGAATTGTTAGAAGTTGTCATGTTGTTGAGATTGTTGGAAACCGTATCCATTGTTCCAATATGCTCCATCCATGAGAAATAAGTACCTGAAACACGATTTTAAAAACAAGGTTAAAAACCAGAAAATAAAACAAAACTAAAAACAAGAAAATAAGAAACCAAGAACAAGTGACAACCGCTGCCTCCCCGGCAACGGCGCCAAAATTTGATCGCTGTCGTAGGCGTCAAAAATAATTACACTTTCTTAGTACTCAAAATATATTATGAAGCAAGGGCAAGAAAGGATCGTTCCCACAGAGAGGTCTTAGGTTTCCAATATGTTTCGGTTTCTTATGTAAAGCCAAGGGGATTTTCTGATTTTTATATACTAAAATAAAGTAATAGCAAAACAAATAAATAAAGCAAAATCAATAAGATTATAATATTGATCAAGGATTGGTTTTCATTCACAAACATGTATTTGAAACAATAACTAGAATTGATATTTAATCTCAATTTATTAAAAGTCCTAGGATACCTTGATCGCAAGAATATCCCGCTAATTTCCTCTTGTCATCAACAAACACATTAAAAGATGCGAATGTGAATTCTACCTAGAAAGCAACCTAAAGTGTAAAAGCACAATTAAGTTTAACTCCCTAAGAGCACTAAGTTCTATGAAATAAGACTAATCAATGCAAACGAACGTGTAAAAGCACTAATCCGTTTTAATAAAGGTCATGATCCACTTGTGGCTACTAGGATGTATCACTACAAGCAATACTCACAATTATGCTACTTGCAATCAGGAATTATCACTTTTGCGTATAATAACCCTAATCTAGCAATAGAGATGAAAACTAATTCAATCGATTCGCGACTCGACTAAACATGCATTCAAATCATATAACAATATTAAAAGTGAATCATAAGCAACAAAATATGGAGACAAAACTAATTCATTGCATAAATATCATGGTTGGAACTCCAACTTATTCCTTAACCAAAAGAGAATTATCTAAACATGTGAGTGGAGTTCATAACAAGAAGGAAAAGAAAACCTATCATGTTTCTAAACCCTAAAACACAAAAGTAGAAGTGAAGATAAATCCCTAATGGAGATATATGACTCCCTTTTATACTTTGTCGCATGAGTGAAAGAACCCAAAAGAAGCCCAAATTCAGAGCCCAAGTCCATCTGAGTAAGCTACTGGATCGGCGAGTCAACTCAGCTAACTCGGAAACTGACTGATTCCTGACTGTTTCCAGGCCATATTTCAGCCATTCTCTGAGTCTTTCCCTGTACAGTTTTAGATCCTAACATACATCTATTTCATTCAGCAACTCACTCATTCATTCAATCAATAGTAGCAACTCCATTTCAACTTCTTGGTTCAACTGCAGCCAACCTTAATCGACTCCTGCAGCTGCAACTTCAGCACACTTACAGCTGCACTTCCTTCACTGCACCTGATTCAGTTCATTCCTCCATCTAGCCATAACAACACATTTCAATAACCAATTATAAGCAGCAACAGCTCTCACTAGCAGCAGCTCAGCTCCATACTCAGTTGTATCATCTCCATTATGGCATCAACAACACGATTTCCTTCTCTTCCTTTTCGCAAACAGTGCATCATACTTCAATTCATCCACGCCAACAACCTTCTTTGCCAGAATAACCAACAGCTGCAGCTCAGATTCTTCACTTCCTTATATCACCACCAATACCTGCAACTGACTAACCCATGACGAATTGACAATCAACATCTGCAAATCTTTCACCTGAAACTCAACAGTATCACCAACTTCAATTACATAGAAACCACTGTTGGGGTATATATTTAAAAACATAGTTTTGTAATAATATGCCAAAGTTAGAGAGATAGTATGGTGGCATTGTTTTGAGCTCCCACACTATAGGCATGGGTTCAATTCCCACCCCACACAATTTCACTAGGGTATATACTATTTATACTATATATTATATTACATTAGTCCGGGAGCGGGGCCTTGGGGCCTTGGGGGTCTTGGGAGGTCTGCTGATCCAGAAACAATTTTTTTTGCTGTTTTTAACTTAAATTTTCAAAACGTATTAAGATAATTATATCATGATTAATTACAGTTAATGTTGAAATTTTAATACGGCCGTTTTTTTTGCTGTTACAAAGAAATTTATTGGCATGTAATCGAAAATTAATTTTCCATTAATTCCATTGATTCTTTTTGATTATAAAAAGAAAAAAACTGGTTTCTGAAAAAAAAAAAGGATATAGAACGTTATTTTTATTTCGTCAAGTTTTTCTGAGCAAGTGTTGTTGAAAGAGTTATTATTGATTCGATTTCTCAGTGCAGAGAAATCGAAAGAGATAAGCTGTTTTATCCCATAGGGTTTCGACAAAAAAACTGACTGCTAGCACAATCAAGAGGCAGAGTCGCGAAACACCTTAAAGATAGCGACCTAGTACGCGACTCAGCGGTTTCTTTGTGTAATTTGATTATAGTGCTTTGTTTCCAACAATTTTTAAGGTGAACGTTTCTGCTATGGAGAATGAAAAGAAGCGCGTTGATGATACCAACAAGCCTTTCAAATTTGAAGGGTTGCATTTCAGAAGATGAAAGCTGAAGATGTTCTTTTATCTCAAACTGATGAAGCTGCATATGATTGTGTCGAGTGTTCATCCTGGAACCCTGGAACCTGCTGCTAATAAGACTGCTGCTGTTGCTGCTGCTGGCGGTGGTGCTGCTACAGATCCACCTCATACCGGTGGTGTTGAAGAAGTTGTTTCTCAAACTCCCGAGGAAAAACAAAAGGCCATCGACAAATGGATCGATAATGACTTTGATTGCAAAAACTACATTCTTAATGCATTATCTGACGATTTATACGAGTATTATTCAACTTTTGAAACTGCTAAAGATGTATGGGATGCATTACAGAAAAAATATGACACCGAGGAAGCGGGTTCAAAGAAATATGCTGTGAGCCGGTATGTGAGATACCAAATGGTGGATGATAGATCAGTTGTTGCACAGGCTCATGAACTTCAAAAAATTTACCACGAAATTGTGGCCGAAGGTATGAAAACTGATGAACAATTTCAAGTTTCTGTAATGATTGACAAGTTACCACCTAGCTGGAAAGATTTTCGTAATACTTTGCGTCACAAGACTAAAGAATTTTCTCTTGAAAGTTTGATTGTTAAGCTCAGGGTTGAGGAAGAAGCTCGGAAACAAGATAAGAAGGAAGAGATTCTCATTGTTTCTAACAATAAGACTCATCCGAATTTAAAACCTAAGAAAAGGGATATGAAACCTAACCCGAACCAGAAGAAAGGAGGAAGGCCTAATCAAAACAAGAACCAACACCCATCGAAAAATGGACAGAATTCCCATTCTGAATTTCTTTGTTATATCTGTAATAAACCAAACCACATGGCTAGGAATTGCAGATTTAACAAGGAAAAGAATAACGCACAAGCTAATGCTGTGGGTGACGTTATAATTGCCATGGTCTCTGATCCAGAGTTCTACATGGTTGGTGGATCTGATGGGTGGTGGATAGACAGTGGTGCTTCGCGTCATTGTTGTTTTGATAGGTCCATGTTTAAGACTTATGCTGAAACCAAGGACAAGAAAGTGTTATTGGGAGACTCCCACAGCACTATGGTGAAAGGTTCTGGTACGGTAGAGTTGAAGTTTACTTCTGGGAAGACACTCATGCTGAAAGATGTCCTTCACACTCCAGAAATGAGAAAGAACCTTGTTTCCGGCTATCTTCTCAACAAGGCTGGGTTGTATCAAACTATTGGGTCTGATATTTACACTATAACTAAGAATAAGAATTTTGTAGGAAAGGGTTATGCTACTGATGGAATGTTTAAGCTTAATGTTGATGCTATGAATAAAATTGATTCTTCTGCTTATATGGTTTGCAATTTTAATGTTTGGCATGGAAGGCTTTGTCATGTGGGTAAAAAGTTAGTAAATAACATGAGTAAGTTAGGTGTCCTCCCTGAATTTTCTGAAAATGATTTTGAAAAATGTGAATACTGTAGTCAAGCAAAAATAACCAAGACTTCACATAAATCTGTTGTAAGAGAATCGAAACCACTAGACTTAATACATTCTGATTTGTGTGAATATGAAGGTATCCTAACTAGAAATGGCAAGAGGTATATCATGACGTTCATTGATGATTGTTCTAATTATACTTATGTTTATTTGTTGAACCATAAGAACGAAGCTATTGAAAAGTTTAAGATTTTTATTGCTGAAATTGAAAATCAATTTGGTAGGAAAATTAAGAGATTTCGTAGTGATAGAGGCACTGAATATGATTCTTCTCCTTTTACTGAAATTTATCAAACTAATGGCATTATACATGAAAGAACTGCACCATATAATCCTCAAATGAATGGGAAAGCTGAAAGAAAGAATCGTACTCTTACTGAATTGACTGTTGCTTGTTTGCTTAGCTCTGGTGCTGCTTCTCATTGGTGGGGTGAATGTTTGCTGACTGTTTGCCATGTTTTGAACCGCATTCCTAATAATAAAACCATGATATCTCCTTATGAACTTTGGAGAAATAGAAAACCTAATGTCTCTTATTTTAGAGTTTGGGGTTGCTTAGCTTTTGTTAGAAAACCTGATCCTAAAAGACATAAGTTAGAAAGTAGAGCTTATGAATGTGTTTTTATTGGTTATGCACAAAACAGTAAAGCTTATAGGTTCTTTGATATTAATAATAAGGTTATTATTGAATCTATTGATGTTGATTTCTTTGAAGAGAGATTTCCTTTTAAATCTAGAAATAGTGGGGGTAATAGTGGGGGTTCTTTATCTAGTGTTTTACCTAGTGCTGATTCTGAACATAGATTAGAAGAACCTAGAAGTGCAGAAACTAGGATCACTGAAGTTGAACCTAGAAGAAGTAAAAGAGCTAGGACTGACACAAGAGATCCTGATTTTCAATTTTATGCCGTAGAGGAAGAACCTTCTAATTTACAAGAGGCGTTCAGTTCTGCAGAGTCTAGTTTCTGGCAAGAAGCTGTAGATAATGAATGGGATTCTCATATGTCTAATGGAACTTGGAGTATAGTAGATTTACCTCCTGGTTGTAAGCCTATAGGTTGTAAATGGGTTTTGAAAAGGAAACTAAAACCTGATGGAACAATAGAGAAGCACAAAGCTAGACTGGTTGCTAAAGGATTTAGGCAACGAGAGAACATAGACTTCTTTGATACTTATTCTCCTGTTACTAGATTAACATCTATACGTGTTTTGATTGCTGTTGCCGCTGCTCATAATCTTGTTATTCACCAAATGGATGTTAAAACTGCCTTTTTGAATGGTGAACTAGAAGAGGAAATTTATATGGAACAACCTGAAGGTTTTGTAATTCCTGGACAAGAACAGAAAGCATGTAAGCTAGAAAAATCCCTTTATGGTTTAAAACAAGCTCCTAAACAGTGGCATGAGAAATTTGATAATTTAATGATTTCACATAACTTCAGAATAAACGAGGGTGACAAATGCATCTATTATAAATTTGAGAATGATGTGTGTGTGATTGTTTGCTTGTATGTGGATGATTTGCTGATATTTGGTTCCAATTTATCTGTTGTCAATGAAACTAAAGGTATGCTTAGTTCGAATTTTGACATGAAAGATTTGGGTGAAGCTAGTGTAATCTTGGGAATCAAAATAACTAGAACTAGTAGTGGTATTTGTTTGGATCAATCTCACTACATTGAAAAAATTCTGAGAAAGTATGAATATTTTGATTGTAAGCCTGCTTGTACTCCGTTTGATCCTAATGTGAAATTGTTTAAGAACACTGGAGAAAGTGTTAGACAATCTGAATATGCTAGTATAATTGGAAGTCTGCGTTATGCAACTGATTGTACAAGACCAGACATTGCATATGCAGTGGGAGTTCTGTGCAGGTTTACCAGTAATCCTAGTTTGGAACACTGGGATGTTATTGAGAGGGTTATGCGGTATCTGAAAAGAACCAAAAACCTAGGATTACACTATAAGAGGCATCCCGCAGTCCTTGAAGGATTTAGCGATGCTAATTGGAATACTCTTTCAGATGATTCCAAGGCCACCAGTGGATATGTTTTTACTATTGCTGGGGGCGCTGTATCTTGGAGATCAAAGAAACAGACAATTATAGCCCAATCTACGATGGAGGCTGAATTGATGGCACTAGCAGCAGCTAGTGAAGAAGCAGGATGGCTGAAGAGTCTGTTATCAGACATTCCAGTATGGGAAAAACCGATACCAGCCACTTTGATCCACTGCGATAGTACCGCGGCTATCGGAGTAGTAGAGAACTGTTATAATTACAGTAAGAATCGACAGATACGTCGAAAGCACGACACAGTTAGAGAATTTCTCACAACTGGCGTTGTTAGAGTAGATCATGTAAGGTCTGAAGGAAATATAGCTGATACTTTGACGAAAGGATTAGCAAGAGAAAAGGTATGGAATATCTCTAAAAGTATGGGACTTTTGCCCGTGAGAAGTTGAGTCATTTGTAATGGATACCCAACCTAGAAATAGGTTCAAAGGGACTAGACGAAGTTACAAATAATATGATAGAGTCATGCATTCCCATAGCATGATATCCTGAAGTGGGAAACAGGTTGAGTGTTTAAACTCTTAATGATGTCTATAGCTCTTAAGTTAAGAGTGGGATATACAGGAGTATCCTTGATAGACTCACCTATACGAATGTGAAGGTGTGGCCGCCTTCTATGAGAACTTGGGCATTTCTCTAGATCGTTCGTTAAGAAAGGGATAAGCACATGGCCCTAATGTGCAAAATTAAGAACTTTACTCTAAGATATAGTTGTGTGTGTTGTATAATCTATTATTAGTTAGAGTTCAAGACGAGAGTCACTCTAGTTACCTGATACTTAGAAAGTTCAACACTATGTAGAGGTTCAAGTCGAAAGGCACCTTTGCTTATGCACAACTGTATAGCACTTGCTCAATGTTTTAAAATATAAGTGGGGGATTGTTGGGGTATATATTTAAAAACATAGTTTTGTAATAATATGCCAAAGTTAGAGAGATAGTATGGTGGAATTGTTTTGAGCTCCCACACTATAGGCATGGGTTCAATTCCCACCCCACACAATTTCACTAGGGTATATACTATATATTATATTACATTAGTCCGGGAGCGGGGCCTTGGGGGTCTTGGGAGGTCTGCTGATCCAGAAACAATTTTTTTGCTGTTTTTAACTTAAATTTTCAAAACGTATTAAGATAATTATATCATGATTAATTACAGTTAATGTTGAAATTTTAATACGGCCGTTTTTTTGCTGTTACAAAGAAATTTAATTGGCATTTAATCGAAAATTAATTTTCCATTAATTCCATTGATTCTTTTTGATTATAAAAAAAAACTGGTTTCTGGAAGAAAAGAAATAGAACGTTATTTTTATTTCGTCAAGTTTTTCTGAGCAAGTGTTGTTGAAAGAGTTATTATTGATTCGATTTCTCAGTGCAGAGAAATCGAAAGAGATAAGCTGTTTTATCCCATAGGGTTTCGACAAAAAACTGACTGCTAGCACAATCAAGAGGCAGAGTCGCGAAACACCTTAAAGATAGCGACCTAGTACGCGACTCAGCGGTTTCTTTGTGTAATTTGATTATAGTGCTTTGTTTCCAACAGTAGCCATCTATGATTTGCTATCTCCCTTGCTGCATGAACTTTGAATGCAGCGCTCCTTTCTCTCCCTCTTTCGCTTCAGTAATTATAGTCTTTATCCCTTTCATTCTATTATCAAGTTATTCTCGTCTCATTCTCTGCTCATTTCAAGATTCATAAAAGGGATACCAGTCATATTAAATGTTGATATCATTTTATCAGGGTTGATAGAAAAGCACAAAGCTAGACTGGTTGCTAAAGGATTTAGGCAACGAGAGAACGTAGACTTCTTTGATACTTATTCTCCTGTTACTAGATTAACATCTATACGTGTTTTGATTGCTGTTGCCGCTGCTCATAATCTTGTTATTCACCAAATGGATGTTAAAACTGCCTTTTTGAATGGTGAACTAGAAGAGGAAATTTATATGGAACAACCTGAAGGTTTTGTAATTCCTGGACAAGAACAGAAAGTATGTAAGCTAGAAAAATCCCTTTATGGTTTAAAACAAGCTCCTAAACAGTGGCATGAGAAATTTGATAATTTAATGATTTCACATAACTTCAGAATAAACGAGGGTGACAAATGCATCTATTATAAATTTGAGAATGATGTGTGTGTGATTGTTTGCTTGTATGTGGATGATTTGCTGATATTTGGTTCCAATTTATCTGTTGTCAATGAAACTAAAGGTATGCTTAGTTCGAATTTTGACATGAAAGATTTGGGTGAAGCTAGTGTAATCTTGGGAATCAAAATAAATAGAACTAGTAGTGGTATTTGTTTGGATCAATCTCACTACATTGAAAAAATTCTGAGAAAGTATGAATATTTTGATTGTAAGCCTGCTTGTACTCCGTTTGATCCTAATGTGAAATTGTTTAAGAACACTGGAGAAAGTGTTAGACAATCTGAATATGCTAGTATAATTGGAAGTCTGCGTTATGCAACTGATTGTACAAGACCAGACATTGCATATGCAGTGGGAGTTCTGTGCAGGTTTACCAGTAATCCTAGTTTGGAACACTGGGATGCTATTGAGAGGGTTATGCGGTATCTGAAAAGAACCACAAACCTAGGATTACACTATAAGAGGCATCCCACAGTCCTTGAAGGATTTAACGATGCTAATTGGAATACTCTTTCAGATGATTCCAAGGCCACCAGTGGATATGTTTTTACTATTGCTGGGGGCGCTGTATCTTGGAGATCAAAGAAACAGACAATTATAGCCCAATCTACGATGGAGGCTGAATTGATGGCACTAGCAGCAGCTAGTGAAGAAGCAGGATGGCTGAAGAGTCTGTTATCAGACATTCCAGTATGGGAAAAACCGATACCAGCCACTTTGATCCACTGCGATAGTACCGCGGCTATCGGAGTAGTAGAGAACTGTTATAATAACAGTAAGAATCGACAGATACGTCGAAAGCACGACACAGTTAGAGAATTTCTCACAACTGGTGTTGTTAGAGTAGATCATGTAAGGTCTGAAGGAAATATAGCTGATACTTTGATGAAAGGATTAGCAAGAGAAAAGGTATGGAATATCTCTAAAAGTATGGGACTTTTGCCCGTGAGAAGTTGAGTCATTTGTAATGGATACCCAACCTAGAAATAGGTTCAAAGGGACTAGACGAAGCTACAAATAATATGATAGAGTCATGCATTCCCATAGAATGATATCCTGAAGTGGGAAACAGGTTGAGTGTTTAAACTCTTAATGATGTCTATAGCTTTTAAGTTAAGAGTGGGATATACAGGAGTATCCTTGATAGACTCACCTATACGAATGTGAAGGTGTGGCCGCCTTCTATGAGAACTTGGGCATTTCTCTAGATCGTTCGTTAAGAAAGGGATAAGCACATGGCCCTAATGTGCAAAATTAAGAACTTTACTCTAAGATATAGTTGTGTGTGTTGTATAATCTATTATTAGTTAGAGTTCAAGACGAGAGTCACTCTAGTTACCTGATACTTAGAAAGTTCAACACTATGTAGAGGTTCAAGTCGAAAGGCACCTTTGCTTATGCACAACTGTATAGCACTTGCTCAATGTTTTAAAATATAAGTGGGGGATTGTTGGGGTATATATTTAAAAACATAGTTTTGTAATAATATGCCAAAGTTAGAGAGATAGTATGGTGGCATTGTTTTGAGCTCCCACACTATAGGCATGGGTTCAATTCCCACCCCACACAATTTCACTAGGGTATATACTATATATTATATTACATTAGTCCGGGAGCGGGGCCTTGGGGGTCTTGGGAGGTCTGCTGATCCATAAACAATTTTTTTTGCTGTTTTTAACTTAAATTTTCAAAACGTATTAAGATAATTATATCATGATTAATTACAGTTAATGTTGAAATTTTAATACGGCCGTTTTTTTGCTGTTACAAAGAAATTTAATTGGCATTTAATCGAAAATTAATTTTCCATTAATTCCATTGATTCTTTTTGATTATAAAAAAAAAAAAACTGGTTTCTGGAAGAGAAAAGATAGAACGTTATTTTTATTTCGTCAAGTTTTCTGAGCAAGTGTTGTTGAAAGAGTTATTATTGATTCGATTTCTCAGTGCAGAGAAATCGAAAGAGATAAGCTGTTTTATCCCATAGGGTTTCGACAAAAAACTGACTGCTAGCACAATCAAGAGGCAGAGTCGCGAAACACCTTAAAGATAGCGACCTAGTACGCGACTCAGCGGTTTCTTTGTGTGATTTGATTATAGTGCTTTGTTTCCAACAATTTTAAGGTGATTCGTTTCTGCTATGGAGAATGAAAAGAAGCGCGTTGATGATACCAACAAGCCTTTCAAATTTGAAGGGTTGCATTTCAGAAGATGGAAGCTGAAGATGTTCTTTTATCTCAAACTGATGAAGCTGCATATGATTGTGTCGAGTGTTCATCCTGGAACCCTGGAACCTGCTGTTGATAAGACTGCTGCTGTTGCTGCTGGCGGTGGTGCTGCTACAGATCCACCTCCTACCGGTGGTGTTGAAGAAGTTGTTTCTCAAACTCCCGAGGAAAAACAAAAGGCCATCGACAAATGGATCGATAATGACTTTGATTGCAAAAACTACATTCTTAATGCACTATCTGACGATTTATATGAGTATTATTCAACTTTTGAAACTGCTAAAGATGTATGGGATGCATTACAGAAAAAATATGACACCGAGGAAGCGGGTTCAAAGAAATATGCTGTGAGCCGGTATGTGAGATACCAAATGGTGGATGATAGATCAGTTGTTGCACAGGCTCATGAACTTCAAAAAATTTACCACGAAATTGTGGCCGAAGGTATGAAAACTGATGAACAATTTCAAGTTTCTGTAATGATTGACAAGTTACCACCTAGCTGGAAAGATTTTCGTAATACTTTGCGTCACAAGACTAAAGAATTTTCTCTTGAAAGTTTGATTGTTAAGCTCAGGGTTGAGGAAGAAGCTCGGAAACAAGATAAGAAGGAAGAGATTCTCATTGTTTCTAACAATAAGACTCATCCGAATTTAAAACCTAAGAAAAGGGATATGAAACCTAACCCGAACCAGAAGAAAGGAGGAAGGCCTAATCAAAACAAGAACCAACACCCATCGAAAAATGGACAGAATTCCAATTCTGAATTTCTTTGTTATATCTGTAACAAACCAAACCACATGGCTAGGAATTGCAGATTTAACAAGGAAAAGAATAACGCACAAGCTAATGCTGTGGGTAACGTTATAATTGCCATGGTCTCTGATCCAGAGTTCTACATGGTTGGTGGATCTGATGGGTGGTGGATAGACAGTGGTGCTTCGCGTCATTGTTGTTTTGATAGGTCCATGTTTAAGACTTATGCTGAAACCAAGGACAAGAAAGTGTTATTGGGAGACTCCCACAACACTATGGTGAAAGGTTCTGGTACGGTAGAGTTGAAGTTTACTTCTGGGAAGACACTCATGCTGAAAGATGTCCTTCACACTCCAGAAATGAGAAAGAACCTTGTTTCCGGCTATCTTCTCAACAAGGCTGGGTTGTATCAAACTATTGGGTCTGATATTTACACTATAACTAAGAATAAGAATTTTGTAGGAAAGGGTTATGCTACTGATGGAATGTTTAAGCTTAATGTTGATGCTATGAATAAAATTGATTCTTCTGCTTATATGGTTTGCAATTTTAATGTTTGGCATGGAAGGCTTTGTCATGTGGGTAAAAATTTAGTAAATAACATGAGTAAGTTAGGTGTCCTCCCTGAATTTTCTGAAAATGATTTTGAAAAATGTGAATACTGTAGTCAAGCAAAAATAACCAAGACTTCACATAAATCTGTTGTAAGAGAATCGAAACCACTAGACTTAATACATTCTGATTTGTGTGAATATGAAGGTATCCTAACTAGAAATGGCAAGAGGTATATCATGACGTTCATTGATGATTGTTCTAATTATACTTATGTTTATTTGTTGAGCCATAAGAACGAAGCTATTGAAAAGTTTAAGATTTTTATTGCTGAAATTGAAAATCAATTTGGTAGGAAAATTAAGAGATTTCGTAGTGATAGAGGCACTGAATATGATTCTTCTCCTTTTACTGAAATTTATCAAACTAATGGCATTATACATGAAAGAACTGCACCATATAATCCTCAAATGAATGGGAAAGCTGAAAGAAAGAATCGTACTCTTACTGAATTGACTGTTGCTTGTTTGCTTAGCTCTGGTGCTGCTTCTCATTGGTGGGGTGAATGTTTGCTGACTGTTTGCCATGTTTTGAACCGCATTCCTAATAATAAAAACCATGATATCTCCTTATGAACTTTGGAGAAATAGAAAACCTAATGTCTCTTATTTTAGAGTTTGGGGTTGCTTAGCTTTTGTTAGAAAACCTGATCCTAAAAGACATAAGTTAGAAAGTAGAGCTTATGAATGTGTTTTTATTGGTTATGCTCAAAACAGTAAAGCTTATAGGTTCTTTGATATTAATAATAAGGTTATTATTGAATCTATTGATGTTGATTTCTTTGAAGAGAGATTTCCTTTTAAATCTAGAAATAGTGGGGGTAATAGTGGGGGTTCTTTATCTAGTGTTTTACCTAGTGCTGATTCTGAACATAGATTAGAAGAACCTAGAAGTGCAGAAACTAGGATCACTGAAGTTGAACCTAGAAGAAGTAAAAGAGCTAGGACTGACACAAGAGATCCTGATTTTGAATTTTATGCCGTAGAGGAAGAACCTTCTAATTTACAAGAGGCGTTCAGTTCTGCAGAGTCTAGTTTCTGGCAAGAAGCTGTAGATAATGAATGGGATTCTCATATGTCTAATGGAACTTGGCGTATAGTAGATTTACCTCCTGGTTGTAAGCCAATAGGTTGTAAATGGGTTTTGAAAAGGAAACTAAAACCTGATGGAACAATAGAGAAGCACAAAGCTAGACTGGTTGCTAAAGGATTTAGGCAACGAGAGAACGTAGACTTCTTTGATACTTATTCTCCTGTTACTAGATTAACATCTATACGTGTTTTGATTGCTGTTGCCGCTGCTCATAATCTTGTTATTCACCAAATGGATGTTAAAACTGCCTTTTTGAATGGTGAACTAGAAGAGGAAATTTATATGGAACAACCTGAAGGTTTTGTAATTCCTGGACAAGAACAGAAAGTATGTAAGCTAGAAAAATCCCTTTATGGTTTAAAACAAGCTCCTAAACAGTGGCATGAGAAATTTGATAATTTAATGATTTCACATAACTTCAGAATAAACGAGGGTGACAAATGCATCTATTATAAATTTGAGAATGATGTGTGTGTGATTGTTTGCTTGTATGTGGATGATTTGCTGATATTTGGTTCCAGTTTATCTGTTGTCAATGAAACTAAAGGTATGCTTAGTTCGAATTTTGACATGAAAGATTTGGGTGAAGCTAGTGTAATCTTGGGAATCAAAATAACTAGAACTAGTAGTGGTATTTGTTTGGATCAATCTCACTACATTGAAAAAATTCTGAGAAAGTATGAATATTTTGATTGTAAGCCTGCTTGTACTCCGTTTGATCCTAATGTGAAATTGTTTAAGAACACTGGAGAAAGTGTTAGACAATCTGAATATGCTAGTATAATTGGAAGTCTGCGTTATGCAACTGATTGTACAAGACCAGACATTGCATATGCAGTGGGAGTTCTGTGCAGGTTTACCAGTAATCCTAGTTTGGAACACTGGGATGCTATTGAGAGGGTTATGCGGTATCTGAAAAGAACCACAAACCTAGTATTACACTATAAGAGGCATCCCGCAGTCCTTGAAGGATTTAGCGATGCTAATTGGAATACTCTTTCAGATGATTCCAAGGCCACCAGTGGATATGTTTTTACTATTGCTGGGGGCGCTGTATCTTGGAGATCAAAGAAACAGACAATTATAGCCCAATCTACGATGGAGGCTGAATTGATGGCACTAGCAGCAGCTAGTGAAGAAGCAGGATGGCTGAAGAGTCTGTTATCAGACATTCCAGTATGGGAAAAACCGATACCAGCCACTTTGATCCACTGCGATACTACCGCGGCTATCGGAGTAGTAGAGAACTGTTATAATAACAGCAAGAATCGACAGATACGTCGAAAGCACGACACAGTTAGAGAATTTCTCACAACTGGTGTTGTTAGAGTAGATCATGTAAGGTCTGAAGGAAATATAGCTGATACTTTGACGAAAGGATTAGCAAGAGAAAAGGTATGGAATATCTCTAAAAGTATGGGACTTTTGCCCGTGAGAAGTTGAGTCATTTGTAATGGATACCCAACCTAGAAATAGGTTCAAAGGGACTAGACGAAGTTACAAATAATATGATAGAGTCATGCATTCCCATAGCATGATATCCTGAAGTAGGAAACAGGTTGAGTGTTTAAACTCTTAATGATGTCTATAGATCTTAAGTTAAGAGTGGGATATACAGGAGTATCCTTGATAGACTCACCTATACGAATGTGAAGGTGTGGCCGCCTTCTATGAGAACTTGGGCATTTCTCTAGATCGTTCGTTAAGAAAGGGATAAGCACATGGCCCTAATGTGCAAAATTAAGAACTTTACTCTAAGATATAGTTGTGTGTGTTGTATAATCTATTATTAGTTAGAGTTCAAGACGAGAGTCACTCTAGTTACCTGATACTTAGAAAGTTCAACACTATGTAGAGGTTCAAGTCGAAAGGCACCTTTGCTTATGCACAACTGTATAGCACTTGCTCAATGTTTTAAAATATAAGTGGGGGATTGTTGGGGTATATATTTAAAAACATAGTTTTGTAATAATATGCCAAAGTTAGAGAGATAGTATGGTGGCATTGTTTTGAGCTCCCACACTATAGGCATGGGTTCAATTCCCACCCCACACAATTTCACTAGGGTATATACTATATATTATATTACATTAGTCCGGGAGCGGGGCCTTGGGGGTCTTGGGAGGTCTGCTGATCCATAAACAATTTTTTTGCTGTTTTTAACTTAAATTTTCAAAACGTATTAAGATAATTATATCATGATTAATTACAGTTAATGTTGAAATTTTAATACGGCCGTTTTTTTGCTGTTACAAAGAAATTTAATTGGCATTTAATCGAAAATTAATTTTCCATTAATTTCATTGATTCTTTTTGATTATAAAAAAAAAACTGGTTTCTGGAAGAAAAGAAATAGAACGTTATTTTTATTTCGTCAAGTTTTTCTGAGCAAGTGTTGTTGAAAGAGTTATTATTGATTCGATTTCTCAGTGCAGAGAAATCGAAAGAGATAAGTTGTTTTATCCCATAGGGTTTCGACAAAAAACTGTCTGCTAGCGCAATCAAGAGGCAGAGTCGCGAAACACCTTAAAGATAGCGACCTAGTACGCGACTCAGCGGTTTCTTTGTGTAATTTGATTATAGTGCTTTGTTTCCAACAATTTTAAGGTGTACGTTTCTGCTATGGAGAATGAAAAGAAGCGCGTTGATGATACCAACAAGCCTTTCAAATTTGAAGGGTTGCATTTCAGAAGATGGAAGCTGAAGATGTTCTTTTATCTCAAACTGATGAAGCTGCATATGATTGTGTCGAGTGTTCATCCTGGAACCCTGGAACCTGCTGCTGATAAGACTGCTGCTGTTGCTGCTGCTGTTGCTGCTGGCGGTGGTGCTGCTACAGATCCACCTCCTACCGGTGGTGTTGAAGAAGTTGTTTCTCAAACTCCCGAGGAAAAACAAAAGGCCATCGACAAATGGATCGATAATGACTTTGATTGCAAAAACTACATTCTTAATGCATTATCTGACGATTTATATGAGTATTATTCAACTTTTGAAACTGCTAAAGATGTATGGGATGCATTATAGAAAAAATATGACACCGAGGAAGCGGGTTCAAAGAAATATGCTGTGAGACGGTATGTGAGATACCAAATGGTGGATGATAGATCAGTTGTTGCACAAGCTCATGAACTTCAAAAAATTTACCACGAAATTGTAGCCGAAGGTATGAAAACTGATGAACAATTTCAAGTTTCTGTAATGATTGACAAGTTACCACCTAGCTGGAAAGATTTTCGTAATACTTTGCGTCACAAGACTAAAGAATTTTCTCTTGAAAGTTTGATTGTTAAGCTCAGGGTTGAGGAAGAAGCTCGGAAACAAGATAAGAAGGAAGAGATTCTCATTGTTTCTAACAATAAGACTCATCCGAATTTAAAACCTAAGAAAAGGGATATGAAACCTAACCCGAACCAGAAGAAAGGAGGAAGGCCTAATCAAAACAAGAACCAACACCCATCGAAAAATGGACAGAATTCCAATTCTGAATTTCTTTGTTATATCTGTAATAAACCAAACCACATGGCTAGGAATTGCAGATTTAACAAGGAAAAGAATAACGCACAAGCTAATGCTGTGGGTGACGTTATAATTTCCATGGTCTCTGATCCAGAGTTCTACATGGTTGGTGGATCTGATGGGTGGTGGATAGACAGTGGTGCTTCGCGTCATTGTTGTTTTGATAGGTCCATGTTTAAGACTTATGCTGAAACCAAGGACAAGAAAGTGTTATTGGGAGACTCCCACAGCACTATGGTGAAAGGTTCTGGTACGGTAGAGTTGAAGTTTACTTCTGGGAAGACACTCATGCTGAAAGATGTCCTTCACACTCCAGAAATGAGAAAGAACCTTGTTTCCGGCTATCTTCTCAACAAGGCTGGGTTGTATCAAACTATTGGGTCTGATATTTACACTATAACTAAGAATAAGAATTTTGTAGGAAAGGGTTATGCTACTGATGGAATGTTTAAGCTTAATGTTGATGCTATGAATAAAATTGATTCTTCTGCTTATATGGTTTGCAATTTTAATGTTTGGCATGGAAGGCTTTGTCATGTGGGTAAAAAGTTAGTAAATAACATGAGTAAGTTAGGTGTCCTCCCTGAATTTTCTGAAAATGATTTTGAAAAATGTGAATGCTGTAGTCAAGCAAAAATAACCAAGACTTCACATAAATCTGTTGTAAGAGAATCGAAACCACTAGACTTAATACATTCTGATTTGTGTGAATATGAAGGTATCCTAACTAGAAATGGCAAGAGGTATATCATGACGTTCATTGATGATTGTTCTAATTATACTTATGTTTATTTGTTGAGCCATAAGAACGAAGCTATTGAAAAGTTTAAGATTTTTATTGCTGAAATTGAAAATCAATTTGGTAGGAAAATTAAGAGATTTCGTAGTGATAGAGGCACTGAATATGATTCTTCTCCTTTTACTGAAATTTATCAAACTAATGGCATTATACATGAAAGAACTGCACCATATAATCCTCAAATGAATGGGAAAGCTGAAAGAAAGAATCGTACTCTTACTGAATTGACTGTTGCTTGTTTGCTTAGCTCTGGTGCTGCTTCTCATTGGTGGGGTGAATGTTTGCTGACTGTTTGCCATGTTTTGAACCGCATTCCTAATAATAAAACCATGATATCTCCTTATGAACTTTGGAGAAATAGAAAACCTAATGTCTCTTATTTTAGAGTTTGGGGTTGCTTAGCTTTTGTTAGAAAACCTGATCCTAAAAGACATAAGTTAGAAAGTAGAGCTTATGAATGTGTTTTTATTGGTTATGCACAAAACAGTAAAGCTTATAGGTTCTTTGATATTAATAATAAGGTTATTATTGAATCTATTGATGTTGATTTCTTTGAAGAGAGATTTCCTTTTAAATCTAGAAATAGTGGGGGTAATAGTGGGGGTTCTTTATCTAGTGTTTTACCTAGTGCTGATTCTGAACATAGATTAGAAGAACCTAGAAGTGCAGAAACTAGGATCACTGAAGTTGAACCTAGAAGAAGTAAAAGAGCTAGGACTGACACAAGAGATCCTGATTTTGAATTTTATGCCGTAGAGGAAGAACCTTCTAATTTACAAGAGGCGTTCAGTTATGCAGAGTCTAGTTTCTGGCAAGAAGCTGTAGATAATGAATGGGATTCTCATATGTCTAATGGAACTTGGAGTATAGTAGATTTACCTCCTGGTTGTAAGCCTATAGGTTGTAAATGGGTTTTGAAAAGGAAACTAAAACCTGATGGAACAATAGAGAAGCACAAAGCTAGACTGGTTGCTAAAGGATTTAGGCAACGAGAGAACATAGACTTCTTTGATACTTATTCTCCTGTTACTAGATTAACATCTATACGTGTTTTGATTGCTGTTGCCGCTGCTCATAATCTTGTTATTCACCAAATGGATGTTAAAACTGCCTTTTTGAATGGTGAACTAGAAGAGGAAATTTATATGGAACAACCTGAAGGTTTTGTAATTCCTGGACAAGAACAGAAAGTATGTAAGCTAGAAAAATCCCTTTATGGTTTAAAACAAGCTCCTAAACAGTGGCATGAGAAATTTGATAATTTAATGATTTCACATAACTTCAGAATAAACGAGGGTGACAAATGCATATATTATAAATTTGAGAATGATGTGTGTGTGATTGTTTGCTTGTATGTGGATGATTTGCTGATATTTGGTTCCAATTTATCTGTTGTCAATGAAACTAAAGGTATGCTTAGTTCGAATTTTGACATGAAAGATTTGGGTGAAGCTAGTGTAATCTTGGGAATCAAAATAACTAGAACTAGTAGTGGTATTTGTTTGGATCAATCTCACTACATTGAAAAAATTCTGAGAAAGTATGAATATTTTGATTGTAAGCCTGCTTGTACTCCGTTTGATCCTAATGTGAAATTGTTTAAGAACACTGGAGAAAGTGTTAGACAATCTGAATATGCTAGTATAATTGGAAGTCTGCGTTATGCAACTGATTGTACAAGACCAGACATTGCATATGCAGTGGGAGTTCTGTGCAGGTTTACCAGTAATCCTAGTTTGGAACACTGGGATGCTATTGAGAGGGTTATGCGGTATCTGAAAAGAACCACAAACCTAGGATTACACTATAAGAGGCATCCCTCAGTCCTTGAAGGATTTAGCGATGCTAATTGGAATACTCTTTCAGATGATTCCAAGGCCACCAGTGGATATGTTTTTACTATTGCTGGGGGCGCTGTATCTTGGAGATCAAAGAAACAGACAATTATAGCCCAATCTACGATGGAGGCTGAATTGATGGCACTAGCAGCAGCTAGTGAAGAAGCAGGATGGCTGAAGAGTCTGTTATCAGACATTCCAGTATGGGAAAAACCGATACCAGCCACTTTGATCCACTGCGATAGTACCGCGGCTATCGGAGTAGTAGAGAACTGTTATAATAACAGTAAGAATCGACAGATACGTCGAAAGCACGACACAGTTAGAGAATTTCTCACAACTGGTGTTGTTAGAGTAGATCATGTAAGGTCTGGAGGAAATATAGCTGATACTTTGACGAAAGGATTAGCAAGAGAAAAGGTATGGAATATCTCTAAAAGTATGGGACTTTTGCCCGTGAGAAGTTGAGTCATTTGTAATGGATACCCAACCTAGAAATAGGTTCAAAGGGACTAGACGAAGTTACAAATAATATGATAGAGTCATGCATTCCCATAGCATGATATCCTGAAGTGGGAAACAGGTTGAGTGTTTAAACTCTTAATGATGTCTATAGCTCTTAAGTTAAGAGTGGGATATACAGGAGTATCCTTGATAGACTCACCTATACGAATGTGAAGGTGTGGCCGCCTTCTATGAGAACTTGGGCAGTTCTCTAGATCGTTCGTTAAGAAAGGGATAAGCACATGGCCCTAATGTGCAAAATTAAGAACTTTACTCTAAGATATAGTTGTGTGTGTTGTATAATCTATTATTAGTTAGAGTTCAAGACGAGAGTCACTCTAGTTACCTGATACTTAGAAAGTTCAACACTATGTAGAGGTTCAAGTCGAAAGGCACCTTTGCTTATGCACAACTGTATAGCACTTGCTCAATGTTTTAAAATATAAGTGGGGGATTGTTGGGGTATATATTTAAAAAACATAGTTTTGTAATAATATGCCAAAGTTAGAGAGATAGTATGGTGGCATTGTTTTGAGCTCCCACACTATAGGCATGGGTTCAATTCCCACCCCACACAATTTCACTAGGGTATATACTATTTATACTATATATTATATTACATTAGTACGGGAGCGGGGCCTTGGGGCCTTTTGCCCGTGAGAAGTTGAGTCATTTGTAATGGATACCCAACCTAGAAATAGGTTCAAAGGGACTAGACGAAGTTACAAATAATATGATAGAGTCATGCATTCCCATAGCATGATATCCTGAAGTGGGAAACAGGTTGAGTGTTTAAACTCTTAATGATGTCTATAGCTCTTAAGTTAAGAGTGGGATATACAGGAGTATCCTTGATAGACTCACCTATACGAATGTGAAGGTGTGGCCGCCTTCTATGAGAACTTGGGCATTTCTCTAGATCGTTCGTTAAGAAAGGGATAAGCACATGGCCCTAATGTGCAAAATTAAGAACTTTACTCTAAGATATAGTTGTGTGTGTTGTATAATCTATTATTAGTTAGAGTTCAAGACGAGAGTCACTCTAGTTACCTGATACTTAGAAAGTTCAACACTATGTAGAGGTTCAAGTCGAAAGGCACCTTTGCTTATGCACAACTGTATAGCACTTGCTCAATGTTTTAAAATATAAGTGGGGGAGTGTTGGGGTATATATTTAAAAACATAGTTTTGTAATAATATGCCAAAGTTAGAGAGATAGTATGGTGGCATTGTTTTGAGCTCCCACACTATAGGCATGGGTTCAATTCCCACCCCACACAATTTCACTAGGGTATATACTATTTATACTATATATTATATTACATTAGTCCGGGAGCGGGGCCTTGGGGGTCTTGGGAGGTCTGCTGATCCAGAAACAATTTTTTTTGCTGTTTTTAACTTAAATTTTCAAAACGTATTAAGATAATTATATCATGATTAATTACAGTTAATGTTGAAATTTTAATACGGCCGTTTTTTTTGCTGTTACAAAGAAATTTATTGGCATTTAATCGAAAATTAATTTTCCATTAATTCCATTGATTCTTTTTGATTATAAAAAGAAAAAAACTGGTTTCTGAAAAAAAAAGGATATAGAACGTTATTTTTATTTCGTCAAGTTTTTCTGAGCAAGTGTTGTTGAAAGAGTTATTATTGATTCGATTTCTCAGTGCAGAGAAATCGAAAGAGATAAGCTGTTTTATCCCATAGGGTTTCGACAAAAAAACTGACTGCTAGCACAATCAAGAGGCAGAGTCGCGAAACACCTTAAAGATAGCGACCTAGTACGCGACTCAGCGGTTTCTTTGTGTAATTTGATTATAGTGCTTTGTTTCCAACAATTTTTAAGGTGAACGTTTCTGCTATGGAGAATGAAAAGAAGCGCGTTGATGATACCAACAAGCCTTTCAAATTTGAAGGGTTGCATTTCAGAAGATGGAAGCTGAAGATGTTCTTTTATCTCAAACTGATGAAGCTGCATATGATTGTGTCGAGTGTTCATCCTGGAACCCTGGAACCTGCTGCTGATAAGACTGCTGCTGTTGCTGCTGTTGGCGGTGGTGCTGCTACAGATCCACCTCATACCGGTGGTGTTGAAGAAGTTGTTTCTCAAACTCCCGAGGAAAAACAAAAGGCCATCGACAAATGGATCGATAATGACTTTGATTGCAAAAACTACATTCTTAATGCATTATCTGACGATTTATACGAGTATTATTCAACTTTTGAAACTGCTAAAGATGTATGGGATGCATTACAGAAAAAATATGACACCGAGGAAGCGGGTTCAAAGAAATATGCTGTGAGCCGGTATGTGAGATACCAAATGGTGGATGATAGATCAGTTGTTGCACAGGCTCATGAACTTCAAAAAATTTACCACGAAATTGTGGCCGAAGGTATGAAAACTGATGAACAATTTCAAGTTTCTGTAATGATTGACAAGTTACCACCTAGCTGGAAAGATTTTCGTAATACTTTGCGTCACAAGACTAAAGAATTTTCTCTTGAAAGTTTGATTGTTAAGCTCAGGGTTGAGGAAGAAGCTCGGAAACAAGATAAGAAGGAAGAGATTCTCATTGTTTCTAACAATAAGACTCATCCGAATTTAAAACCTAAGAAAAGGGATATGAAACATAACCCGAACCAGAAGAAAGGAGGAAGGCCTAATCAAAACAAGAACCAACACCCATCGAAAAATGGACAGAATTCCAATTCTGAATTTCTTTGTTATAAACCAAACCACATGGCTAGGAATTGCAGATTTAACAAGGAAAAGAATAACGCACAAGCTAATGTTGTGGGTGACGTTATAATTGCCATGGTCTCTGATCCAGAGTTCTACATGGTTGGTGGATCTGATGGGTGGTGGATAGACAGTGGTGCTTCGCGTCATTGTTGTTTTGATAGGTCCATGTTTAAGACTTATGCTGAAACCAAGGACAAGAAAGTGTTATTGTGAGACTCCCACAGCACTATGGTGAAAGGTTCTGGTACGGTAGAGTTGAAGTTTACTTCTGGGAAGACACTCATGCTGAAAGATGTCCTTCACACTCCAGAAATGAGAAAGAACCTTGTTTCCGGCTATCTTCTCAACAAGGCTGGGTTGTATCAAACTATTGGGTCTGATATTTACACTATAACTAAGAATAAGAATTTTGTAGGAAAGGGTTATGCTACTGATGGAATGTTTAAGCTTAATGTTGATGCTATGAATAAAATTGATTCTTCTGCTTATATGGTTTGCAATTTTAATGTTTGGCATGGAAGGCTTTTTCATGTGGGTAAAAAGTTAGTAAATAACATGAGTAAGTTAGGTGTCCTCCCTGAATTTTCTGAAAATGATTTTGAAAAATGTGAATATTGTAGTCAAGCAAAAATAACCAAGACTTCACATAAATCTGTTGTAAGAGAATCGAAACCACTAGACTTAATACATTCTGATTTGTGTGAATATGAAGGTATCCTAACTAGAAATGGCAAGAGGTATATCATGACGTTCATTGATGATTGTTCTAATTATACTTATGTTTATTTGTTGAGCCATAAGAACGAAGCTATTGAAAAGTTTAAGATTTTTATTGCTGAAATTGAAAATCAATTTGGTAGGAAAATTAAGAGATTTCGTAGTGATAGAGGCACTGAATATGATTCTTCTCCTTTTACTGAAATTTATCAAACTAATGGCATTATACATGAAAGAACTGCACCATATAATCCTCAAATGAATGGGAAAGCTGAAAGAAAAAATCGTACTCTTACTGAATTGACTGTTGCTTGTTTGCTTAGCTCTGGTGCTGCTTCTCATTGGTGGGGTGAATGTTTGCTGACTGTTTGCCATGTTTTGAACCGCATTCCTAATAATAAAACCATGATATCTCCTTATGAACTTTGGAGAAATAGAAAACCTAATGTCTCTTATTTTAGAGTTTGGGGTTGCTTAGCTTTTGTTAGAAAAACTGATCCTAAAAGACATAAGTTAGAAAGTAGAGCTTATGAATGTGTTTTTATTGGTTATGCTCAAAACAGTAAATCTTATAGGTTCTTTGATATTAATAATAAGGTTATTATTGAATCTATTGATGTTGATTTCTTTGAAGAGAGATTTCCTTTTAAATCTAGAAATAGTGGGGGTAATAGTGGGGGTTCTTTATCTAGTGTTTTACCTAGAGCTGATTCTGAACATAGATTAGAAGAACCTAGAAGTGCAGAAACTAGGATCACTGAAGTTGAACCTAGAAGAAGTAAAAGAGCTAGGACTGACACAAGAGATCCTGATTTTGAATTTTATGCCGTAGAGGAAGAACCTTCTAATTTACAAGAGGCGTTCAGTTCTGCAGAGTCTAGTTTCTGGCAAGAAGCTGTAGATAATGAATGGGATTCTCATATGTCTAATGGAACTTGGCGTATAGTAGATTTACCTCCTGGTTGTAAGCCTATAGGTTGTAAATGGGTTTTGAAAAGGAAACTAAAGCCTGATGGAACAATAGAGAAGCACAAAGCCAGACTGGTTGCTAAAGGATTTAGGCAACGAGAGAACGTAGACTTCTTTGATACTTATTCTCATGTTACTAGATTAACATCTATACGTGTTTTGATTGCTGTTGCCGCTGCTCATAATCTTGTTATTCACCAAATGGATGTTAAAACTGCCTTTTTGAATGGTGAACTAGAAGAGGAAATTTATATGGAACAACCTGAAGGTTTTGTAATTCCTGGACAAGAACAGAAAGTATGTAAGCTAGAAAAATCCCTTTATGGTTTAAAACAAGCTCCTAAACAGTGGCATGAGAAATTTGATAATTTAATGATTTCACATAACTTCAGAATAAACGAGGGTGACAAATGCATCTATTATAAATTTGAGAATGATGTGTGTGTGATTGTTTGCTTGTATGTGGATGATTTGCTGATATTTGGTTCCAATTTATCTGTTGTCAATGAGACTAAAGGTATGCTTAGTTCGAATTTTGACATGAAAGATTTGGGTGAAGCTAGTGTAATCTTGGGAATCAAAATAACTAGAACTAGTAGTGGTATTTGTTTGGATCAATCTCACTACATTGAAAAAATTCTGAGAAAGTATGAATATTTTGATTGTAAGCCTGCTTGTACTCCGTTTGATCCTAATGTGAAATTGTTTAAGAACACTGGAGAAAGTGTTAGACAATCTGAATATGCTAGTATAATTGGAAGTCTGCGTTATGCAACTGATTGTACAAGACCAGACATTGCATATGCAGTGGGAGTTCTGTGCAGGTTTACCAGTAATCCTAATTTGGAACACTGGGATGCTATTGAGAGGGTTATGCGGTATCTGAAAAGAACCACAAACCTAGGATTACACTATAAGAGGCATCCCGCAGTCCTTGAAGGATTTAGCGATGCTAATTGGAATAATCTTTCAGATGATTCCAAGGCCACCAGTGGATATGTTTTTACTATTGTTGGGGGCGCTGTATCTTGGAGATCAAAGAAACAGACAATTATAGCCCAATCTATGATGGAGGCTGAATTGATGGCACTAGCAGCAGCTAGTGAAGAAGCAGGATGGCTGAAGAGTCTGTTATCAGACATTCCAGTATGGGAAAAACCGATACCAGCCACTTTGATCCACTGCGATAGTACCGCGGCTATCGGAGTAGTAGAGAACTGTTATAATAACAGTAAGAATCGACAGATACGTCGAAAGCACGACACAGTTAGAGAATTTCTCACAACTGGTGTTGTTAGAGTAGATCATGTAAGGTCTGAAGGAAATATAGCTGATACTTTGACGAAAGGATTAGCAAGAGAAAAGGTATGGAATATCTCTAAAAGTATGGGACTTTTGCCCGTGAGAAGTTGAGTCATTTGTAATGGATACCCAACCTAGAAATAGGTTCAAAGGGACTAGACGAAGTTACAAATAATATGATAGAGTCATGCATTCCCATAGCATGATATCCTGAAGTGGGAAACAGGTTGAGTGTTTAAACTCTTAATGATGTCTATAGCTCTTAAGTTAAGAGTGGGATATACAGGAGTATCCTTGATAGACTCACCTATATGAATGTGAAGGTGTGCCCGCCTTCTATGAGAACTTGGGCATTTCTCTAGATCGTTCGTTAAGAAAGGGATAAGCACATGGCCCTAATGTGCAAAATTAAGAACTTTACTCTAAGATATAGTTGTGTGTGTTGTATAATCTATTATTAGTTAGAGTTCAAGACGAGAGTCACTCTAGTTACCTGATACTTAGAAAGTTCAACACTATGTAGAGGTTCAAGTCGAAAGGCACCTTTGCTTATGCACAACTGTATAGCACTTGCTCAATGTTTTAAAATATAAGTGGGGGATTGTTGGGGTATATATTTAAAAACATAGTTTTGTAATAATATGCCAAAGTTAGAGAGATAGTATGGTGGCATTGTTTTGAGCTCCCACACTATAGGCATGGGTTCAATTCCCACCCCACACAATTTCACTAGGGTATATACTATTTATACTATATATTATATTACATTAGTCCGGGAGCGGGGCCTTGGGGGTCTTGGGAGGTCTGCTGATCCAGAAACAATTTTTTTTGCTGTTTTTAACTTAAATTTTCAAAACGTATTAAGATAATTATATCATGATTAATTACAGTTAATGTTGAAATTTTAATACGGCCGTTTTTTTTGCTGTTACAAAGAAATTTATTGGCATTTAATCGAAAATTAATTTTCCATTAATTCCATTGATTCTTTTTGATTATAAAAAGAAAAAAACTGGTTTCTGAAAAAAAAAAAGGATATAGAACGTTATTTTTATTTCGTCAAGTTTTTCTGAGCAAGTGTTGTTGAAAGAGTTATTATTGATTCGATTTCTCAGTGCAGAGAAATCGAAAGAGATAAGCTGTTTTATCCCATAGGGTTTCGACAAAAAAACTGACTGCTAGCACAATCAAGAGGCAGAGTCGCGAAACACCTTAAAGATAGCGACCTAGTACGCGACTCAGCGGTTTCTTTGTGTGATTTGATTATAGTGCTTTGTTTCCAACAATTTTAAGGTGAACGTTTCTGCTATGGAGAATGAAAAGAAGCGCGTTGATGATACCAACAAGCCTTTCAAATTTGAAGGGTTGCATTTCAGAAGATGGAAGCTGAAGATGTTCTTTTATCTCAAACTGATGAAGCTGCATATGATTGTGTCGAGTGTTCATCCTGGAACCCTGGAACCTGCTGCTGATAAGACTGCTGCTGTTGCTGCTGGCGGTGGTGCTGCTACAGATCCACCTCCTACCGGTGGTGTTGAAGAAGTTGTTTCTCAAACTCCCGAGGAAAAACAAAAGGCCATCGACAAATGGATCGATAATGACTTTGATTGCAAAAACTACATTCTTAATGCATTTTCTGACGATTTATATGAGTATTATTCAACTTTTGAAACTGCTAAAGATGTATGGGATGCATTACAGAAAAAATATGACACCGAGGAAGCGGGTTCAAAGAAATATGCTGTGAGCCGGTATGTGAGATACCAAATGGTGGATGATAGATCAGTTGTTGCACAGGCTCATGAACTTCAAAAAATTTACCACGAAATTGTGGCCGAAGGTATGAAAACTGATGAACAATTTCAAGTTTCTGTAATGATTGACAAGTTACCACCTAGCTGGAAAGATTTTCGTAATACTTTGCGTCACAAGACTAAAGAATTTTCTCTTGAAAGTTTGATTGTTAAGCTCAGGGTTGAGGAAGAAGCTCGGAAACAAGATAAGAAGGAAGAGATTCTCATTGTTTCTAACAATAAGACTCATCCAAATTTAAAACCTAAGAAAAGGGATATGAAACCTAACCCGAACCAGAAGAAAGGAGGAAGGCCTAATCAAAACAAGAACCAACACCCATCGAAAAATGGACAGAATTCCAATTCTGAATTTCTTTGTTATATCTGTAATAAACCAAACCACATGGCTAGGAATTGCAGATTTAACAAGGAAAAGAATAACGCACAAGCTAATGCTGTGGGTGATGTTATAATTGCCATGGTCTCTGATCCAGAGTTCTACATGGTTGGTGGATCTGATGGGTGGTGGATAGACAGTGGTGCTTCGCGTCATTGTTGTTTTGATAGGTCCATGTTTAAGACTTATGCTGAAACCAAGGACAAGAAAGTGTTATTGGGAGACTCCCACAGCACTATGGTGAAAGGTTCTGGTACGGTAGAGTTGAAGTTTACTTCTGGGAAGACACTCATGCTGAAAGATGTCCTTCACACTCCAGAAATGAGAAAGAACCTTGTTTCCGGCTATCTTCTCAACAAGGCTGGGTTGTATCAAACTATTGGGTCTGATATTTACACTATAACTAAGAATAAGAATTTTGTAGGAAAGGGTTATGCTACTGATGGAATGTTTAAGCTTAATGTTGATGCTATGAATAAAATTGATTCTTCTGCTTATATGGTTTGCAATTTTAATGTTTGGCATGGAAGGCTTTGTCATGTGGGTAAAAAGTTAGTAAATAACATGAGTAAGTTAGGTGTCCTCCCTGAATTTTCTGAAAATGATTTTGAAAAATGTGAATACTGTAGTCAAGCAAAAATAACCAAGACTTCACATAAATCTGTTGTAAGAGAATCGAAACCACTAGACTTAATACATTCTGATTTGTGTGAATATGAAGGTATCCTAACTAGAAATGGCAAGAGGTATATCATGACGTTCATTGATGATTGTTCTAATTATACTTATGTTTATTTTTTGAGCCATAAGAACGAAGCTATTGAAAAGTTTAAGATTTTTATTGCTGAAATTGAAAATCAATTTGGTAGGAAAATTAAGAGATTTCGTAGTGATAGAGGCACTGAATATGATTCTTCTCCTTTTACTGAAATTTATCAAACTAATGACATTATACATGAAAGAACTGCACCATATAATCCTCAAATGAATGGGAAAGCTGAAAGAAAGAATCGTACTCTTACTGAATTGACTGTTGCTTGTTTGCTTAGCTCTGGTGCTGCTTCTCATTGGTGGGGTGAATGTTTGCTGACTGTTTGCCATGTTTTGAACCACATTCCTAATAATAAAACCATGATATCTCCTTATGAACTTTGGAGAAATAGAAAACCTAATGTCTCTTATTTTAGAGTTTGGGGTTGCTTAGCTTTTGTTAGAAAACCTGATCCTAAAAGACATAAGTTAGAAAGTAGAGCTTATGAATGTGTTTTTATTGGTTATGCTCAAAACAGTAAAGCTTATAGGTTCTTTGATATTAATAATAAGGTTATTATTGAATCTATTGATGTTGATTTCTTTGAAGAGAGATTTCCTTTTAAATCTAGAAATAGTGGGGGTAATAGTGGGGGTTCTTTATCTAGTGTTTTACCTAGTGCTGATTCTGAACATAGATTAGAAGAACCTAGAAGTGCAGAAACTAGGATCACTGAAGTTGAACCTAGAAGAAGTAAAAGAGCTAGGACTGACACAAGAGATCCTGATTTTGAATTTTATGCCGTAGAGGAAGAACCTTCTAATTTACAAGAGGCGTTCAATTCTGCAGAGTCTAGTTTCTGGCAAGAAGCTGTAGATAATGAATGGGATTCTCATATGTCTAATGGAACTTGGCGTATAGTAGATTTACCTCCTGGTTGTAAGCCTATAGGTTGTAAATGGGTTTTGAAAAGGAAACTCAAACCTGATGGAACAATAGAGAAGCACAAATCTAGACTGGTTGCTAAAGGATTTAGGCAACGAGAGAACGTAGACTTCTTTGATACTTATTCTCCTGTTACTAGATTAACATCTATACGTGTTTTGATTGCTGTTGCCGCTGCTCATAATCTTGTTATTCACCAAATGGATGTTAAAACTGCCTTTTTGAATGGTGAACTAGAAGAGGAAATTTATATGGAACAACCTGAAGGTTTTGTAATTCCTGGACAAGAACAGAAAGTATGTAAGCTAGAAAAATCCCTTTATGGTTTAAAACAAGCTCCTAAACAGTGGCATGAGAAATTTGATAATTTAATGATTTCACATAACTTCAGAATAAACGAGGGTGACAAATGCATCTATTATAAATCTGAGAATGATGTGTGTGTGATTGTTTGCTTGTATGTGGATGATTTGCTGATATTTGGTTCCAATTTATCTATTGTCAATGAAACTAAAGGTATGCTTAGTTCGAATTTTGACATGAAAGATTTGGGTGAAGCTAGTGTAATCTTGGGAATCAAAATAACTAGAACTAGTAGTGGTATTTGTTTGGATCAATCTCACTACATTGAAAAAATTCTGAGAAAGTATGAATATTTTGATTGTAAGCCTGCTTGTACTCCGTTTGATCCTAATGTGAAATTGTTTAAGAACACTGGAGAAAGTGTTAGACAATCTGAATATGCTAGTATAATTGGAAGTCTGCGTTATGCAACTGATTGTACAAGACCAGACATTGCATATGCAGTGGGAGTTCTGTGCAGTTTTACCAGTAATCCTAGTTTGGAACACTGGGATGCTATTGAGAGGGTTATGCGGTATCTGAAAAGAACCACAAACCTAGGATTACACTATAAGAGGCATCCCGCAGTCCTTGAAGGATTTAGCGATGCTAATTGGAATACTCTTTCAGATGATTCCAAGGCCACTAGTGGATATGTTTTTACTATTGCTGGGGGCGCTGTATCTTGGAGATCAAAGAAACAGACAATTATAGCCCAATCTACGATGGAGGCTGAATTGATGGCACTAGCAGCAGCTAGTGAAGAAGCAGGATGGCTGAAGAGTCTGTTATCAGACATTCCAGTATGGGAAAAACCGATACCAGCCACTTTGATCCACTGCGATAGTACCGCGGCTATCGGAGTAGTAGAGAACTGTTATAATAACAGTAAGAATCGACAGATACGTCGAAAGCACGACACAGTTAGAGAATTTGTCACAACTGGTGTTGTTAGAGTAGATCATGTAAGGTCTGAAGGAAATATAGCTGATACTTTGACGAAAGGATTAGCAAGAGAAAAGGTATGGAATATCTCTAAAAGTATGGGACTTTTGCCCGTGAGAAGTTGAGTCATTTGTAATGGATACCCAACCTAGAAATAGGTTCAAAGGGACTAGACGAAGTTACAAATAATATGATAGAGTCATGCATTCCCATAGCATGATATCCTGAAGTGGGAAACAGGTTGAGTGTTTAAACTCTTAATGATGTCTATAGCTCCTAAGTTAAGAGTGGGATATACAGGAGTATCCTTGATAGACTCACCTATACGAATGTGAAGGTGTGGCCGCCTTCTATGAGAACTTGGGCATTTCTCTAGATCGTTCGTTAAGAAAGGGATAAGCACATGGCCCTAATGTGCAAAATTAAGAACTTTACTCTAAGATATAGTTGTGTGTGTTGTATAATCTATTATTAGTTAGAGTTCAAGACGAGAGTCACTCTAGTTACCTGATACTTAGAAAGTTCAACACTATGTAGAGGTTCAAGTCGAAAGGCACATTTGCTTATGCACAACTGTATAGCACTTGCTCAATGTTTTAAAATATAAGTGGGGGATTGTTGGGGTATATATTTAAAAACATAGTTTTGTAATAATATGCCAAAGTTAGAGAGATAGTATGGTGGCATTGTTTTGAGCTCCCACACTATAGGCATGGGTTCAATTCCCACCCCACACAATTTCACTAGGGTATATACTATTTATACTATATATTATATTACATTAGTCCGGGAGCGGGGCCTTGGGGGTCTTGGGAGGTCTGCTGATCCAGAAACAATTTTTTTGCTGTTTTTAACTTAAATTTTCAAAACGTATTAAGATAATTATATCATGATTAATTACAGTTAATGTTGAAATTTTAATACGGCCGCTTTTTTGCTGTTACAAAGAAATTTAATTGGCATTTAATCGAAAATTAATTTTCCATTAATTCCATTGATTCTTTTTGATTATAAAAAAAAAACTGGTTTCTGGAAGAAAAGATATAGAACGTTATTTTTATTTCGTCAAGTTTTTCTGAGCAAGTGTTGTTGAAAGAGTTATTATTGATTCGATTTCTCAGTGCAGAGAAATCGAAAGAGATAAGCTGTTTTATCCCATAGGGTTTCGACAAAAAACTGACTGCTAGCACAATCAAGAGGCAGAGTCGCAAAACACCTTAAAGATAGCGACCTAGTACGCGACTCAGCGGTTTCTTTGTGTAATTTGATTATAGTGCTTTGTTTCCAACAGTAGCCATCTATGATTTGCTCTCTCCCTTGCTGCATGAACTTTGAATGCAGCGCTCCTTTCTCTCCCTCTTTCGCTTCAGTAATTATAGTCTTTATCCCTTTCATTCTATTATCAAGTTATTCTCGTCTCATTCTCTGCTCATTTCAAGATTCATAAAAGGGATACCAGTCATATTAAATGTTGATATCATTTTATCAGGGTTGATAGAGAAGCACAAAGCTAGACTGGTTGCTAAAGGATTTAGGCAACGAGAGAACGTAGACTTCTTTGATACTTATTCTCCTGTTACTAGATTAACATCTATACGTGTTTTGATTGCTGTTGCCGCTGCTCATAATCTTGTTATTCACCAAATGGATGTTAAAACTGCCTTTTTGAATGGTGAACTAGAAGAGGAAATTTATATGGAACAACCTGAAGGTTTTGTAATTCCTGGACAAGAACAGAAAGTATGTAAGCTAGAAAAATCCCTTTATGGTTTAAAACAAGCTCCTAAACAGTGGCATGAGAAATTTGATAATTTAATGATTTCACATAACTTCAGAATAAACGAGGGTGACAGATGCATCTATTATAAATTTGAGAATGATGTGTGTGTGATTGTTTGCTTGTATGTGGATGATTTGCTGATATTTGGTTCCAATTTATCTGTTGTCAATGAAACTAAAGGTATGCTTAGTTCGAATTTTGACATGAAAGATTTGGGTGAAGCTAGTGTAATCTTGGGAATCAAAATAACTAGAACTAGTAGTGGTATTTGTTTGGATCAATCTCACTACATTGAAAAAATTCTGAGAAAGTATGAATATTTTGATTGTAAGCCTGCTTGTACTCCGTTTGATCCTAATGTGAAATTGTTTAAGAACACTGGAGAAAGTGTTAGACAATCTGAATATGCTAGTATAATTGGAAGTCTGCGTTATGCAACTGATTGTACAAGACCAGACATTGCATATGCAGTGGGAGTTCTGTGCAGGTTTACCAGTAATCCTAATTTGGAACACTGGGATGCTATTGAGAGGGTTATGCGGTATCTGAAAAGAACCACAAACCTAGGATTACACTATAAGAGGCATCCCGCAGTCCTTGAAGGATTTAGCGATGCTAATTGGAATAATCTTTCAGATGATTCCAAGGCCACCAGTGGATATGTTTTTACTATTGCTGGGGGAGCTGTATCTTGGAGATCAAAGAAACAGACAATTATAGCCCAATCTATGATGGAGGCTGAATTGATGGCACTAGCAGCAGCTAGTGAAGAAGCAGGATGGCTGAAGAGTCTGTTATCAGACATTCCAGTATGGGAAAAACCGATACCAGCCACTTTGATCCACTGCGATAGTACCGCGGCTATCGGAGTAGTAGAGAACTGTTATAATAACAGTAAGAATCGACAGATACGTCGAAAGCACGACACAGTTAGAGAATTTCTCACAACTGGTGTTGTTAGAGTAGATCATGTAAGGTCTGAAGGAAACATAGCTGATACTTTCACGAAAGGATTAGCAAGAGAAAAGGTATGGAATATCTCTAAAAGTATGGGACTTTTGCCCGTGAGAAGTTGAGTCATTTGTAATGGATACCCAACCTAGAAATAGGTTCAAAGGGACTAGACGAAGTTACAAATAATATGATAGAGTCATGCATTCCCATAGCATGATATCCTGAAGTGGGAAACAGGTTGAGTGTTTAAACTCTTAATGATGTCTATAGCTCTTAAGTTAAGAGTGGGATATACAGGAGTATCCTTGATAGACTCACCTATACGAATGTGAAGGTGTGGCCGCCTTCTATGAGAACTTGGGCATTTCTCTAGATCGTTCGTTAAGAAAGGGATAAGCACATGGCCCTAATGTGCAAAATTAAGAACTTTACTCTAAAATATAGTTGTGTGTGTTGTCTAATCTATTATTAGTTAGAGTTCAAGACGAGAGTCACTCTAGTTACCTGATACTTAGAAAGTTCAACACTATGTAGAGGTTCAAGTCGAAAGGCACCTTTGCTTATGCACAACTGTATAGCACTTGCTCAATGTTTTAAAATATAAGTGGGGGATTGTTGGGGTATATATTTAAAAACATAGTTTTGTAATAATATGCCAAAGTTAGAGAGATAGTATGGTGGCATTGTTTTGAGCTCCCACACTATAGGCATGGGTTCAATTCCCACCCCACACAATTTCACTAGGGTATATACTATTTATACTATATATTATATTACATTAGTCCGGGAGCGGGGCCTTGGGGGTCTTGGGAGGTCTGCTGATCCAGAAACAATTTTTTTGCTGTTTTTAACTTAAATTTTCAAAATGTATTAAGATAATTATATCATGATTAATTACAGTTAATGTTGAAATTTTAATACGGCCGTTTTTTTGCTGTTACAAAGAAATTTAATTGGCATTTAATCGAAAATTAATTTTCCATTAATTCCATTGATTCTTTTTGATTATAAAAAAAAAAAAAAACTGGTTTCTGGAAAAAAAGATATAGAACGTTATTTTTATTTCGTCAAGAGGTATATCATGACGTTCATTGATGATTGTTCTAATTATACTTATGTTTATTTGTTGAGCCATAAGAACGAAGCTATTGAAAAGTTTAAGATTTTTATTGCTGAAATTGAAAATCAATTTGGTAGGAAAATTAAGAGATTTCGTAGTGATAGAGGCACTGAATATGATTCTTCTCCTTTTACTGAAATTTATCAAACTAATGGCATTATACATGAAAGAACTGCACCATATAATCCTCAAATGAATGGGAAAGCTGAAAGAAAGAATCGTACTCTTACTGAATTGACTGTTGCTTGTTTGCTTAGCTCTGGTGCTGCTTCTCATTGGTGTGGTGAATGTTTGCTGACTGTTTGCCATGTTTTGAACCGCATTCCTAATAATAAAACCATGATATCTCCTTATGAACTTTGGAGAAATAGAAAACCTAATGTCTCTTATTTTAGAGTTTGGGGTTGCTTAGCTTTTGTTAGAAAACCTGATCCTAAAAGACATAAGTTAGAAAGTAGAGCTTATGAATGTGTTTTTATTGGTTATGCTCAAAACAGTAAAGCTTATAGGTTCTTTGATATTAATAATAAGGTTATTATTGAATCTATTGATGTTGATTTCTTTGAAGAGAGATTTCCTTTTAAATCTAGAAATAGTGGGGGTAATAGTGGGGGTTCTTTATCTAGTGTTTTACCTAGTGCTGATTCTGAACATAGATTAGAAGAACCTAGAAGTGCAGAAACTAGGATCACTGAAGTTGAACCTAGAAGAAGTAAAAGAGCTAGGACTGACACAAGAGATCCTGATTTTGAATTTTATGCCGTAGAGGAAGAACCTTCTAATTTACAAGAGGCATTCAGTTCTGCAGAGTCTAGTTTCTGGCAAGAAGCTGTAGATAATGAATGGGATTCTCATATGTCTAATGGAACTTGGCGTATAGTAGATTTACCTCCTGGTTGTAAGCCTATAGGTTGTAAATGGGTTTTGAAAAGGAAACTAAAACCTGATGGAACAATAGAGAAGCACAAAGCTAGACTGGTTGCTAAAGGATTTAGGCAACGAGAGAACGTAGACTTCTTTGATACTTATTCTCCTGTTACTAGATTAACATCTATACGTGTTTTGATTGCTGTTGCCGCTGCTCATAATCTTGTTATTCACCAAATGGATGTTAAAACTGCCTTTTTGAATGGTGAACTAGAAGAGGAAATTTATATGGAACAACCTGAAGGTTTTGTAATTCCTGGACAAGAACAGAAAGTATGTAAGATAGAAAAATCCCTTTATGGTTTAAAACAAGCTCCTAAACAGTGGCATGAGAAATTTGATAATTTAATGATTTCACATAACTTCAGAATAAACGAGGGTGACAAATGCATCTATTATAAATTTGAGAATGATGTGTGTGTGATTGTTTGCTTGTATGTGGATGATTTGCTGATATTTGGTTCCAATTTATCTGTTGTCAATGAAACTAAAGGTATGCTTAGTTCGAATTTTGACATGAAAGATTTGGGTGAAGCTAGTGTAATCTTGGGAATCAAAATAACTAGAACTAGTAGTGGTATTTGTTTGGATCAATCTCACTACATTGAAAAAATTCTGAGAAAGTATGAATATTTTGATTGTAAGCCTGCTTGTACTCTGTTTGATCCTAATGTGAAATTGTTTAAGAACACTGGAGAAAGTGTTAGACAATCTGAATATGCTAGTATAATTGGAAGTCTGCGTTATGCAACTGATTGTACAAGACCAGACATTGCATATGCAGTGGGAGTTCTGTGCAGGTTTACCAGTAATCCTAGTTTGTAACACTGGGATGCTATTGAGAGGGTTATGCGGTATCTGAAAAGAACCACAAACCTAGGATTACACTATAAGAGGCATCCCGCAGTCCTTGAAGGATTTAGCGATGCTAATTGGAATACTCTTTCAGATGATTCCAAGGCCACCAGTGGATATGTTTTTACTATTGCTGGGGGCGCTGGATCTTGGAGATCAAAGAAACAGACAATTATAGCCCAATCTACGATGGAGGCTGAATTGATGGCACTAGCAGCAGCTAGTGAAGAAGCAGGATGGCTGAAGAGTCTGTTATCAGACATTCCAGTATGGGAAAAACCGATACCAGCCACTTTGATCCACTGCGATAGTACCGCGGCTATCGGAGTAGTAGAGAACTGTTATAATAACAGTAAGAATCGACAGATACGTCGAAAGCACGACACAGTTAGAGAATTTCTCACAACTGGTGTTGTTAGAGTAGATCATGTAAGGTCTGAAGGAAATATAGCTGATACTTTGACGAAAGGATTAGCAAGAGAAAAGGTATGGAATATCTCTAAAAGTATGGGACTTTTGCCCGTGAGAAGTTGATTCATTTGTAATGGATACCCAACCTAGAAATAGGTTCAAAGGGACTAGACGAAGTTACAACTAATATGATAGAGTCATGCATTCCCATAGCATGATATCCTGAAGTGGGAAACAGGTTGAGTGTTTAAACTCTTAATGATGTCTATAGCTCTTAAGTTAAGAGTGGGATATACAGGAGTATCCTTGATAGACTCACCTATACGAATGTGAAGGTGTGGCCGCCTTCTATGAGAACTTGGGCATTTCTCTAGATCGTTCGTTAAGAAAGGGATAAGCACATGGCCCTAATGTGCAAAATTAAGAACTTTACTCTAAGATATAGTTGTGTGTGTTGTATAATCTATTATTAGTTAGAGTTCAAGACGAGAGTCACTCTAGTTACCTGATACTTAGAAAGTTCAACACTATGTAGAGGTTCAAGTCGAAAGGCACCTTTGCTTATGCACAACTGTATAGCACTTGCTCAATGTTTTAAAATATAAGTGGGGGATTGTTGGGGTATATATTTAAAAACATAGTTTTGTAATAATATGCCAAAGTTAGAGAGATAGTATGGTGGCATTGTTTTGAGCTCCCACACTATAGGCATGGGTTCAATTCCCACCCCACACAATTTCACTAGGGTATATACTATTTATACTATATATTATATTACATTAGTCCGGGAGCGGGGCCTTGGGGCCTTGGGGGTCTTGGGAGGTCTGCTGATCCAGAAACAATTTTTTTTGCTGTTTTTAACTTAAATTTTCAAAACGTATTAAGATAATTATATCATGATTAATTACAGTTAATGTTGAAATTTTAATACGACCGTTTTTTTTGCTGTTACAAAGAAATTTATTGGCATTTAATCGAAAATTAATTTTCCATTAATTCCATTGATTCTTTTTGATTATAAAAAGAAAAAAACTGGTTTCTGAAAAAAAAAGGATATAGAACGTTATTTTTATTTCGTCAAGTTTTTCTGAGCAAGTGTTGTTGAAAGAGTTATTATTGATTCGATTTCTCAGTGCAGAGAAATCGAAAGAGATAAGTTGTTTTATCCCATAGGGTTTCGACAAAAAAACTGACTGCTAGCACAATCAAGAGGCAGAGTCGCGAAACACCTTAAAGATAGCGACCTAGTACGCGACTCAGCGGTTTCTTTGTGTAATTTGATTATAGTGCTTTGTTTCCAACAATTTTTAAGGTGAACGTTTCTGCTATGGAGAATGAAAAGAAGCGCGTTGATGATACCAACAAGCCTTTCAAATTTGAAGGGTTGCATTTCAGAAGATGGAAGCTGAAGATGTTCTTTTATCTCAAACTGATGAAGCTGCATATGATTGTGTCGAGTGTTCATCCTGGAACCCTGGAACCTGCTGCTGATAAGACTGCTGCTGTTGCTGCTGTTGGCGGTGGTGCTGCTACAGATCCACCTCATACCGGTGGTGTTGAAGAAGTTGTTTCTCAAACTCCCGAGGAAAAACAAAAGGCCATCGACAAATGGATCGATAATGACTTTGATTGCAAAAACTACATTCTTAATGCATTATCTGACGATTTATACGAGTATTATTCAACTTTTGAAACTGCTAAAGATGTATGGGATGCATTACAGAAAAAATATGACACCGAGGAAGCGGGTTCAAAGAAATATGCTGTGAGCCGGTATGTGAGATACCAAATGGTGGATGATAGATCAGTTGTTGCACAGGCTCATGAACTTCAAAAAATTTACCACGAAATTGTGGCCGAAGGTATGAAAACTGATGAACAATTTCAAGTTTCTGTAATGATTGACAAGTTACCACCTAGCTGGAAAGATTTTCGTAATACTTTGCGTCACAAGACTAAAGAATTTTCTCTTGAAAGTTTGATTGTTAAGCTCAGGGTTGAGGAAGAAGCTCGGAAACAAGATAAGAAGGAAGAGATTCTCATTGTTTCTAACAATAAGACTCATCCGAATTTAAAACCTAAGAAAAGGGATATGAAACCTAACCCGAACCAGAAGAAAGGAGGAAGGCCTAATCAAAACAAGAACCAACACCCATCGAAAAATGGACAGAATTCCCATTCTGAATTTCTTTGTTATATCTGTAATAAACCAAACCACATGGCTAGGAATTGCAGATTTAACAAGGAAAAGAATAACGCACAAGCTAATGCTGTGGGTGACGTTATAATTGCCATGGTCTCTGATCCAGAGTTCTACATGGTTGGTGGATCTGATGGGTGGTGGATAGACAGTGGTGCTTCGCGTCATTGTTGTTTTGATAGGTCCATGTTTAAGACTTATGCTGAAACCAAGGACAAGAAAGTGTTATTGGGAGACTCCCACAGCACTATGGTGAAAGGTTCTGGTACGGTAGAGTTGAAGTTTACTTCTGGGAAGACACTCATGCTGAAAGATGTCCTTCACACTCCAGAAATGAGAAAGAACCTTGTTTCCGGCTATCTTCTCAACAAGGCTGGGTTGTATCAAACTATTGGGTCTGATATTTACACTATAACTAAGAATAAGAATTTTGTAGGAAAGGGTTATGCTACTGATGGAATGTTTAAGCTTAATGTTGATGCTATGAATAAAATTGATTCTTCTGCTTATATGGTTTGCAATTTTAATGTTTGGCATGGAAGGCTTTGTCATGTGGGTAAAAAGTTAGTAAATAACATGAGTAAGTTAGGTGTCCTCCCTGAATTTTCTGAAAATGATTTTGAAAAATGTGAATGCTGTAGTCAAGCAAAAATAACCAAGACTTCACATAAATCTGTTGTAAGAGAATCGAAACCACTAGACTTAATACATTCTGATTTGTGTGAATATGAAGGTATCCTAACTAGAAATGGCAAGAGGTATATCATGACGTTCATTGATGATTGTTCTAATTATACTTATGTTTATTTGTTGAGCCATAAGAACGAAGCTATTGAAAAGTTTAAGATTTTTATTGCTGAAATTGAAAATCAATTTGGTAGGAAAATTAAGAGATTTCGTAGTGATAGAGGCACTGAATATGATTCTTCTCCTTTTACTGAAATTTATCAAACTAATGGCATTATACATGAAAGAACTGCACCATATAATCCTCAAATGAATGGGAAAGCTGAAAGAAAGAATCGTACTCTTACTGAATTGACTGTTGCTTGTTTGCTTAGCTCTGGTGCTGCTTCTCATTGGTGGGGTGAATGTTTGCTGACTGTTTGCCATGTTTTGAACCGCATTCCTAATAATAAAACCATGATATCTCCTTATGAACTTTGGAGAAATAGAAAACCTAATGTCTCTTATTTTAGAGTTTGGGGTTGCTTAGCTTTTGTTAGAAAACCTGATCCTAAAAGACATAAGTTAGAAAGTAGAGCTTATGAATGTGTTTTTATTGGTTATGCACAAAACAGTAAAGCTTATAGGTTCTTTGATATTAATAATAAGGTTATTATTGAATCTATTGATGTTGATTTCTTTGAAGAGAGATTTCCTTTTAAATCTAGAAATAGTGGGGGTAATAGTGGGGGTTCTTTATCTAGTGTTTTACCTAGTGCTGATTCTGAACATAGATTAGAAGAACCTAGAAGTGCAGAAACTAGGATCACTGAAGTTGAACCTAGAAGAAGTAAAAGAGCTAGGACTGACACAAGAGATCCTGATTTTGAATTTTATGCCGTAGAGGAAGAACCTTCTAATTTACAAGAGGCGTTCAGTTATGCAGAGTCTAGTTTCTGGCAAGAAGCTGTAGATAATGAATGGGATTCTCATATGTCTAATGGAACTTGGAGTATAGTAGATTTACCTCCTGGTTGTAAGCCTATAGGTTGTAAATGGGTTTTGAAAAGGAAACTAAAACCTGATGGAACAATAGAGAAGCACAAAGCTAGACTGGTTGCTAAAGGATTTAGGCAACGAGAGAACATAGACTTCTTTGATACTTATTCTCCTGTTACTAGATTAACATCTATACGTGTTTTGATTGCTGTTGCCGCTGCTCATAATCTTGTTATTCACCAAATGGATGTTAAAACTGCCTTTTTGAATGGTGAACTAGAAGAGGAAATTTATATGGAACAACCTGAAGGTTTTGTAATTCCTGGACAAGAACAGAAAGTATGTAAGCTAGAAAAATCCCTTTATGGTTTAAAACAAGCTCCTAAACAGTGGCATGAGAAATTTGATAATTTAATGATTTCACATAACTTCAGAATAAACGAGGGTGACAAATGCATCTATTATAAATTTGAGAATGATGTGTGTGTGATTGTTTGCTTGTATGTGGATGATTTGCTGATATTTGGTTCCAATTTATCTGTTGTCAATGAAACTAAATGTATGCTTAGTTCGAATTTTGACATGAAAGATTTGGGTGAAGCTAGTGTAATCTTGGGAATCAAAATAACTAGAACTAGTAGTGGTATTTGTTTGGATCAATCTCACTACATTGAAAAAATTCTGAGAAAGTATGAATATTTTGATTGTAAGCCTGCTTGTACTCCGTTTGATCCTAATGTGAAATTGTTTAAGAACACTGGAGAAAGTGTTAGACAATCTGAATATGCTAGTATAATTGGAAGTCTGCGTTATGCAACTGATTGTACAAGACCAGACATTGCATATGCAGTGGGAGTTCTGTGCAGGTTTACCAGTAATCCTAATTTGGAACACTGGGATGCTATTGAGAGGGTTATGCGGTATCTGAAAAGAACCACAAACCTAGGATTACACTATAAGAGGCATCCCGCAGTCCTTGAAGGATTTAGCGATGCTAATTGGAATAATCTTTCAGATGATTCCAAGGCCACCAGTGGATATGTTTTTACTATTGCTGGGGGAGCTGTATCTTGGAGATCAAAGAAACAGACAATTATAGCCCAATCTATGATGGAGGCTGAATTGATGGCACTAGCAGCAGCTAGTGAAGAAGCAGGATGGCTGAAGAGTCTGTTATCAGACATTCCAGTATGGGAAAAACCGATACCAGCCACTTTGATCCACTGCGATAGTACCGCGGCTATCGGAGTAGTAGAGAACTGTTATAATAACAGTAAGAATCGACAGATACGTCGAAAGCACGACACAGTTAGAGAATTTCTCACAACTGGTGTTGTTAGAGTAGATCATGTAAGGTCTGAAGGAAACATAGCTGATACTTTCACGAAAGGATTAGCAAGAGAAAAGGTATGGAATATCTCTAAAAGTATGGGACTTTTGCCCGTGAGAAGTTGAGTCATTTGTAATGGATACCCAACCTAGAAATAGGTTCAAAGGGACTAGACGAAGTTACAAATAATATGATAGAGTCATGCATTCCCATAGCATGATATCCTGAAGTGGGAAACAGGTTGAGTGTTTAAACTCTTAATGATGTCTATAGCTCTTAAGTTAAGAGTGGGATATACAGGAGTATCCTTGATAGACTCACCTATACGAATGTGAAGGTGTGGCCGCCTTCTATGAGAACTTGGGCATTTCTCTAGATCGTTCGTTAAGAAAGGGATAAGCACATGGCCCTAATGTGCAAAATTAAGAACTTTACTCTAAAATATAGTTGTGTGTGTTGTCTAATCTATTATTAGTTAGAGTTCAAGACGAGAGTCACTCTAGTTACCTGATACTTAGAAAGTTCAACACTATGTAGAGGTTCAAGTCGAAAGGCACCTTTGCTTATGCACAACTGTATAGCACTTGCTCAATGTTTTAAAATATAAGTGGGGGATTGTTGGGGTATATATTTAAAAACATAGTTTTGTAATAATATGCCAAAGTTAGAGAGATAGTATGGTGGCATTGTTTTGAGCTCCCACACTATAGGCATGGGTTCAATTCCCACCCCACACAATTTCACTAGGGTATATACTATTTATACTATATATTATATTACATTAGTCCGGGAGCGGGGCCTTGGGGGTCTTGGGAGGTCTGCTGATCCAGAAACAATTTTTTTGCTGTTTTTAACTTAAATTTTCAAAATGTATTAAGATAATTATATCATGATTAATTACAGTTAATGTTGAAATTTTAATACGGCCGTTTTTTTGCTGTTACAAAGAAATTTAATTGGCATTTAATCGAAAATTAATTTTCCATTAATTCCATTGATTCTTTTTGATTATAAAAAAAAAAAAACTGGTTTCTGGAAAAAAAGATATAGAACGTTATTTTTATTTCGTCAAGAGGTATATCATGACGTTCATTGATGATTGTTCTAATTATACTTATGTTTATTTGTTGAGCCATAAGAACGAAGCTATTGAAAAGTTTAAGATTTTTATTGCTGAAATTGAAAATCAATTTGGTAGGAAAATTAAGAGATTTCGTAGTGATAGAGGCACTGAATATGATTCTTCTCCTTTTACTGAAATTTATCAAACTAATGGCATTATACATGAAAGAACTGCACCATATAATCCTCAAATGAATGGGAAAGCTGAAAGAAAGAATCGTACTCTTACTGAATTGACTGTTGCTTGTTTGCTTAGCTCTGGTGCTGCTTCTCATTGGTGGGGTGAATGTTTGCTGACTGTTTGCCATGTTTTGAACCGCATTCCTAATAATAAAACCATGATATCTCCTTATGAACTTTGGAGAAATAGAAAACCTAATGTCTCTTATTTTAGAGTTTGGGGTTGCTTAGCTTTTGTTAGAAAACCTGATCCTAAAAGACATAAGTTAGAAAGTAGAGCTTATGAATGTGTTTTTATTGGTTATGCACAAAACAGTAAAGCTTATAGGTTCTTTGATATTAATAATAAGGTTATTATTGAATCTATTGATGTTGATTTCTTTGAAGAGAGATTTCATTTTAAATCTAGAAATAGTGGGGGTTCTTTATCTAGTGTTTTACCTAGTGCTGATTCTGAACATAGATTAGAAGAACCTAGAAGTGCAGAAACTAGGATCACTGAAGTTGAACCTAGAAGAAGTAAAAGAGCTAGGACTGACACAAGAGATCCTGATTTTGAATTTTATGCCGTAGAGGAAGAACCTTCTAATTTACAAGAGGCGTTCAGTTCTGCAGAGTCTAGTTTCTGGCAAGAAGCTGTAGATAATGAATGGGATTCTCATATGTCTAATGGAACTTGGAGTATAATAGATTTACCTCCTGGTTGTAAGCCTATAGGTTGTAAATGGGTTTTGAAAAGGAAACTAAAACCTGATGGAACAATAGAGAAGCACAAAGCTAGACTGGTTGCTAAAGGATTTAGGCAACGAGAGAACATAGACTTCTTTGATACTTATTCTCCTGTTACTAGATTAACATCTATACGTGTTTTGATTGTTGTTGCCGCTGCTCATAATCTTGTTATTCACCAAATGGATGTTAAAACTGCCTTTTTGAATGGTGAACTAGAAGAGGAAATTTATATGGAACAACCTGAAGGTTTTGTAATTCCTGGACAAGAACAGAAAGTATGTAAGCTAGAAAAATCCCTTTATGGTTTAAAACAAGCTCCTAAACAGTGGCATGAGAAATTTGATAATTTAATGATTTCACATAACTTCAGAATAAACGAGGGTGACAAATGCATCTATTATAAATTTGAGAATGATGTGTGTGTGATTGTTTGCTTGTATGTGGATGATTTGCTGATATTTGGTTCCAATTTATCTGTTGTCAATGAAACTAAAGGTATGCTTAGTTCGAATTTTGACATGAAAGATTTGGGTGAAGCTAGTGTAATCTTGGGAATCAAAATAACTAGAACTAGTAGTGGTATTTGTTTGGATCAATCTCACTACATTGAAAAAATTCTGAGAAAGTATGAATATTTTGATTGTAAGCCTGCTTGTACTCCGTTTGATCCTAATGTGAAATTGTTTAAGAACACTGGAGAAAGTGTTAGACAATCTGAATATGCTAGTATAATTGGAAGTCTGCGTTATGCAACTGATTGTACAAGACCAGACATTGCATATGCAGTGGGAGTTCTGTGCAGGTTTACCAATAATCCTAGTTTGGAACACTGGGATGCTATTGAGAGGGTTATGCGGTATCTGAAAAGAACCACAAACCTAGGATTACACTATAAGAGGCATCCCGCAGTCCTTGAAGGATTTAGCGATGCTAATTGGAATACTCTTTCAGATGATTCCAAGGCCACCAGTGGATATGTTTTTACTATTGCTGGGGGCGCTGTATCTTGGAGATCAAAGAAACAGACAATTGTAGCCCAATCTACGATGGAGGCTGAATTGATGGCACTAGCAGCAGCTAGTGAAGAAGCAGGATGGATGAAGAGTTTGTTATCAGACATTCCAGTATGGGAAAAACCGATACCAGCCACTTTGATCCACTGCGATAGTACCGCGGCTATCGGAGTAGTAGAGAACTGTTATAATAACAGTAAGAATCGACAGATACGTCAAAAGCACGACACAGTTAGAGAATTTCTCACAACTGGTGTTGTTAGAGTAGATCATGTAAGGTATGAAGGAAATATAGCTGATACTTTGACGAAAGGATTAGCAAGAGAAAAGGTATGGAATATCTCTAAAAGTATGGGACTTTTGCCCGTGAGAAGTTGAGTCATTTGTAATGGATACCCAACCTAGAAATAGGTTCAAAGGGACTAGACGAAGTTACAAATAATATGATAGAGTCATGCATTCCCATAGCATGATATCCTGAAGTGGGAAACAGGTTGAGTGTTTAAACTCTTAATGATGTCTATAGCTCTTAAGTTAAGAGTGGGATATACAGGAGTATCCTTGATAGACTCACCTATACGAATGTGAAGGTGTGGCCGCCTTCTATGAGAACTTGGGCATTTCTCTAGATCGTTCGTTAAGAAAGGGATAAGCACATGGCCCTAATGTGCAAAATTAAGAACTTTACTCTAAGATATAGTTGTGTGTGTTGTATAATCTATTATTAGTTAGAGTTCAAGACGAGAGTCACTCTAGTTACCTGATACTTAGAAAGTTCAACACTATGTAGAAGTTCAAGTCGAAAGGCACCTTTGCTTATGCACAACTGTATAGCACTTGCTCAATGTTTTAAAATATAAGTGGGGGATTGTTGGGGTATATATTTAAAAACATAGTTTTGTAATAATATGCCAAAGTTAGAGAGATAGTATGGTGGCATTGTTTTGAGCTCCCACACTATAGGCATGGGTTCAATTCCCACCCCACACAATTTCACTAGGGTATATACTATTTATACTATATATTATATTACATTAGTCCGGGAGCGGGGCCTTGGGGCCTTGGAGGTCTGCTGATCCAGAAACAATTTTTTTGCTGTTTTTAACTTAAATTTTCAAAACGTATTAAGATAATTATATCATGATTAATTACAGTTAATGTTGAAATTTTAATACGGCCGTTTTTTTTGCTGTTACAAAGAAATTTAATTGGCATTTAATCGAAAATTAATTTTCCATTAATTCCATTGATTCTTTTTGATTATAAAAAAAAAAAAACTGGTTTCTGGAAGAAAAGATATAGAACGTTATTTTTATTTCGTCAAGTTTTTCTGAGCAAGTGTTGTTGAAAGAGTTATTATTGATTCGATTTCTCAGTGCAGAGAAATTGATTCGATTTCTCAGTTCTGCAGAGTCTAGTTTCTGGCAAGAAGCTGTAGATAATGAATGGGATTCTCATATGTCTAATGGAACTTGGCGTATAGTAGATTTACCTCCTGGTTGTAAGCCTATAGGTTGTAAATGGGTTTTGAAAAGGAAACTAAAACTTGATGGAACAATAGAGAAGCACAAAGCTAGACTGGTTGCTAAAGGATTTAGGCAACGAGAGAACGTAGACTTCTTTGATACTTATTCTCCTGTTACTAGATTAACATCTATACGTGTTTTGATTGCTGCTGCCGCTGCTCATAATCTTGTTATTCACCAAATGGATGTTAAAACTGCCTTTTTGAATGGTGAACTAGAAGAGGAAAATTATATGGAACAACCTGAAGGTTTTGTAATTCCTGGACAAGAACAGAAAGTATGTAAGCTAGAAAAATCCCTTTATGGTTTAAAACAAGCTCCTAAACAGTGGCATGAGAAATTTGATAATTTAATGATTTCACATAACTTCAGAATAAACGAGGGTGACAAATGCATCTATTATAAATTTGAGAATGATGTGTGTGTGATTGTTTGCTTGTATGTGGATGATTTGCTGATATTTGGTTCCAATTTATCTGTTGTCAATGAAACTAAAGGTATGCTTAGTTCGAATTTTGACATGAAAGATTTGGGTGAAGCTAGTGTAATCTTGGGAATCAAAATAACTAGAACTAGTAGTGGTATTTGTTTGGATCAATCTCACTACATTGAAAAAATTCTGAGAAAGTATGAATATTTTGATTGTAAGCCTGCTTGTACTCCGTTTGATCCTAATGTGAAATTGTTTAAGAACACTGGAGAAAGTGTTAGACAATCTGAATATGCTAGTATAATTGGAAGTCTGCGTTATGCAACTGATTGTACAAGACCAGACATTGCATATGCAGTGGGAGTTCTGTGCAGGTTTACCAGTAATCCTAGTTTGGAACACTGGGATGCTATTGAGAGGGTTATGCGGTATCTGAAAAGAACCACAAACCTAGGATTACACTATAAGAGGCATCCCTCAGTCCTTGAAGGATTTAGCGATGCTAATTGGAATACTCTTTCAGATGATTCCAAGGCCACCAGTGGATATGTTTTTACTATTGCTGGGGGCGCTGTATCTTGGAGATCAAAGAAACAGACAATTATAGCCCAATCTACGATGGAGGCTGAATTGATGGCACTAGCAGCAGCTAGTGAAGAAGCAGGATGGCTGAAGAGTCTGTTATCAGACATTCCAGTATGGGAAAAACCGATACCAGCCACTTTGATCCACTGCGATAGTACCGCGGCTATCGGAGTAGTAGAGAACTGTTATAATAACAGTAAGAATCGACAGATACGTCGAAAGCACGACACAGTTAGAGAATTTCTCACAACTGGTGTTGTTAGAGTAGATCATGTAAGGTCTGAAGGAAATATAGCTGATACTTTGACGAAAGGATTAGCAAGAGAAAAGGTATGGAATATCTCTAAAAGTATGGGACTTTTGCCCGTGAGAAGTTGAGTCATTTGTAATGGATACCCAACCTAGAAATAGGTTCAAAGGGACTAGACAAAGTTACAAATAATATGATAGAGTCATGCATTCCCATAGCATGATATCCTGAAGTGGGAAACAGGTTGAGTGTTTAAACTCTTAATGATGTCTATAGCTCTTAAGTTAAGAGTGGGATATACAGGAGTATCCTTGATAGACTCACCTATACGAATGTGAAGGTGTGGCCGCCTTCTATGAGAACTTGGGCATTTCTCTAGATCGTTCGTTAAGAAAGGGATAAGCACATGGCCCTAATGTGCAAAATTAAGAACTTTACTCTAAGATATAGTTGTGTGTGTTGTATAATCTATTATTAGTTAGAGTTCAAGACGAGAGTCACTCTAGTTACCTGATACTTAGAAAGTTCAACACTATGTAGAGGTTCAAGTCGAAAGGCACCTTTGCTTATGCACAACTGTATAGCACTTGCTCAATGTTTTAAAATATAAGTGGGGGATTGTTGGGGTATATATTTAAAAAACATAGTTTTGTAATAATATGCCAAAGTTAGAGAGATAGTATGGTGGCATTGTTTTGAGCTCCCACACTATAGGCATGGGTTCAATTCCCACCCCACACAATTTCACTAGGGTATATACTATTTATACTATATATTATATTACATTAGTACGGGAGCGGGGCCTTGGGGCCTTTTGCCCGTGAGAAGTTGAGTCATTTGTAATGGATACCCAACCTAGAAATAGGTTCAAAGGGACTAGACGAAGTTACAAATAATATGATAGAGTCATGCATTCCCATAGCATGATATCCTGAAGTGGGAAACAGGTTGAGTGTTTAAACTCTTAATGATGTCTATAGCTCTTAAGTTAAGAGTGGGATATACAGGAGTATCCTTGATAGACTCACCTATACGAATGTGAAGGTGTGGCCGCCTTCTATGAGAACTTGGGCATTTCTCTAGATCGTTCGTTAAGAAAGGGATAAGCACATGGCCCTAATGTGCAAAATTAAGAACTTTACTCTAAGATATAGTTGTGTGTGTTGTATAATCTATTATTAGTTAGAGTTCAAGACGAGAGTCACTCTAGTTACCTGATACTTAGAAAGTTCAACACTATGTAGAGGTTCAAGTCGAAAGGCACCTTTGCTTATGCACAACTGTATAGCACTTGCTCAATGTTTTAAAATATAAGTGGGGGATTGTTGGGGTATATATTTAAAAACATAGTTTTGTAATAATATGCCAAAGTTAGAGAGGTAGTATGGTGGCATTGTTTTGAGCTCCCACACTATAGGCATGGGTTCAATTCCCACCCCACACAATTTCACTAGGGTATATACAATTTATACTATATATTATATTACATTAGTCCGGGAGCGGGGCCTTGGGGCCTTGGGGGTCTTGGGAGGTCTGCTGATCCAGAAACAATTTTTTTGCTGTTTTTAACTTAAATTTTCAAAACGTATTAAGATAATTATATCATGATTAATTACAGTTAATGTTGAAATTTTAATACGGCCGTTTTTTTGCTGTTACAAAGAAATTTAATTGGAATTTAATCGAAAATTAATTTTCCATTAATTCCATTGATTCTTTTTGATTATAAAAAAAAAAACTGGTTTCTGGAAGAAAAAATATAGAACATTATTTTTATTTCGTCAAGTTCTCTGAGCAAGTGTTGTTGAAAGAGTTACTATTGATTCGATTTCTCAGTGCAGAGAAATCGAAAGAGATAAGCTGTTTTATCCCATAGGGTTTCGACAAAAAACTGACTGCTAGCACAATCAAGAGGCAGAGTCGCGAAACACCTTAAAGATAGCGACCTAGTACGCGACTCAGCGGTTTCTTTGTGTGATTTGATTATAGTGCTTTGTTTCCAACAATTTTAAGGTGGTTCGTTTCTGCTATGGAGAATGAAAAGAAGCGCGTTGATGATACCAACAAGCCTTTCAAATTTGAAGGGTTGCATTTCAGAAGATGGAAGCTGAAGATGTTCTTTTATCTCAAACTGATGAAGCTGCATATGATTGTGTCGAGTGTTCATCCTGGAACCCTGGAACCTGCTGCTGATAAGACTGCTGCTGTTGCTGCTGCTGGCGGTGGTGCTGCTACAGATCCACCTCATACCGGTGGTGTTGAAGAAGTTGTTTCTCAAACTCCCGAGGAAAAACAAAAGGCCATCGACAAATGGATCGATAATGACTTTGATTGCAAAAACTACATTCTTAATGCATTATCTGACGATTTATACGAGTATTATTCAACTTTTGAAACTGCTAAAGATGTATGGGATGCATTACAGAAAAAATATGACACCGAGGAAGCGGGTTCAAAGAAATATGCTGTGAGCCGGTATGTGAGATACCAAATGGTGGATGATAGATCAGTTGTTGCACAGGCTCATGAACTTCAAAAAATTTACCACGAAATTGTGGCCGAAGGTATGAAAACTGATGAACAATTTTAAGTTTCTGTAATGATTGACAAGTTACCACCTAGCTGGAAAGATTTTCGTAATACTTTGCGTCACAAGACTAAAGAATTTTCTCTTGAAAGTTTGATTGTTAAGCTCAGGGTTGAGGAAGAAGCTCGGAAACAAGATAAGAAGGAAGAGATTCTCATTGTTTCTAACAATAAGACTCATCCGAATTTAAAACCTAAGAAAAGGGATATGAAACCTAACCCGAACCAGAAGAAAGGAGGAAGGCCTAATCAAAACAAGAACCAACACCCATCGAAAAATGGACAGAATTCCAATTCTGAATTTCTTTGTTAGATCTGTAACAAACCAAACCACATGGCTAGGAATTGCAGATTTAACAAGGAAAAGAATAACGCACAAGCTAATGCTGTGGGTAACGTTATAATTGCCATGGTCTCTGATCCAGAGTTCTACATGGTTGGTGGATCTGATGGGTGGTGGATAGACAGTGGTGCTTCGCGTCATTGTTGTTTTGATAGGTCCATGTTTAAGACTTATGCTGAAACCAAGGACAAGAAAGTGTTATTGGGAGACTCCCACAGCACTATGGTGAAAGGTTCTGGTACGGTAGAGTTGAAGTTTACTTCTGGGAAGACACTCATGCTGAAAGATGTCCTTCACACTCCAGAAATGAGAAAGAACCTTGTTTCCGGCTATCTTCTCAACAAGGCTGGGTTGTATCAAACTATTGGGTCTGATATTTACACTATAACTAAGAATAAGAATTTTGTAGGAAAGGGTTATGCTACTGATGGAATGTTTAAGCTTAATGTTGATGCTATGAATAAAATTGATTCTTCTGCTTATATGGTTTGCAATTTTAATGTTTGGCATGGAAGGCTTTGTCATGTGGGTAAAAAGTTAGTAAATAACATGAGTAAGTTAGGTGTCCTCCCTGAATTTTCTGAAAATGATTTTGAAAAATGTGAATGCTGTAGTCAAGCAAAAATAACCAAGACTTCACATAAATCTGTTGTAAGAGAATCGAAACCACTAGACTTAATACATTCTGATTTGTGTGAATATGAAGGTATCCTAACTAGAAATGGCAAGAGGTATATCATGACGTTCATTGATGATTGTTCTAATTATACTTATGTTTATTTGTTGAGCCATAAGAACGAAGCTATTGAAAAGTTTAAGATTTTTATTGCTGAAATTGAAAATCAATTTGGTAGGAAAATTAAGAGATTTCGTAGTGATAGAGGCACTGAATATGATTCTTCTCCTTTTACTGAAATTTATCAAACTAATGGCATTATACATGAAAGAACTGCACCATATAATCCTCAAATGAATGGGAAAGCTGAAAGAAAGAATCGTACTCTTACTGAATTGACTGTTGCTTGTTTGCTTAGCTCTGGTGCTGCTTCTCATTGGTGGGGTGAATGTTTGCTGACTGTTTGCCATGTTTTGAACCGCATTCCTAATAATAAAAACCATGATATCTCCTTATGAACTTTGGAGAAATAGAAAACCTAATGTCTCTTATTTTAGAGTTTGGGGTTGCTTAGCTTTTGTTAGAAAACCTGATCCTAAAAGACATAAGTTAGAAAGTAGAGCTTATGAATGTGTTTTTATTGGTTATGCTCAAAACAGTAAAGCTTATAGGTTCTTTGATATTAATAATAAGGTTATTATTGAATCTATTGATGTTGATTTCTTTGAAGAGAGATTTCCTTTTAAATCTAGAAATAGTGGGGGTAATAGTGGGGGTTCTTTATCTAGTGTTTTACCTAGTGCTGATTCTGAACATAGATTAGAAGAACCTAGAAGTGCAGAAACTAGGATCACTGAAGTTGAACCTAGAAGAAGTAAAAGAGCTAGGACTGACACAAGAGATCCTGATTTTGAATTTTATGCCGTAGAGGAAGAACCTTCTAATTTACAAGAGGCGTTCAGTTCTGCAGAGTCTAGTTTCTGGCAAGAAGCTGTAGATAATGAATGGGATTCTCATATGTCTAATGGAACTTGGCGTATAGTAGATTTACCTCCTGGTTGTAAGCCTATAGGTTGTAAATGGGTTTTGAAAAGGAAACTAAAACCTGATGGAACAATAGAGAAGCACAAAGCTAGACTGGTTGCTAAAGGATTTAGGCAACGAGAGAACGTAGACTTCTTTGATACTTATTCTCATGTTACTAGATTAACATCTATACGTGTTTTGATTGCTGTTGCCGCTGCTCATAATCTTGTTATTCACCAAATGGATGTTAAAACTGCCTTTTTGAATGGTGAACTAGAAGAGGAAATTTATATGGAACAACCTGAAGGTTTTGTAATTCCTGGACAAGAACAGAAAGTATGTAAGCTAGAAAAATCCCTTTATGGTTTAAAACAAGCTCCTAAACAGTGGCATGAGAAATTTGATAATTTAATGATTTCACATAACTTCAGAATAAACGAGGGTGACAAATGCATCTATTATAAATTTGAGAATGATGTGTGTGTGATTGTTTGCTTGTATGTGGATGATTTGCTGATATTTGGTTCCAATTTATCTGTTGTCAATGAAACTAAAGGTATGCTTAGTTCGAATTTTGACATGAAAGATTTGGGTGAAGCTAGTGTAATCTTGGGAATCAAAATAACTAGAACTAGTAGTGGTATTTGTTTGGATCAATCTCACTACATTGAAAAAATTCTGAGAAAGTATGAATATTTTGATTGTAAGCCTGCTTGTACTCCGTTTGATCCTAATGTGAAATTGTTTAAGAACACTGGAGAAAGTGTTAGACAATCTGAATATGCTAGTATAATTGGAAGTCTGCGTTATGCAACTGATTGTACAAGACCAGACATTGCATATGCAGTGGGAGTTCTGTGCAGGTTTACCAATAATCCTAGTTTGGAACACTGGGATGCTATTGAGAGGGTTATGCGGTATCTGAAAAGAACCACAAACCTAGGATTACACTATAAGAGGCATCCCGCAGTCCTTGAAGGATTTAGCGATGCTAATTGGAATACTCTTTCAGATGATTCCAAGGCCACCAGTGGATATGTTTTTACTATTGCTGGGGGCGCTGTATCTTGGAGATCAAAGAAACAGACAATTGTAGCCCAATCTACGATGGAGGCTGAATTGATGGCACTAGCAGCAGCTAGTGAAGAAGCAGGATGGATGAAGAGTTTGTTATCAGACATTCCAGTATGGGAAAAACCGATACCAGCCACTTTGATCCACTGCGATAGTACCGCGGCTATCGGAGTAGTAGAGAACTGTTATAATAACAGTAAGAATCGACAGATACGTCAAAAGCACGACACAGTTAGAGAATTTCTCACAACTGGTGTTGTTAGAGTAGATCATGTAAGGTATGAAGGAAATATAGCTGATACTTTGACGAAAGGATTAGCAAGAGAAAAGGTATGGAATATCTCTAAAAGTATGGGACTTTTGCCCGTGAGAAGTTGAGTCATTTGTAATGGATACCCAACCTAGAAATAGGTTCAAAGGGACTAGACGAAGTTACAAATAATATGATAGAGTCATGCATTCCCATAGCATGATATCCTGAAGTGGGAAACAGGTTGAGTGTTTAAACTCTTAATGATGTCTATAGCTCTTAAGTTAAGAGTGGGATATACAGGAGTATCCTTGATAGACTCACCTATACGAATGTGAAGGTGTGGCCGCCTTCTATGAGAACGTGGGCATTTCTCTAGATCGTTCGTTAAGAAAGGGATAAGCACATGGCCCTAATGTGCAAAATTAAGAACTTTACTCTAAGATATAGTTGTGTGTGTTGTATAATCTATTATTAGTTAGAGTTCAAGACGAGAGTCACTCTAGTTACCTGATACTTAGAAAGTTCAACACTATGTAGAGGTTCAAGTCGAAAGGCACCTTTGCTTATGCACAACTGTATAGCACTTGCTCAATGTTTTAAAATATAAGTGGGGGATTGTTGGGGTATATATTTAAAAAACATAGTTTTGTAATAATATGCCAAAGTTAGAGAGATAGTATGGTGGCATTGTTTTGAGCTCCCACACTATAGGCATGGGTTCAATTCCCACCCCACACAATTTCACTAGGGTATATACTATTTATACTATATATTATATTACATTAGTACGGGAGCGGGGCCTTGGGGCCTTTTGCCCGTGAGAAGTTGAGTCATTTGTAATGGATACCCAACCTAGAAATAGGTTCAAAGGGACTAGACGAAGTTACAAATAATATGATAGAGTCATGCATTCCCATAGCATGATATCCTGAAGTGGGAAACAGGTTGAGTGTTTAAACTCTTAATGATGTCTATAGCTCTTAAGTTAAGAGTGGGATATACAGGAGTATCCTTGATAGACTCACCTATACGAATGTGAAGGTGTGGCCGCCTTCTATGAGAACTTGGGCATTTCTCTAGATCGTTCGTTAAGAAAGGGATAAGCACATGGCCCTAATGTGCAAAATTAAGAACTTTACTCTAAGATATAGTTGTGTGTGTTGTATAATCTATTATTAGTTAGAGTTCAAGACGAGAGTCACTCTAGTTACCTGATACTTAGAAAGTTCAACACTATGTAGAGGTTCAAGTCGAAAGACACCTTTGCTTATGCACAACTGTATAGCACTTGCTCAATGTTTTAAAATATAAGTGGGGGATTGTTGGGGTATATATTTAAAAACATAGTTTTGTAATAATATGCCAAAGTTAGAGAGATAGTATGGTGGCATTGTTTTGAGCTCCCACACTATAGGCATGGGTTCAATTCCCACCCCACACAATTTCACTAGGGTATATACTATTTATACTATATATTATATTACATTAGTCCGGGAGCGGTCTGCTGATCCAGAAACAATTTTTTTTGCTGTTTTTAACTTAAATTTTCAAAACGTATTAAGATAATTATATCATGATTAATTACAGTTAATGTTGAAATTTTAATACGGCCGTTTTTTTTGCTGTTACAAAGAAATTTATTGGCATTTAATCGAAAATTAATTTTCCATTAATTCCATTGATTCTTTTTGATTATAAAAAGAAAAAAACTGGTTTCTGGAAAAAAAAAGATATAGAACGTTATTTTTATTTCGTCAAGTTTTTCTGAGCAAGTGTTGTTGAAAGAGTTATTATTGATTCGATTTCTCAGTGCAGAGAAATCGAAAGAGATAAGCTGTTTTATCCCATAGGGTTTCGACAAAAAAACTGACTGCTAGCACAATCAAGAGGCAGAGTCGCGAAACACCTTAAAGATAGCGACCTAGTACGCGACTCAGCGGTTTCTTTGTGTAATTTGATAATAGTGCTTTGTTTCCAACAACCACCACTTGCAGCTTACTGCATTCGCAACAACACCAGTTTAACAAACCATTCTACCAACTTTTGCTGCCTTCTCCGCCACATTATTTTTCCCTGTATCCTCGAATCCATTACAGACTCACGGCACCAGCCCATCTCTGCTCCATTCACTTGCAACAGACCTTTCCAGACCCTAATATATGCTCAACTGCATCTGTACCAGCTGTAGCTTCTCGCATGTGATATCTACTTGACCACAAACTATAGCATCTTCTGTTTCATCTCAGCTCAAACAACTCAACTTCCTCTCTAACTGACAGTAGAAACAACTCCAGTTACCAGCACCAATTTCAATTCTCAATGGAAGCATCACCAGTTGCAACTGCAACCAACTACCATAACCATACTCAGCTCCTCATTCCATCTGAGCTCCAGTTTCACAACCTCATTGCAGCAGCAGCAACATCATAGTCTCCACTGCAACTGCAACTCAACTGCAACAACTCAAAGAAAACAAACCAACAATACCCATTGCCATATCAGTTCAGCTACAATCAATCTGCACTCAACCATTTCAACTCAAACATGTCCTAAACATTCATCTAATTCATTGCAGCAGCTTCTCATACTCCATTCCATTCTCAGCACCAAGAACATCCTAACTCTCTACAAGATTAATCATTCTTCTCCTTCCCATCTCAGTGCCACCATCAAATCCATTAACACAGCACCAGTTGCAGCAATCCAACAACAACAGACCCCAATTAAAGGGCAGTTCTTCATTTGGTACTCGATTTGATGAAGCAGACAATCACCATCTTCTTGTCTTGATTCCAAAACCTAACAAACCCAATTCCTTCTAACAAATCACCAGAATAATCAAACCCATTTTATCTTAACCATTAATGAACTCAAATATCATCTTTAATTTCTGAATCATCTCAATCTTCGATTTACATTACCAGTTATTGAGAACAACCAAAAGTACCACCATTTGATTCACCACAGAGACCCAGTTCTTATCGTTCTTCTTCATCGAAAGCTTCATCAGTAGGTTCTCCATTTACGGACACAAAACCCATCGGGAACACCCACTGAACCTAACTCTCTAGCTGGCAAGTAACCCTTGTTGCAGATTTGGCTCAATCTGTTGCAGCAAAGCAACACTATTTTGAAGAATGGGAATGAATGTCTCTGAAGGAATTCTACCTAGTGTAGGGTTATGATAGTTGGTTGATATTAAGGCACCTAGGGACTTGGATAAGGGCAGCCACAGTTTATATATGGCTTGTCAGTTCCAAATAACCGACAGCCTAATTCTCCGTTCAGCTCAACTGGCAGTTATGGAGAATTGAAAGTTCATTCTGCACCTCCTTCTTGTGCAACCTTATCCGCTCCAAGTGTAACTCACCCGTGAATTGACCTATTTGCCCTTTACGCTCCAAATGGCTAATTTCTCATTCTTTTGCTTCAAACGACTCCATTGCACCTAATAAACTCAAAATCAAACATAAGAGACACAATTCATAAAGACAATAGCAAAGAAAGCATAAATAGTAGATATAATTCTAGGTGTTAATCACACCTATCAACCCTTCCTTTTGATTTCTTCAAAGAAGCTTTAATGGTGGAGAAGCACAAACCCTAGTTCACGTACGTGGACGGAAGATGAGAAAGGAGAAGGTTCGCAGACCACCAACATATATATATATCCCTCATTCATGGGCTTGGGCTGTACACGAACCGTGATCCACAAGACTTAAGGAAGAATCCTAGCCCTTTCCACATAAGTGGTAAACAACCAACAAAAAAGTGGAAGAAAACAGGGGTAATAGAAAGTTAACCAAACAACAACACAATTGTACACAACTCAAGCCATTTCTTGCCCCACATCAAGATATGTTCAAATGGGGAAAACCCAGTCTTGTTACCAAGAGGTATAATGCGCAGAGGAATTCTCATACGACACATCTGGTTGATAGGTGTGAATAGTCCCTGTAGTATAATCAAAATAATGATGATAGTCAGGGCAGCTGGAGCTTTCTATCCGTCGTTGGTTCGGACTAGAAGAAGGATATTTCCGATATCTGGGTTGTTCAGTATTAACAGTTTTAACACGACCAACACCCTTTCCAGAAAGATTCTTAGACTTAACAGAATTAAGTTTTTCTAAGAATTTAAAAATGCCTTCGAACGCTTTAAACAGATCTTTATCAATTGATCCATCATGATAGTATTCCTCATAGAGATCAAGAGTTAATCTAGTGAGGTTCCATATCCTTGAGCGTATTGAACGTTTTCCCAATTTTTCTTTCCTTTTATTTTTTTCTTCAGATTGCTTCTTAACATCTAAATCTCCCCTTTTAGATGAAGTAAGATTATCATGAGAACCCAGAGATTTAACCATAACAATCTTTAAGGAATTCTGGCGTGCGTTACAGATGCCAGGAGGAAATTTATATGGAACGAATAAACACAAACTTATTAGGTTTACCGTGTTTGCCTGCTCTGATACCAATTGAAAAAGCGGGGGTCTAACAACACCACCCAATATTTCGCTCAGCAATCTGTATGGACTAACTCCGAAATACTTTGCTAGAGAATCAACTAGACAGTCAGACTCAATCTAGATAAAAGTATCTCAAGGAGTTAATATCTCTCTCTTGATTTGATTTTTACTCAAACTAAAAACAATAACGATTCCTTATCAAATACAAGAAATACTTGGACGGTACCAAAGACCAATGTCCAAGGATCAATCAATATCAATCAACAACCAAAGTTTGGATTTCCAATTGATGATCACGAACGCACAACCTGTATTATTTCAATTATATAAAATATAATGCGGAAAAGAAATAACACAAACACCAGAAATTTTGTTAACGAGGAAACCGCACATGCAGAAAAACCCCGGGACCTAGTCCAGATTGAATACACACTGTATTAAGCCGCTACAGACACTAGCCTACTGCAAACTAACTTCGGACTCGACTATAGTTGAACCCCAATCAGTCTCCCAACGATCCAAGGTACAGTTGTACTCTTACGCCTATGATCCCATCAGGATACTGCGCATTTGATTCCCTTAGATGATCTCACCCACAACCAAGAGTTGTTGTAACCCAAAATCACAGACTTGATAATAAACAGATCTGTCTCATACAAAAAAGTCTATCAAAGGATAAATCTGTCTCCCACAGATAAACCCTAGGTTTTGTTCCGTATTTTGATATGAAATCAAGGTGAACAGGAACCAATTGATAATCCGGTCTTATGTTCCCGAAGAACATCCTAGATTAATCAATCACCTCTCTACAATCCTTCCTGACTACACAAGTGGATTGTCGAGGAATCACAAACAGTGAGACGAAGATGTTTGTGACTTCTTTATCTTGCCTATCGGAGAACTCTCACGATCTCAAGCCAATCAATCGATTGTACTCGTACGATATAATATGCAAGATCAGATCACACAACTACGATAAAGTAGTATCGGTATGCTTCACAATCCCAATGAAGTTTTTAAGTCGTTAACCTGATTTTAAAGAAGAAAATCAAAGGTTAATTGAGATCGACTCTAGCGGGTGCACTAGTAGCACACAGACGTGTGGGGATTAGTTTTGCACAATGCTAGATGTCTCCTTTATATAGCCTTCAAATCAGGGTTTTGCCTTAGTTACAAAGCAATTCTTATTCACCGTTAGATGAAAACCTGATTTAGATTCAAGCTAATATTTCTCAACCGTTAGATCGAAAAATTATCTTCACACACACTTGGGTAGACGTTTACTGGGTTCGTGAAAACCATGCCCAAACGTGTACGTGTATGTTGGTTCAACATAGTAACCCAAAAGGTCAAACATAGGATCATTTCATATTAACCTTGTTCTTCTTCACCATAACTAGTTCAATTGACTCAAATGAACTAGTTAAAGAGTTGTTCAATTTCTATTAGATCTTATGTAACTACACAAGACACAATTCAAACAAAGATGATTCGATTTGATTGAATCGGCTCATGAACTTTATAGCCACGGTTTGCATAAAGAATTCCTTAATAATTTAACGTTTCATGTTCAGAGCACATCTTTAGATCATAACCTCTTAAGTTCACAAACAAGTTCGCGGACTTAAGTTAATCGGTTGAGTTTTCCAAACTCAGCAGAAATTCTCGGAAAGAGAACTTCCGCCAGTTCGCGGACTGGGTTCACGGACTTAGCACACAAATGAGTTTTGGAAAATCCAGCAGAAATTCTCGGTCGAGAACTTCCAACAGTTCGCGGACTTGGCAAGCCAATTCCACAATCCTCCCGATTTCTCTTGATCAACAAAGTTCGAAAACTTCGGTTCAAGGAATACATGGTTATGTAATCTAAACTCTCATTTCAATCATTGGGACATTCTCAGAGGATGCTATATAGTCGTTATTCACAGACCGATTCACGTCAGAGCAATTCTCAAAGTGATTGAAACTTTTCATGACTTTCGTCACTAGGTGAAGATAAACTTGATCAAAGCGAAACGCTTTACCAACACACGATTTCGAGATAAAAGATAAGCAATGAATGCTCAGCACGAAATGTCAAATGTGTATGATCTAGTCTATATAGCATACGACTTTTGTCTCATAAGAAGTAGGAGATAGAAGAGATAGACTTTTGAGTGATAGATAAGTTCAAGTCTCCACATACCTTTTTATTGGTGAAGTTCCACGGTTCCTTGTATATATCTTCGTTGTTGTATGATGAATCGCCATAAAGTCCTTGAGCTCAACTACACTTTTCTATCCTATTCCGAGACGTAGTTATGTAGGATAGAAATCAAGACTTATAGTTTTGATCACTAACATTGACAAACATGCTTGAGATAGCAACGCATGCGAGGTTGACCGATCTATGCTCTAACAATCTCCCCCTTTGTCAATTTTAGTGACAAAACTATTAATATATATGGAATACAAAAAAGATAAACTTTAGTGGCTCCTATTCCATAGTCTAATCTTCAACGTTCCTTGAAATCTTCGTCCTTCCAAGTACTCCAATGATCCCAAAGGTTGTAAGTTTAGCACCATCGTTGTTGAAGATCCGTAGATATAATAATGAGAGAAATCGAGATTCTCGATCATTATTATACAATGTCATAATATTATTATATAACATCAAAGTCCAATTGTATCACGACTTTAACAATGATACTACAATGATATGTATCACTCCCCCTTAGTCAATACTCCATCTCGATCATGGAAACCACTCCCCCTTACACAATGATCCGAAAACCATATGTATTTGTAGTGTGAACTACAATATTTCTCCCCCTTTTTTTCAATAAAATTGGAAAAGGTACAAGAATAGGATCATAATGAACTTTCCACAAGAGACATTTCATGACCAAAATAAAAATACATACCAACTTAATTTGGATGCAATCTAATAGCCGAAGCTAACAACATTCATCAAGGAGTTTTAAGATACAAGACAACCCCTATAAAATTCCACAGCCGCACTCCCCGCAAGATATTACCATTAAGCACAAGTTCAAAAGTACTCTCCCCCATTTGATGTCATTCCCGAGAGAACAACAAGAGCGACCTTAATTTCGAAAGAAAAGAAGGATTTTTTATTGGACACCAAAAATCATAGGAATGATTTTCTATATCCAAAGCTCAGCCAAATTAACCATAAGTAAACCCATGATTAATTCAATTGGAATACGCAACTAAATCAAACCACAAAAGTGATCAATTTAATTGAAAGTACTCAACATAAGTAAACTCACGGATCTACGACTAAGTCAATCACACGGAGATGACTAACTTAACCGTTCAAATATTCAATATAAGGAAAACCTTACTGAATATATGACTACATTATACAAAGAACATGATAGTGTAGCCTTTCATATACTCAACACAAGAACTTGTGGAATATATGAAAACTCAACTAGATTAATTACAAGAGAACCTATAATTAATCTAATTGGAATACAAACAACCAAACAAATCACCGAAGTAATCAATTTAATTACTTTTGGGCTCAACATAAGAGAACTTATGGAACCCCGACTAAGTTCATCATAGAATATGACAACCTTAATCGTACATGTACTCAACATAAGAAAGAAGACTTATGGAGTACTAACTAAATAACCAAACTAGTTGATTAATTTAGTTTCTAATGCTCGACATATAGCATTTTATGGAGCAACCAACAAAGCCAAGGTAAATCGACTTAGTTGTAAGGTGATCAACATAAGACACACAATGGAGCCTTCACGGTAAAACATAATAAAATGGATCAATGAAGATCAATACCGTGGATCACATACAAGGATCTATTATATTTTCCATCATAACGACATAATGGACTTTATCCTTGTTGAACCAAAAGATTTTATCCTATTTTCCATCAAATACATGATTGCATAGGCATAACTTTTGTATATGTCAAAAGTGCAATCGTCCTTTCATCAATACGAATACCGATTCATGAACGACTTTACTTTTGACTGCAATATGGGACCTTATTGCTATTGTTATTCATTGCATATCTTTTGAACTACCAATATGTGTGATTAGTATAACCGCTCATGACTTGTTTATGTTCTTGGTAAAACTATTCACAAGGCCTAACTTTTGTATTGGTATGACTTTTATTAGTGAAACCGATCTTAAGTAATCACCTGAGATGGTATGATCAATTTAGTGTTATTGGTATGACCAACTCTAGGCAAAAGGGAACCGATCCTATGAAGAGGTGCAATCGATCACAAAAGGGGAATCGATCCTTGTAAGAGGTGCAACACGTTTTTACAAGATGGGGGAATCGATCCTATGAACATGTGCAACAAGTTTTTAGTGAAAGGGTAACCGCTCCTATGGACATGTCCAGCGAATACAAGTAGTTACTATAAGTATGTGGGGAACTGATCCTAGTACCTAGTCACAGTACTCACATGGAGGTAGAACCGAAACTTGTTTTGGTAGAACCGAGAAACCCATGATTTGTGATTGAGTGTTCTTAATCAATCACATAGTCCTTGAAAGTCAGATGAACCAATTCTAAACTTGTTTGGAAGTGTGGCAAATCAGTTTCAAGATTGTAAGTATGAAAGAGGACTTACAAAGTAAAGATGTCGACATACTTTGAACATGTGCAGTAACGCTTATCTTTTATTGTTCAAAGATATTCCTTAATAGCTAAAGGAAAATCCCGGATCGAAAAATAAGTTGATGATAGACACATTTTTGTGTCTAATTTGATCTCAATACTGTATATTGTTGGCACTCGATTTTGTACTAATTTTGTTATTTTATGTATTTGTAGGTATTTTTTGGAAATAAATATTTTAAGAAAATTCGGCTCGAAAAGTTGATTTTGGCACCCGGAGGGCACGTGTTATTCGGACTCCCAAGTTTGGATAAGGGGTAACCTAATTACTAAGGGGCACCCCCAGGTCACCCCCAAGGCATCTGCTATTCGCACCCTAGTCCAGGATAAGGGGCACCTTCTTCAACAACTCAAATTCTCAAAATTGGCGGGAAAAATGTTCACACACAGGAGAATTTTCGATCAAAGAAATGAAGTAGTGGTAGGTCGATTCAATGGCTGAATTTTGGTATAAAGATGTGATTTAGCCTAAGGAAGATAGTTTGGGTGTCGAATTTGATCGGAATTGGCTGGAAATATCGATTTGATTCTCGAGCTCAAAACAGAGCTACACGGAGTGAACACGACCTGTACACGGTGTTGTGTGTGTTTTGGTTGTGCATGGAAGTGTTTTGGAGGAGTTGGATGACTTATGAGGCATGTATAAGCCTTACTAGAGCGTGCAGGATCCAAGTTTACGTGTGAAATTCTAAATCTGGTAAGAAAATATTCAAAAATAATGTTATTCACTGCCGAGTAAAGACGAATTATTTGGAGTTATGGCGAGGGATTTCAGCGTGTCTTTGAGTATAAATATGATCTTTGGGTCTACTAGAATGGCTGTCGAGAGTTTGGGGAGGTTTGGAGGCGAGCAGAGAGGCGCAGGAGGAGTTGCAGAGAAGTTACCTGCTGCTGCTGCTGCCATTAACACGCCTGAAGAACACGAAGAACGGACACTCAGAAGCAGTCGTTCTTCAACAGCAACATCGACTGTCCTTTGTGGGTCGTAGTTCTTCAACGACAACAGCACCTCATCTCTGTCGTTGATTCTGGACGCCTTCTGTGGGTCGCAGAGTTCTGTTTTACATCAATTTCTTGTATTTCTCTTCATTGTAAAACAACTTTTGAGCATCAATGAATCATTTTGAGAGGTTTTTCATCATGAGTAGCTAAATCCAATCCCAGGGGTGACGGAGGAAGCCGTTCTTTCAAAAGTTATGTGGTAAAATTTATTTATGCAACTCTTTTATGATTAATTGCACCGAATAAATATAGAGTAAATGATTTTTATTAATCAATTGTGTTTTCTCTTGATGGAGTATGCTTAGTAAATTGCTTTTGATACTTCATGCTCGCGATTAACAATGGATGTTTTCAAAATCTAATTTAGGCAATGATTAGAATCACAATTTCCTTTGATTGGAGTTATATTGTCTAGAATTGCATGAAAAGAATTGTTATTGAATCACATAAATTTTGGTGGATGGTGGAATCCTGATCCCCAGTAAAAATTCTCTCCCATATTTTGTTAATATTGTGCATATAATTTTATTTATTTAAATCTACAAAAAAAGTTACCTTCACAAGTTCGAGTTTGAACGATACCCCTTACCACTATTACTACAACACACGAAAATTTAAATCATTTTGGCGCCGCCGACGCGGACCTGTGCTTAGGTAGAATTTTTTTAGGTTTATTATTTTATTTTTTTTTCCTTTTTACGTTTCTTTTGTCTTTGATTTGCAGGTTCGAAGTGGAGTACTAAGGACCTTAGAAGGAAAAGCTTAAAGCGAAAGGAGCGAAAGAGGAATTTTTTTTTGTTTTATATATAGAAAAGAGAGAAAAAAAAAGAAGATTTTTTATATTTTTTTTTAGGTTATTTTTCTTTTTCTTTTGCACTTTACTTTATTTGGACTTTGGACTGGACTCTTGGACTTTATTATTATTTTTTTAACCCTACGGAAGGGTATTATTATTAAAAAAAAAATAAAAATTATATAAACTGTGTGCAGGGAAGGACGACGATTACTATATCGTCTCGGCCCCTCGGGTTCGCACACGCATAGGAGTCGTGGCCCGAGTCGACGACAACGGTTCATCGCCCGTCTGGTACGGGAGGTAAGTCCAATCGAAACACCCGCGAATCTCCTGCAAGCGGGTTACTGTCTGCCTTAAGGTGATAATTGTTTGAGGACGAACCGGACTGTCTTTATTTTCCTAGTAAAGGGCAAGGCCTGGCCTAAACAAGATAAGGGTTCGGATTTCATCACCGTTCCCTTCTTGCCCGCCTTAGGAAAACGAAACCTAACGCGAACCCAAGCTTAAAATTTGGAATAGAACGAGACCGATAGGGTAACGAGCTTAATAGGAAACTCGTTCGAAAAATATTGGTTGCTCTTTAAGCACACTCCAAAGTTCATGATGGTTTCTGTGGTTGAATGCGTGACTGCGCCGCCTTGTGATAGCGGTGAGGCCTTGGGTATCAAAGCTCCACTGAGCTTCCCTCGCCTCAATTCAACTTACTTTGACTCGGATTGATTCCAGAGGGGTTTGCTCAAATTGCAACGAATTCCCTTTCGAAAGATAGAAGCTGGTCTAGAAACAATCTAAGTGGAGCCATCATGCTTTTTGTTTGCTAGAAATCTTTAGGTTTGCTTTGGTGGAGTCGAGTCGGCCTTGTTTGTGATTGTATAGAATCCCTCTGTAGTTTATATTTCTTCGGTGATGAATCCTTTTGAGGAGACGCCACCTGCGATGACGTTGCGAGAATATATGTCTAGAAATTCTCGTTATCAAGAGACGTCTTCGGAAATGACTCTTGGTGAATATATGCGTGGGCAGCGATATATGGATACTCCAACTTTTATTGAGGAATCACCTCTAACGATCTATGAGAAATATTATAAACATAGACCATGTAGTTTGGAACAAAGATTGAGAATTCTTGAATTTCAAAAATTGTATCATGATGATGAGGATAGTGATGATGAAGAATCTGAAATATGTGGGAATAGTGATCAGGAATTTGTTACCCCAGTTGAGCCTTATAATGATTATATTATTTCTGGTTCAGATCCTAATAATTTTAAAAATTATTCACCTATTCAAAAGGACGAGGATTTGACTAGAGATACCCCCGTTTCAGACGATGTAGTAGTCCTGTTTACGAAACCGATGATGGTTTAGAGGAACCAGTTTATCTTGAGATCGAGTCAAACGATTTAGAAACAATAGTCTTAGATGAACTCGTAGAGATTAGCGAGGATGAACCTGACTTAGAAAAATCAATTGCCGACCTAGAAATTAGGGAGGTTATGACCAGTCTATCTAGAGACGCCGAAAACTCTAAGTTTGGGGGTGAGTATCATTCTCCATGTGCTTTAACTCTTAGTAAGGTCCCTCACTTGGGACTTGACATCAATGCCTCAACCATCTTACAAGATTATCTTCATAATCGTTTTCCAGAACCTAATGATATCCAACAAGAGTCTCAAATGTTAGAAACCCATCCTCTGGTTGATGTGGTTAACCCAGGCAATAATACCAAGATTGATTTTGTTTTCCCACCAAATAGTTTTCTTCCAAGTGGGAACGTATATTCAAATGTGTCGAATATTAAGTTGTGAGACTAAACCTAATGCCTTAGGAAATTAGAATCGACACATTTGCTTAAGAATGACCACTATTCTCACTGTGGTCAATTTGTAAGTCATATCTGATTGACTTAGAGGATCCGCAATTATTTAGGTTATTACTTTGTGATTCCAAGTTCTTATTTGAGTTTTTCCAGACTCTAGGACCTAATAATTTGGATCCAACCTATGAAGAAACGCAGCCAATGAAAATATTCTATTTAGACCCTTTCATAGAGCCTGAACCTGAACCACAATTAGCGATAGTTATCAGGAAACTAGGTAAGGGATGCTAGTGTCTTCATTTCTTGGTTCATGCAGTTTCCTTTGTCAGCTCTTTTTGGTTTTAAGACCCACAGTTATTCGGCTACTTTATGGTTCGAGTTGACTAAACCTTTCCTAAGTCTGGCTGAAGACTTTAAACTTAGCACTTTTGGGAGGTAACCCAATCTCATGCAACACGGTAATATCTTCCTTAACTCTTTCGCTTCAAATGGTAACAGTTTCTCCTTGTTCATGCTTTTAGTTTCATCTTTAGAACATTGAGGACAATGTTAGATTTAAGTTTGGGGGTATGGGAGAAACTTTTTAGTTGCAATAAATAAACTCCAGAGCCTAGAAATTTACGTTATTAGGATAGCACTAACCAATCTAAGTGGATGGAAACATTTTTGTTTTAGGAGTTGAGGAACCAATCTGACTAGATGGAAACATCTATAGAGTCTATTCATAAAAGCACAGAGCTCAGGTGTTAGAAATAACATGATAGTTTCGCCATATCTTGTCGAGTCCTTTTCACTTTCTATTTTTAGTTTTCTTTTATTTCAAGTGATTTGGTGGGGCACACGATTCAAGTTGTTACCTTTGCTAGGGTGAAATAGAGTGACTGAGTTACCTTTTCAAAAAAAAAAAAAAAAAAAAAAAAAAAAAAGACCGGACCAGTTAGACCAATCGGAATAAGTATTAACACTTGGATAGCAATATGCGTGTGTTCTCCTGTTTCCGTCGCCTAAGCAAGCGTGGAATGCAGGACCCGTGGGAACTATCGTGTAATCTGCTGACAAGAAGCATGCGCTTGGATCCAAAAGATCTATTCATGCCGTTATTAAAAAAAAAAAAATGGTTATTGTTATGTGTATCAACTGCTGGTTCCCTTGTATTTGCCAGTTTGTTGATCTAGATTTAAGTTATTGACCACTGGTTCCCTTGTATATGCCAGTGTGTTAATATTAGTCAGACCGGTATCTCAGTCATTTAGGTTAGGTTCACCTTGGCAGAGGCCTTCAGACAGATATGGGAAACACCGTTCACTTTTCAACCATCTACATTTTTCTTTTTCCATCTTCTTAATCTTTTCATGTGATTAGTCTGACTCCGAGTATGATGTCCATCGTGAAACTATCTTAGTAGAGCTCTGTCACTTATATGAATTTTAGTATGCTTGAGTGCAAACTCGTGTACAGCAATTGGAATTTCGCATCAGGGTTCTTCCTCTTAAAGTCAATAATTGTATGCCAACCAAGGAGGTTCTTTAGTGCTTTCCAAGGTTCTAGATAGCTAGGATCTGGAGTATTGGTTTTTGTGGGTACACCTCTGATAAACCCACCCGAGATTAACTCGGTCACTTTTCAAGAATAAATTTTGCTCGAGGACTAGCAAATAATAAGTTTGGGGGTATTTGATAGACACATTTTTGTGTCTAATTTGATCTCAATACTGTATATTGTTGGCACTCGATTTTGTACTAATTTTGTTATTTTATGTATTTGTAGGTATTTTTTGGAAATAAATTTTTAAGAAAATTCGGCTCGAAAAGTTGATTTTGGCACCCGGAGGGCACGTGTTATTCGGACTCCCAAGTTTGGATAAGGGGTAACCTAATTACTAAGGGGCACCCCCAGGTCACCCCCAAGGCATCTGCTATTCGCACCCCAGTCCAGGATAAGGGGCACCTTCTTCAACAATTCAAATTCTCAAAATTGGCGGGAAAAATGTTCACACACAGGAGAATTTTCGATCAAAGAAATGAAGTAGTGGTAGGTCGATTCAATGGCTGAATTTTGGTAGAAAGATGTGATTTAGCCTAAGGAAGATAGTTTGGGTGTCGAATTTGATCGGAATTGGCTGGAAATATCGATTTGATTCTCGAGCTCAAAACAGAGCTACACGGAGTGAACACGACCTGTACACGGTGTTGTGTGTGTTTTGGTTGTGCATGGAAGTGTTTTGGAGGAGTTGGATGACTTATGAGGCATGTATAAGCCTTACTAGAGCGTGCAGGATCCAAGTTTACGTGTGAAATTCTAAATCTGGTAAGAAAATATTCAAAAATAATGTTATTCACTGCCGAGTAAAGACGAATTATTTGGAGTTATGGCGAGGGATTTCAGCGTGTCTTTGAGTATAAATATGATCTTTGGGTCTACTAGAATGGCTGTCGAGAGTTTGGGGAGGTTTGGAGGCGAGCAGAGAGGCGCAGGAGGAGTTGCAGAGAAGTTACCTGCTGCTGCTGGTGCCATTAACACGCCTGAAGAACACGAAGAACGGACACTCAGAAGCAGTCGTTCTTCAACAGCAACATCGACTGTCCTTTGTGGGTCGTAGTTCTTCAACGACAACAGCACCTCATCTCTGTCGTTGATTCTGGACGCCTTCTGTGGGTCGCAGAGTTCTGTTTTACATCAATTTCTTGTATTTCTCTTCATTGTAAAACACTTTTGAGCATCAATGAAATATTTTGAGAGCATTTTTACTATGATGAGTTAAACCCCAACACTGGGGCGACGGAGGAGGCCGAGCTTCATAAATGGGTAATTTTATTAATTCTTTTTAAGACTTTTGCATTAAAAATTAAGTGAAATATGATTTGATTAAATTGGGTGTTATTTGATTAGATGGGTCATGCTTAGCTTAGGTGATTTGATGTTCCATGCTTAACATTTACAACCAATGTTTTGAGAATCGACTTTGGCAAAATAAGAGTCCATATATGTTTTGAGCTATTATTGTTGAGAATAAATCATTAAGCCTTATGTTATGAAGATTGGCCGAATCATTAGTCCCAGTACCTCTCTACCAATTTGTCTATATTTGTATATAATTTTTATAAATCTAAAAATCCTTCACCTTCACAAATCTTAGAGTTCGAACCTTTATTACTACAAACACGAAAAATATTTTAATCAGTTGAGAATCTTTTAATTTTACTTTTGGAAAATGAAAAATTGGCAATGTGCATTTACTAATTGGAGATTTTCTAAGAGATTTTCGGTCAATGTTTGGACAAAGCATTTCCAGGAATTATGGAAACCGAATTTGGATATCTTTAGAATATTTTCGGTTTTGGAAATAACTTGGTGTCCAAACTTCCTTGGTCTATAAATACCAAAGTTTGCATTTCTAGCAAACTAATCCTCAGATCCAGCAAAACTTCCTAGTTGTGTTGTTACTGGTGGAGCTGCCTGTTCGGAGAGGAAAGTAACCTAATTAGGCGAAATCTCTTACGGACGCGCAGTTTAAAGACTTCTTTGGGATTGAGAAGCTCTACTAGTACCGGCGGTGGGAAACTAGATAATTGCGATTTATTATTAGTTTTCTATTGATTTGATTGATTAACAGTTGTTGAAATTTGATTGCACCTAGTTTGTTTATGCTTGAGAATCTTCTTTTCTGATATAAGATTCACTCAAACTAGATCGAAGTTTCGACGGGGATCTTTAGACTGTTTGTAGTTCTAAAGACGTCTTGTGATAATCCATTGTTAACAGACTCCGTTCTGTGCGTGATTGATCACAAGAGATTCAAGTTGATTGTGTGCAGGTGTTTATTGAAGATCTAAGAAGATTTGAAGACAAAGAAGACTTTGAAGATTTCTGATTTGGGTTCATAATCTTTGGTGTGCACAATACTTGTTTCAGTTAAAGAGGATCCAACTATAATCAATTTATCCTTGTGGTAGATTGGATTGATTAGTTGAGTATATCGGCATCAATACATTTCTTTGTGATTCAAAGTATTGATTGCAAAATATAGATGACTACTTCGGTAATTGTTAGTAGATATATCTAAGGACCTGACAAAGGAGTTTATTGAGATAAACGGAAGAGACTTTTGTCGAACTCACATCACTTGGTTGAAAAGAGTTGATACCAAACAGATTTGTTGTTCCTTTATTGTTTGGAATACGAACCAAAGTAATTTTTCCAAGTACGTGACTTATTACAAGTTGGAGGCGTGGGAATACATAAGGAACTAGGTGAACTATAGGCTTAGTTTCTTGGTCTCAACTATACGAACTTGGTTTGATTTTATATAGCGGCTTAATCCCGAGAGTATTCAATTCTGGACAAGGTCCCGGTTTTTTTTTGCATTTGCGGTTTCCTTGTTAACAAAATCTTGCTGTGTCTTTTACTTTTCTATTTCCGCAATTATAATTGTTTTTATTATAATTAGAAGTAAAATACACAAACGTTAATTCCTATTTACTTGATAGTAATCCTATTGTGTTTGGTTAAGTTCGAATCTCTTATCAAGTAAACATACTTCGTTGTTGTATTGTCTCAATCTCGTATCCATAGACGATCACATGAAGTGTGAACCGATTAGTTGTATTGTCTCGACTCATTGCATAGACAATCACTTTCGGAGAAAGGACTTATAGGTGGAAAAGTTTTAGATTGAGGTATATTTGGGTACCGTCGTCTTTTCACAAATACATATGGTTTTCAGATCATTATGTAAGGGGGAGTGGTTTTCATGTGATATGAAGTATTGACTAAGGGGGAGTGATACATAACACCATAGTATTGTTGTCAAAGTTGTGATACAATTGAACTTTGATGCTGTGTAATAATACTATGACACTGTGTAACAATGATTGAGAGATTTTGTTTTCTCATTGTTATGGCTACGGATCTTCAACAACGATGAGGCTGCATTGGATATCTATGGAATCATTGGAATACTTGGAAGTGACGAAGATTTCGAGTAATGTTTAAGAACCAAGGAGATCATGCATGTGGAAGAGAAGCTGCAAAGTTTATTTATTTTGTATTCCATATGTATTGATAGTTTTGTCACTAAAATTGATAAAGGGGGAGATTGTTAGAGCACTGCTCGGTCAAACTCGCAAGCATTGTTATCTCAAGCTTGTTTGTCAAGTTTAGTTACCAAAACTATACGTCTTGATTTCTAGTCTACTCATTGCTAAGTCTCAGAATAGGATAGAAAGTGTAGTTTAGCTCTAGACTCCACGGCGTTCATCATGCAAAGACGAAGAACTACTCAAGGAACTGGTGCATCTTCATCGACTAAAAGGTATGTGGAGACTTGAACTTATCTATCAATCAAAAGTCTATCTACTCTATCTCCTATCTTGAGACAAAAGTCGTATTGCTATATAGACTTCGATTATACACATTTCCTATTTCGATCCGAGTTTATCTCACTTATCTATTTCTCAAAATATATGTCGGTAAGATTTCGCCTTGGCCAAGTTCATCTTTACAAGTGACGAAATTCCTTTTTATTGTTTCAATATCTTGAAAAATCGCTTTGATGAAAAATAGAGTGTGAATAAACTCTATATAACATCCTCTAAAAATGTTTCAATGATTAAAATAAAGAGTTTGGAACATGTAACCATCTTTGGATATAAGCATATAGTGTGTTCACACATTAGTGTATAAGTCCAAAACCGGGAACCAAATGTATGCATACTTGTGTGTGTATTAAATGGTTGATGAAGACTGGGTAAGTATGATTACCCGTACGCATACTGGCGGAAGTTCACGACCGTGAATTTCTGCTGAGTTTGGAAATCAAAACCAACTCAATCTGGTTACCTAAGTATGCGTACCCGTACGCATAGTGGCGGAAAGTTCACGTCCGTGAATTTCTACTGAGTTTGAAAACCAAAACAAACTCAAATCCGGTTACCTAAGTACACATACCCATACGCATACTTAAGTGTGTTACTTTGTAAAATTGGTTTTTTCATGAACTAAAACATTTATATAATAAGGAATGCAGTTTGAAAACTGTGGCTATAATGTTCATGAATCCATTCGAGTGAATCAAAACCGATTTTGCTTCGATTGTGTCTTGTATACTTTTATGAGATCTAAGCAATTGAACAACTCTCTAACTAGTTCTTTTGAGTCATTTGAACTAGTTATGGTGAAGATGAATAAGGTTGATATGAAAGTGCTCATATGGCTAACCATTGGTTAACTACTGTTGAACCAACTAGGTGTACACGTTTAGGTACGGTTACACAAACCTAAATGAACGTGCATTTCATTTGTGTATAACAAGCTAAGTTCGATCTAACGGTTGAAAGATATTAAATTGAATCTAATCAGGTTTTCATCTAAAGGTGAATAATGAATGCTTTGTTACCAAGGTAGCATTGATTGCAAACCCTGATTTGAAGACTATATAAAGGAGAACTCTAGCAACTAGGAAACATAATCCCCACACCTCCTGTGTGATACTAGTTGTGTAAACTAGAGTCGATTCTCCTTTAACCTTAGGTTTCTACAGAGACCCTGTAGGTTAACGACTTGAAGACTTCATTGGGATTGTGAAGCCATACCCAACTATCTTCTCTGTACTTGTGTGATATGATCTTGCTGTTTCTATCGTGTTGAGTGCAATTCAAATAATTGTCTCGAGATTAATATCTCCGATAGGCAAGATAAAAACTAATCACAAGCATATTCGTCTCATCGTTTGTGATTCCACAATATCTTGTTTCGCTAGTGGGTTAAGATTATTGTGAGGTGATTGATATTTCTAGGCTGTTCTTCGGGAATATAAGTCCGGTATATAAATTTGTTCCTGTTCACCTTGATTTTTCAAAAGATGGAACAAAACTCGTAGGTATTTTTGTGGGAGACAGATTGATCTATTCCTGTAGACTTTTCTGTGTGATACAAATTTGTTTATTGAAGTCTTCGAATTTGGGTCGTAGCAACTCTTAGTTATGGGTGAGATCATCTAAGGGAATCAAGTGCGTAGTATCCTGCTGGGATCAAAGACGTAAGGAGCGCAACTGTACCTTGGATCAGTGTGAGATTGACTGGGTTCAACTACAGTCCAGACCGAAGTTAGTTTGTAGTAGGCTAGTGTTTATAGCAGCTTAATACAGTGTGTGTTCAATCTGGACTAGGTCCCGGTTTTTTTTTTGCATTTGCGGTTTCCTCGTTAACAAAACTTCTGGTGTCTGTGCTATTTCTTTTCTGCATTATATGTTGTTATATAATTTAAATATCACAGGTTGTGTGTCGAATCGATCAATTGGTATATCCAACCTTTGGTTGTTGATTGAAATTGATTGATCCTTGAACATTGGTCGTTGGTACCGTTCAAGTGTATTTCTCTTGTATTCAATTAGACTCGCAGATTGTTATTTGCTTGAGTAAGTATCGAATCGAGAAATTGAGATATAACTCTTTGATATATTTTTCTTAAGATTGAGTCTGACTGTATAGTTGATTCTCTTGAAAGTATATTGGAGTTAGTCCATACAGATTGTTAAGCGAAATATTGGGTGAGGTTGGTAGACCCCCACTCTTTCAATATAAACATATTGTGATAGTAAGCCTGCAATAATTATATTTAAAATCAGCAAGTACAATGGGAAGTTTATATATATTCATAGAGGACATAATTCTTCTGGAACAAATAATCTCAACAGGCGTTTTTTCCATTGATTGGATGAGGTGCAAGGAAAATATCGCAGACTGTTAGAACATTGCTCGGTTGAACCCACCAAGCGTTTGTATGTCAAGTTTGGTTGTCATACTTTAGTATCAAAACTCAATTAGAGTCGCTTGATTAAATATACTAGAGTCATTTTGTTTAGGTTAGACTAGAAAGTCTAGGAATGTTGAGACATGAAAGTATTACTCTGAAGACCTGAAGATCGTGAAGACGTATCTACTACAATGAAGACATCATCCTTCCACTTGAGGTTAATGATACTGACTTGATTTGTTTCCAATTGTTGCTTTCAGGTTGTTTAAGATTGAAAACATAACACACGAGGTTATATTTAATACTCTAGTATTAGACTTGGTCATTTTACTATGATCAAAGTTTCTTGGAAGAATATTTAATTACGAAGTATAACATTTATCTTTTGAACTTCGTAAATGTGACATCGACATAATCTATGTAACTCGTTACTTGATTGTGTATCAGATATATTTTGATTTTCATCCTAGGAAACTATTTATGATTACATATGTTTAAAGAAAGTACATATACGAAACTTGTTTCATAATCGAAAAGAAATCAATAGGAATTTTGGTCCGATTTTCATTGAAGATCTATTGGATGACCATTTTGAACGCAGGTAAGAACTTTGGTAGAACTGATCTTGACTTATGTTGAGAGTTATGGTAGAACCGATCTTTACCTAGTTTGGGATATACGATATAAGGGATCTTAACTTATGTTGAGAGTCTTGGTAGAACGGATCCTTACCTATATTATATTGGGATACCTGATAGAACAGATCCTATCTTTTGTTGGGAGTCTTGGTAGAACCGATCCTTACCTATATTTAGAGTCTTGGTAGAACCGACATACCTACCTATATTTGGATACTTGGTAGAATGAATCTTAATCTATGTTAGGAGTCATGGTAGAACCGGTCCCAAGAGCAAATTCGATCCTCTTATTCACATATTACTTTACGGTTTTGTGTGAGTTTGGAATTAGGGTTTTCTAAATGGGAAAGTTCTAGGTGTCGACATAATTTGAACATGAATATAATTCTTATCTTTTATTATTCAAAGATATTCCTTGATACTCAAGGTGATCCCAATCTGAAATATTGAGAATCTTTTAAATAAGATTTTCGATTATATGTTTTTTATTTTTCCAGCAATTCCAGCAAATCAAAACATATCTTTTGGAAAGAAATATTAGTTCAGTGCTAAACTAATATTACTTTCCAAAAGATATGTTTTGATATTCTCAAGATACTAATATTATATATTTTATATATAATAAGAGATTTCAGAATTACAGGATGGATATTAGTTGGAAATATGAAAACTGGAATTAGGTACTTATTGCATATATTGAGAATATTTTCGGTTTTGGAATTTCCTTGTTGTCCAAACAACCTTGGTATATATATAGTTGAGTTTGCATTTCTTGCAAACTATCCTAAGATTCAGGAAAAAATCATTCGTGTTGTTTCTGGTGGAGTCATACATCCGGAGAGGAAAGTACCCTAATTAAGCGAAATCTCTTACGATCGCTCGTTTAAAGATTTTTGTGGGATCAAGAAGCTCTATGAGTACTGTTGGTGGGAAACTAGATAATTGCATTGTTTTTAGTTTTCGATTATTTATTTGATTGACTAAATGTTGTTGAAACTTTGATTGCACCTAGTTTGATTATTCTCGAGATCCTTCTCTTCTGACATAAGGGTCACTCAAACTAGATCAAAGTATTGACGGGACCTTTAGAATTGTTTTTAGATCTAAAGACAACTTGTAATCATTCATTGTTAACAGACTATGTTCTATGTGTAATCGATCATAAGTGGATTTAAGTTTATGGTGTGCATGTAAAAAAGAAGGAAATTAAAACCAATTAGATTTTATCATGATACAAAAAAAAATTAGATTTACATCGACGTAATAGGAAAACGCGCAACAAGCTGCTTCGCAAGCCCTTTTTGAATTGCAAAACCTATCCTTCTAAAAAGAAAATCTCTCGAACCTAGAGTCACGACATTACTGTGCATAACTTACTGGACTCTCTTAAGAAGTCCAACCGCTTCTGGAGCCAGAAAACCAAATGTATCAAAAGCGAAAGGAATAAAGGCATGTCCATTATCACGACATGCTTTCTCATGTTTCTCTATCTTACCTGAGGCAGCCCTCGGTGCTGCTTGCCCGACTGTAAACGTACCATGTCCAATTCCTACTAATGGAGAAACCACAGTGAGGTCAACACATGCGTGTTTTCCGTTAACCCACCCAAAATTAAAACATCCGCTGGCCTGAGTGTTGATCTCCATTCGAGTGGATCAGTCAAAAAGTTGACAGCCACTTCTTTCTTCGCTGAAATACCGGCTCTCCACAATACATCATACAAAGTGTCCCTCACATGATCATGTCTATGTTTAAACCCAGGGTCTACCTTGCAATGAACTGCATGTTCCCCATAAGCGTCCAACACCCAGTTATATAAGCACGACAACGGGTGTCCTATGGGTATAGGGGGATCATCAATCTGTATTTAAGGATGGAACGGTACTCCACGAGTGACATCTTCTGTCCAAGACCTTCAATCAGAATAGCGAGGAGGAAATCATGTGCATGTCCTGTTTGCAGGCAACCTGAAAAAGTGGGGGGTACAACAACCACACCCAATATTTCTCTTAGCAATCTGTATGGACAAACTCCAATATACTTTCTAGAGAATCAACTAGACAGTCAGACTCAATCTAGATAAAAAGTATATCAAAGAGTTTATATCTCAGTCTATCAATTTGATATATACTCAAGCAAATAGAAATCTGCGAGTCTTTATAAAATACTAGAGAGATAACTTGGATGGTACCAAAGACCAATATCCAAGTGTCAATAAGTTTAAATCAACAACCAAAAGGTCGGATATTCTAATTGATTGAACAACGCACAACCTGTGATATTTCAATTATATAACAAAATATAATGCAGAAAAGAAATAACACAGACACCAAATTTTTGTTAGCGAGGAAACCGCAAATGCAGAAAAACCCCGGGACCTAGTCCAGATTGAACATACATTGTATTAAGCCGCTACAGACACTAGCCTATTCCAAACTAACTTCGGTCTGGACTGTAGTTGAACCCCAATCAATCTCACACTGAATAAAGGTACAGTTATGTTCCTACGTTTCTGATCCCAGCATGATGCTACGTACTTGATTCCCTTAGATGATCTCACCCACAACTAAGAATTTCTACGACCCAAAGTCGAAAACTTTAATAAACAAATCTGTATCACACAGAAAAGTCTACGGTAATAGATAAATCCATCTCCCACGAATATACCTATGAGTTTTGTTCCGTCTTTTGATAAATCAAGGTGAACATGAACCAATTGATAAACCAGACTAAAATTCCCGAAAGCCTAGTATTATCAATCACCTCACAATAATCCAAATCGATGCAGCGAAAAAAGATATTGTGGAATCACAAACGATGAGACGAAGTGTTTGTGATTACTTTTCTATCTTGCATATCAGAGATATAAATCTCGAGCCAATTATTACAATCGTACTCGTAACGATACAAGATGCAAGATCTGACCACACAACTACAAGAAAAGCAGTATCTGTATGGATTCACAATCCCAATGAAGTCTTTAAGTCGTTAACCTGGTTTTAGAAGAAGAAACCAAAGGTTAAAGGAGAATCGACTCTAGCTATGCAACTAGTATCACACGTAAGGTATGGGGATTAGGTTTCCCAGTTGCTAGAGTTCTCCTTTATATAGTCTTTCCAATCAGGCTTTGCAATCAATGTTAGCTTGGTAACAAAGCATTTAATATTCACCGTTAGATGAAAACCTGATTAGATTCAAGCTAATATTTCTCAACCGTTGGATCGAAAACTTAGCTTGTTACACACAAATAAAATGTCCAATTTTGGGTTTACGAACCGTTCCCAAACATTAACATTTGTTGGTTCAATAATAGTTAACCAAATGGTTATCCATATGATCACTTTCATATCCACCATATTCTTCTTCACCATAACTGGTTCAAATGACTCAAATGAACTAGTTAGAGAGTTGTTCAATTTCTTAGATCTTATGTAACTACACAAGACACAATCGAAGCAAAAACGGTTTGATTCACTCGAATCGGTTCATGAACTTTATAATTACGGTTTGCAAAAGCATTCCTTAGTTTTAAATAAACATGAGTTCAAGAACAACCGATTTTAGATATAACCTGCTCAAGTTCGCGGACTGGGTTCGCGGACTTAAGATCACGGAAGGAGTTCACGAAGTCCAGCATAAATTCTCGGGTCGAGAACTTCCGCCAGTTCGCGGACTGAGTTCGCGGACTTGGCTCACGCCACATTCCGCTTCTCTTGATCAACAAAGTTCGCAAACTTTGGTTCAAGGAATAAGGACTTATACATATATGTATTTCCATAACAATTCTTATATCCTACCAATGGTCATATAATTTAAACTCTCATCTCAATCATTGCAACATTCTCAGAGGACGTTATGTAGTCGTTATTCACATACTATTTTTCATCAGAGCAATTTTCAAAGTGATTGAAACATAACATGACATTCGTCACTAGGTAAAGATGAATTTGGATAAAGAGAAAACTTACCAACACATATTTCGAGAAATAAATAGGCGAGTTACACTCGGCTCGAAATAGCAAATTGTATAATGAAAGTCTATATATCAAAACGACTTTTGTCTCAAGAGTCGGAGATAGAGTAGATAGACTTTTGAGTGACAGATAAGTTCAAGTCTCCACATACCTTTTTGTCGATGAAGATCCACCAGTTCCTTGAGTATTCCTTCGTCTTGTATGATGATTGCCATGGAGTCTTGAGCTCAACTACACTTTCTATCCTAGTCCGAGACCTTTAGCTATGTCGGCTAGAAATCAATACTTATAGTTTCGATCACTAACATTGACAAACATGCTTGAGATAGCAACGCATGCGAGTTCGACCGAGCAATGCTCTAACAATCTCCCCCTTTGTAAATTTTAGTGACAAAACTATTAATACATATGGAATACAAAAAATAAATAAATTAACTTTTGTAGCTCCTATTCTACATGCCTAATCTTCAACATTACTCGAAATCTTCGTCACTTCCAAGTACTCCAATGATCCCAAAGGTTGTAAGTTTAGCATCATCGCTGTTGAAAATCCGTAGCTATAACAATAAGAAAACAAAAGTTCTCAATCATTGTTATACAGTGTCATAGTATCATTACACATCGTCAAAGTCCAATTGTATCACAACTTCAACAACAATACTATGGTGATATGTATCACTCCCCCTTAGTCAATACTCCATCTCACATGGAAACCACTCCCCCTTACATAATGATCCGAAAACCATATGTATTTGTAGTGTGAACTACATATTAATTCTCCCCCTTTTTGTCAATAAAATTGGCAAAGGTGCAAGAACGGGATCCTAATGAAATTTCCGAAAGAGACATTTCTTGACCAAAAGAAAGCAAAAGTATATCATCTTATTTAGATGCAATCATAAAGCCGAAGCTAAATGCATTCATCAAGGAGTTTGTAAAGATACAAGATAACCCTACAATATTCCACACCGCACTCCCCACAAAGATTTGACAATTAAGCACAAGTTCAAAAGAACTCTCCCCCATAAAATGCCATTCCCGAAAGAACATCAAGAGCGACCTTAATTTCGAAAGAAAAGAAGGATTTCTTTGGACATAACAAATCACATACAAGTATGAATTTGAATCCAAAATATTCAATTAAACTAACTACAAGAGAACCCATGATTAATTTAATCGACAAATGCTCAACATAAGTGAACTTATGGAGACTCAAAATATACAATTAGATTAATCATAAGAGAACCCATAATTAATCTAATCGACACACAATCAAACTAATCACAAAAGTAATCAATTTAATTGGTCATGCTCGACATAAGAAAACTTACGGAGAAACAACTAAATAACCAAACAAGATGATCAATTTAGTTGAATATGCTCGACATAAAGTACCTTACAGAACAACAACATAGCTAATCATGAAAATAATCAACTTAGTCATTCAATGCTCAATATAAGACACTTCACGGAGCCTCACAGTAATACATAAAATATGGATCAGGGAAGATCAATTACTGCGGAATACATAAGGATTCATTCTATTTTCCATCACTATTCGCATAACGACATTCAATAGACATAATCCTTGAAAACAAAAGATTTTAACCTATCTTCTATCAATAATTGACAATATAGGCTTAATTTTTGTATTTGTCAAAATTCCATTCATTCTTTTATCAACATACGAATATCGACATTCGAAAGACTTTACTTTTGACACGATATGGGACGGTCAAGTTCACGGACGTAAACACACACATCCCATAACAATATTACAATATATAAAATCATACAGATTAATACTGCAAAAATCATCTTCCAAACAAATTTAGAATTTAAACCAATAAATCTAGAAACAAGAAGATGAAAACGTTGGACATAGCTATGTGTAATCACAATAATGGCTATTCCAAACTCTAGTTAGTCTTCTAATAAGAACAAGAAAATAGAAGATTTACTAGGCAAATAGGAACACAAACTACTCTTCTTCCTCATCGGAGATACTCCAAGATGCTTGAATTGTGTTCAATTCTTCCTTGAGCTCGGGAAACTTCGTTGCAACCAAAGACAATTGTTCTTGGACACACTTCACCCTTGAATAGACCTTACACACACCATTATGAATTTTTTTGAAGAAGACTCAAAGTAGTAGGGTCACAATCATTGAGTGAAGCATCTCTTTGTCTTTTGCACACATTCTCCCTTATGCGTCTAAAGGTACACGGACGAACCGGTTTGGGAACCCCTAAAGAGTTTCCAATCGAATCAAGACCACGATCACGGAAAATTTGTCCAATCAAGCAAGGGTAACCTAACATCTTGATGTGTGAAGTCATCGAAGTCATTTGATAAATGATAAAACCACAAATATCGAGACTTTGAACACCCGATTCAAGGAAATAGACTAATTCCGCAAACTCATGACTCCACCAAGAATTCTCAAATGTGGAGGGACAAAGATTGGGGATACCAAGTTTCCCAAATGCCAACAATGGGATACTAAGATCATTAGTATGAAACTTTTCTTGATTCCAAGCTACCTTCTTGCCACAAAGCCCAAGAGAGATTTCATCACATGATGGTCGTTCATCACTTGGTCTAGGAAGTACGCACGTTCCCCAACGGAATGTTGGTAATCTTTGAAATTAATTCTCTATCAAAAAGAAACCTTTCTCTATTTATCATGGATTTGAATTCCATCTTATTAGAATTAACATCATGAATGTTGGCATAAAAAATTCTTGTGAGAGAATCAAAACCTTGATCATTACCATCAAAGATATTTCCAAGCTTGAATTTTTTAAAACAAGCTAAATCCTCTTCATGCCCACTAGAGAGATCCAATTTTTTTCTAGGATAAAACCTTTAGATGAAATCTTTTCAAAAATACTAGAACAAGAATCATCCACAAACCTAATCCTAAGTGAGTTTTGGTCACAAGGAACATTCATGCTAGAGATATTTGAGCTTTTGAAGCTTTTTTTTGAGCCCTTAGAATTCATCATGAGATCTAAGAAATTGAAAAGGACAAGAGGAATTTACTTACTTGGAGTGAAACTTGAACACCCTTTCTTTCAATTTCTCCAAAAAGGCTTCAATGGAGGAAAAAACACACAAAACCCTAGAGGTTCACATACGCAGACGGATGATGAAGAAGAGGGTGCGCGAACTTCTTCTTTATAAGACCAATAATGGGCTTGGACCCGTTTGTGAACCGTGACCTACACAAGGAAAGTGGGAATTTCTTAGCCGGTTGCACAACAAATGCTATGCATCCTATGACAATACACTTTTGTGAGAGACGATGGATGCAGTCGAAAGCTTTATTTGGTATTCTAAAAGAGAATAGAAAAACTGTACACAACTCAAACATTTCTTGCCCAATTTCAAGATATATACAAATGAGGTAGTGTCAGGCTTGTTACCAAGAGGCATAATGTGCAGAGGAATTCTCATGCAACATTTCTTGTTGATATGTGTGAACAGTCCCTGTGATATAATCAACGTAATGATGATAATCAGGGCAGTCAGAGCTTCCTATCCTTCGTTTAATCTGGCTAGAAGGAAATTTTTTACGAATCCTAGGCTGTACAATATTATTTGAAGGTTTAAACCTTTTTCGGAAGGATTCTTAGACTTAACAGAATTAAGTTTTTCTAAGAGATTAAAAACGCCTTCGAACGCTCTAAATAGATCTTTATCAATTGATCCATTACGATAGTATTCCTCAAAGAGATCAAGAGTTAATCTTGTGAGGGTCCATATCCTTGAGCGTGACGAACGTTTCCTCAATCTTTCCTTCTTTTTATTTTTTCCTTTAGATTGGTTCTCATCATCTAACATTTCCTTTTTAGATGAAGTGAGATTATTATGTGAACCCGGAGGTTTTAACCATAATAATCCTTGAGCAATCTTTAAGGACTTTTGGCGTGCGTTACAGATGCCAAGAGCAAGTTTTCCAAAGAAATTTCCCATGGGACAATTTTTAAGGAACCAACAAACACAAACTTATTAGGTTTAGAGTGTTTGCCTGCTCTGATACCAATTGAAAAAGTGGGGGTACAACAACCACACCCAATATTTTGCTTAGCAATCTGTATGGAAAAACTCCAATATACTTTCTAGAGAATCAACTAGACAGTCAGACTCAATCTAGATAAAAAGTATATCAAAGAGTTTATATCTCAATCTCTCGATTTTATATATACTCAAGCAAATAGAAATCTGCGAGTCTTTATAAAATACTAGAGAGATAACTTGGATGGTACCAAAGACCAATATCCAAGTGTCAATAAATTTAAATCAACAACCAAAAGGTCGGATATTCTAATTGATTGAACAACGCACAACCTGTGATATTTCAATTATATAACAAAATATAATGCGGAAAAGAAATAACACAGACACCAGAATTTTGTTAACGAGGAAACCGCAAATGCAGAAAAACCCCGGGACCTAGTGATAAGCATGTAAATGCTACATTTTATACTCATATTTATATTAGCTAGGATAAAATATTTTAGTTACTAATACTATTTTAGTGCTTTTGTAGAAAGTACAAGTGAATTCGATCATCCAGCGAATAAACAGCAAAATGTGAGACTTAATGGTGTTTGCGACGAAAATGGCAAAATGTGGTTGGCCTGGTACTTCCATATATCAGCAGCCACAATGATGAAATATGTTGGCCTGGTATTTCTATATATCAGCAACACTTATTATGTTGTCCTGGTATTTCCATGTATCAGCAGCTTAATATGCTGGCCTGGTATTTCTATATATCATCAGCATTTACTATGCTGGCCTGGTATTTCTATATCAACAACACTTATTATGCTGGCCTGGTATCTCCATATATCAGTAGCACTTATTATGCTGGCCTGGTATTTCTATATATCAGCAGCACTTATTATGCTGGCCTGGTATTTCCATGTATCAGCATTCGGGTAGGCCTGGTATTTCCATATATCAGCAACCACAATGACAAAAATGGCAAAATGTAGCTGGCCTGGTATCTCCATATATATCAGCAGCATAAAATTGTTTCAGAGGCGAGGCAGAAACGCAGCAAAGGAATTGAAATCAAAGTGGGGTTGGCACATGGAAACTAAAAATGGGAACTATTTTATCTTTCTTACTTTATTACAAATATATTCCACCGAGAAAGATAATTTATTTGTCATGTGAAGAATTAATTGAGGAATATTTACACGTGACTATTTGGGAAACAAAATAACTCTTTCTTCATTTGGGAGATTTTGGAAATAAGGGGAGTTTATTATTTCATTGGAAGAACGAGGTGGCAATACTATTTGGGGAAAGATGATGACATCAACTTGCATGCAAGATATTTCATAGAATAATTTATTTTGATACTTTGATTAATGAAATAAAAGAAGAGGAAGGTGTATAAGAAGGGGGTGACTATTTGAGAAACGAGGGAGGCGCGGCTACGGTCGTTTATAGAGAAGAGGGTTTTGCTGTTTTGATTTTCTTTTCTCCATGATTTGCTAGATTGTTTGTTAGGGTTTAGGTAGAAACCAATTAATTGTGAAAACTCTACATTGATATATGCTTAATAATGATTTGATTGATTAATAGTTTTTCTTCACAAAGCTTGGTGTTTAATCTTTTATGTGATTTTCTTGATTATTTATGCTTTTGAATTGATATTTCGTGCTTCGGTTAAATCCCTAGACGTGGTATGCAAGGATTGATAGGTAATGCTTTAGAATCACTACCCATGAAGCGAAGGAAACTATAGCGGAGAAACAGCATTTGAAAATAAAAACATGGAATATATTCTTAAAGATTAGTAGAGTTTGGTAATTAATTAAGGGAAATCGAAAATGCTAATAACCCATTTCCATTTTTTTTATTGTTAGAATTATTATTATTTGATTTTGTTTCGAGTTTCTGAAAATTATTAAAATATTATTAATTCGATTATTCAATTATTGGTATTAGTTAGTAGAAGTATTTTCACACTCCTCGTGGGAACGACCTGTACTTGCCATTGTCTACGAGTTAGACGTTGTGCACTTGCAGTATTTTATTGTAGGTTTCTGAGCCTACCACCTAGTCCAGATTGAACATACACTGTATTAAGGCGCTACAGACACTAACCTACTCCAAACTAACTTCGTTCTGGACTGTAGTTGAACCCCAATCAATCTCACACTGATCCAAGGTACAGTTATGCTCCTACGTCTCTGATCCCAGCATGATGCTACGTACTTGATTCCCTTAGCTGATCTCACCCACAACTAAGAGTTGCTACAACCCAAAGTCGAAGACTTTAATAAACAAATCTGTATCACACAGAAAAGTCTACGGTAATAGATAAATCCGTCTCCCACGAATATACCTATGAGTTTTGTTCCATGTTTTGATAAATCAAGGTGAACAGGAACCAATTGATAAACCATACGTATATTCCCGAAAGCCTAGTATTATCAATCACCTCACAATAATCCAAATCGATGCAGCAAAAAAAGATATTGTGGAATCACAAACGATGAGACGAAGTGTTTGTGATTACTTTTCTATATTGCATATCGGAGATATAAATCTCGAGCCAATTATTACAATCGTACTCGTAACGATACAAGATGCAAGATCAGATCACAGAACTACAAGAAAAGTAGTATCGGTCTGGCTTCACAATCCCAATGAAGTCTTTAAGTCATTAACCTGGTTTTAGAAGAAGAAACCAAAGGTTAAAGGAGAATCGACTCTAGCTATGCAACTAGTATCACACATAAGGTGTGGGGATTAGGTTTCTCAGTTGCTAGAGTTCTCCTTTATATAGTTTTTCAAATCAGGGTTTGCAAATCAACGTTAGCTTGATAACAAAGCATTCAATATTCACCGTTAGATGAAAACCTGATTAGATTCAAGATAATATTTCTTAACCGTTGGATCGAAAACTTAGCTTGTTACACACAAATGAAATGTCCAATTTTGGGTTTACGAACCGTTCCCAAACATTAACATTTGTTGGTTCAACAATAGTTAACCAAATGGTTAGCCATATGATCACTTTCATATCCACCATATTCTTCTTCACCATAACTGGTTCAAATAACTCAAATGAACTAGTTAGAGAGTTGTTCAATTGCTTAGATCTTATGTAACTACACAAGACAGAATCGAAGCAAAAACAGTTTGATTCACTTGAATCGGTTCATGAAGTTTATAGCCACGGTTTGCAAAAGCATTCCTTAGTTTTAAATAAACATGAGTTCAAGAACAACCGATTTTAGATATAACCTGCTCAAGTTCGCGGACTGGGTTCGCGGACTTAAGCTCACGGAAGAAGTTCACAAACTCCAGCAGAAATTCTCGGGTCGAGAACTTCCGCCAGTTCACTGATTGAGTTCACGGACTTGGCTCACGCCACATTCCGTTTCTCTTGATCAACAAAGTTCGCAAACTTTGGTTCAAGGAATAAGGACTTATACATATATGTGTTTCCAGAACAATGCTTATATCCTACCAATGGTTATATAATCTAAACTCTCATCTCAATCATTGCAACATTCTCAGAGGACGTTATGTAGTCGTTATTCACAGACCATTTTTCGTCAGAGTAATTTTCAAAGTGATTGAAACATAACATGACATTCGTCACTTGGTAAAGATGAATTTGGATAAAGCGAAAGCATATCAACACATATTTCGAGAAATAGATAGGAGAGTTACACTCGGCTCGAAATAGCAAATGTGTATAATGAAAGTCTATATATCAAAACGACTTTTGTATCAAGAGTAGGAGATAGAGTAGATATACTTTTGAGTGACAGATAAGTTCAAGTCTATACATACCTTTTAGTCGATGAAGATCCACCAGTTCCTTGAGTAGTCCTTCGTCTTGTATGATGATTGCCATGGAGTCTTGAGCTCAACTACACTTTCTATCCTAGTCCGAGACCTTTAGCTATGTAGGCTAGAAATCAAGACTTATAGTTTTGATCACTAACATTGACAAACATGTTTGAGATAGCAACGCATGCGAGTTCGACCGAGCAATGCTCTAACACAACCCAAAACTACTTTTTGTCTTTCCGACAACTCATAAACTCTGTCCATGTCTTTAACTACTTTACCAAAAAGAGCAGTCGCCAAAGTACTTTAGGCTTTAGTAGGCGGTGTCTTTGTTAGTAAAGATGCTGAAGTCAAAATCATGGAGAGTTGCTAGTAATGTCTTCAATGCCTTGTTGAAATTGTCATCCATGCCATCTACCTCCCCACTCCTTAATATATGATCTTGTAACCCCCAAGTTTGGACACGTGATGCTTTGAACGCATATTGAGATGTCTCACTAGCAGTATATATGCTATGAAGGCAATTAAAGATTTGAAGACAAGAAGATTTTTCTTATTGGTTTTCATATCTCGTGATTTGTGCACACATCTTGATCGGATGGGATCCGACTTAGATCCGGTTTGATAGATTTGATCATATAGTCTTATTGATCGACAACTATCATTTGGTGGTATTTTTCAGTATCCGAATCTGATAGTTGTGAATCTAAATCTGAGTTACTTATTTGGGTTGATCTTACCTGACAAAGGAGTTTACTAGTTTAAACGGAAGAGCCTTTGTCAAAACTCAACGAATCTTTTTTCTAAAAAATTATTAGAGTAATTACCTAACAGCTTTGTTCCTTTACTGTTTGGAAGATGATTAAAAGAAGTTGAGTGCTTAAGACTTTACATCGGTAAAGAAACTCAAGTTATTGATTTCTGTTTTAGGATTCATGTGCATGACCAGAGGGTCGTAGAAGCAGGGATACTGAGGGAACTAAGTAAATAGGGGTAGATTACTTGGTTTCAACTATACGAAGTTGGATTTGTTCTTTGTATATCGACTTAATTATGAGAGTATTCAATACTGGACCGGGTCCCGGTTTGTTTTTCGTATTTTCAGTTTTCTCGTAAACAAAATCTTGATGTGTCATTTACTTTACTTTCGCATTATAATTGTTTAATTATAATAAAGTAAATAACACTAAATTCTAATCATTTGACATTGATCCTATAGTCAATCGGTCTTGTACTGTAACTGTTTTCAAGTGAATATGTTGTTGTTGTATTGTCTCGACTTTTTCCATAGACGATCACACTTTGTATCAGACTTATAGGTTGAAACGAAAAAACGTGGTGTATTTGGATACCCTCGTAATTTCACATACCCTTTGACGAAAGGTCTGTATAAATAGATAGTTAGTGCTGCATCGAGGGGGTGTGACTTAAGCTAATGAAATAAAATTGCCATGAAGGATACTTAACCTTTCTAACTAGAGATCCCAAGATGAATGTTCAATGAGACAACTAAATTGTGCTGATTAAGGTATGCATTGTCAAGAGAATTCATTTTGTGTCCCTCTCTATGGTGCATTGTTATGATATTGTAACTTCATGTGAAAGATGGTTTTTAAGAAGTCTTAATGAGTTCTGTAGTTTTAATTCAATACTGAAGTGGGTTGTAGCTATAACACTCTTGATAAGACTCACCTATCTAAAAGAGGAAGTATGTCACTTCCTATGCGAATGTGACCTGATTCTTTAGAGCAGTTCTGAGAAACATGATACGTCGAAGGAAAAAATGGACACGACGCTACTTAGAAACACCGAGAGAAAATCTTGGTTGTTATCGCAAATTATACCAAACGTTAGCAGTTCAAGACATAGCGTTCACTATTTATAGCAACTAGTTGTGGTATCTTCTCACTGAGTAAAAGTCCAAGACCTTATGAACAACTTTGCCTATATTATATTTTGCCTTTCTGATTTTTTGTTTGTTTTCGAGAATTCAATGTGGGGTATTGTCGAATAAAATGAGTTTTAATAAAGGGTTGTTTTGGTCTTGGCGTGGTTTGATTTTAGGACCTAAGGATCTTCATGGGTACTTGCTCATTTTCATGAGTGAATGAAAGAGATAGCCTTTAGTCCCACATTAAGTAAAATTAAAGAGGAACTCCACTATATATTCTATTAACCTAGGTATTTGAGTGGGTGGGCATGGACGACCAAATTACACATGCCCAAAATCGTGGCCTTAGTGTCTTGGGCTTGCGTATATGTGTTAGGTTAGACTTGCTTTGGGTTTGGACTTTTGTCAACCAAGATCTATTTTTTTATCGAAAATATACCAAGATCTATTTTTTTATCGAAAATATTTTTTAGTATTTCTTTGTTTTGCAAAATATTTATATTAGTATTTTATTTATGAGAGAAATTCATTACAGCTAAAAACTTGTTATACAAGAAATATGAACCCAAGACTTTCTTTTCTCATATAAAAAGAAAACGAAGTTCACAGTTGAAATCAATCTCATAAGCGGTTTCTATCTCATCTTATTTTCACTTCTTCTTGCTTTTTTTTTGTGTGCATTGCTTGTTTACTTACTTTCCAATCCTTGTTGCTAAGTTTAGAGAGCAGATAGCTTGTTTGTACTGATACAAGTTACATCAAGCAGTCTTATACTAGACACATCTTCGCGGTTGGGGTTTAGCACTGCTTATTCTTGAGTATAAACCCCTGTGATTCTGCCCTCCTCAAGATATTTATAGTAGAGTTCTTTTTGTTCGGTATTTTATATATTACTTGATACAACTAACAATGTTGTTCATTGTTGCGAAAATTCAATACCATGTAAACATTTTGCAAATATATTAGCAATTTGGTCAATAGTCATGCTACACACCATCAGTTATGGGTATTTTTTGATTGTTGTACTTATCTTCCCTTGTCTTAACACATGTTGGAAAAACATCAAATAAAGATAATTTTAATTTATTATATGATCAAGTAAAAAAGAACAATTCAATACTCAAAAAATCTACGACCAATAAAAAAATTTCGATACATTAACCTGATAGAGGAGACAACAAAATACAAACCCTATTTTTAGAACAATTGGTTACTGAATATTTTTTCAACAAATCAAAATCCTAGATCACCAAGAAGAAAAAGTCAAAGGTAATATACACATGCACTTTCACGCGAGCACTTACCAGGTTTTGCACTTTCACTCATATAAAATGAAAGTTTACTTTTGTTTAGTAGATCTACAAAGAAATTTATACTAATGTTTTTCTTTCTTTTATTGATCGATACTACAAAAAAATAAATTTGATATAAAACTCCGTAAACAACAAAAAATCAGAGACAAAATTATACATATTACTATGTGAAGTATATCATTGGGTTAATTACGTTAAGAACAAGCCAATTAATTGAAAAAAATCCCTAATTGACTTATTTAATATAATATACACAAAAATATGATAATTTGATCCCCACCTCACGTGCAAAGTTTAAAAGAATGTAATTAAATGAGTTCAAAATGATTTTTGTATTACAGTAGTTGCGAAAAGTTCTCTTTTCTAAATATTTGTATTTTGTAATACTCTTTGACAAAAAAGTATAAATATAATATTGCAATGCTAAGTTTTGATCCAGTACCAAGTAATTGAATGCAGCTATTTGCACTATTTTAAGCAAACAAAGATTACAAAAAAGGAAAACTTGGAACTCTTCTATAATCGTTTGGTTTCCGTAAAACCATGAAATATTTGACTGAGAGTTGAATAGTATCATAACACAAAATATTCATCCGCAACTAAATAAACAAAAAAAGATGTTTCTTCATTTTTGAAGGACTGAGCATTTAGTTAAATTGACATTAATCTGAAATTGAAGCCACTAAAATGCACGCAGTGCACTTGATGTGCTACCTTCCTTGCCATTCATGGAAATGCCAAAATAAAATATTGTCCATCAACTTGAAAAACAAACAATCCACAAAACCTACTTCATTGACTTCGACCTCATTGCAGCTTCACTTCAGATACTTTCTCTCCCATAATCAGAGTACTGTCCCGCAAAAAAAAAAAAATAATATGTTAAAAACTGTAATAATGAAATAACCACCGCCTATACTACAATGAACGCAAATTCAACTAAAACCTATAATATACTTTTATTACCTCTTTGTACTTTTCTTGCTATTGTTCTTATGCTTCTGTTTATTCTTCTACATTTTTAGCTCTAGTACTTTTAATTTCCGATCCCTGTTATTTTGCTCATCATGCTCCTTCGTATTCATCTGAACAAGTGTAGTAGGGCTAAGCTTGTCTACATGTATCTTGCTGAATTTTTCATATAGAGGACCATTAATATCTCTAGTATAAAATACCTAGCAGTGAAATCAAAATAATGATGTTTACATTCTTCCGCATCTTCCTCTAGCTAACCTCCGAGGAAGGACATATAATCCACAAGGAACATTCCTTCACGATCGTTCTGCTGAGCTTCCCAATCTCTACCAAAATGTTTATTTAAAAGTTCTCTAATCTTACGTACAAGATCGATAACCTCCACTCAATCTGCTTTTATATTAAATAAAAAGAAAAAAAGTCTCCTCCCTCTTTTATGTCGCTAACACGGGAAAGTTACCTATCTACTCAATTATTTTGATCTATAAATTGTGTTTCACCGAGCTTATTTTTGCTTCAAATATATATAAAAAAAATCAAGGCACACCTTCACAGTTCACATCTCCACAGTTCATATAAACATGTACCTTCAGTAGATTTCATCCTCAATTTTTGTGCTTTTTAACTCTCAGTTACTCCAACCTCATACAAGAAGAAGGTAATAGTTTTATTGTAAAAGAAAATAAATTTTTTTACAGTTCCATGTATATGGTAACAAATGAAGCATGCTAATATAAAATTGTCATTGGTACAAATGTTTTAAGTATGTATGATAAATGTATAAGTATCAAGAGCAAAAGTCTTTTAATTCGTGAAAGTTAAGATATAAATAGAGCTTCTTAAACCAATGAACAGACATGATAACAATTGTAAACAATCAAACCCCGTAAATGAATTCGACATTTGAATAATCACTTGAGTTGATTGGACTAGTGGTTTTTCATATCCAAAGAAGTTGGTAAAAAAAGGAAAATTTAGAAGTATTTATAGATCTAATAACACATGATTCAGTTAACTGCAGTTGTAAAACATTTCTACTTCATATTGATTTGTTTCGCAAGAAGGTTTTATCCCAGTATATTAAAACCTCTCCTCGGAATAACTTCCAAGTCATTTGCTCAAATTTTATAATCTAATAAATGTTTTCTCTTACGAGACATCATCATTTTCGGTGCTTTTTGATTGTTGTACTCATCTTCCCTCGTCTTTACATATGTTGGAAAAAACATCAGATAAAGCTAATTTTAGTTTATCATATGATTACATTTTCAAGTGTAATCTTAAATTAAAAAAAATAAAAACAAATTAATACTCAAGAATTCTCCAGCTATAATTTTGATATATTATTTGATAGACGAGACAATAAAACATAAACCCTAGTTATAAACAAGCAAAACTTGAATATTCTTTTCAACAAATCAAAATCCTAGATTACCAAGAATAAAAATACAAAAGGAAATATACACGTGACTTTCATGGGATCAATTACGAGGTTTTGCACTTTTATTCAAATAAATTGGAAATTTACTTTTGTTCAATAGACCCATATGGAAGTTTATACTACGAATTATTTTATTTTTTAACGATCGATACTACACGAAAAATATGATATCAAATCTTTAGACAAACATTAATCAATTACAAATATACATATTGCTATGTGAAGTCTGTCATTCAGTTAATTACACCAAGAACAAGCCAATTACTTGAAGAAATACCCATTCGACTTATTCAATATAATATACACAAATAAATAAAAAATGATAATTTTATTCCCACCTCTCATGCACAGGTTAAGAGAATATAAACAAATGGGTTCAAAATGATTTTTGTTTTATAGTAGTTGCGAAAAGTGTTACATCAATGCTCGGTTGAACCTATAAGTTTTGTTAGCTCAAGCTTGTTGTCAATGTTAATTGAACAAACTATATCTTAATTTCTAGTATACTAAATCAAATCTCATACTAGGTATAGAAATTGGCAGTTGAGTGTCATACATCACCCTCAAATACTGAAGATCGACGAAGACATTTGGAGAACTTTATCTGTAAGGTATGTGAAGACTAAACCATCCTATTTTATTCACGATCTTACTTTTCTATCTTATGAGACTATGTCGTATGACTTCTACTAGATTTATTGCAAAGAGGAAATTTCGAATCAAGCTTGTCTTGTTAAACATTTCGAAATATGATTCAAGCAGTGAATGTTCCAATGTCCTTAACAATATTAGTTTGAAACAATTTATTATTCAAGAATTAGTTTGTGGATCATTTGAAAATAGTCAAAGCAATGGTTCTGTAATTTGGGAATGTTTCAAACATCAAAAGAAAGAAATTCAAAACTTCTGTTATTTTGACTTAGGGTAGGTTGGCGAACCAGTTCGCAAACTATGGATATTTGAGTTTCTGGAATACAAGAAGGCTGGCTAACCTGTTCGCAAACCTTAAGTTCCGAAGGGGATTTTTCACGAATCCGATTCACGAACTTTGGTAGTCTGAATTTTTATGTTGGTGGGAAAAGGCTAACAGTTGAGGAACCCGGTTTATGAGCCATGTCAATCTGAGTTCTTGGCAAACCGGGTTAACGAACCATTGCAACCTGATTCATGAACCGCCTATATGGTTCACGAACCGTTTCACCAACGGTCCTAGTAAAATTTAGCAGATGCTTAAGGACTTATATTTTTAAATATGTTTAGCAGTGCTATGATTCTCATAAACACCTCTAAGATATCTTTGATCACTGAAACACTTGTGTGTATGTGTATCATGATTAAATTCTACAGTGTTTAAATGAACATCAAATTGCTTGCCAGAACAGTCATTTTACACAGATCTGTATCCGGCCACTTCTGTGTGATTTCAAGACTAATTCTCGTATGCTTACTTGAAACCCTAATTAAAATTTCATCTAAACTGAAAAAGTATTTATTTGAATCTCTGAGTTATATTAGCTTGAATTCTACACAATCGTCAATCTTGAACATCTACAAATAGAGATGTTCTTTCAAGTGAAAATTTGATCCTAAGTATTTCTTTCGAGATGGACTCATGGAGTTTTTTTTTTTTGCAAAGGACTCGTAAGTATTTCTTGAGAAACGGAAGCACCGGGTGGCAAACACGCTCCTAATGATAAATACGACAAAATCTTGTCAGGTGCGTAGTTCCCAGTGACTAGATAAGCATTCCAGCGCCTCGCCCTCAAAATAAAAAGGAACTCAAAAACCTACAAAACCCCTACCCCTAGTTAGCAATTCGGGATTCGGCAAACGCACGGAACGGTAAACGTACGAGTATTATACGGTTTTGTAAAATCCAGATTCGGTCCAAAATTCGGTCAACGGGAAGTGATTCGTCAGTAATTCGGAACGGCATACGTACGTGTATAATTCGATTTATAAATGTGAGTTCGGCTCTAAAAATTCGGTATCTATATATAACAAATAATTTGTATTTATAAGGTCATAGACCAATTTTTATGCATATGTGTGAGTTATTTAAAGAAAAAATAAACTTAATATGATGATATTAATAATATATACAACATTAGTTATCCAAGATGACGTCATATGGTGGTTTAGATGCTTGGTTAGTGAGTTTGAGATCTCTCTCACCTTCACCTTCAAATCTCTTCAGTCGTTTTTGTTTCATAAAAATTACAACACGTCTAATATTCGGTCGTGTATGCTCGGGAGGAAGTAAAGCCCGGAAAGTGGAGTCTTTAAAAAGTAAAAGCTAAAGAATTTATGGCGAATTAAGCGGACGTATCATTCGGGATACGTAAAATTCGTGAACGATTCGCGAATAATCCGGGAATGCCACATAATACGCGACTTGGGTTCGGAGTTGCAAACGTACGCGAATAAGACGGTAAAATTCGTGATACGGAAAAATTCGCGAATGATTCGCGAATCATTCGCGAACTTACTAACTAGGCCCCTACCTACCACCATCTTCATCACCACCACTTCACCACCACCATCTAACAAAAATGCAGGCTTCTCTCATATCCTCTCCGGCCTGTTTCTCCACCACCACCACCAAATCCACCATCAATGGAGATTCTTTATCATCATTATCGTCATCATCTCTACCCATTCAACAATCTCGTTTATTAAAACGCCGCCAAAAGCATTGTTTAAGAATATCTGCTTCTTCTTCTTCTGAAGAATCTCCTCCTCTTGAAGAACAAAAATTGAACAAATACAGTTCAAGAATCACCCAACCCAAATCTCAAGGGGGTTCTCAGGCAATTCTTTATGGAGTTGGTCTATCTGAAGAGGATATGCATAAACCTCAAGTGGGTATTTCTTCAGTCTGGTATGAGGGGAATACTTGTAATATGCATCTTTTACATCTTGCAGAAGCAGTTAAAGAAGGGGTAAAAGAAGCTGGAATGGTTGGGTTTAGGTTTAATACTATTGGTGTTAGTGATGCAATTTCTATGGGTACTAGAGGAATGTGCTTTAGTTTGCAATCTCGGGATTTGATTGCTGATAGTATTGAGACTGTTATGTCTGCTCAATGGTATGATGCTAACATCTCCATCCCTGGATGTGATAAAAATGTGAGTTTTCATCAATCTCTCAATCAATCTTCTATTCAATGTTTAATTAATTTTTCCCTTTATTTTAGTTTTGAATGGTTTTGGTACCCTGTAACACATTGATTGGGAACTTTATTTGGTTTTGATTGTTAGGTTTTTTCTAGGATTAGGGCTTATAGCAAATTTGGACTTTTATTTTGCCTTGGTCAACCTGTTTGTGAATTTGGAAATTTCAAAATAAATAAAGCTTGATTTGAAGGCGTGTTTTAGGGTGAAATCGACTTGTATACATTTGTTTTGAAGTGATTGGGTTTTCGATACTCTTCTGCTATCAAATGTTGAAAATGCTTTCACCGGTGTAGCGAGGTCTGATATCTCTTCAGTATCAGGTTGCTTTCCCTATTATTAGGTTATTTTGCAATGTATTAGCAAATATATCTACTTTTAGCATTCTCTGTCACATAGATCACTGTTTGATAATCTGTTGAACATCTGAGGTTACTGGTTGCATTGGATTGTGAATATTAGTGGTTGGTAAAGCACTATTTCTATCGTTACATTGTGATATATTTATGGCTATCACTTCTCCATACTTTGTATTTTTCAGTCTTGCAGCACTATGCCTCTCAGCTTCGAATAATTCTTGTTTTCAATATGTTGCTACCACAGATGCCAGGTACAATTATGGCAATGGGCAGGCTTAACCGACCAGGTATCATGGTTTATGGTGGAACTATTAAGGTGATGTACGGAACTCGTTTGGGACTGAACCTTTCGTATGTATCTAGAAACGTAGCACGGTGTGCCTGATTAATGTCATGTTCAATTTTTGAACCAATGTTTACAACTTCTCGTTGATACTTGAATTTAAATAAAACTGTTGCCATATTCCTATTTGAGTAAATTTTAGTCAACAGCTGAGTTAGTTGATAGTACACTGTCTGCTATAGGGCTGTAGCATGGTGGTCTGGGTGAGAGGCTTGAAGACTGAAGTAGAGTACATTTTACTTTTTCCTTCAGTTACTTGCAACTACACTGTTGCTGTTTCCCGGAAAAGGCTAAAACTAGTCAAAGTTATCCAATAATTGTTTCACATCATAACATGATACTCCATTGACATGGTGACCTATTCCCTTCACCAAAATGTGTTGGCTGTACATCGGTAACATGAAAAACGTCTAGGTTAGTCAAATATAATTTATGGTCAAGAAATGTGCATCTGGATCACTGGATTGTATTTTGAACTCCATTCTGATTACACGACTGTTTGAGGTTAGGTGTTTTAGCTTGCCTACCAGGAGTTTGTTCGTTAACCACCAAGCGTTGTAACCGTAATGTTGTCAAGTTTTACAATTGTATTCACTTTTACATAAGCTAGAAGGTAAAGATAGTAAGATACAGGTCTTATTTTCTTTTAGTTATTCTAAGCTGTACTATAGCATTTTTTTGGACAATTGATATTTATTGTATTTGATTTTTGTTATGCAGCCTGGTCATTCTGCAGGAAGTACATATGATATAGTATCTGCCTTCCAGGTATGATTTTACAAATTCCGAGTCATTCAATTGTTTGTCGTTGGACCTACTTTATCATATTCTGTAATTTGGTGTTTGATTTCATCTACTGTATTGGACTTCTTATTCATCTAGTTAATACATATTTGCAAATGAAATAGTTGTTATATCTTGTTACTTTATGTAGAATATTTATTTATTCGAAACGTTTACTTCCACTTTACTCGAATACGACATTGCATTGTTTTTGAAAAAACTGTTTTTCAGACCAAGCTCACTTTCTCTTTTCTGTTACTCTCTGTAGGTTTATGGAGAGTTTGTCAGTGGGTCCATCAGTGATGACGAGAGAATGAATGTCATAAAGAATTCATGCCCTGGAGCTGGGGCTTGTGGTGGCATGTATACGGCAAACACTATGGCTTCTGCTATTGAGGCTATGGGAATGTCACTTCCATACAGGTAGGAACTATGTCTTTGTAGTTTGTATAATAAATGAATCTTTAAGGTTGTATCTTGATAGACGCTGCTTCTTTTCACTAATGGGAAATATGTAAGCTTGGTCGCAGCAGTAACTCAATTCATCACTTTGTGTTATTGTCCATATTTGTAACAGTTCATCAATTCCGGCAGAGGATCCGTTGAAGTTGCGAGAGTGTCATATGGCTGGAAAGTATCTTTTAGATTTAATCAAGATGGACTTGAAACCACGAGATATTATCACCAAGAAATCTTTACGCAATGCAATGGTTGTTATTATGGCCCTTGGCGGTTCCACAAATGCTGTTTTGCATTTGATTGCTATTGCAAGGTGAGGATGAGTATAGTTCAAAGTTGGTAGTATTCATCATCTCTCACAGAGCATTACCTTACAGCTGTTTCTTTCTCAGGTCTGTTGGTCTGGAGCTTACTCTTGACGATTTTCAGAAAATCAGTGACGAGGTCCCTTTCCTCGCAGATCTTAAACCTAGCGGTAAATATGTAATGGAGGATCTGCACAAGGTAAGCTCAAATTGAATGATCAGTGCAATCTCCCTCCCTCCCTCCCTCCCTCAGTTAGAGTTTACGCATTTTATTTATTAATTTATTACTGTGAATTTTCTTTTTTTGGTGTTACATATTTGACTGGTCAATAATCATTGCGATCACAGATTGGTGGAACACCAGCAGTCATTCGGTTCCTTCTGGAGAAAGGGTTCTTAGATGGTGATTGTATAACAGGTACTTATCTTAGTTAAAATCATTAGTTTGCTTTACTCCTCGCCGTTGTATTTTCCTAATTTTTTTTCTTCTTTCTGTTCCAGTCACCGGAAAGACACTGGCTGAAAATGCAAAAATGTGTCCTCCGTTATCAGAAGGACAGGTAAAATGCTGATTCAGTATCTCGTGTAGAGGTTTCATTTTTCAGCTTTCTGAACAATTTGAAGATGAAAACGTGTTTTCGAAATTGTAAGTTTAGTTTGTAATCGTATTATGTGCTTGTGCTTCAGCAAATAATAAGACCACTGGACAACCCGATTAAAGCGACTGGCCACATACAGATTTTGTATGGAAACCTAGCTCCGGAGGGATCTGTAGCAAAAATTACTGGAAAAGAAGGGCTATATTTCTCAGGTGCTGTATTATTAGTTCCACAAAGTTCTTTTTATATAACTACCTAGCCGGTTGATGTACAATTGACTGCAGCTTGATTAAATCATAATATACTTTGTTTTGCAGGTCCAGCGCTTGTTTTTGAAGGTGAGGAGTCAATGCTAGAAGCTATCTCAGAGGATCCTGCGAGTTTTAAGGTATGGATTTTGATCAGCATACCATGTCTGTTGTTGGTTTTACCTGAAAAGTTTCATTGGTATAAAAAGTCCTTCAAGTTTGCGTTGAGTGTTTTTAAAATTGTATCTGTTAAGCTGTAATTTTGTTTCCCAGCATCACTAAAATTCTCCTTTGATTCATACCTAATTTGTTCATATATTCTTTTGGGTGGAACATTTTATTTTTAACCAGAGACTTTAAGTCAAACCATGGCTGAGGCACTCCAGAAAAATACCATTTCTAACTAAACTGAGTCAGGCTCACATGAATTGGGAACATTTTTAATTTCTCACACAGTGCCATTTCCTCGAAGTAATATTGTAGGTGGTTGTTAGATCCAATGACGAACAAAAGGTCTCTAATGCTTGCTTATTGTTTGTCTTCTTAGGGAAAAGTTGTCGTCATCAGAGGAGAAGGACCCAAGGGAGGGCCAGGAATGCCTGAAATGCTAACACCAACAAGTGCTATAATGGGAGCAGGTCTTGGGAAGGTACTAACTGTAATTTATTATTTGCAAGTAATTTATGTTATCTCTTTTAATCTGATGCACAAAGATGTTGCAATTATGCACCACACACACGCGCCTTCACACATCGTTCTCACCTATCTAGATGTTCTGTTAAAAGTTGTTACGAAGGTTCTCATTGTGGTTTCTTGATCATCCCCTTGCTCATGAATTCTTACAGTCATTTTATTATATATTCACTATGAGTTATAGCTTGTTGATGGTGTGCAGATTTCCGTTTCCCTTATTGTTAAAACGTCGTTTTTGCTTGCTTTTATTTGTGTCCTGCAGGAGGTTGCGTTGTTAACTGATGGTCGATTTTCAGGAGGTTCTCATGGTTACGTTGTTGGGCATATATGCCCCGAAGCACAGGTACTGTAGCCTTCCATTCTGCTTACGTTCTCGCTTACTATGTAGCATTGAGTATTTCAACATTTTATGAGTTAACTATGGTACATTAATGGATGTCGCGACCTTCATTTGTGAAGGACGATGCTCATTTTAGGAAGGTTTGAGGAAAAAAACTTGCTCCAGCGCTGTTACATCATTCAAGATCTAGTAGATGTTTGACCAACCATTCTAAAGATGGTTGGTTGTGAGAATACATCCAAAAAAACTTAGGTAATGAAAGAATTGGCGAAGTTAACTAGATTGATTGGATGTTGTTTCAAACAATCAATTGTGATACTGCTAGATCTTCAATGATGTAGCAGCGCAGGAGCAATTTTTTTTTTCCGATCCGTACTCATTCTAGGAAGATTCGAGCAATTAACATAATACATTTATAACTTTTAATGTGATGACTGATAAGGATTCAATCTTACCTTACTACCCTAACACAAGGGGGGTTTAAACTTTTAAGTTAGTTCAAAGGCTTATATTAAGTGGGGATTTTGTATTCTCATCATTGCTCCTGCGCTGCTAGATTTCCGTTAACGTGAAAATGAATAATTCCTTTCCGATCAATGTGATGGGGTTACCAACTTTGAATCACTTGGTTTTAGTATGGATGTTACTCCCACAACATAGATCATCTTCACAAAATTAGCCTGGGTATTTGTGTGAAGCCTATCAATTATTAGTAATAAATGTATGCGAATGCTACCTCCAGAAGTCACAAGAGATGTTGCAGTTCGTGTTGCAAAATGGCCATGGTTTGTGTTACAACAATTTATTAGTTCTTCGAACTTGCCTGACAATATCTGTGAGGGGGACACTAATTGTTAACCAATCAAAACTAGACTTTGGGGGATTTCGATTTTGTTTGACTGTGAAATGGTTTATCATGTCCCCTAGATAGATGCCTGGTTTTTATTTGCTGAAAATTAGTGAATCGAATTTACCAGACTGACAGATTGAATTACAAAATTAATTTTCCAGGAAGGTGGTCCAATTGGTCTGATCGAAAATGGGGATGTCATCACAATTGATGTTGAGAAAAGAAGAATGGATGTTCAGTTGACTGATGCTGAATTTGCTGAGCGTCGAAGCAAGTGGAAAGTGCCTGCGTACAAAGCTGACAGAGGAGTTTTATATAAGGTCGGTACTAATGTCAGAATTGCTCATCCTTTTTTTTAGCTTACCAACAACAACCTGTGGACTACATATATTCATGTAATATAAGCTAGTTGAAAGTAATGTTGTTTTCTTGTTCAATTTCAGTACATCAAGAATGTTACATCAGCTGCAAAAGGTTGCGTGACTGACGAGTAAAGCAGCATAAACGGGGACGTTTGTTGTAGAGTCAAATTTTGTATATGATGCCTTGAGTTATTCTGCGGATTTAGAGCAATAGGGTTCTTCTATAGAGGCAGCAATCTTTATGTGTTATTCAATTTGGACATTAGAGCTGATGAGGAATCTCAGCAGTTACTTCGAGACAATGATAATTAAAATAGTTTCACTATTTTAATTTGTATTCTTATACAATGAGATATAAAAGTATTTGAAGTACAGAGACAAAGTCTCGGTTCGGTCAGACATTGTAGTTTGTGTTGTTTTTTTCTTCTCTTTGAGTGGCTTGCGTAACTTTAAAACTTGTGCTAGGATAAAAGTTTGCTAAAATAAAAGAGACCATGGTGCTTAGCTTGTTGGTTTAGTTGTGTGAAGTTGTTTATTAATCCTTAGCTTGACTACACATGCCCACAGTCTGTATAGCCGTGGCTCTCTCTACAAGGCCAGGAAATTTACTACTAGGAAAAAGTGAAAAGGAAACTCTGCAAGTTTTTTGAATGACTGGATCTACTAAGCTTGCCCAGGATTATATTGACAAAAAACATAACCAAGAAGAAGAAGAAGTCGTGGTACAAATTTTCTCTAATTCATTTTATGCTGTTGATATTGCTAGAGGGGCTAGGGGTCCAAAGGAGGTAGAGCATTTTACACAAGGGGTTAAGGATTTACAGAAAATATATATGTTCAGAAGACTACGTATGTTCAAACTAGAGCTGCTTGTTATTTGGCAAGATCGGCTACCTCACGGCTGAGGGATATTATTTCAAAGGATGATTTTGATGACAATCTGAAATTTATCATCAAAGAGGATGAGGATTTTGAAGAAGCTAGGAAGTGTCGGTGTCGTGCTACTAATACAGTAAGGTAGTGATCCAAGGGGCTAGAATCGCATTTGATGTGTCTTGCTTTTTCTTATGTTCTATCTTGGAATCAGGATTTTGTGGGTTTATCGGCATTTTAAGTTTCTACTGTTTTTGTGTATCCAGTAATTCCATTTTGTGGTTCAAGAACTAGATAATATTTCAGATAAAATTTGAATAACCACATTACCTGCTTTGCTGTCTGGATTAAACCAATAGTATACACTAATAACACCTGTAAAAATACTTGCACTTAAACAACAGGCAAAAGACTTTTAATGTAGGGCTTCCAAGTATGGAGATTTAGTTCAGGTGACTTGACACTAAAAACTCCATCTGCTTCAAACCAAGTACTAGAATAGAAAACCTTCCTCCTCCAATTATAATAGCAAAAACCTAAAACGCCACTAATATCTGCACATCTTATGATAATCAGATCTGTCCCTGGAATGCCTAGAACATAATCAGAACGGTTCGATACCCAATATTTTGCAGGCAGTAATAGTGACTCTTCCATCCAATAGTGGTTACACGTCGTACCCGCAGACCTGCTGCAGCCAGTGCATGATGCACTACTAGTATTCTTCATTTTCTTGCCTTGATCCTGGTCATCATATAGTATGAACATCTTCATGGACGTTTTGATGACACCTGTATCCGGAGCTAGCATGGCTGGACGGCCATCGATTTCTACTAAAAATGTAGTATGATGAGATTCCACAACGGAACTAGGAACAGAAATTTGCCTAAACTTTTCACTACCAACATTGAATTCGAGAACGAAAGATTCATCAGTGGGCTGTTGCCCTTGTGCAGCCAGTATATGGAACCACTTGCATAAAGATGTTCACCAAGCCTAGACGGTGCCATACCCGGTGGGAGTGAGACGTCATCGATCTTTCTCCATTTTGGGTCTTGTTGTTGTCTGCCGCCGCCAATGGTCAACACCTCACATATAGTATTAGAGGAAGTCTTATGGTGGAATCCATCCATCTTCCATCTTCCACGCCACCTCAGCACTTGGAACTGTGGATGGAAACGCAAGTGTAATGGTGTTATAGTAGAAACGTTATTCTTAATGGAGCTAAAAAAACACAATTAAGAATGGAGCTAAAAAACGCTATTAAGAATAGGGCTTTTTTCTCAGCCGTTAGATTTCAACAACTCATTTTAAATCTACGGATAAAAAAAAACGCAATTCTTAATGGCGTTTTTTTAGCGCTATTCTTATTAGCCTTTAGCGCTATTTTTATTGGCGTTCAGATGGATTCCACGAACCCTTCCATGAAATCGTGGAACCTTGCTTGAATTTTCTGGGGAATACCCCAACTTGGAAGCCACTAGACTTGACATTCCATGATTTTTCCACACTTGGAATAATTTGGATTCCACCATAAAACTTGCTCTAGAAAAAGTAAAAAGTGCAGGACCAATGTGCGTTAGTTTATGCCAAAGACAAACCACTTTGTGCTCCTTGGTAGCAGGATCATATCCGAAAGAATACCAACGACAAGAACTATTTAATTGTACTGTCTCAGTTTGATGTTGAGTTTGTTGTTGTGCAATTGCTGAATAAATCCAAGGTGTTGTTTCTCCAGTGCCAGGATTCCATATGCATGTACGATGTGTTTCATCGTTTACAGAACAAATTAAACCATTGAGAATACCAACTACATACCCGCCTCGAGAAGCTCGAGGTCGCATAATTTCCCTCTGAACAATTGCTCTTCCTTGTAATTCTCCCTGTCTTCCTTGACACAGGTGCAGTTCCGCTGAGAGCAAAGGCCCCCCAAATGACTTCTCGATAAGAAGGGAAAGATCACCATCGTTACCAGTACTATTATCAAGACTATATAAATGTCGTCGTGCTCTTGATCGGATGAAGTGTAATGCAATGAAGTACGGGTCCTTATGGATTATTAATGATCGCCAACTTCGGCATACGCACTTGCAGCTTTGAAGTGAATCAACAGGTAGTCTGCTTAATATCTCGCAAACTAATGATCCATTACCAAATACAACATCACTACTAGTACTCATCTTCTCGCAAACTAATGAATAGCTCGAGACTTGAGAGACCTAAAAATAGACCCTATAAGCGTCTAGGAAACGGAGTAAAAAAAACCCTATAATCAGCAAAAAGGAAATAAAACCCTATAGTAAATGTTGGATTTGCGACCGTTGATGTTAGATTTCTTGGATGGAATGGCAAAGCTGTCGGTAAAGAGTCTTAGATGGTCAAGAAAAAAATAAACAGTCAACGGGAAAAAGTATCCTCTCCTGCTTAAGAAAGTAGAGAAAATATTGGCACTAAGCCTCTTATATTTATGGTGTTTTGCTTTGGTGGAATAAACTTAATTCCGTATCAAATTATGGTTCCTGATTTTAGTTGGATAGTAAAACCTCCTTCCTATATGCCCTGTTTTTTTTATTAGAATCCTATTATTGGGTATCAAACATTTGGGTTCATGGGGCTTCATAGGATTCTAGTGTCCTACAAGTGGATAGGGGATGACCTAATTAGTGTTAAAAATCAGAAATATCCTTTAGTTATTTTTATGACCTAAAATTCAAATAAATTCAAAACTCAGAAACCAAAATTAATCACTAACATTTATTCTCTTCTTCTTATAAAAACAAACAATAAATCAAAACCTGTGATCAAATTTTTGATTCTTTTTGATTAAATCTTTATCAATACTCAGAAAGTGTTTATGCAGATTGATTCTCAAGATGACAATATCAAGGCGGTTTGGATTGAATCCACCATCAATTAATTATGATTCTAATGTTTTGAAGGTTGAACAACAAATTGAAGATTGAATATTCAGTGAATGAATCTGTCCAAACACCAGTAAATCTTACAGAATGCTAAAAATTCAAAAACCCACCATTTATTTTGCCTTTAAATTGGTTTAATAGGTAAGATTAATGAATTTAGGGTTTAGGAAAACTAGTTTTGGGTCAATTACGGCTAGGATTTCTTGCCGACCGAACCGCAAAAAGGTAGATACAGTCGGGACACGAAGAACTCCCAGCGGTGAAGTACCTATCACAATTGGTACTTCTCTAGCCGTTAGTTATTCCGTATCTGCAGAAAACTAGAGAAAGTTTTCTTAGATTCGGATAGGAATTCCTCACCGTACCTTTAGGGTCCCAGCTGTGATGCCAGTTTTCAAGACGTATTTGGAGTGAACGACTAGGTCTTGAAGTTCTTCTAGTCATGTTCTATTTGGCGGTTGAGTTGTAAAATATTTTGTATTAATTCCTAACCGTAACAATATGAGTGAAAGTTAATTATTTCTCTCTACTTATATAATTGTGTCATTTTCAGGAACCAAGGAAAGGGAAAATGAATACATATTTCATAGAATTTCGTCGAAACGAAAAGGCATACATATTTCATAGGATAACATAAAATTTAAAGAAAAGATCATTATATTGCAAATATGGGTCTTAATAATAGTGATTGAAATCAACATAGGTACTTTCTTCCAAGACATGATAGCAACCACGAATGTCAAACTTCTTGCCATGGCCTTCCTCATAATCAACTTCGTCCATCTCCCACTGAAAAACAAAATAATCTAAGTTAATATTATTCAAAACAAGTTTTGATGGACCAATTATTGACAAACTTACTCTTTGTGCACATGGAATATTGGGATAGTTTTCATTTACGACTTTCATTTTCTCTTTGAAAGCTTCCGGCCAATTGTGGAAAGAGATGCTCGAATCTTTTCTTAATGAGTTTGATCGATCTTCCATTACGATTTCCGTCTAACACCACAAAAACAATACACATACGGCTCCAAAAAGAATCATAGGTTTCATCTATGTAATGAGTATATCTTCGTAATGCTTTGCTACCGTAAGCCAGCTCTGACGATTGAAACATCTTCTTGGGTGGTGTAGCGAGTAACCATGTTTCTCCCTTTTTTGGAAACACTTAGAGGTTAGAAGTTTGTGTGTGAGAAAGAGTTTTTGCATAAGTTCTTTGTTAGAGAAGGGTCACTTTATAGAAAACAATGACCCACCGGCTAGTTTTTGAAAAAAATTGCCGTTCCTCAAAAAACTGCAATAACTCAATGCATGCCAGCATTACGACCGGGAAACATGGAAAAACCAAGTTGTGTTTTAAGTATCGGCTGGGTTTATCCCTGACCGAGCCGTAAATCTGAATATAGGTATCCCAGATAAACTTTCGGATGGGACGTATTTAAATCGGCTGGGAATGTTCCTAAAAATGGATGGGTCAGGGTTGAAACCCAGCCGACATACCTAATACGGCCTGGCCGGTCCATGGATCCTGGTCGTAAATCTAGGATTTCATAAGATTGGCCTGGAAAGTTCAGATTCCCGGCTTGGTATTTCCATGTTTCTTGGCCGTAAATCTGGACCTGCATTGAGGGTTTTTAGGAACGACTTTTTTCAAATGACCATTCTCCAACAAAGAATTCGTGCAAAAACTCACAAACTCTCAAATCATTGCAACAAAAAAGAAAAAAAATGGTTACTCGATACACTACATAAGAAGATGTTGCAATCTTAAGAGCGTCGCTCACGCAGAAAAAGCATGACGAAGATCAAGGAATTAACGTGGGCCAAAGTTTTTATTCTCAATTGAACCGTGTATTTATGGTCTTTATTGCCATAAATGGTAATCAAAATGGAAGATCATTGAACCAAATAAAAAAAAAGTTCGATGAGATCTACCTAGAAATGGAAGTTTTAATGGGGCTAATCGGAACGAGTGAAGGCGATGAGTCCCGAAATGTCCTTTTCCAATAGAGTGAGTATGTGCAAAAGTTGTTGATCAAGTAAGTTTTGAATAAAATACTAACTTAACCTTGATTTATTTTTTTAGGAAGCCTTGGGTCTTTGCCGATACCAAGCTATTCGCAACAAAGAATTTGAGCATGAGCAACGCTATTGGATCACGAAAGAATCAATTGAGAATTTCAACAAAGCTTAACTATTTAAGTGTAATACTCTAAGTTTTCTTTTTTCCATTTGGGTATAACTATTGAGTGTAACGCGGACTAATTATGTAAAAGTAACATTATCAATTGATGAATGAAAGTGAAAAATTTGATGAATTACAACAACAAAATTTACAAAACCAACCACTTTAACAGCTAAGTAAACCAGCCGTAATTTGGGTGAGGAAGAGATGATAGAATTGGCTCCTTTTATAGTGTTTAATGACCTAACGACTTTTTTTTTAAAACTAGCTATTTAGGTCATCAACATATTTTTCAAAGTAGAAAAATCCAATAAATGCATTGGTTGAGAGTATCGACACCCAAAATCGGATGGGATACCAAGATGTGTATAACCTTCATGGTTGGGTTTGCAGCCGTGATGGAGACACATGTGACTCTGGATGAGGATTCAACGAGGAGTTCATCTTAACCCAATCATAACTCTAGATTACGGCCAGAAGTTCTTAAATTTCAAACCATAAAGTCAAATAACTGCTAGGAAGAGAGCTTTTTCCGGTTCGTTCTTAAATTTTACGGTTGGGACGACAACTTTTTCCCAGACGTAACTAGTAATAAAACTCAGGTATTTTCCCAATTTCTTACGGATTTGAATCAACTAAAATGGTTAATGGGAGTTGAGTGAGAGCTGATTACAAGGTTTTCTTGACTAGTTTAGGATAGGTTTCATCATTTTTTTCTCAAAAAAGTTCATCAAAATCATCCTTCTTCCTCTTCTAAATCAAAAACAAAAGGAAAAAAATGTTTTGAATCTCAAAAGATTAATCATTCGATTAGTCTAATCCATTTACTAATCAAATCGAGGGTATATTAGGTATTATTGGAAATAGGAGGATAAAAGATTATGTGGATTACTATTTCATGACCCATGCAGCCCCAAAAACCCAGCCGACTTGCAGCCTCAATAATAGAATTCTTTTTTTAGGCAGTGGTCAAGAGCATCCTCGACAACATTAAGAATTGGTTGTTATCATATTTTGCGTTGCTGGAAGGATCATGGAAGAAAAATCAACGACTGAGAGTCACTACAGTCAGCTGGCCTGCCTAGCCAGATATACTTAAACATACCACAAACTGTCCAAGTGACTTGCAAAATCTGGAGTTTCTTGAATCTAGCTAGACAAGATTGACAACTCAAAAACTATATTGATTTCCCCAAATTTTAATATGATTGTCACAAAATTACAACTAGACATACAAGCTAAAAGTCATTGTCATTTCTTTATACAACTCCTCTACAGTGACACAGTAACTTGCCAAAAAAGACCTAGGTCCGTTCTTCATCAATCACAAGAAACTATAGAAACACCCATAATCAATTGATTTTTTATGACCAGATTGCATAGTGAATCGAAAATCAGAAAATACAAACTCATTTCACAGGTTCAGAGCAATCCAAACTCTGAAAATTAGTAATGTGAGATAAAAAAGAAAAGTTATACCTTGAGACACTTGAACTGATGAAATGACTGCTTTTACATAAATATTCATGAAAAAAGGCCAAATTAATAGGGAGCAATAGTGCCGCTGCAACAAGAAATATAAAAAATAATAGTGGCGCTGCAACAGAAAAAGTAAAGGGGGAGAAAAAATTGCTGAAAATATATATTTTATTGCTGTAATTTTTTATATTTACATAAAACGCAGATAAAATTAAGAAACTATAACCAAATACCTGACAACGTACTACTAATAGACGAAACCCATGATGCTACGAATAACTAACCCACCCTTCGTTATTTTCCCTAACCTTAGACAATTACTACTTATATGAACCCATCACTTCTCCAAATACTGCTTCTGACTTCGGCATCACCGTTACCATTATCATTACCATTCCCACCCCTCTGGTTAGTCATATGTATTTCCCTCACATGCCTTTTCTGTCGCCAGTATTCTACAATTAGAGGAACGATAACACAAGGAACAATAGCGCAAAGGTAAATGTAGATTGCAAGAACAATCCCAAGTATAATAGCAGTTTTTCCTGACAATTTAAATGTTCCTTCAGCGAAGTTGGGCAGTGGCGGTAAAGGATAAACATTGTATTTTTCTTTATATATAATAAAAAGATCAAAGGTATGATTTTTCATATTTTTTTCAAAAACTTTACGTGTTTAATTTAGTTTGTATTTGCAAGACATGAAACACATTTCATAAGTGTATTGTATTTTGCTATTTCTTGTCGTTTATTGTTACTATAAATATTGGTTGTTAGAGCATTGTTCGGTTGAACCCACAATTGTTGGTATGTCAAATTTGTTTTCATATGTCAAGTTTGTTGTCAAAATTAGATAACCAAAACGATTTCTTGATTTATTGTCTACTATTTAAAGTCACTTTCGGACTAGAATTACGTTTAGGTAGTTGATTTTCAGAACTCACCGAATACCCTTAGATTGGAGGCTAAAGATAACGAAGACATTCGCGAGAACTTCATCAGCAACAAAGGTATGTGAGACTGACTATTCTATTTACTCGTTGTTTCTAAGGAGAATCAAATCAGGAATTATACGAGGCTAAATCTTCAGGGAAAAAAAGGATTTTTTTTTGTCTATTGAAATATTCATCTATATTACATAAATGAAAGAGAAATTATACCTTGAGACACTTGAACTAATCAAATCATATTTTATCCTCTCTATTACATAAAATAAAACCAATACACAAACCTAAAAGGAACAAACAGAAATTTATTGAATACCTTTTTTCCATGTTCAGTAACTTTTTAAGTTCATGTAATGGATTGATTTAATATTTTGGATATGCATTTTCACACCATTTGAATTTAGGATATTGGTAGATGCTTTTGAGGATATAAAGATACACTTGAACTTCTCTACTTCATAAATCATTAAGTGTTTAAATGTATCTCAAAGATATGGCCCTCTTTCTGCTCTTTCTCAACCACTCAACTCCTATAGAAATCTTCTGCTTCAAATTGCTTAGATTTATCTATCCTTTTATACTCTATCCACTATCCAACCCTAGCAAACCCTGCTAAATTTGGAAAACCTGTGATAGCCTTTGTAAAGGAATCTATTTACATATCTGTTGCAGTCAAACGACTGAAACCTCCAACCAAAACTAAGGATCCCATTGTTGAAATTACTAACCGTACCTATACTAGTGCGCTCTTTTTGTAGCTTTAGACACTAGATTTTATAGTTAGCTTCAAATGGAAATATGTAAAACTTCAAGGAACAAATAGTAAAATGAAAAGGTGAAAGTATTTTTTTCCGTAAATAAATCAAATGAAAAAGTGATAGTATCTTTTTTCCACAAATCAAGGGAATATACGATAATGTCAGTTGACACGGTTATTTTGACATGACACATACCTTTCCCCTGGCCGCGTGCTTATTTTGGCATTTTCTATTATAGTGTCGCCTAACAGTGGATATCTTTTTTTTTTCTCTTATTTTTTTATGAGAAGAGTTTTGTAACAGTGAAGATCTGGAAGCATGAATGTGCTGTTCGCATTCACTACATATAGCAATTGATTCTTTGCCACATTTTCCTTGTCAATATGGTATCAATTTCTCAAATGTACCTCCGTAATTTCTCACATGTACCTCCGTAATCCGTATCCTTGAGCACATGAAACACGATAAATTAACTCCTCTCTCCCTCAATCAAATATAAAATATACTACATAAAATCAAACCAATACACAAACCTAAAAGGAACAAATGGAGATTTATTCAAAACCATTTTTTCCATATTCAATAACTTTTTAGGTTCGTGCAAATGGGTTTGATTCAATGTTTTGGATATGCATTTTTCGCACCACCTGGATTTATAGGATATAAAGATCATACCATGGAGAAGCAGCCGAACTTCTATCCTATAAATCATCAAGTGTTCCGCTGCATATCCAAGGTATGGTATTCATTCCTCTGTCCCTTTTAAACATTAATTTCATAGACAACATTCTCTGCTTCAAAATGCTTAGTATTATACTGTATCCAAGTTCCAACCCTAGCAAACCCTGCTAAACCTCTATAAATGCAAATATATCTCGGCCACGTTATGACAAGATTCATAGTGAATCAAAAATCAATAGATGCAAATTTGAACATTCATTTGATTTTCCTTTTTCATCTTTTTTTTTCCTATTGAGTGGCTTGCGCAGCTGTAAAACTTGTCATAGGGTAAAAGTTTGCAGTCAAGAAATACTGGATATGACCGTATCATTGTTGAATTTCTTTTGCCGATTTTCCATATCATTGTTGAATTTTGTGTGAATTGTGTTACATAAAAAACTTCATGCATTTAACTAATACATGTGAAACTAAACAAAACTTATGTTTTCCTACGTATTGACTAGGTACAGTGTGTTGAACAACAAACTTAGTGTATTTACTATACGTATCATACATGTGAAACTAAACAAAATTTAACTAATATTTAGGTACATTGTGATGTTTGTTGTGCGTAATTTTATTTTCTCCTTAGTACATATATAACTATTGATCGTCAAGGAAGACCTCCATATAAGAATAATTTCTTCTGGTCCCTAGAGTATTCTTATATAAAGGTTCTATTGTACTGTATAATCCAAGTTCCAACCCTAGCAAACCCTGTTAAATTTGGAAACCTTATTGTTAGAGCACTGCTCGGTCGTACTCGCATGTGTTGCTATCTCAAGAATGTTTGTCAATGTTAGTGATCAAAACTATAAGTCTTGATTTCTAGCATATTTATAGATGTCTAGAACTAGGACATGGTTTGTGTAGTTGAGCTTAGACTTCACGGCGTTTATCACTTGAAAACAAAGAACTACTAAGGAGAGCTTGTGGAACTTCATCGACAAAAGGTATGTGGATACTTAAACTCATATATCACTTGGAAAGTCTATTTCTACTCTATCTCCTATATTGAGACATAAGTCGTGTTACGATATAGTTTTCTCTATACACATTTGAGATTTCGAGATGAGTATATCTCGCTTACATATTTCTCAAAATATGTGTTGGTAAGCTTTCGCTTCGACCAAGTTCATCTTATATCATGAGAAAATTGCCGAGTAACATCTTGCATGGTTTGTGTGATACAATCATTTGGTGTAAGACTTGGAATGTTTCGATAATGATTATTTCAATATCTTGAAAATTGCTTTGATGCTAATAGTGTGTGAAAATGGCTATTGTCATTATAGAAGAATGTTTCAATGATTGAAATATAGAGTTTAGAATCTTGTAACCATCTTTGGATATAAGCATAGTGTGTTCGCATATTAGTGTATAAGTCCAAAACCGGGAGCCTAAAGTATGCATACTTGTCTGTATACAAAAAGGTTGTAGGAGACTGGGTAAGTATGCGTACCCGTACGCATACTGGCGGAAGTTCACGTCCGTGAATTTCTACTGAGTTTGAAAACCAAACCAAACTCATCCGGTTACCTAAAGCACGCGTACCCGTACGCATACTGGCGGAAAGTTCACGTTCGTGAATTTCTGCTGAGTTTGAAAACTAAAACAAACTCAAATTCGGTTACTTAAGTACGCATACCCGTACGCATACTTAAGTAGGTTACTTTCTAAAATCGGTTGTACATGAACCTAAAACATTTATCAATAAGGATTGCAATCTTTGCAAACCTTGGCTATAATGTTCATGTATCGATTCGAGTGAATCAAATCGATTTTGCTTCAATTGTGTTCTTGTATAAATCCACGAGAATATACCAATTGAACAACTCTTTAACTAGTTTCATTCGAGTCATTTGAACTAGTTATGGTTGAGATGAATAAGGTTGATATGAGAGTAATCATATGGCTAACCTCGGTTAACTATTTGTGAACCAACATGGTGTACACGTTTGGGTATGGTTATATAAACCTAAATGAGGGTACATTTCATTTGTGGGTAACAAGCTAAGTTCGATATAATGGTTGAAAGATATTAGCTTGGTTGAATCAGGTTTTTCATCTAATGGTGAATATTGAATGCTTTGTTACCAAGGTAACTTGGATTGCAAACCCTGATTTGAAAACTATATAAAGGAGAACTCTAGCAATTGGGAAACCTAATCCCCACACCTCTTGTGTGCTAGTAGTTCCATAACTAGTGTCGATTCTCCTTTAACCTTAGGTTTCTTCTCGAGACCCTGTAGGTTAACGACTTGAAGACTTCATTGGGATTGTGAAGCCAGACCCAACTACTCTCTTTGTAGTTGTGTGATCTGATCTTGCTATTTCTATTGTGATTGAGTGCAATTATAAAATTGGATTGAGATTTATATCTCCGATAGGAAAGATAGAAAAGTAATCACAAACACCTTCGTTTCATCGTTTGTGATTCCACAATAACTTGTTTCGCTAGTCGATTAAGTTTATTATGAGGAGATTGATAATACTAGGTTGTTCTTCGGGAATATATGTCCGGTTTATCAATTGGTTCCTGTTCACCTTGATTTATCAAAAGATGGAACAAAAACTCTTGGGTATTTCTGTGGGAGACAAATTTATTCAATCCTATAGACTTTTCTGCGTGAGACAGATTTGTTTATCAAGTCTTCGACTTTGGGTCGTAGCAACTCTTAGTTGTGGGTGAGATCAGCTAAGGGAATCAAGTGCGTAGTATCCAGCTGGGATCAGAGACGTAAGGAGCATAAATGTACCTTGAATCAATGTGAGAATGATTAGGATTCAACTACAGTCCAAACCGAAGTTAATTGGTAGTAGGCTAGTGTTTGTAGCGGCTTAATACAGTGTGGTGTTCAATCTGGAGTAAGTCCCGGGGTTTTTCTGCATTTGTGGTTTCCTCGTTAACAAAATTTTGGTGTCTGTGTTATTTCTTTTCCGCATTATATTTTGTTATATAATTGAAATATCACAGGTTATGCGTTAAGATCAATCAATTAGAATATCCAACCTTTGGTTGTTGATTTATATTGATTGACACTTGAGCACTGGTCTTTGGTACCGTTCAAGTAATTCCTCTTATATTTAATCGGGCTCGCATGTTTCTATTTGCTGATTGCGGATTGAATTAAGGGTTAGAGATATTAAACTCTTTGATATACTTTATTCTAGATTGAGTCTGACTGTCTAGTTGACTCTCTAGAAAGTGTATTGGAGTAAGTCCTCTCAGATTTCCAAACGAATTGTTGGGTGTGGTTTTTAGACCCCTGCATTTTCAATTGGTATCATAGCAGGCAAACACATTAAAGACCTTACAAGTTTGTGTTTGTAGCGATCTGATATGGACAGAGGTGTTATCTCTAAACACGCATCACCAGTTCAGGAAAGCTTGGCTAAAAATCCTAATACGCCTGAGAAATCGGTCACATCTTCTTTATCATTTCAACCCAGTCTTAACTGGGAAGCTCGTCTTGACGAACAATTAGATGATCTCTCTGACGGGAGCGATTTAGAAGAGCGACAAGATGTTGAAGAAGAAGTGTCACAGTACATCCTCCTCTTTGATCCAGGTAACTGATATAGTTTTTCAAGTGGTAAATAAATTTCGTTCAACTCGGACTTGTTTAGACTCGATTCTAGACTTAAATACTAATTCTAATAAATATATACAAAAATAAGGTAGCAGTATCGGGAGAAACTGGGACTTAGAATTCCACCAAACTCACAACATAAGGTTCAAATATTAATTCTTTTAACAATTATAGATCAATAAAGACATGGACTCTTATTTTTTCCAAGGTAGATTCTCAAAACTTTAGTTGTAAATCCTAAGCATGGGACATCAAAACATCTAAGCAAGCATGACCCATCAAACAAGATGACAACTAATTGATCAAAATCATAATTCAATTTTAATTAGTGCAAAAGTCATATAAGAATTAAATATAATTACCCAAGTATGATATTAAGCTTCCTCCGTCATCCCAGTGTTTGGGTTTAGCTCTTCATGGTGAAAACACGCTCAAAATAATATCTCATGGCTCAAAAGGTGTTTTTATTGAAGGTATGTGAGAAAAGAATGAAAGTAGCTTAATCGTAACAGTTATAATTGTTACAGATCGAGTGTTACAAGGAATTGTTGCAAACTGAAATAATTGTTTTTAATGGACTGTTACAGGATTTGAAATTTAAGACCCTAAGAAACGACTGTCCTTTACAGCCTTATGTTCTTCGTGTTCTTCAGCAGCAGCAGCAGAACTCGACTTCCTGCAACTTCGATTTCTCGACTCTGTGGTGTTCTAAACTTCCCCAAACTGTTCCAATAACTTCGCCACCTTCCCTGGAACTCGAACACACCTTTTATACTGCTCATAAACCTAAAAATAACGATTAATTCTATCTTTTTCTTTTCGTGCAAGCCACGGCAATAATCTTCTCTGCCAACTTCCTTACGCGTTTTTAAGACTTCCAAATCATCCGAAACTCTTCCTTAGATAGAATATCACCTTAGGAAACAATATCACGCCTTTAGTCTCCTTGGAATTCCTAAAATAATTCCACAAAGTTTCCGTGCAAAACTCAAACTCTGTTTCCTTTTTCTGGATTATCCAGCCCAATTTGATCGATTCCAGCGCACATACCAAGCCTGTTATGCTCAATCGCGTCCATCCCAACAAATTTCAGCGATTGAATCTCTCTAAAACACCTTCGAAATCCAACCCAAAGTTTGGTTCTTTGCTGGATATTTTTCCCGCCAAAATTTTATTCGAATTTCAGAAGAAAGTGACCTCCCCCTATCCTGTGTTGGTCTCCCTTTAGCAGATGCCTGGAAATGGGTCACCCCTTAGTCACCCCTTATCCAAAGTGAGAGTTCGTATAATAATTTTCTCCCACGAGCGCAAAAACCACTTTTTTAGCCAATTTCGCCGCAAAAGCTTATTTCTCCAAAAATATCTAAAGGGACATAAAAAGCCATAATAAATATAAAATCGAGCACTAATAATATATACAATTGAGATTATATAAGACACAAAAATGTGCCTATCAAATACCCCCAAAATTATTATTTGCTAGTCCTCGAGAAAATAAAATCCTAACTCACTGTCGCAGGTATCGTCGATTGCATTTAACGTATGCAATAATCCTTTAAACCCCTAAGTGCCCCTAGTGGCGGAGTGTTGTCTTCGGAGGGCTTACAAGAGGTATACCCACAAAAACTTTACTCCAGACCTTAGCTATCTACACAGAACCTTGGAAGGCACTAAAGAATCTCCTTGGTTGGCATACTTATTGACTACAGGAGGAAGTACCCTGATGCGAAATTCCAATTGTTGTACACGAGTTTGCACTCAAGCATACTAAAATTCATATATAAGTGACAGAGCTCTACTCAGATAGTCGCACTATGGACATCAATATCCGGAGTCAAAACTAATCACATGGATAGATCAAGAAGATGGATATAGAGAAAAACATAGATGGTTTTGATGTTTACTAAGTGAACGACGTTTCCCATATCTGTCTGAAGGCCTCCGCCAAAATGAACTTATCCTAATGGATTGAGATACTAGTCTGACTAATATCAACACACCGGCATATAAAAGGGTACCAGTGGTCGATAACCTGACTCTAGGTTAACACAACTGGCATATACAAGGGTACCAGTGGTCGACTTTATTGAATTTATTCCTTTTGGTCAAATGGTCTGGTCTCAATTTGTTTTTTTCAACTTTTTTTTTAATAGTATCTCAATCACTCTAATTAACCCTATGGTAGGCATCTAAAAGGTCCTACAAATTATAACCGCAAGTGCACGGTGTCGAAAGTGGCAAATGTGCAAGTACGGGTCGATCCACAGAGATCGGGTGTGTTTTGGAGTGTTCTAGCTAATTGGGTTCTAAGTTGCTATTGGGCTATGAATACCCCTTTGGAACTATTGGGCTTAATGTACTAATGGGTTTGTTAAAATGAACTGAGCTTGGGCTCAGTTATCTTTGAAGTGCAAATGGGCTTTTGTTTTAGTAAAGAGTCTGGGCCTTTGGGCTTTACTGATTTGAATTGGGCTCAGTTGGATTGGAACTTGGGTTCAGTTGGCTGCAGGAGAAGGAGTGGCAGGGTAGCAGCAGCCTGACAGCAACAGACAAGGCAGCAACAAGAGCAGCAGCAGCTTGACAGCAGTGGAAGTGGTAGCAGCAGTAGCAACTGCACAAGCAGTGCAGCAGCAGTGCAGCAGATGAAAGTGCACAGCAAGGCAAGTGCACAACAAGAAAAGAAGTAGCAGCACAAGCAGCAGGAGCAAGAGTGGCAGCAGCTTGGCAGGGCAGCTGCACAAGCAGTGCAAAGAAAGAGCTGCACAGCAGCACAAGAGAGCACACAGCAGGGGACAGCAAATAGAATGTACAAGCAAGGAACAAAGCAACAGCAAAATAAAAGTGAACAGAAGCAAATGAAAATTACAGTGGACAAAACAATGCAAAAGCAACAGAAAATAAAATGAAAGATACAACAGGGCAACAGCAAAAGCAAAGAACAAAACAAGAATGGACCAAGGCCTAAGGCCAAGGGCAGGGGTGATAAAGAAACTGACAAGAAGCAATACTAAGGCAAGAATACAGGCATTCCTATAGAATGGGTTGAAAACTAGCTTGATATAAGCACTAGCTTCTCCCAATGCACAATCAACACTACAACCTAAGCATACAAGGAGAATGGCAAGAACATCAGCTTGCTATGAGCACTGATTTCTTGCCATTGCACAATCAGCACATTGCTTCACAGATACCTAGCCTAGCATTCCTTCAAATTGACAGTGACAAAGCATCAACAAACATGATAGTGAATTGATACTAACAGTGAGCAACATCTAAACAGGATACAACTAACTGAACTAACAATAACAGAACATTTAACATATTTATAACAGAACATTTAACAGAACATACTAACTGAGCAAGAAATTAACAGAACATTTAACATATAACAGAACAAAGCAAGAAATTAACAAAACACAGCAAGAGAATTAACTACTAGCACATTTAACTGAAACATGAAAATTCAACAGGACAAGAGAATTAACAGAACTTAGCAGTCCTGGATGTGGGCTAATCCCAACATGAAAATTACACACAACCCATGGTGCTATTTATAGTCACAGACCCAAATTCCCTAAATTACCTAATTCCCCCAAAATTAGGGTTTGTTCTTCCCCAAATTACAACAGTTAAAATTAGCTCACCTAAAAGTCCAATTGATGCCGACCCATCCCTTCTCTGACTCCCCTGTATCACTCCATGCCTTCAATTTCACTCTAGCTCAACCCAATTTATCAATTTTGCACGCCTAGGGTTTCTGAAAGAGAATGTGCAAAAATTGAGAAATTAGATGGACTAGGGAGATGGGAGTAGAGGGTATTGGTTGTTGGGTGATAGGGTGATGATGGTGGAGGTGTGGTGGTGGCAGTGAGTTGGTGGCAGAGGTGGAGAAGGTGGTGGTGTACGGTGGTTCTGTGGAGAAGATGGTGGAGAGGGTATGGCTCGATAGAATGGGAGAAAGGGAGTGTTTGGGTAGGTGGTATAGGCTCGGTTGCTAGGGTGTTAGGCGGATCCATCGAGTCGGATGAACAGCGAGGATGAGCCGTGGGATATGGAGCTGGTAGGTAGATCGGACGGTGATGCGGAGGCAAGCGATGAGAGACCGTTGGATTATATGATACAACAAAATGAACGGTACTTGATGGAGTTAGGTACTGTAGTGTAAGGCAGAGATATCAAACTTCGATGAACAGCAAGGTAGCGACCGTTGGATTCAACTACCATCTAATCTGAAGGCTTGGAATTTCAGCGCTGTGGTGCTCGGCAGAGACATCAGATTTTGATGCTCAGCAAGGAGCGACCGTCGGATGCTTCTGAGAAATGATCTGATGGCTGAGAACGGAGGCGCTTTTGTGTGTGTAGAAAATGAGGTTGTGCGCACCATTCTTCGCGGTTTCCTTGCGTAATTTCTCCCGGCTTTTCACTACTTTTCTGCTCTTTTCGCTCCGCGACTCATCCGAACTTTATTTACTACCTAAAAATGCAAAATTAATTAATAAAAATATTTATTCTTGAAAACAATGAAAATACAGAATATGGATAAAATGTAGAATTAATGCATAAAAGATGAGTTAAATGCCAACAAAAAGGGATAGATATATACAATATTTGGCACTCATCAAATACCCCAAACCTGAATTTACTTGTCCTCAAGTAAAACAAAACTAGGGAAATCCTAACTATACCACTGTCGCTGGTCTCTCGAATGCATTTAGCGTATGCACTAAGCCTTTTAAACCACTAGTGTCCCTAGTGGACGAGTGAAGTCTCGTGAAGGTTACCAGAGGTGTGCCTACAAAACCTAAGGCCAAAATATAAGCTCAGATTCCATCAAATGTGACATGTGCAAAACAGTTTAAGCGCACAGCAAAATGGAGATGTCAACCTAGCTATTAAAGGCACAAATCCTAGCACTGATAACAAAAAAAGACATGTGATAAGAGTGTAAAGTGTATCTACACATGTGTAAAGAAAGATCTGAAAGTCATGACTACTAATCACACAAGAGATAGTTTTCTCAGGCTAAGAACTGAGGTCGAAATCTAGCTAGCTGTCCGGACTTTACGAGAATTGTGAATGAGTTGGAGGTATTTCACAATTACTCGCGTTGTACATCAATGGCATACCCCTCCTTGCTTATTACAACGAAAACAAAAATAACTCTTTAACATGATTTATTTACATTGACTAATCTTTTATTTTTGGAACAAGAGATGATGGGAATTGAACAAATACTTGATTTTTTTGTATTTTTTGATATTTTTTTTTCTTTTTTTTTTTTTTTTTCTTCTTTTTTTGTTTTTTTTTTTTTTTTTTTTTTTTTTTTTTTTTTAAAAAAAAAACGGGAAAAAGTAAAGTAATTTTTTTTTTTTTTTTTTTTTTTTTTTTTTTTTTTTTTGAACAAAGAAACACCTTTGATACATACAAAAGGAAACAAAAGATTACATGACACTTTGCAAGAGGTAGCCCTTTTTGATGCACCCAGTTAAATTCGATGGTTGTCTTTCTTAATGTAACCTCCACCTTCTATCCCAAACCAACCAAAGAACAAGCTAGTCAAGTTTCGTTCAGTATTCTAAAAGTGATTGGCAATCGTAACTCCTATCCAACACCTTGAAGATCGAGGCCATACATGTATTGGTAGATCGTGCGCTGTGCAAATTTCTTATCCACTATGTGAATTGTGCTAGAATCAGGGTGCCTAAATATCTAGACTAAGACTCCTAATAAAATACATATTTGCACAAGAGTCAACATTTCAAGGTAAATGAGCTCCATTTTTATGATTTTTTCAATTTTTATTTTTTTTTGAATTTTGATTTTTCAATTTTTGGAATTTTTCAATTTTTTTCAAAAGAAGGAGTTCGTTTTCAGTTATAGCATATTATCGTGGTATCTACTCTATACCCCCAACCAAACTAAACATTGTCCTCAATGTTTCAAAATATGGAAAAATTAAAATGCAACATATGGAAAGGGACATGCTGAGTAGAGTAAAAGGAGAGAGAATACCCGATTTCGGCGAAAGCAGAATTAAAACTCCGTTATTCAAGGCAAAAATCCAACATATTTTAGCCGAGATCAAATTGGATTAGCAAAATATATACAAAAGGAACAAAAGGTTTTTTTTTTTTTTTTTTTTTTTTTTTTTTTTTTTAAAAAAACGGGGGAAAAAAGTAAAGTAAATTTTTTTTTTTTTTTTTTTTTTTTTAAATAAATAAAATAAATTTGGTTTTGTATGGGAGCAAGCCCACTGTGCAAGCCTCTAATGAATGGATGGAAGGCTGCGCCCACGAAACACTAAGTTTAATTTTGAAAGTTTAATTTGGCCCAGTTGGTTAAGGCCCGACGTTTTGTTTTAAAACTTTGGTTTCGAGGTCCACTTTCGAGTGGAATACAAGTCCAATTGATGCTTACAAGCTCAGCTGGGTTTAAACCCAGAGTTCAAAATAAAGTCCAATGAAGAATTTAAACAAGCCCACAAAAAATAAATACAAGCCCACAAATAAATTATTACAAACCCAAAATAGAAAAATAAAAAGCCCAAAAAAAATTGGGTTAATTATTACAAGCCCACAATTAAAAATTGGAAGCCCACAGGTTGGGTTCTCTCAATGAAGGGTTTAGGCTTACCTTTGTAGCACAGCCCAGCTGCTCTGATATTGTTGCAAAAAACCCAGTTGGGTTTTGGTTCTTTTCTTGGTGGCGTCCCAAGCAGAGGAAAAACAGGTTCAGAACAGCAGGTCCAACAGCAAATGAAGTGAAGCAGATGCAGATGCAAATGCTATGCAGTGAAATGCAAAATAGCTAATAAAACAACAAGATAAAAACACAGCACCAATCCCGGCAGCGGCGCCAAAAACTTGGTAGGCATCTAAAAGGTCCTACAAATTATAACCGCAAGTGCACGGTGTCGAAGTGGCAAATGTGCAAGTACGGGTCGATCCACAGAGATCGGTGGGTGTGTTTTGGAGTGTTCTAGCTAATTGGGTTCTAAGTTGCTATTGGGCTATGAATACCCCTTTGGAACTATTGGGCTTAATGTACTAATGGTTTGTTAAAATGAACTGAGCTTGGGCTCAGTTATCTTTGAAGTGCAAAGGGCTTTGTTTTAGTAAAGAGTCTGGGCCTTTGGGCTTTACTGATTTGAATTGGGCTCAGTGGATTGGAACTTGGGTTCAGTTGGCTGCAGGAGAAGGAGGTGAGTGGCAGGAGGGCAGCAGCCTGACAGCAAACAGACAAGTGCAGCAACAAGAGCAGCAGCAGCTTGACAGCAGTGGAAGTTGGTAAGACAGCAGTAGCAACTGCACAAGCAGTGCAGCCAGCAGTGCAGCAGATGAAGTGCACAGCAAGGCAGTGCACAACAGAAGAAAGCGAAGTAGCAGCACAAGCAGCAGGAGCAAGAGTGGCAGCAGCTTGGCAGGGCAGCTGCACAAGCAGTGCAAAGAAAGAGCTGCACAGCAGCACAAGAGAGCACACAGCAGGGGACAGCAAATAGAATGTACAAGCAAGGAACAAAGCAACAGCAAAATAAAAGTGAACGAAGCAAATGAAAATTACAGTGGACAAACAATGCAAAAAGCAACAAAAAAAAATGAAAGATACAACAGGGCAACAGCAAAGCAAAGAACAAAACAAGAATGGACCAAGGCCTAAGGCCAAGGGCAGGGGTGATAAAGAAACTGACAAGAAGCAATACTAAGGCAAGAATACAGGCATTCCTATAGAATGGGTTGAAGACTAGCTTGCTATAAGCACTAGCTTCTCCCAATGCACAATCAACACTACAACCTAAGCATACAAGGAGAATGGCAAGAACATCAGCTTGCTATGAGCACTGATTTCTTGCCATTACACAATCAGCACATTGCTTCAGATCCTAGCCTAGCATTCCTTCAGATGACAGTAAAACAAACATGACAGGAACATTGATACTAACAGTGAGCATTTAAACTATGAACTAACATGACAAAACAATGAGTCTAACTAACAACAGGAACATCACACATTAACATTAATCAGGAAACAAACAGGATATGACAAGTCTAACATGAACATGAAACTAAGCAACAAATTGAACTAAAAAAAAAATCAACATTAACAGAACATGGAAATTGAACTGAACATGAAATTGAAATTAAGTTGTAACTGAAATTTAACAGGACATGAGAGTCCTGGATGTGGGCTAATCCCAACATAGTTTTTACAACACAACCCATAGTGCTATTTATAGTCACAGACCCAAATTCCCTAAATTACCTAATTCCCCCAAAATAGGGTTTGTTCTTCCCCAAATTACAACAGTTAAAATTAGCTCACCTAAAAGTCCAATTGATGCCGACCCATCCCTTCTCTGACTCCCCTGTATCACTCCATGCCTTCAATTTCACTCTAGCTCAACCCAATTTATCAATTTTGCACGCCTAGGGTTTCTGAAAGAGAATGTGCAAAATTGAGAGAAATTAGATGGACTAGGGAGATGGGAGTAGAGGGTATTAGTTGTTGGGTGATAGGGTGATGATGGTGGAGGTGGTGGTGGCAGTGAGTTGGTGGCAGAGGTGGAGAAGGTGGTGGTGTACGGTGGTTCTGTGGAGAAGATGGTGGAGAGGGTATGGCTCGATAGAATGGGAGAAAGGGAGTGTTTGGGTAGGTGGTATAGGCTCGGTTGCTAGGGTGTTAGGCGGATCCATCGAGTCGGATGAACAGCGAGGATGAGCCGTGGGATATGGAGCTGGTAGGTAGATCGGACGGTGATGCGGAGGCAAGCGATGAGAGACCGTTGGATTATATGATACAACAAAATGAACGGTACTTGATGGAGTTAGGTACTGTAGTGTAAGGCAGAGATATCAAACTTCGATGAACAGCAAGGTAGCGACGTTGGATCAACTACCATCTAATCTGAAGGCTTGGAATTTCAGCGCTGTGGTGCTCGGAGAGACATCAGATTTTGATGCTCAGCAAGGAGCGACCGTCGGATGCTTCTGAGAAATGATCTGATGGCTGAGAACGGAGGCGCTTTGTGTGTAGAAAATGAGGTTGTGCGCACCATTCTTCGCGGTTTCCTTGCGTAATTTCTCCCGGTTTTCACTACTTTGTTGCTCTTTTCGCTCCGCGACTCATCCGAATTTATTTACTACCTAAAAATGCAAAATTAATTAATAAAATATTTATTCTTGAAAACAATTGAAAATACAGAATATGGGATAAAATGTAGAATTAATGCATAAAAGATGAGTTAAATGCCAACAAAAAGGGATAGAATATACAATATTTGGCACTCATCACCCTAGCATGGTAACAACTTGAATCGTGAGCCCCACCAAATCACTTTAGAAACAATTAAAAAGAAAATTAAAAATAGAAGTGAAATGACTCAACGAGATATGGCGAAACTACCATGTATTTCTAGTACCTGATCTCTGTGCTTTTATGAATAGACTCTTTAGATGGTTCCATCTAATCAGATGGTTCCTCAACTCCTACAACCAAAATGTTCCAATCCACTTAGATTGGTTAGTGCAATCCTTAATAGGCATAAATTTCTAGGCTCCGGAGTTTATTTATTGCAACTAAAAAGTTTCTCCCATACCCCCAAACTTAAATCTAACATGTCCTCATGTTCTAAAGATAAATTAAAAGCATGAACAAGGAGAAAATGTTACATTGAAACAAAAACAAATAAGGAAAGATATTACGTGTTGCATGAGCTTGGGTACCTCCAAGAAGTGCTAAGTTTAACGTTTCATCCAGACATAGAAAGGATTAATCACCTCGTATCATAAAGTAATAGACGAAATATCTGTGGGTCATCAAAACCAAATAGAGCTATCACAAGTAAAAGGAATTGCAACATGCCAAGAAAATTAACAAATAAAGCGCACCCTTGTCTAGTTTCCTGTTTAAGACAACTACATCTAGTTGTGGTCCAGGTTCAGGCTCTATGAAAGGGTCTAGTAAAATATTTTCATGCGCTGGAATTCCTCAAAGCTAAGGTCCGGTTCAGGTATTAGAGTATGGAAAAACTCAAGTGAAAACTTACAAGCACATAATAATAACCTGAATAATTGTGGATCCTTAAAGTCAATCAGTTTTGACTCACACAACTGACCACAATGAGAGTGGTGGTCTTCTTTAAACAAATGTGTCGACCCTAATCTCCTAAAATAATTAGGGTTGGTCTCAAAACTTAATAATTGACACATATGAAACTTATACGTTCCCACAATTGGTCAAAAAATATTTGGTGGGAAAACAAAGTCAATCTGGATATCATAGCCTGGGTAAACCACATCAACCAGAGGATGGGTTTCTAACAACTGAACTTTCTTATGGACATCACTAGGTTCAGGAAAACGTGTATGAAGATAATCTTGTAAAATGGTTGATGCACATATGTCAAGTCCCAAGTGAGGGACATTTCTAATAGTTAAAGCACATGGAGAATGATAATCACCCCCAAATTTAGAGTTTTCAGTGTCTCTAGAAAGACTAGTCACAACTTCCCTAATTTCAAGGTCATAAGATTCCTGAAAATGGTCAATTGATTCTTCTAAGTCAGGTTCATCCTCACTCATCTCTACGAGTTCACTTTCTTTGTTTAAGACTAATGTTTCTAAATTGCTAGACTCTAAAACAGTATTCTCAGAAAAAATCGTTCCTCTAAACCATTATTAGCTTCGTAATCAAAAGAAAATACTACATCGTCTAAAACGGGGGTATCTCTAGTCAAATCCTCGTCCTTTTTAATAGGTGAATAATTATTAAAATTATTTGGATTTGAACTAGAAACATTATCATTATTAAGCTCAATTGGAGTAACAAATTCCTGATCACTATGCCTACTTATTTCAAATTCTTCATCAACACTATCCTCATCATAATCATCATTATAATAACATGAAAATGGTTGAACCTCATCTAAACAAGTAATGTTACCAATTTTATCCTCGTCATCTTGATTATGTGAATAACTATCTTCATTTTCAAAGGTACTATTGCAAACAATATATTGGAAATTAACAGCAGTTATGTACTGGGCCTCTAACAAAATATTTTGAGTCAACTCACATGACTTCCTGATTGAATCTAGGAAAGAAAGTTCACTCGTTGCATTGCTTTCGTCCATAACTAAGTTATTCATTTCTGCTAACTTACGAGTCGACTCAGCTAACTTACGTGTTGACTCTAGTATAGAGGAATTTTGCTCGTATGACCGGTTAGCGTGTGGATAGTAATTGGGCTCACCATGGTATGGACCATAACATTCAAAAGGCTGATGTTCCCAACCATTATTCACACTATGGTCAAAGTAGTAACGTCCATTTTGAAACTCAGTCTGATATTCGTTGTATTGGCTATTGTAATACCAGTTCGACATTCTATTGCAGGGGTGTGAGTTGTCATACAAAATAAAACCCACTGACAGGGGATTCGTGGATGTATAGAGTCTTACCTCCCGTACCAGACGGGCGATGAACCGTTGAAATCGACTCAGGCCACCGACTCCGATGTCAGTGTACGAACCCGAGGGGCCGAGACAGTATCGTAACTGTCGTCCTTCCCTGCAAACAGTTGATATTTAATTTTGACCCTTCCTTAGGGTTTAAAAATAATGTCCAAGAATGTCCAAAAAATCAAAAAATAAAAATGTCCAAAAAGGAAAAGAAAAATTACAAAAATAACACCCTATTTACAGTTTCTAAAAATAAAACAAAATAACTATATACAAAATCTTCTTCTTCACTCCTTTCGGATTCCTCTTTTCTTTCCTTCTTTGGCGATGTTTTCCTTTTATAACACTTTTTCTTCCCTTGTAGCTTCGCTCCAAATCTGAAAAGAATGGAAAAATACCAAAACGCGTAAAAAAGAACAAAAAATAATAAATATAAAAAGAAACCTAAAACAAATCTAAATACAAGTCCGCTTCGGCGGCGCCAAAAATTGATGTAGTTTTTCAAGTGGTAAATAAAGTTCGTTCAACTCGGACTTGTGTAGACTCGATTCTAGACTTAAATACTAATTCTAATAAATATATACAAAAATATGGTAGCAGTATCGGGAGAAACTAGGACTTAGGATTCCACCAAACTCACAACATAAGGTTCAAATATTAATTCTTTTAAAAATTATAGATCAATAAAGACATGAACTCTTATTTTTGCCAAGGTAGATTCTCAAAACTTTAGTTGTAAATCCTAAGCATGGGACATCAAAACATCTAAGCAAGCATGACCCATCAAACGAGATGACAACTAATTAATCAAAATCATAATTCAATTTTAATTAGTGCAAAAGTCATATAAGAATTAAATATAATTACCCAAGTATGATATTAGGCTTCCTACATCATCCCAGTGTTGGGGTTTAGCTCTTCATGGTGAAAACACGCTCATAATAATATTTCATGGCTCAAAAGGTGTTTTATTGAAGGTATGTGAGAAAAGAATGAAAGTAGCTTAATCGTAACAGTTATAATTGTTACAGATCGAGTGTTACAAGGAATTTTTGCAAACTGAAATAATTGTTACTAATGGACTGTTACAGGATTTGAAATTTAAGACCCTAAGAAACGACTGTCCTTTACAGCCTTATGTTCTTCGTGTTCTTTAGCAGCAGTAGCAGAACTCGACTTCCTGCAACTTCGATTTCTCGAATCTGTGGTGTTCTAAACTTCCCCAAACTGTTCCAATAACTTCGCCACCTTCCCTGGAACTCGAACACACCTTTTATACTGCTCATAAACCTAAAAATAACGATTAATTCTATCTTTTTCTTTTCGTGCAAGCCACGGCAATAATCTTCTCTGCCAACTTCCTTACGCGTTTTTAAGACTTCCAAATCATCCGAAACTCTTCCTTAGATAGAATATCACCTTAGGAAACAATATCACGCCTTTAGTCTCCTTGGAATTCCTAAAATAATTCCACAAAGTTTCCGTGCAAAACTCAAACTCTGTTTCCTTTTTCTGGATTATCCAGCCCAATTTGATCGATTCCAGCGCACATACCAAGCCTGTTATGCTCAATCACGTCCAACCCAACAAATTTCAGCGATTGAATCTCTCTAAAACACCTTCGAAATCCAACCCAAAGTTTGGTTCTTTGCTGGATATTTTTCCCGCTAAAATTTCATTCGAATTTGAGAAGAAAGTGACCTCCCCCTATCCTGTGCTGGTCTCCCTTTAGCAGATGCCTGGAAATGGATCACCCCTTAGTAATTAGGTTACCCCTTATCCAAAGTGAGAGTTCGTATAGTAATTTTCTCCCACGAGCGCAAAAACCACTTTTTTAGCCAATTTCGCCGCAAAAGCTTATTTCTCCAAAAATATCTACAGGGACATAAAAAGCCATAATAAATATAAAATCGAGCACTAATAATATATACAATTGAGATTATATAAGACACAAAAATGTGCCTATCAGTAACTCTTGTCATTCTCCTAATAATTCTAGTATAGGGGAGGAGAGTAAAAAGGAGTGTGTCAACACCACTGATGAACTTCATGTTCATCAATATACAACGACTATTGTTTTATGTGTATCCTCTATATGGACCAATGAGAAGATACACATAACCCTCAAAGAAGATATTCTTCTTGACAAATGGTGTGTGTTGTATTTTAATGACAGTGTTCTCTCTTCCCGTAGTTTGCTCCAAACAGTTTTTTTTTTTTTAAGAATTGTTTTCCTAATACCTTCTTAAGATACACTAGTTTCTCTTCCTAGTTTCTATATGGACCGACCATGGAGTCATGAAACCGGCCCTGGGTTGTCACGTGACCGCATGACGATCACTTCATGAAAATCCAAAGTGTTTGGAAAAATTTGGACCTAATACGAGCAATTGTGCAAATTAGGTCAAAACTGTGAAAATTGATGGGACCGGCTTCCGTGAGCCAAAGAGCGAATCTTGGTCGGTCAAGATAACATGCTCGTGTCCCCAAGGCGTTCCCGTCTCATTCCTGAGAATTTTGATATTTTCTGGCGTGCAATTGAGCATCCATTCGAGAAAATATGCCAAAATTAGGTTTTCGACGAAACTGAGGAAAACACCATGAGATGATGAAAAATAATTATAAAATAAGGAATGAGGAGGCGTGGGACAGCCGTGGTCAAGGCATGGTCGGCCGGTCGTGACCACGGTCCCGTGATGCCTTTTCCTTAATTTTATAATATTTTGATGATTTTATGAAAAATTCATGAATTTTGAGAAATTTGATGAATTTAGGGAGTTTCCATGAATTGAAGGAGTTTTCATGAGGTCAAGGAAGCAAAAAATATTAAAATAATAAAAAAGGGCGTGTGGAACCTTGGAAGGCATGGACGGCCGGCTTGGGCCCGGTCCCACGAGTTTTCATAATTTTTTAATATTTTTTAGGTATTTTTGATGATTTGAGGGAATTTTTCCTAATTTGAGAGAAATACCATGAAATCAAGGAATTTGATGAATTCAAGGAAAAATAATAAAATAATAAAACAAAGGGGCGTGTGGGACCGGCTAGGGCATGTCCGGCCGGCCAAGGCCCGGTCCCACAAGTTTTCATAATTTATTTTATTTTATTTTATTATTATTTGATGATTTGTGCAAAATACCATGAAATCAATGAGTTTTTTCATGAAATTAGAGAAATAATAATAATAATAAAATAATAAGGAACCGTGAGGTGTGGGGCCGGTCGGTACCAAGGCATGGCCGGTTGGCCAATGGTCACGCCCCACACTCCTTTCCTTAATTTTATGTTATTTTTTATGGATTTATGGAAGTACCATGAAACCGAGGAGTTTCCTCGAGACGAAGGAGATTTGATAAAATGAGAGAATTTTTATCAAATCATGGAAAATAATAAAAAGCATTAAAAAATATAAAACTGGCGTGGGATTGACCACGACACGGTCGGTCGGTCATGTGTCCGTGCTCCCAGCACCCTGGTCAATATTTTTAATTATTTATTATTTTCTTCTCTATTTTGCATAGGTTCATCGTTTCGTTGTATTTTTGAAATACTCGTTCGTGCGGTGACTGTTAGTGTATCATCGTTGAATACACCTTCACCATTTGAATCGGGGCTTACTTAGAGGTAGCTCAGACGCCCGGTTGTTGATTATTTATTACTAATTGTGGAATTCAGTGGAGAATAATTCACAAAACTGAGTAATAAGATGTTTATTATTAATTCATAGGATCAGCTGAGGATTCGACTACGAATTCAGAATAATAAAGTGAGCATTACCATTCCATGGGATCGTAGATTCGACCATAGAATCAAGTAATTAAGATTTATCTATTACCATTTATGAGACCAGTTGTGGATTCGATCATGAAATCGGAGTAATGAGATAATATAGTTATTGCTATTCTATGAGATCAAGCGTGGATTCGATCATAGAATCAGAACAATTGTTATTGTCCATTCCATGGGACCAGTCGTGGATTCGACCATGGAATAGGAGCAATTAGGAATAATTAACTTTGTGGCTCTATACTAGCAGAGCAAGCTGTCTAGGAGCATTAATTATCCGATATGAGCTTGTCGGTAAGTCATATCCTTTATATAGTCAGGGTAAACTTGTTGTTTGTTCCTGAAGACGTTATCGCTCTATACTAGCAGAGCAAGCTGTCTAGGAGCCGTCCATCTCGTGATGCTATATAGAAATAATCACTGAAAGTATTCAGTATTCATGAGATATGCGTTGTCCAGTCGTGAGACTACATATCTACATGTACTCTGAGAGAAAGTACTCTCCGTTGAGAATTCGATGAGAGACCCGTGTCTCGATACTCACGTCTGATTGCTGAATCAGAGCTTCGTATAATTATGAGTTTACGAATTTAGCCTTTGTCGAAAATCCACCATCTACATTAAGTCCCCTGCTTACTGAGGAAAGCTGTGTTCCTCAGTCAGCATTAAATGGTGATTTTCCGGCCATAAATAATAATACCAGTAATTGAACTTAGTCGTAAGTTGAGACGTTACCGGATTTAGAGAGCATGAGCAAACCACGACTTGATGAAGGCTTCAATGTCATGATTGGAGCGTCGTTTGATGAGCATAAATTGGTGTTGAACCGCTGGTTTGGACGACGAGTCCGTGGTCGGTTAGGATTCGCGGGTCGGGCCCAATAAGGAAATCCTTAGAAAATTAGGTTTTGGAAATAAAATTGATATAAAAGGGATTAATCCTTTTTTTTTTATTTCCTCACACATGACAGCACCTTCTCACCTTCAGCCGCAGGAGGAAGGGTTTTCCGCCGAGCCGCCAGCCGCCGATCGCCGGCGTTGCCGCCGTCGCCGATTTCCGGCCAACCGACCAGGTGCAATTTTTTTTTGCTGATGTTTATGATCCTCATGAGTTGTTCATGCTTTGATCATGATGAAGTTATATACATGTGTATATTAGTGTGAGTTTTATGAAAAACCCTCGTTTTTGAAAACGTATGTTCGTTCGATCGTTAGTTTTTAAACTAACTATAATCCCTGATTTAGGAGAGATTTTTTTTTAGTATATGAACCTAGGTTCAGTGATAAAACTTAGTTATGAGCTTTCATGTACCAAGGTTTCATCATAAAAGAAGTGAATTTTCATGAAATCGGAATAATCCTTCGTTTTAAAGAAATAACGATGACACGAAGGAAAATATGTATGATGAACTTGTGTCCAGTGATAAAATTTTGCTTATGAGCTTTCATGTAAATACAAAACTTTATCATATGTATGATGTGAGCTTTCACAATATTTTTTGAAATAAACCTTCGTTTTAAAGACAAATAACGACGATACGAAGGAAAAATAGTTTTATATATATATATGCAGCCGTGACATATATGTGTAAAATATGATGATATATTTTATTTTCATGAGTTTGTTTTCATTAATAAAATCCTTGAGAATTTATGTATGCAAGTTGCATTAATTGCTGTTTTTTCGAAAAATCAAACGTGGGTTTTGAGGAACCTTCGAAGATAGACAATATATTTATGATGAAATTTTTATTGTTGTAAACTTCATAGGTCAGTTGTGTGAATGTTCACATTATGAAAATTGTGTCCGTGATTTCATGAAAAATCAGTTTCGGAAATTAAATAAAGTTTCGTTCGTTTTTGCAGTTTTCGAAGAGACGAACGATTTTGAGGTGTTAACTCTAGCATTACTATCACTATTGTTAGTGGAAGTATAAAAGGTAAGAGTTAAGAGTTACCATTTTTGCTTGTATTTCCTTGATTTATATCTGGACGGCATACTGAAGTAGAATGTAGTGTGAACCTTTTCAGCTACTTAGCAAAGATGTCCAATTCCCAAGCTGACGACGCCTCGAGGGAAGAGATGTGCGTTGATGATGGTATCTCCAGAGATGAGACATGCATGGATGAAACTTCCGTTGGGGGAGACGAAGACGAAATCCCTGGGATTAAGAATGTCCCGAACATAGATGATGCATTCTTTGAAAAAGATATTCCAGGAGCTGAGCAACATTTGAAATCCCCAGTGTATCGTCTTTTGATAAATCCCAGAACTGTTACTCAGAAGAAATTGGTGACTCCTAAGACAGTGATTCGATTTTGTCTTGAACGAGGGGTCTTCGCCTCATCAATCATAGAGTTTAAGCTTTCTCGACGACCTTTGGAGAAATTTGCCGGCTGGGCGAGGCATATGTTGGGTTTTCCTCATGTGAGGACTATGCTCGACCAGGCGCAGGTGACGAGAGCTATTCAAGCTTCTGGAGAGTTGTTCATTTATCATGACGCAAGTGGTATTGTGGCTGTTTGCTCGCTGGTGCATTCCCACTCACACTTTCATATGTAGATGGGGAGAGTTTACCATTACCTTGGAAGACGTGGCGGCTCTGATGCATCTCCCGATCACGGGCAATCTTCCTGGGGATCTTGCAGATGAGGAGACCGCCGTTTCTCATGTCTTGACAGCTGCAATGGAGAAAGCGAATAAGGCTGGTAGTAAAGGATGCTATGCTTCCTGGTTGACACACTGGTGGCCCAAAGACGAGGTTTCTGATAAACCCATCGACGGTATGTTACCCATTGCTGCTTTCTTATGTTTATGGTTGTCCAGAGACGTTTTTGAAGACAGTGGAAACTTGTTGAAGCCTTTTGTGATTCCCTTTGCTATTAAGATGGCTCAAGGTGAGCAACTTCCGATAGGTAGTTTATTCTTAGGCTCCTTGTATTACAACCTGGACTCCTTGATTATAGACTCCAGTGTGTCGAACGGCTCTATGAAGATTGAGTGTTATGCCAACACGATGTTTCTTCAAGCTTTGATGTGGGAGCATTTTAAGAATTATGCACCTACTCCACGTAATGTTCTGCAAGGACCGAATACTGATGCGCGCCATACTTTCCCTGAGAAAGATAATGCTAGGATCATGCGTTGGTCCACAAGCAGCCTCGTTCTAAAATACTTTATTGATGTGTTAGATGAAGAATCTGAGTTCAATTTTCGCCCGTGGGTGTCAGTCCCTGATTATGTTTCTCAGCCGATGACTTTCAATACTGGAGAAGGCACGAGTTTGACGTCTGGTGCGCATCTGAGTGATGGCGAAAGATCTTTCATGTTGAGTTGCACCCTGGTCATTTGCTATCAGTCACGTTTGGAGAGCTTTCAGTGGAGGAGTATAACATTGATAGAGCAGCTCGACAAATGGGTATGGATCAGTGTGTTCCAACCATACGGAGAAGGAAGCCATCAGTTGAGCAACTCAGGACTCATTTGGATCATACTCACGTGGAGGGAGTAGCTACTGGTTTCCTGGTTCTGATAGATTCGCCTATGTAACCCCAGGTTATGTAGAATTCTGGGATCAGCAACTTGGGCGTTTGCGTGGCTTTGTAAGATTTCCCAGACCTCCATTCAAGGATCTTCCTTCGGCTGAGATGATTTCCAGTCGACCAAGATTGAAGTATCTTTCTGGTGATAAACGAAAGTCGTCTCCAGGATGCTCTCAGGTATGTTTCTTCATATAATCTTCACGAAATTATAAGAACTGTATTCTGATTATATTACTGGATTTCACCACAGGACGGTCGTAATATACGACCTCGAATCGGTGTAGATTTCTCAGAGACTGAGGCGGTTATTCATGGCGGAGAAGGCAGGCATAAAGGTTATAAGCTGTTACCAATACCGTAAAGTCCCCAGTTGGTGCTTTGGTGAGTTCCCAATATTTCTCACGTGACTTTCATTGCTATTAACATTAGAATCATGAAGCCAATGTTGTTAATTTTGTTGCAGAATTTTACTCCATCGAGTCTTGAAGGTCTTCAATTTTCTGCTACTGAACAAGCAATCGCTGATTTGAGTGACGAAGAAACTGTAAGTATTTCTTCACATGTTCAAATGTGTGTTCATAGATGAAAATATTGATTGTAAAGGACGTGTACAGGAGGATGTCGTCATGGAGATGGAGAATTCTGGAACTCAATCATCCTCTGGGAAGGGAATGGAGGTAATTCCCAAGATTCGGAGCCGGATGGAAGTGATGTTCCTCTTGTCGTTGATGTGGACAATTCCAACCCCTTGGACACTTTGGAGACTCCTCAAGTAAGTATATATCCTGTATTCTTCATAGAAGTATAAAAGTGCTGACTTGTGAATGAATGAATGAGAACCCATGTGAATATATGAAAACTTAGTCGAATTTCGTCAGAAAATTCAGAACCCAGCTTTTTAGTAAAACGCTGTAGAATCTTCGTCCGGAGTCGGATTTTGATGATCTGCATGTGCAAATTCAAGCCCGGAAAATTTCCAAGCTTTAAAAGAAGTTTTTAAGTTTTGAGCACGTTCAGAGCTTGAAAAAGGCGAAATAGTAAACTTCCAGGAGACTTCCAGAACTTTTTCAGATTGCGCATCACTTGATATTTTGGCCACATCTACCCGATATTTCATCGGATTGTCATGAAATTTATACATGTCATAGAGGACATACATACGAAGAGAATGGAATATGAACCATCCTCAGATTCCTTGTAGATTGCCCCCAGTACGTCTCTTAGTACAGGGAAGAGTTCAGTTTCTTCAGACGGACTCATCGTAAAACGTGTTTTCATGACTTTCATGTTATTTTCTCGTGCCTTGAATGTAGTATGATGAACTTTGATGATATTGCGTTGCGGGTATACTGTGTTTCATAATATCCTTTGGCTTCGTGACTCTAACCTCATGTAATCTTCGTATTAGGTGCTAAATACCGAAGTTGAGGATACTGGAGCCAATGATGATAACTCTAACCCTTCCGAAGTTATTGATGAATATACGGCCATCCCTGCACTTCGAGGCCATGAGAAGGTCACTGCTGATGTTATGGAAAACCATATGGTTGTTGCCTCAGTGATAGAATAAACCGAGATAGCAGCGAAGAATATCGAAGGAACTGTTGCTTTGGTCGTGGAAGCCGCTCCAGTGACTGAGAACCGTATAATAGTGTATGAATATACAACTGCAGGGGTTGCTTTCGATCCTCCTTTTAACACTTCACTCCCGTATCATGAACTGGTCGGTGGATTCAACGTTCCCATTGGATATGCACTCTTGTACGAGACGATATGGAAGAAGTTTGGCCACATGATCGTTTACAGTAACCCTGGGCGTTCTTATGCTTTAACCATGCAAGTACGCGTTATCTTGCGTGTCGTGAGTGATATGCATACGAAACCCAGGAATACCGTGACTCCAAATATACTCTTTGATTGGGAGTTTAACTTGGAGAATTCAGAAAGACTTGGCCTCAACGTGAAATGGCTTCGTAAGAAAATAAACGTTATCAAGGATTCATATGAAAAGAACATACCCTTTCCCAATGATGTTGTGAAGGAGAAGGAGGACAAGATTGCCAAGATGACCGAGGAGTTGAACAAGGAGAGGGCGGCTTTGCAAATCTTGAAGGATGCTGATGAGCGAAAGCCTTTTCTTGCTGATCTCTTGAACTTCTGAACTTCTAAGAGATGTGAGGTTTATACTTGGGTTTTGATATTTAGATGGTTTTGGATTGACTGATGGTTGAGGATTTTCTTGTAAATTTGATAGAGATTTTCCTTTACGAAATATGAACTGAATTTTGATAAATTGCTGAGTTCAAATACTGATTGCAAGTATTGCAAATATTTTGGAGGAATTGAAATACAAATGAAAGAAAATCCTAAATGTTAAATCCCAACGCCATGAGTGCTTCAAACACCCAATACCTTAAATGTCCAATAATTTCAGATAAACGCCTTGAGCCAATTTTCGTGAATTACTGGTAGGGTTCTGCCATCTGTGTTGGTCAATTTGTAGTATCCTCCGGCCACGGACTCAGCGACCATGAATGGTCCTTCCCAATTGGAGTTCCTTGTAGAATGAAGACCCCGTTGAAACCAGGTCCCATTCATGAAACTTGTTGGGCTTGGTTGATCGTGCCTTGAATATCTTCCGCTGATTCGGAATTCCCTGTTTGATGGAATTCCACAATTTTGGACCGTATGGACACTCGCACGGAAGAGAGTATCCAGCATAGTGTTGATCATGCTTAGACAAGTCTTCAACAATAAACCTCTCGATGGAGTGACCGATTTGAAGAAGTTCTGAACCCAACCATTGAGTGTAATATTGCTGAGGTGAAGTTACCCACTCGTAGCTTTTGATGACTGCTAAATTATTCATGGGGAGAAGTCCCTGGACCATAGTAGTGTATTTGAACATTGGTAATATTGGAGCAAGAGGAGGAATAAGACTTGCCTGAGCTCGAAACCTTCTGACAAAGGTGTGCGGATTTTCTCCAAGTTCTTGCGTAAGCCCCATCAGAGCTGTTACTTCTTCCAGATGCTCAAACGGTGGTGCGTCCTCTGCTTCGTCTTCCGACTCGGAATCCTTGTCGATGACAGGATGTGTTGAAGGAATCGTTGTCCTTTCAGCATGGATCCAAGTTCTCCCAAGGACCATGTCGTATCCAGGGTCTTCCCGGATTATGAAAAACTTGGCCTCAGTGCAGATCAATTTTTCCATAACTTTGAGAGTGATGAAGCCGTATGCGTTTCTGGAGATTTCTTCGTGGTCCCTGATTGCTATGGGAGCGTGGGTGGCTTCCCGTCGAGTAATACCAGCAACTCTGAGAGTTTTCAAAGGGATGATGTTGACGGCGGTACCAACATCGAAGAACGCCCTCTTGAACTCATTTCCTTTAATGTGCACTATGGTGAGAAGTCCCCAGTCATACATTTCTGTGTCGGTGGCTGAAGGTCCGGTGGTGGTCTCTTGGATCAACAGACGTTTTCCAGACACGATGTGGTTCAACCCAGCAAACATGTCTTTCCTTTAAGCTTTCGAAAGATACAACAAATCACAGACATGTTCGATCAGAGATTGGACCGTTTCCTTGACAAGAGGTTCAGAGATGGTAAAAATTCTGTCTGGGAGGGGGTTTTTGTGCACCCCCTCAGTCCCCAGGTTGAGATCTCCTGATTCGACCTTTTCTTTGAATATGCGCTTCAAAATTTTGCAATCACTCGTGGGATGGCTGACGTATCTATGAAAGCGACAATACCGAGGATTTTCCATGGCCTCTTCAGTTGGTTCCTTCTTGACATAAGGCAATTTGATTGCGCCGTCTTGAATCCAGGCACTGAGTAGTTCATTAACTTCTTCCATTGAACATGGAAAATCAGGTGCTTCTATGTATGCTAAGGAGGGGTTTTCGAATTCTCCTTCTTGTGTGTATTTGAAGGGGTGGAGGAAGTATGCTTGTGTTGTGGTTCTGCTTTTCTCTTACTCCCTTCCGCGACAGCATTTGTTGAAGGTTGCAGGTTGTACTGCTTGTTGATCAAACGCCTGCTTCCTCGAGTGTTTTTTGAATCTTCAGTCTTTGTAGACTTTGCTCTTTCCAAAAGAGCGGGTGCAGTGGTTGCCGACCTCTTCGCAGCTTCGTGAAGCTCTGAGAAAGTATGGAATCGAAGGTTTTCTAGCAAGGCCCTGTAGACCGGGAGCATGCCATTGATGCACAAGTCCACCAGTTGTTGTTCCGTGACGTTTGGGTCATGACAATCCAGGGCTTGGACTCTGAATCTTTTCACATAATCATTGGGATTTTCACCGACCCTCTGAAACATTCTTCCAAGGTCGGAGAGGGTGACTTGTTCTGACACGAAGAAGTATTTCCTGTAGAATGCGTTAACCATTTCTCCCCAATTGTTGATAGTCCCTGGTGCGATGTTGTTATACCAGGTGTATGCTCTGCCTTTCAGAGATTTTGAGAATTCCTTGAGACGGACGACATGATTGTTTTCATGTTCTCCCAGGGATTCGAGAAAACGAGAGACATTTTTCCTAGCATTTCCAGTTCCATCATATAAGGTGAAGGTTGGAGAAACGTAACCTTTGGGGAGTGGAGTCCTCTGCGTAGCGGCAGGATAAGGAGGTTGATGACGATGGTCATGCGATGTCCTGCATTTTCCATGGTTCTCTAAGAGGTGCTCCAGATCCTCGCGAGTGATTAAATTCGATGATCCCTTCGCTGATGAGTTTTCTGCAACAGTTTTGTGGACTTCGTCGTCTTCTACTGTATGGATTGGAATTACTTCAGGACCGTCGTCTGAGGATTTATCCTTCTACTTTCCCTTCTCTCGAGTCTTCTCTGACATCTTGTCAGTAAGAGTTTTGAGATAATTACACAGCTCCTTCTGTGTAGCAGCCATGTCAGTCTGGTTTTTTGCAAGAGTCTCCTGTGCTTTGATAAGATCAGCAATGGTAGGCGGTGGATCTCCTCTGACTTCTTTAGGGTGTCGTCCGGACAGTGGATGACCTTCGGCGTGAGGAGGAGTAGTGTCACCACCATCAGTGTTGGAGGTCGGAATTGTCTCCGGGATGTTCTGATTGTTGTTGTTGCTAGTGCTAGCACGATTTGTGTTAGGATTCGTAACTGAACCTGACCTGAGATCAACCATCTTGTGAAATTGTTATATTGCAACCGAGAGATTAATCTCCCACTGTGGTCTCCCATCTATAGATGGGGAAAAATGATTTGCTGGTTTTTAAGGAATTGAGGAGACAACCGTACGGAGGAGACTCCTCGAACCGAGCGAAATGTTGAACCTCACACAGATGCACCGCTGCAAAGGGGGTGCTTTAGATTCGAGAGATCAATCTGTAGTACTCCGGCCTAAATCAAGACAATGACCATTCTAGAGTAAATTCGGTCACAAGAGAGGATGGGTTGATCTGTAGGAGGGAAGCTTGGAAATGTGTGGAATCAATGGTAATCAAAGATTGTGGGTGTGTGAATTCTGAATATGATAAGCTCTGAATGATTGAAATTGCTCAATTGAGAGTAGTTGCTTAATTGATGAGTCGATGATCTCGTGTTGTCGATGAGACATGAGATTGATGATACTGTTGATGCTGATGATTCAATCATGATTCAGAGACTTATTTATATTGTTGGAATTTTAGACACCATGATTCCATGAAGTGTGACAGTTGATGGAATCAAGGAGTGGGGAAGTGGAGATCGTGTTTGAAACCAGTTGCTCAACGTGTGGAGACTTGGTCGATTTTCCACCCACTACCTCGTGAATTCCTTCAACTGATTGCACGACTTTCTCACATTTCATCGTGTGTTTGAACACACGTGCCGTAGACCGCCAGACCAAATCCCTAAGTGATATCCCCCCCAAGTGACACGATTGACGTCTCGTGGTTTATTAGTCAATTGATGACTTCGTGGTTTGATGGGACGATGAGTCCATGTAGTTGCTGAGTTGAACATGTTGTTGTGAAACTCATGAATTGAACATGTCATGAGACAGAGGTATAGTTCTTACGATGAAGTGAGCAAGCATTGCTCATTCGATGGACCGTTGGATATTGATTTTTGAACCAATATTCCTTGGTTTGAGCAAATATTCATCATATCAGCAAGTGTTTCTCATGTGATGAGTTGTTGAATATTTGATCGTCTGAGCATGTGTTGCTCGTCTGATGGATTATTGGTAGCGTACCAAAAATATTAATTAGAATACTGGTCGTTGAATCGATCATAATTAATAAAATTAATGACCGTGAGGTCGTCGTAAAATTATTAAGGTTGGAATCTGGAATGATGATCCTTGGGATTCAGAAACCATAATTTGATCAATTGGTGATCAATTCATGGTTCATCAGAAGTTTAACCATCAGACGAAGGAGGGAGCTACTACATGGGACCGTGGATCAACCATGTAGTGTCCATATGCTCACGTGAGCAAATACGAAAAACTTCTGAAGAGTTGACAATTTTTTGGTGAAAGAATGATCAAATGCTGGTTTAATCATTTACTCGAAAATGCTCGTCTGAGCCTTAGGTGAGAAAACCTAATTAATTATGACGAGGAGAGGGACCGACCATGGAGTCATGAAACCGACCCTGGGTTGTCACGTGACCGCCTGACGATCACTTTATGAAAATCCAAAGTGTTTGGAAGAATTTTGGACCTAATACGAGCAATTGTGCAAATTAGGTCAAAACTGTGAAAATTGATGGGATCGGCTTCCGTGAGCCAAAGAGACAATCTTAGTCGGTCAAGATAGCGTTCTCGTGCCCCCAAGGCGTCCGCGTCTCAGTCCTGAGAATTTTGATATTTTCTGGCGTGCAATTGAGCATCCATTCGAAAAAATATGCCAAAATTAGGGTTTCGACGAAACTGAGGAAAACACCATGAGATGATGAAAAATAATTATAAAATAAGGAATGAGGAGGCGTGGGATCGCCGTGGTCAAGGCATGGTCGGACGGTCGTGACCACGGTCCCGTGGTGCCTTTTCCTTAATTTTATAATATTTTGATGATTTTATGAAAAAATCATGAATTTTGAGAAATTTGATGAATTTAGGGAGTTTCCATGAATTGAAGGAGTTTTCATGAGTTCAAGGAAGCAAAAAATATTAAAATAATAAAAACAAGGGTGTGTGGGACCGTGGAAGGCATGGCCGGTCGGCTTGGGCCCGATCCCACGAGTTTTCATAATTTTTTAATATTTTTTAGGTATTTTTGATGATTTGAGGAAATTTTTCCTAATTTGAGAGAAATACCATGAAATCAAGGAATTTGATGAATTCAAGGAAAACTAATAATAAAATAATAAAACAAAGGGGCGTGTGGGACCGGCTAGCGCATGGCCGGCCAGCCAAGGCCCGGTCCCACAAGTTTTCATAATTTATTTTATTTTATTATTATTTGATGATTTGTGCAAAATACCATGAAATCAAGGAGTTTTTTCATGAAATTAGAGAAATAATAATAATAATAATAAAATAATAAGGAACCGTGGGGTGTGGGGCCAGTTTGGACCAAGGCATGGCCGGTTGACCAATGGTCACGCCCCACACTCCTTTTCTTAATTTTATATTATTTTTTATGGATTTATGGAAGTAGCATGAAACCGAGGAGTTTCCTCGAGACGAAGGAGATTTGATAAAATGAGAGAATTATCATCAAATCATGGAAAATAATAAAAATGCATTAAAAAATATAAAACTGGCGTGGGATTGACCACGACACGGTCGGTCGGTTGTTTGTCCGTGTTTCCAGCACCCTGGTCAATATTTTTAATTATTTATTATTTTCTTCTCTATTTTGCATAGGTTCATCGTTTCGTTGTATTTTTGAAATACTCGTTCGTGCGGTGACTGTTAGTGTATCGTCGTTGAATACATCTTCACCATTTGAATCGGGGCTTACTTAGAGGTAGCTCAGACGGCTAGTTGTTGATTATTTATTACTAATTGTGGAATTCGGTGGAGGATAATTCACAAAACTGAGTAATAAGATGTTTATTATTAATTCATAAGATCAGCTGAGGATTCGACTACGAATTCAAAATAATAAAATAAGCATTACCATTCCATGGGATCGTAGATTCGACCATAGAATCAGAGTAATTAAGATTTATCTATTACCATTTATGAGACCAGTTGTGGATTCGATCATGAAATCGGAGTAATGAGATAATATATTTATTGTTATTCTATGAGATCAAGCTGTGGATTCGATCATAGAATCAGAACAATTGTTTATTTCCATTCCATAGGACCAGTCGTGGATTTGACCATGGAGTAGGAGCAATTAGGAATAATTAGCTTTGTGGATCTACACTAGCAGAGCAAGCTGTCTAGGAGCATTAATTATCCCGATATGAGCTTGTCGGTAAGTCATATCCTTTATATAGTCAGGGTAAACTCGTTGTTTGTTCCTGAAGACGTTATCGCTATATACTAGCAGAGCAAGCTGTCTAGGAGCCGTCCATCTCGTGATACTATATAGAAATAATCACTGAAAGTATTCAGTATTCATAAGATATGCCGTTGTCCAGTCGTGAGACTACATATCTACATGTACTCTGAGAGAAAGTACTCTCCGTTTGAGAATTCGATGAGAGAGCCGTGTCTCGATACTCATGTCTGATTGCTTAATCAGAGCTTCGTATAATTATGAGTTTACAATTTTATCCTTTGTCGAAAATCCACCATATACAATATACATATATACTGGTTCGGTAACGCCAAGAGATTTCCTGGGATTGATTGAGCAAGTGCACGATGGAAGGAAGCAAAAAGGAAGACAACTTTGATGAAGTAACCTTTGAACTTGATTATGATCCCATTCCCGTTATTTTCTATAAAGCAATTGATCATGAAAAAGATCTTCCAATCCAGATGTCTGTTCAATTGGTTGGAAATCTTCTTCAAGATTTTGAGGTCGTGCGTGAACATCTCGAGATTGCAACAAAGAATCTAGTGTTTTTGAAGGAAGAGCTTAAGAAAGCATCTGATGAACTTGCTCTTTTCCGTTCCATGGTTGCTAATCTCGTCTGAGTTTATTGTTCTAGTAAATCTTCTTTTGATGTGTTTAGAAGAATAACTAGGGTTTGGAATAGCCATCATTGTGAGTACACATAGCTATGTCCAACATTTTTTCATCTTCAATGTTTTTAGATTTATTTATTTAAATTCTAAGTTATTTGGAAGATGATTTTTGCAATTTTAATCTTTATGATTTTATATATTGCAAAGTGTTATGGGATATGTTGTTTATGTCCGTGAACCTGTGACTATCCCATACTTGTTCAAAAGTTATCTCTATTATGTCGGTATGAAAGTATTGATAGAGGATAGAATGACCTTTTGACATTACAAAAGTTAAAGCCTTTTATGTCATTGTTTTGATGGAAGAAAGGATAAAACTTTTGTTTACAAGGATTAAGTCTATTGTATGTCATTGTGCAAATAGTAATGGAAAATAGAATGAATCCTTGTCTATTCCTCAGTATTGGTCGATCTCCGATCCACATTTTTGTGCATATACTGTGTTGCTCCATAAGTTTTCTTATGTTTGAGCATGACCAATTGAATTGATCATTCTCTTGTGGTCAGTTTAGTTGTTGCTCCGTAAGTTCTCTTATGACGAGCATGTCCAATTGAATTGATCACTTTCTTGTGGTTAATTTAGTTGTGAAATTCCGATTGAATTAATCATGGGTTTTCTTGTGGTTAATTTAGTTGTGCACTTTGATTGGATTAATCATGAATTCTTTTGTGGATAATTCAATTGAATACTTTGGATTCAAATTCATGTTTTCATGTGATTTGGTTATGTCCAAAGAAATCCTTCTTTTATTGTGAAAGTAAGGTCGCCTTTGTTGTTCTTTCGGGAATGACATTTATAGCGGATAGTTCTTTTTGAGCTTGTGCTTAATTGCCAAATCTTTGTAGGGAATGCGACTGTGGAATATTATAGGGGTTATCATGTATCTTTATAAACTCCTTGATGAATGCATTTAGCTTCGGCTTTATGATGGCATCTAAATAAGTTGATATGGTATTCTCTTTTGGTCATGAAGTATCTTTATGAAAATTTCATGAGGATCCCACTAGTTTTCGTACCTTTGCCAATTTATATTGACAAAAAGGGGGAGGATTAATGTGTAATGTGATACTACAAATACATATGGTTTACGGATCATTATGTAAGGGGGAGTGGTTTTCATGTCGAGACGAAGTATTGACTAAGGGGGAGTGATACATATCACCATAAAATTGTTGTCAAAGTTGTGATACAATTGAACTTTGATGTTGTGTAATAATACTATGAAACTGTATAACAATGATTGAGAGCATTTGTTTTCTCATTGTTATCGCTACGCATCTTCAACAACTATGATGCTGAACTTACAACCTTTAGGATCATGGAGTACTTGGAAGTGACGAAGATTTCGAGTCGCGTTGAAGATGCCAAGGAGATCAAGCATTTGGATGAGAAGCTACAATTTTTATTTATTTTGTAATCCATATGTATTGATAGTTTTGTCACTAAAATTGACAAAGGGGGAGATTGTTAGAGCACTGCTCGGTCGAACTCGCATGCGTTGCTATCTTAAGCATGTTTGTCAATGTTAGTGACCAAAACTATAAGTCTTGATTTCTAGCCTATTTATAGATGTCTCGGACTAGAACATAGTTTGTGTAGTTGAGCTTAGACTTCACGGCGTTTATCACTTGAAGACGAAGAACTACTAAGGAGAGCTTGTGGAACTTCATCGACAAAAGGTATGTGGAGACTTAAACTCATCTATCACTTGGAAAGTCTATTTCTACTCTATCTCCTATATTGAGACATAAGTCGTGTTACAATATAGTTTTCTCTATACACATTTGAGATTTCGAGATGAGTATATCTCGCTTACATATTTCTCGAAATATGTGTTGGTAAGCTTTAGCTTCGACCAAGTTCATCTTATATCATGAGAAAATTTTCGAGTAAGATCTTACATGGTTTGTGTGATACAATCATTTGGTGTAAGACTTGGAATGTTTCGATAATGATTATTTCAATATCTTGAAAATTGCTTTGATACTAATAGTGTGTGAAAACGGCTATTGTCATTATAGAAGAATGTTTCAATGATTGAAATATATAATTTAGAATCTTGTAACCATCTTTGGATATAAGCATAGTGTGTTCGCACATTAGTGTATAAGTCCAAAATCGGGAGCCTAAAGTATGCATACTTGTCTGTATACAAAAAGGTTGTAGGAGACTGGGTAAGTATGCGTACCCGTACGCATACTGGTGGAAGTTCACGTCCGTGAATTTCTGCTGAGTTTGAAAACCAAAACCAAACCCATCCAGTTACCTAAAGTACGCGTACCCGTACGCATACTGGCGGAAAGTTCACGTCCGTGAATTTCTACTGAGTTTGAAAACTAAAACAAACTCAAATCCGGTTACTTAAGTACGCGTACCCATACGCATACTTAATTAGGTTACTTTCTAAAATCGGTTGTACATGAACCTAAAACATTTATCAATAAGGAGTGCAATCTTTGCAAACCGTGGCAATAATGTTCATGTATCGATTCGAGTGAATCAAACCGATTTTGCTTCAATTGTGTTCTTGTATAAATCCATGAGAATATAGCAAATGAAAAACTCTTTAACTAGTTTCATTTGAGTCATTTGAACTATTATGGTTAAGATGAATAAGGTTGACATGAGAGTAATCATATGGCTAACCTCGGTTAATTATTTGTGAACCAACATGGTGTACACGTTTGGGTATGGTTACATAAACCTAAATGAGGGTACATTTCATTTGTGTGTAACAAGCTAAGTTTGATCTAACAGTTGAAAGATATTAGCTTGGTTGAATCAGGTTTTTCATCTAACGGTGAATATTGAATGCTTTGTTACCAAGGTAACTTGGATTGCAAACCCTGAGTTGAAAACTATATAAAGGAGAACTCTAACAACTGGGAAACCTAATCCCCACACCTCCTGTGTGCTAGTAGTTTCATAACTAGAGTCGATTCTCCTTTAACCTTAGGTTTCTTCTCGAGACCCTGCATGTTAACGACTTGAAGACTTCATTAGGATTGTGAAGCCAGACCCAACTATTCTCTTTGTAGTTGTGTGATCTGATCTTGCTGTTTCTATCGTGATTGAGTGCAATTGTAAAATTGGCTTGAGATTTATATCTCCGATAGGAAAGATAGAAAAGTAATTACCAACACCTTCGTCTCATCGTTTGTGATTCCACAATAACTTGTTTCGCTGGTCGATTAAGTTTATTGTGAGGTGATTGATAATACTAGGTTGTTCTTGGGGAATATAAGTCCGATTTATCAATTGGTTCCTGTTCACCTTGATTTATCAAAAGACGGAACAAAAACTCTTGGGTATTTCTGTGGGAGACAGATTTATCCAATCCTATAGACTTATCAGTGTGAGACATATTTTTTTATCAAGTCTTCGACTTTGGGTCATAACAACTCCTAGTTGTGGGTGAGATCAGCTAAGGGAATCAAGTGCGTATTATCCTGCTGGGATCAGAGACGTAAGGAGCGCAACTGTACCTTGATTCAGTGTGAGATTGATTAGGGTTCAATTGCAGTCCAGTCCGAAGTTAATTGGTAGTAGGCTAGTGTCTGTAGCGGCTTAATACAGTGTGGTGTTCAATCTGGACTAGGTCCTGGGGTTTTTCTGCATTTGCGGTTTCCTCGTTAACAAAATTATGGTGTTTGTGTTACCTCTTTTCCGCATTATATTTTGTTATATAATTGAAATATCACAGGTTGTGCGTTAAGATCAATCAATTAGAATATCCAACCTTTGGTTGTTGATTTACATTGATTGACACTTGAACATTGGTCTTTGGTACCGTTCAAGTAATTCCTCTTATATTCAATCGAGCTCGCAGATTTCTATTTGCTGAACGCGGATTGAATTAAGAGTTAGAGCTATTAAACTCTTTGATATACTTTATTCTAGATTGAGTCTGGCTGTCTAGTTGACTCTCCAGAAAGTGTATTGAAATAAGTCCTCTCAGATTGCCAAACGAATTGTTGGATGTGGTTGTTAGACCCCACATTTTCACCTATATTAGCCACTTTAAATGTAAATATATCTCAGCCACATTATGAGAAAATTCATAGTGAATCAAAAACCAATAAATGCAAATTTGAACACTCATTTCATTTTTTATTTTATTTTTCCAATTGAAGGGCTTGCGCAGCTGTAAAACTTGTCATAGGGTAAAAGTTTGCAGTCAAGAAATGCTGGATATGACTGTCTGGATGGACAAAAACTTCCAAGATTCATAAGCACTTTTCAGGGAAGGAGATTTTCTTTTCTTTCTTTTTTTGGTTGTGTTGTGTGGGTTTACTTATTGAAACCAATCACTACTTTGCTTTTTATTTTTAAGTTAACGGTTGCTTATGGACAATAGATTAATATAGAAAAGAAAAGGACACATTCTTCTGGAAGAAACAAAACAGATGACTAAAGTTGGAAATATGTACTCCAACTTGAAGAGAAAAATGTACTTAATTGTCTGGCAAAGACCAAACTCCACCACTTCCTTCAGTCTTCAGATTATGCTAGTTGCAAGTAATGATTAATAATTCGGAAAATATGAGCATTGCAAAAAAAAATTGCGGTAAAAATCATAACTAGAAAGAAAAAAAAATTGAAGTGAGAAAAGATCATGGAACTTACTTGTGGGGTTCCAATACTTAGCCTGTTGGTTTAGTTGTATTTTATCATTAGCTTAAACCCGTGCCAATTAAAATGTTGTTAAGTTTCTTGTAAGAGTGAGTAAACTATTGTTTTCTAGCTATTTGTCTGTTTATCACGACAGTGCCACGGTCACTACTAGACCGCTACAAATTCTATGAGCACCATGAGTATAGTTATGGCTCTCTACAATACAGGAAATTTCCAAAAAAGAAATGGAAAAAGTGAAAGAGCAAGACTGTAAGTTAAGACATTGGCAGTGCTAGTCTGTTTCTGTTTAGTTCATCAAATCATTGAATATTTGAATCTATATATACATTTTCACTAGGATGGTGAGGGATACGTTTTTGGTGGTAACTAACTGAAACTACAGCATGAGTGCCGGAACTGACGGAGAAGAGGCACCTATAGCAACAGTGAAATGCAGGAGTAATACTTTGGAATATTCAGCGGAAAGAAGGAAATCTCTGCGATCTCGCTATGTATATGGATTCATTTTCTTCCTGATGAACCTTACGACTTGGTTTATCCGTGATTACGGGCACAATGTTTTTCAGAATGAGCTTTGTAAGTTAGAACTGACAGGAATTTAAACATTGTGCAATCTAATGTTTTTCCCAATGATCGTGCTTGAACCTGTTTTGGTTACCTATTATTCTACTTCTCTTTTTAGATTGATCATTAATTCATCTTCTTGTGGATTTCTTTTTGCAGTTGTACGATTTTGCGGTCCTGCGCCGGGAGGCGGCTGTTTTCATAAGATGGGAGTACTGCGTCTGAGTTTGGGGTGCTTTGTATCTTTATTATTTTGTACTCCTCTTCCCTTCTGAATGATGAATGCTTTTTCTGCCTTTTTTTTGTTCATATCATTCATACAGTTCTCTCTTTTGAATTTTACCCTTAACAAAACGTTCAGATATTTTTTCTGTTGATGTTCCTCACCACATGCCAAACCAGCAAATTGCAAGAAGCGCGCAATACATGGCATTCCAACTGGTGGCTTTTCAAGTTTGTCTTGCTGATTATAACATTAGTGCTACCATTTTTTTGCCCTCCGTCCTTGATCCATTTATATGGTTAGTTACTTTCTGAAAGAAGACTATCCTAAAATCTGTAGCTGAGCTCCTATAATAAGTTTGTTTTCTTTAACCAAATCATGTAACAAGGTACTGCCATTTGTTTTCAGGTGAACTTGCTCGCGTCGGTGCAGGGTACGTAATAAGCACATTGTTGTTTGATTCTATTCATCTTATCAATGTTTAAGGCCTAACTATAAAATGTCAAACAGAGTTTTCCTCCTCCTCCAACTAGTAAGTGTGATTCAGTTTATGACGATGGTGAATAACTATTGGATGTCAGACGCTACATTGAACGGAAGGTAAGAAAGATGGCTCCTCGTACCTTTTGGGTTAGCACACTTTCACTTGTCTATCTAAACCCATTTATATTTTGTCTCACAGCTGCTGCCTTGGGTTATTCATGTCCATAGTTTTCTACATCGGTTCAGTCTGTGGAATCGCATTGATGTATTTATTGTACGCACCAACACTCTCCTGCACCATCAACATATTTTTCATATCGTGGACAGTTATCTTAATTATTGCTATGACGGTCTTAACCATACACTCAAAGGTATATCTATCTGCAGCAATCACTAAGCATTTTTTTTTTCGATAAGCAGGCATTTGGCAATGATGGTTTCGCTCTTTTATCTGTCCAGGTTAGGTGTCTTCTATCTTCAGGGATTATGGCTTCGTATATCGTTTATCTTTGTTGGTCTGCTATTAGAAGGTAGTACAACTTTTTGCTATAGGTGCATTCGATCCATTTTATAACATGGATAACCTGTGACATGTTTAGTCACATCAACATGGTAATTCTTTTGCTTATGCATGATTTCCAGCGAGCCTAAGAATAATAAATGCAGTCCGAAACACGACGGATCTGGAGACGGTGATTGGACCACTGTTCTTGTAAGAGCTATAAATTATTCTTACTCCTTCATTCTTTTGAATTCACTACCCAAACAAAGACTCCTACACACGCGATACGATAAATGCACTTTGAATTGTTGATTCAAAGCCAGAAATGGCTTGCTGGAATAAAAAATAATAGCCCTTTGTTGACAGTGGGATTTGACCCCACGCCTTAAGCTGGCGCCTTAGACCAACTCGGCCATATCAACACATATGCTCTTGCTAGTATTATTTTGGATTCCAATCCGTTTCTTTGTTTGTTTGTATGTTATTTCTCAACTATGTTGCTGCTAGGCATTTCTTATTGCGATTTGTGCAGTAGTAATGGCTACATTTTCCACGGGAATTGATTCACAATCGTTTCAGGTGTGTCATTATCACCTCTTGATTTGACAAAACTACTTTATTTTCAAGACACATCCAAAGAAGGCAAATTTGGTGAATGCTAAGTTTGCCAAAACTACATTACAAGTATAATTTTTCTGTTTTTCCAGTTTCAAAAGGAAGAGGTTCAACATGAAGAAGATATACCTTACAAGTATGGGTTTTTTCACTTGGTATTTTCTTTGGGGTCCATGTACTTTGCAATGTTATTCATCAGTTGGCAACTACTAGATCACCCTGCTGCCAAAAGGTAAATATGACTTACTTGAGACTTATTAAATTATCAGCCGTGAATGTTTAGTCTCAAATTTCCTTGGATATAATATCTGCATTTGAAACAATCAGATGGAGTATTGATGTCGGATCAACTAGTACATGGGTGAAAATCATAAACGTATCGTTTGCAGCGATCATTTACGGTAGGTTCGATTCATAAAAATAAGCAAGCAAGAATATATTTTCCTCTACGAAGAACAAATTAATGGAGCTGATAATTTTGATTTTACAAAACTTTAGCATGTTTTATTTCTAACCTCGGGCATTGCTCTTTACATAATTTTACTACCATGACTACATGCAGTGTGGAAGCTGATATTGCCAGTTACAAGGCAAAACAAAGTCATGAGTGATCAAGACAAGCCGATGAATAATTCTACAAATATAATTCCTTAGCCTAACAACGGAAGTAATATAAGTTCTCTTTTTATCAAATGGTATCTCCATCACAACATGTATGAAGCTTGGTGGTTGATTCAACCACTGTGTCGTATTGGCAGTCCCCTATTTATCAAGAATATCAATGACAGAGTTTTCCTCCGCATGTATGTGATAATATGAGAAAACCTAAAGTAGTATTTTTAGGATAAACTGGATAATTTTAAGCTTTGGTTGTGCTTGTTCTCCATGGCTTAGGCCTTCTACTACTTCTACACTACAACCTAGGAGCAAGCATTATGTTTTCTTCGTTACAACTCTTTTCAAAAAAGGATATAAGCGTGTAGATCCATCTACACGCAGATTTATATATCCATATATGTTGTATTTGATGAGTCTTCTTTTCCATTTAAAGACTTATCTATTTCACATTCTTGTCATGTCTTCATTGATAATTTTCATTCTCTCAAGCACACCACTGTTGAGTCCTCCACTTTCAATCCAATATGTTATGTACCAGACTCTGCTTCGCCATCTATCACTAACTTTTTTTCTACTTCCCCCACGTCATCTGTTCCACTTGATGTTGTCACTTCTAATGCACAAAACATGATTACAATGAGTATTTTTACATAATAAGCTCTAAAAAACCAGTGTGATACTATTTGAGTTACCAAAACTCCAGTCATATTATGTGGCTACCATAAAAACCATATCCAATAAAAATGGAACAAAAACCTCATTTCCATTTAAAATCGTTAAATTTAGTTTTTATCAACCTTCATAATTCTAATCTTTCCCTTCCATGTGTATACACGATCCTTTGACGGAAATAGATACAGAGATTATGAAGATCATATTTTCCGAGAGAATTTGAGATCTTTTCTACCGAAATTTTCATGTATTTAGATTTTAGGGTTCATATAAATCTGATTCTTCCTAATTCATCAATTTTTTCAAATCATAAACTATTTTTTAGGTTCAATTTTATATCTAATCATCTCATAAATTGATTTTGAGATCTCGTTTTCGTTTCAGTATAGTTGAAGTGGTGAAGAGATTGTAGATTTCAATCCTTCGAACTGTATCTGAAGATTAACTTTTCAGTGTTGAAGAAATTGAAGGACTTTCGTTTTCAGATCTTGTCTTTTTTCAGCCAACGAAGAAAATAAGAGATGTTACAGTTTAAGCCTTCAGATTATCATCTTAAGTCCATTATCTTCAAATTGATCTAATCGTAGTAGTAGTTGAATCTCCATCAAACACGATTACAACTTATGAAAACGATATGTGGTTGTCGTGAAGATTCTCTGACATTGTTCAATTGATGTTTTAAACCTTAATATGTTTTTAGAATTCATTTTCTTGACTGTTATTGTTCATTTGTTTTCTTGTCTATATTTTTTTACAGTTAAACATGTCAATTTTCTGCTGATGTTTCATTATTTTTCATTTAGATTAAGTTTTTCCTTTTGGTTTCACCTGCAACATTGTAGGAACCCTTTTTGGTTTCATCATTTTTACTACTATGAAAAAATAAAAACTCCCTTAAGCATATTGCCAGTTATCACCAAAACATATTTAGGTAGGATTTCTTTTTTTTACCTATATGAACAATGGATGGAAAAAAATCACATTACTACTTTTCTAACTGTATCATTAATGTTAAAGTGACTAGTGATTTATTTGAGATTTTTTGTTAGACCATATTGCAGTAGTTTAGTACAATATATCAAACTATGTTTGGTGTGTTTTTTGTTGTAGTTTAATACTTGGGTGTAGTTACACTTTGTCTTGGAACATGAAAACATTTCGTGCCTAGAAATATATCATATTTTTTCCTTTAAATCTCAAAATCCTCAATTCTGGTGTATGTGTGTGTTAAGGCATCTATGAACCCTGTATAACGAGTCATAACATTGATATATGGAGTTGGGTCTAAGTTAAGAATACATGATATGATTAAGACTTTAATTCAGGATCAGGACGACTTCCTGGTCTAAAACTCTAGGAACGCAGAAGATTCATTTTCCTACATGTTACACGATCAAGCCGTGATACGACCCTTTTCCTTTTTGGTTTCACCTGCAATATGTTGGAACCCTTTTTGGTTTCATCATTTTTACTGTTATATTGGAACAAAAATATGTTGGAACCCTTTTTGGTTTCATCATAAAGCAGTTAAGCATATAACATTTCATTGCACATCAAGTATATCAATATGGTTTGGTTTAAGTTGCAGGGCGCCGATAAACATAAATCTGATAATCAGAATTGAAACCATTCATAAAACATTTAAATCTTTTACTATTATAAGCATTTTTAAAGAAAACATATAATGTTGCAAAAGGTTATTACAAGTATTACAACTAGTTGATGTTACACTAATTTTTATGTGTGCAATGACAATAGTGTCTTCTTTTCTAATTCTTTGGTGGTTTGTCCACCAATATCTTGTAGGAAAGCCTTGCTCTCATATTTTCCACCTTTTCTGATATATTCTCTTCATGAGACTTCATGATTTCTCTTTAAGAGGCTCTTCATGTAATAGAAAACATGAAGTCCGCAATCTTTCCTGAAATTACAAAACAAATGTCTCAATGTTTAGACTTGCAAAAGAAAATTGTTAGTATGAAATTAAAAATTGTTTCATCGAAAAAACCAGAATAACCAAAACCACCAACAGTTTTAGTGGAACCAAATATAACAAAGGGAAAATGATGAAACCAAAATTGGTTTCATCAAAAAGACAAGAATAAACTAACATCTCCAGCAGTTCTGGTGGAACCAAATCTAATAAAAGGAAACTGATGAAACAAATGTTTCCTCTTCCTTCATTACACAGTCATAGCATGGTCTGTAGAATTTCCAAAATGGGATCTAAGGGCCTTCATATGCTCTTTTTTATTCTCTATCAAAGCATTTATCTTAGAAGTCTCCACACACAAATGTGTCAATGAACACCTAAATGAATCTTCACGTCTTTTCCCTGCAAAACAAAACTGATTTTAGTCAAAAATAGAATAAACTAACACTTCCGAACCAATACTGGTCGAACCAAAGAAGGAAAGAATGATGAAACCAAAAATGGTTTCATCAAATCTTACCATAATTAACCAACACCACCAAACCAGTATTGGTGGAACCATTTTTGACAAGGGAAGAATGATGAGACCAAAAATGGTTTCATCAAAACAACCAGAACTAATAACACACCAACAGATTTTTGGTGGAACTAAATTTGACAAAAGTGAAAATAATGGAACCAATAATGGTTTCATCACAACAACCAAAATTAATCAACACACCAACAAAGTTTGTAACCAAAGTTATATAAAGTGAAAATACTGCAACCAACAATGGTTTCATCAAAACAATCAGAATTAATCAACACACCAACAGAGTTTTGGTGATGAAACCAAACAGCTAAACCAACAATTATTTTACTGAGAAATTCATCATTAGTGATCAGTTTACGAACAACAGATAAAACGATGATGAAACCAAACAGATAAAACGTCGATCCGTGTTAGTTCAAATGCTTAATAATTTACGAAGAACATGAAACAAAAGATTCAATTTACCTTTTGGAGTATTTTTAATCGTTTTACGGAGCAATTTATCTTTCTTCTTCACTTGTTGAGCATTTTTCTTCACCATTTTTACCAAATTTTCTGATTTTGGTTTCTACTCTTTTGATTTTAGGTCATAATTTATTTCAATTTTAATTTCTAATCTTAGGTTTCAGGAGAATCAATTGTTTATCAGTTCAAATGAAAGAAAAACGATTTCGTAGATATGTTTCTGATTTTCGAGAAGCAAGGGAAAGAGAATAGGAAAAAGAAGAACGATGGAATCAAGGAAATGTGAGTGTTTAGTTGTTCTTTTAGTTTTAGGCTGAAAAAAACAAGGGTTATTTCGGACAGTTCTGGGATTTTGGGGTTTTTTTTAACTCATTTGTTTTGTCGGGCCTATTTTGTATCGATGTAGACAGCCTTGGGGCTGTAACGCGCGCGTTATATTTTTAATGCTAAACTTATTATGCTTTTAAACATGTGTTTCCAAGTGCTTTTCTTAGAAATATTCAAGGTCCTACTACGACATGCTTTAGTTAGGCCAACTAAAAGGAAGTGTGGGGAGTCTCTAACTCTCTATGGCGGATGAGATCAATCCTCATGTTTTACCTGGTACTCGGTCTTTGGTGGCTCCTCATCCAAGTCAGAATGTAGTTGAAATAACGAGGGTACCAAGTACACCACAATCTTTTCGATATCAACCTATTTGGGATACACCTTGTGTAATTTAAATTAGACAAGTACTGTCAAGGAGATTACTTTCCAATGGGTATATAAAATAGGTATTGAAACCAAACTAACTATTATGATCAGTACCCAAGTGTTGTACTAACGTATAGTGCAATTACTTTATTATAACTAAACAATATTTATAACACGGAAAGTACAACGAAATTTTGTTAACGAAGAAACCACAAATGCGGGGAAAAAAACCCTGGGACTAGGGGTGTAAATTCGGGCAGGCCGGGCCGCCCGACCCAAAAACTAAGACAGGCCGGGCATGACAGGATTAATATTTGTGAGCCCGTAAACAAATTCAGGACGGACAGGCCGGGCACAAGTAGATAATTTGTTACCCAAAGACCGCCCAAAGCCCGCTTTTTATACGGGCAGGCCAGATCGGGCCGGACAAGCCACTATTTTTTTTTTTAAGTTTAAATTTTCAAATAAACGGTATTAAATACAATATCCTTTCCTTTCCAACATCGCATATCGTAAGTGATAGTATTATTTTATATTTAAGTTACACTGACAAATTTTTAATTTTAGCCTATAATAAATAATTAATTAGAGTACAATAAATTTTCTAATAAGAAAATATATTACCATTAATGTTTTGAAAAGGTTAATTATAAGTAAAAACAATTATATATTTTATTTTTCTTGACACAAAATTGACAATTATAAAATTGTAACTTTTAAGTCTTTTTAAGAGGATATTAAATCATTAATTGCACATAGAAGGCTTTCAGGCCGGGCACCAGGCCGGGTATCAGGCCGGGCATCATAATTAATCGCAAAGCCCGAGACCGCCCAATAATTTAATCCAGGCCGGGCCGGGTGGTCCATGACGGGCCATAACAGGCTTTGGGCTACTTCGGGTACAGGCGGGCTCGGGCGGATACAGGCAGGCCGAGTATTTTCGGGTATTATTTACACCCCTACCTGGGACCTAGCTAGTCTAGTATTGAATACTCTCAGAATTAAGCCGTTATACAAAGACTACTACCAACTTCGTATAGTTGAGAGAAAGTAAATTAAATCCAAGTTACCTAGTTCCTATAGTATCCCTGTGCCTACTACAATTTGGTCAATGCACGTGAATATAAAGATAGAATCTACTATCTTAAGTTGCTCGACCAGCTTTCAAGACTTCTATCTTCAGTTATTCTGAAACGGTAAATGACTAACCTGTATTCCTTAACGCTATATAATTCTCAAGAACTAAATCATAGATGTTTGTTAAGTTGTATAAAGGATCTTCCGTTTACATAAACTTATATTTATCGGTTTAGATCAACCACGATCTAGATTATCGAGATAATCCAATCTTAGTTTACAACCTATCAAATTCGGATCCTGAAAAGAACCACCAAATGATAGATCGTCAATCTCCACGACAAGCTATAAGATGTCAATCAGGATAAACAACTTATGTCGGATCCCAGTCAATCAAGTGTGCGCGCAGTATATCACAATGATTAGAAACTAATCAGAAATCTTCTTGTCTTCAAATCTTCGGTCTTTAATGTACCTGCATAAATAACTTGATTTCCTTATGATCAATGACGCACATAGTGGAGTGTGTTAAGAACAAATGATCATAAGTCTATCTTCAGTTCTAAAAACAGTTCTAAAATTTGTTGATCCTTGATCTTGTTCGAGTGACCTTATATTAGAAGAGAAGTGATAGGTGTCTTAAACATCTTATTTATCATTTATTGTTTATGCTTTCTTTGCTATTTTTCTTGTGAATTATGTATCTTATGATTGTTTTGAGTAATTTATCAGGTACTTTGGAGTTATTTGGAGTATAAGAAGAGGAAATCACTTCAAATTGTGTAAGAAAGGAATAATGGTCAGTTCATGGAAAATGTATATTGGGATCCTGGGTAAGGATTTGGGATAAAAATTCAGAATAGCCCATACCTAATGTGAGGTGTATAAATCCTTGTTTTCTATCTAAACCTAGATCGGCCAATTGGTTGCTCTCAGTTCGATTTCATCACTGCAAGGACAAGGATAAGGGGAGCCAGGGCAAGGATAAGGGGCAAACATTTAGAACATCCCACACCTAATATGGGGTGCATAAATCCTTATTTTCTATCTAAACCTAGATCGTCCAGTTGGTTGCAGCTCAGTTCAATTTCATCATTGCAACAAACTCTCACTGCTGTTAAGATTCAAGCCGACAAACTTAGATCGATGGTTCGAGCCAAGGGTCTGATGGGCGTTTTAGAAAGAGTGGGATTTGTGGTGAACAGAAAAGGTGGTGACTGAAGTTAGTTTCAAGTTGAAATTGATAATGGTTTGTTTGACTTTGTGAATCAAGAAAGAATTGAGTCTAAAACTATATACGGTGAACTTGAAACGACGACGGTACCCAAATACGCCACAATATTTTAATTTCAACCCATTAGTATGATATCAAGTGTGATCTTCTATGGACAAATTCGAGACAATACGACAACTTGATATTCACTTGACAATAGTTACGGTGCTAGACCGATTGAATATAGGATCAAAGTCAAGTGATTAAGATTAACGTATAAGTGTAATTTTCTTTATTATAATAAGAAAAATATAATGTGGAAGTAAAGTAAATGACACAACAAGATTTTGTTAATGAGGAAACTGCAAATGCGGAAAACCCCCGGGACCTAGTCCAGTTTTGAATACTCTTAGTATTAAGCCGCTATACAAAGAACAAAAGCCAACTTCGTATAGTTGAGACCAAGTAAACTACCCCTAGTTACTTAGTACACTCAGCATCACTGCGTTGACCTTTTGGTCACGCACGTGAATCTCAAGATAGAAATCAATATCTCAAGTTGCTTTACTCCTTTTGATCGTATTCCAAACAGTAAATGAACAAATTTGTTTGGTAACCACTCTATTCAATCTTTGGTAAAATATATGTTGAGTTGTCAACAAAGGATCTTAAGTCTTATGTTTAATCTAATAAACTCATTTGTCTGGTTAGATCAATCTGAATATTAATTACCGAAATAATCAATTTCCTGATTTGCAATCAAACAATATATAACTCAAAGAGAAACTATAAATTGATGCGGATATTAACAACTAGATAATCACAAGTCTACCAAAAAGATCTAGTTGGATCCCATCCGATCAATATGTGTGCACAAAATTCACAAGATAGGAAAACTAATTAGATAAATCTTCATCGTCTTCAAATCTTCGATTATCTTTAAAGTACATGCACACAAAAACTTGAATCATCTTGTGATCAATCACGCACAGTCAGGAGTCTGTTAACAATGGATTATCACAAGATGTCTTTAGATCTAACAACAGTTCTAAAGACCCCGTCGATACTTTGATCTAGTTTGAGTGACCCTTATGTCAGAAGAGAAAGATCTCAAGAATATTCAAACTAGGTGCAATCAAATTTTCAACAACCGTTAGTAAATCAAATCAATAATCGGAAACTAAAATAACAATGCAATTATCTTGTAGGATCAGAATCTCGCAATGACAATGTTTCAGCGAAATTATCAATGACACATCACAATAGCGTCGCAGAACAATTTCAGAAATGATAAAATAAATGACGTCAGCTAAGATCACGAGAAAGATATGATAGTCCTGCGAAAAATAGAGAGTTTGCGAAATTAACATTTGTAAGGTTGCGAGAATGTCGCAGACCATATCCGAAAATAAAGGATAGATTAGCTGTCATCCACTATGTATTTCCTCATAAATAGTCGTTCGAGTTGTAAAGAGAGGGAGAGATCTTTTTTGAGTAAGAAACAAGTAAATAGGAGAGAGAAAGTCTAGAGCATAGATCATTCTTGACTTCTTTATATTTTCTTGTAAGAACATTCAAAGATTAATCAATAAAATTAAGAGTGTAAACCTAAAATTGAGTCGATTAATGACGAAATCATATGAGGGGTGTAGTGTAGGATTTCCTGAAACTACATAATGGCGCTAGAAACAGGGAGGTGTTGAAGATTATTCTAGAAAAAGCTGAAGATTGATATTGAGATTTGTGAAAAATTAGAGTGATTGATTAAGAATTTTCCATAATTTCTTGCAATATTGTTAACATTGAAGAAATGGCTAGAAGAAGAAATACATCCAAACAACCGACTACTGTTAGAAGAAGCAAAAGAATTGCTGGAAGAGAAAGAAGTGAAACGGGAGAATCTACTAGAATGAGAAGTAATAGAGAAAATCAAATTCAACCACCAATTCAACAAACACTAGTTCAATAGAGGAATACAGATTATGATAGGGTGAGCATACACACTTGCAATCAAATTCAGCAGAAGAAGAAGAAGAAGAGCAACAAAACAGAAATTATAGACAGGAAGAGAGAAATCAGGAAGCAGATGAGGAAATTGGAGCGTTAGAAACGTTGAGACGAAGAATACATGAAGAAAGAAGAGCTGAGGCAGAAGAACGTGCAAATTTAGCAAGGAAAAATCACGAATTAAGGATGGAGAATATAAGACTACAGAATAGAAGATCGAGAAGTATTACAAAATCATATACAAGATCGACTAGTAGAGAAATGAGGCGAAACTCACCCACAATCAATGCTGGAAACAATATTCAAGAAGAAATATCAAATCCTAATGAAGAATATCGCGAAAATAGAGAAAGAACTGATGATCGTTACGTTCCACAAAATGAAACTTTTGATGATGGGCAAAATGGTGGAAATCAAGAGAACGGACAACATCAGGGACGAAATGACCAAGATGGCGAAGGAAATCGAGAGGAAGGGAGAAGAATTTTACATGTGAGAGAAACTCAAAGAAATCAACAAACAATTGAAGAAGAAATTGAAATATATTATGCTGAACAAGCACGTTTAATCTGCGAACGTGAAAGATTGAGAGCGGAAATGGGAGAACAAGAGCTTCAGGAGACAATTCGCCAGAACAATCATGAAAATCGAGAAAGAAGGCGTATACAAAATCGGAATAACGGTAATCTCAATGAGGAGTATGATAGAGTAAAGAGGATGGCTGAAAGACAGCAAATTGAATTGATAAGAAATGAACAAAATCATGGAGGGGAAAATGAAAGTCATCATCATATGCGAATTCAAGATAGAGATGAGGAAGAGAATCGCAGAAGAAGACGGGATGAGGATAATGAAGAAGATATGCAAAATTTCGCGAGAGAAGATAGACATGAACGCAGAAGAAGAGAGGCGAAATTAAAGAGACCAATGGATCAAGATTCAGGTGTAAATAAACAAATCTTGAAAGAATTAGAAGAAATGAGAGGAATGATAAATAATATAGGAGAAGTAAGTATAAGACAATTGGATGAAGCAATAGAAGAAGCTGCGAAAACTCCATTTACAAGGGAAGTACAATTAGGAGGAATACCACCGAAATGCAATTTGCCCGCATTAACCAGCATTTTTGATGGAAAAACTTGTGCAATTTAGTACATTAAAGCCTATGTGAGGTGCAAGTTACAATGGGAAAATCATGTATTGTGCAAATATTTTGCATCCAGCTTAACATGAGAGGCGTTAAAATGGTTTGAAGGTCTACCAAAGAACACAATAACCTCCTTCAATCATTTGCTGACTACATTCTTGGGGGAATATATAAGTAATAATTCCTCGCGACCTGGTATAGAAGATGTGTTTGGATTAAAACAAAGGATTGGCGAAAGTTTGAAACACCTGACTAAAAGATGGAGAACTATGTGTAGCGAAATGGCTGGCCGTGTAGATGAGAGATATCTTATATTATCATTTATCAATGCTATGTTTGCAACAAACCTATTGTATGTCCAAATTTTCAGAGTCAAGAATACGATCACAATGACTGAATTGCGAGAACTTCAAGAAGAATACATTGCTCTAGAGGAAAGACAAAATGAAATGGAATCATATCCCGTTGCGAACACCAGCTCACAAACAGCGAATACAAGCTTATTACCCAAGCTAATAAACACAGTGGAGAATACTTCGCAAGTACAACAAGAGAAGGTGACAAGTAACAATCAACAGAAATTGGTAGCTATGGGGAGCCGAGATCAAGAAGAGTATGAAAGAGAAAGAAATTTTTACAATCGTGGAGGAAATAACAAGATTCAAAGACTCCATCAACCGCAAGAAACTTATGGAGGTCAAAGACAAAACTATAATAGAGGACAAGGAGGTCACAAGGTAGTATGGGAAGAAATCAAGATGCCACCTCTAAATGCAAGTGTGGAGAAGATATGGGAAGTTATAATCTTGATGGAGAATATACCAACACCATGGAACATGGGAACGGAACCACCTTCAAACCACAGAAGTCATGAGTTTTGCTATTATCATCATTTTCATGGACATACCAAAAATGATTGCAGAAATGTAAAAAGAATTATTTTGAGAATGATAGATCAAGAAAAATTAAACGACTTTCTGGTAGGGCATCCACAATCTCAAGCACCGCCACCACCACCAGAATATCACAAAGTGAATACGATGAAAAAGAAAGAAACATTCTTCATAGAAGTTGGTGCAAAAGCAAAAAATCTATTCTGTCACTCTATCGTACATTCATATAAGACAATTGAAGATTTTCATGATAATGTTTTGAGTAGAGTGTTCGCAAGAAATAATGATGGAAGAGAAACTATGAATATTGCGAAAATCTCGCCACTAGAGGAATAGTAGAAACAAATCATTTCTTTTACCGCAGAAAAAATTCCCGAAGGAGAAGAGGTGCATGACAATCCATTGGTAGTAAAATTAGAAATTAATACAAAACCGAAAGAAGATGAGGATGATGAAGCTGCAGATTCATGGGAAATCAATAGAATTCTAATCGATACTGGAAGCTCTGTGAACATCTTATTTTATCATACTTACAAAACCATGGGTGGAAGAGATGATGATCTTATACCATCAACATATAAGATATATGGTTTTAATGGTACTGCTAACAAGCCTAAAGGGGAGGTTACTATGCAAATTCCATTGAAAGGAATATCTTCTGAAATCTTATTCTGTGTCGTTGATGTAGAATCACCCTACAATGAGTTAATTGGTCTACCTTGGCTACATGGGATTCTAGGTGTAGCTTCAACTTTCCACCAGTGCATCAAATTCCCTCACCCCAGTGGTGTAGGAATCCTAAAGGGAGATTGGGTTGAAGGAAAGAGGCGTTACGAAACTGAGATAGAATCTTGCGAAGGAAGAGCAAACAAGAAGGAAAATTGACGAAAAAAAATCAAAGATACACAAAGAAGTGAGAGATTGATGGTGGATGCAATCGAAAGGAAAGGAGAAGAGATGTTGCGAAACTAATGCTAGCTCAGAATAAAAATGATGAACATACCACTACTAAGGAAGCAGTAGCAGAAAATAATATAAAGAAGCAGAGTATGATAAAGGTAATAAAAACAAGAAATGTATGAATGATTAAGTTGTTGCGATACTCTCGCAATAAGCAAAATTCTCAAAAATACATTTGATTGAATGGAAAAAATTGAGATTGCGAAATTCAGATACAATATGATGATTTGCGAGACTCTCGTAGAGATAATGAATTTACAGAAAGTAATCAGAGAAAAATGACAAAAGAGAAAGAGGCGAACCTTTATGGCGTACACCCTAGTTCGCGAATACAATTTCGCAAGAGGCAAATGTAAGACCTAAAGTACGTCATATAAGGGGGTACCTATTGCATGACTCAGGGAAAGGCTACACCGCCACCAGAACCTGAGTCATGGAGATTTGGGGTCAATGAAGCCCATCTGGGAGAGGCACCTTGGATTCTCAGCTTAAGCATATAACTTAGGTTGGGCGACTAAGGTAATAAGGACTCTCCCAGGGAGTGCATATCTGATCAAGGATCCGAGGTACACGGTTGAGTCAAGAGTGCCAGAGACGTTTGAAGCGTACTTTGCCATTCTTGACAAGTATTGGCTTATACTGCACTCGGCCTGAAGAAAACCCCACTTAGGGTGCAGAGGCTACGAAAACAACTGGTTGTTGTTAAGACTGGATAGGAGGAGATAACCTTGTATGGTAGAAGTACACCTCCTTGAAGGGGAAACCAGGGGGAGATAAGGGCCGCACCCTCCATTAGGGAGCTGATAAGTGTCTTAAGACGCAAATGTCATGAGACTTTTTATTCGCAAGGATATTAAGGCTTTTCATATTTGTGCAACAATCCTGAAGAGGCAATAATACAAAAGAAAAGGATAAGACGATATCAATGGGTTTTCGCGTGAAAGTGCGAAGACGTCCTGCGATTTCGTCGCAAGACGGCAATGTCATGGGGCTTCATTTTCGCAAGAATATTTAGGCCTGTCATATTGTCGCAACATTCCTGAAGAGGCCATAATACAAAAGAAAAAGTTAAGGCAAGATCAATGGGTTTTTGCATGAAAGTGCAAGGACGTCCTGCGATTTTGTCGCAATGACAAGAGGTGGTATAATAAGACCTTTAATTAGGAAGGCAAAATAAGACCACACAGGAATGAGATTTTGAAAAGAAACAAAATTCACTTCGCATAAGATTGCGAAGTTATACATTAAGAAATTTTTTATGAAATCTCTCATTTGGATTCAAATAACAGAGGCAAGTATGGGAATGTATGAAATTAGAAAATATTATTTGTCTCCGTATGATAGATTTACTCAGAGATTCAAGAATTAATGATTATATTGATTAACTGTATTGCAAAGAAGAATTGTTTTGATTAATGCAGGTCAAAATGAAAGAAACACAAATATACAGAAAGAAGAAATAAATGTACAAGTATTACAAAGAATCAAAGCAAGAAATAAAGACTACTTCTTAGTTAATCCTTCATTATCTTCATCAGACTTGTTCCCTTCTTCGTCTGCGTCGGAATCTTCATCACCATCAGAACTTCCATCTCTATCAGATTCTTCATCGTCAGCTTCGCTATCAGAGATAATCAAACTGGGAGTATTCTGTGGGATTTCTTCCAAGAGACAAGGATAATCAGAATGTAGGATATTATGATCGTCACAAACCATTTGGATAGTTTGATTGCGAAAATGCATAGCATCATTCTTAAAATTCGCAACAGTGATCTTGATTTGATTCTTTAATCTAGAATACTTGTCGTTGCGAGAAGAAAGATTCTTTGCGAGTTCCTCCTTTTCAGCTTCAAGTTCTTCAATCTTTTCACGATATCTATTTTTCAGAATATGCGAACAAAAGACAATCAATTATTAACTTGATGAGAATTCAGAAGAAGAAAAAGATTAGTAAAGAAGAACAGTTAGTAACCTTCTCTGTCAGAAATCATATCTCTAATCAAGGTTGTATGCTCAACTTGGAGACTAACATTTACACCTAAATCTTTTCTAGCATCATCTAAGATTTTCGCAGCCCAAACAAATTCATCCTCACTACTTATAAGAAGATGAGAACGAATCTGATTTTCCCTTTTGCAGAGTTCGATATTCTTGCGGTTAGCTTCATCTCGTTCAAGTTGAACTTCAAGAAGAGCCTCTTGGAATTTCGCCAAAGCCTTGGTACCTTGATCAGAGATGCGATCCTTATCATCTATGAGACCGCTAATTTTGGTTCTTAACTCATTGGTTTTAACTTTAGAATCAAGAAGGAGACGCTTAAATAGGTTGGCTAAGCCTAAACTAGATCTATGATCAATTTCTAAGAGACAAAATTTAGATCTAAGCTCATTTAGAGAAAGAGATGAAATTCTATCATTTGAGAAGTTATTTAAGGAATTGTTAAGACGCTCAAGAAGGGATCATTATCCAATGCATTAAGAAATGAACGAAGAAGGGTAGATTCATCAGAAAGACCATAAATGTCTGCAAAAAAGATCATTTAAATAAGATAAAACAACAGGGTGAATGAATAAAGGGAAAAGAGAAAAGTAACATACCATAAAGCTGATTATTAGCTTGCTGAAGACTAGAGATTTTGTTCTTATACGAAGAAGAATCAATTTCTAATTGTCTATTTTTCTCGCGAAGACCTTTAACTTCAGCTTCCAATTCTTCATTCTTTTTGCGAAATTGAAGATTCTTCTTTTCAAGATTTTCGCGTCTTCTTTCTAGATCTGAGGCAACAGCAAAAAAAGCTTTTCCAGCCTGCAAAAAAAAAAAAATTAATATAAAAAGAAATTTTGAGTTATAACAATGAAGAAGTAAAAGGATAAAAGTATACCAGACTATTGAGAGAATGCAAGAAGTCGGGAGTCACTGATCTAGAAACTCCACGAAGAGAGCTATCACCATCCAGTAAAGGGACATCGCAAAGGGTAGCGAGAGCTTTGCAGGTATTTGCGAATTGGATATCTCCCATTCCTTGTAAAGAATCAGAAAAGAGGCCAGAGAGCTTAGCCAAAGAAGATTCATGTGGAGAATCTTCACTTGCAGCAAGATCATCATTGTCCTCATCACCCTTGTCACTTTCGTAATTTTCGTGAGGAGGAATATTTGAAGGAGAAGAAGAACGAACTTTCCTTTTCCCTGCGAAGAGCACCTTTACCTTTATTACCAATCTTCACAACATCGGCAAATTCTTCTACTTCAGCAATAATCTTCACACACAGATAGAAATAAGAAATGGAAGCATGGAAGTAACAATATATTGTTTAAAATCATAAGAGAAAATTGAAGAAAATTTAAAATCATAAGAGAAAATTTCTTACTTCATCTGTGTATGAGCGAAGAGCTAACAGAGTACTAGATTTCCCAGTCCTGTTATAACTATCTTTCAGTTTTTGGATTTGCGGAATGTCGCAAGAGTTAGCGAACAGAATAATAAAAATCAATAAAGAAATATAAAGTGAGTTAAATGGGAAGAAACATACCTCTTTCTCCTTCTCGGTCCAAGAGAAAACCCAAGGTTGATAAGCAGCGAGATTCGCAGGAAGAACATTTGACCAAGCAATGTAGGGTCCTTTTAGCATTAAAGGAAAAACACACCATTTATCATCTTTGGATTGGCTAGGAGTTGTGTTTTTACCAGAATGCCAGTCAATATCTTGCATGACAATTTTGGCTTCATCAATGTTATCATTCCTTTTTAAGAGAATACCCCAGCGAGTATTCTCTTTCTTCATGGAGATAAGTTCATAGTTCTCAAAGAAATTCGCTACTGTATATTTCTCAGTAACTATCTATAGGTTTGCGAATTTAGGATCCCTAAGTTCTTTGGAATACATAGATCCTCTACCAGTACCACGATTTGCGAACTCTAGCATCAGACGGATGCAGTCCCCACTCAGTTGGAAGATAGCTCGCGAAAATCCCGAGTGAGCGAGAATTTCATAAAATAAAGGAAGATCTGGGTTATAAATAGGAATAGGGAGACCTGCGAGAATCTGACCTGGCGAAATTATGATTGATTGATCATCACAATACTGATCAGAGAAAAGTTTGACGGAAAGAATTGATTTGGCATTTTCACCAGGAATGGTGGAGAGTGTGAAACCTTTATCAGCAAGATCTTTTTGGACATCTTGTAAATTCTTCTTATATCTATGACCACTTGGAGCCATGTTTGAATAGAGTATGGGAATGAATAAAAAGTAAGAGGATTGAAGGAGGAAAAAATTACAGCAGCAGAACTTGCAGAAGAATAACAGAGTTGCAGAGATGAGAGAATAAAAATAGAAGAGAAAACAAAAAAAAAAAGTGGAAAGAAGAGTAAGAAGAGTATATAAATGAGATTTTTTTACTCGAAGAAATAAACACCATTAAGACGAAGAGACGTGAGCGGTTGAAAAGTAGCGGTTACAGAAGACGTGTCAAGAAACAAATGGAAGAAAGAATACGTGTGATAAATGCAGAATATGAAAAGATGAACAGCTGCGGAATTTCTCACATCATTCTCTACTTTGCAGAGAAGATATGAGAAGAGGCAAGATATAGGATCAGAATCTCGCAATGACAATGTTTCAACGAAATTATCAATGTCACAACACAATAGCGTCGCAGAACAATTTCAGAAATGATAAAATAAATGACGTCAGCTAAGATCACGAGAAAGATATGATAGTCCTGCGAAAATTAGAGAGTTTGCGAAATTAACATTTGTAAGGTTGCGAGAATGTCGCAGACCATATCCGAAAATAAAGGACAGATTAGCTGTCATCCACTATGTATTTCCTTACAAATAGTCGTTCGAGTTATAAAGAGAGGGAGAGATCTTTTTTGAGTAAGAAACAAGTAAATAGGAGAGAGAAAGTCTAAAGCTGAGATCATTCTTGACTTCTTTATCTTTTCTTGTAAGAACATTCAAAGATTAATCAATAAAATTAAGAGTGTAAACCTAAAATAGAGTCGATTAATGACGAAATCATATGAGGGGCGTAGTGTAGGATTTCCTGCAACTACATAACTAGTTTCCCACCAACGGCACTCGTAGAACTTCTTTATCCCACAGAAGTCTTTAAACGAGCATTCGTAAGAGATTTCTCATAATTAGGTTACTTTCCTCTCCTGATAGACGACATCACCAGAAACAACACGTATGAAGTTTGCCTGGCTCTTAGGATAGTTTGCAAGAAAAGCAAACTCAACTATTTATATACCAAGGTTGTTAGGACAATAAGGAAATTCCAAAACCGAAAATATTCTCAAGATATGCAATAAAGAATCTAATTTCGGTTTTCCTATTTCCAATTAATGTCAAACAATATTTCTGAAATCTCTCTTGAAAAATTTATATTATTACCTTTGTAGCCCGAACCTCGTGTGTCACGGTGAACTCTAGTTTCTTTCAACATTGGGTCCAATTGGTTTGTGCTACTATAGAACTTTTTCAAGTCCATTTAGACCCATATTCTCTTTTTCCAACATTTTTACCTTTTTGAGAGCATTATCTAGATCAACCTTAAAATTTTCAATTTGAACTTTGAGATCTATCTCAAATTCGGATTCAGGAGACTTACTTACCTCAATATTCTTTAGGTTCTCTAGCTCCGTATGTAGTTTCACTTCTCGAAAAGACCTTCTTCGATTTGCTCTTTGTAACTTTTCATGCATTCAAGATAATGACCAGTAGCAAGAATCTCTATATCCTTGTACAAATCATCAAGTTCCTTTTTCAAACTTTATTTTTTTTATACGAAGATCACTTTAAAGTGCCTTTGGCTCTAGAGTTACTTCAGTATCCTTTTCAGACGTGCATTCAACAATTGCAGTGAAAGCTTAGTTCTCTTGATACTTGGAACTATTAGAAGTATCACCATCACTCTGATCTTTATTCTCTGCATGTTTCTATGATTTTAGAAAAGGAGAAGATGCATCTTTAGAAGATCTCCTTTTCTTTTGTCTTAATAACTTTCTAAATTGTCGTGCAGCCGTATCAGCACAACAATCCTCAGTTTGTGTCTCATGATATTTTTTCCAAAGAACTAGTCTTATTTACAGCTTTAAGGGTAATACCCAATTTATTCTTGGATTGGTATTCAAGGTCAAAGATTTTTAATTTACCAACTAGATTGCTTCTAGATAGTGTGGATAAATCATTTGCTTCAATGATGGCATGCTTCTTAGATTCGTATCTTGATGGTAAAGACCTTAGAATTTTACATACAATATCCTTATCTGAAATAGTTTTTCATAAAGCATGAGAGGCATTCACTATTTTAGAATTTTTTTTAACAAACTCATCAAAGGTATCTTTTTCACCCATATGAAGGTTTTCCCATTTAGAAGATAAGGTTTGAAGCCAAGCTTCCTTTTCAGAGGTATTCCTTTCAAATAAAATATTAAGAATATCCCAAGCCTTTTTTAATGTTTTACACGTGGTTACATAATGATGGAGGTCTGGAGTTAAAGCATGGATAATGGCATTCAATCCCTCGGAATTTTGCTTAGAAAACAAATTTTATTCATTATTGAACTCATTTAGTTCCTTAATCTAAACTCAGTGGTTGAGTTGTTGACAATTACTTTTGGGTGTTCATATCCATGAATAACTAAAACCCAAGTATTAAAGTCACGGGATAGAAGAAAAGACTGCGTTGTCATTTTACACCATAGATTTGTATCCTTCAAACTCTGGCAGTACATTAACTGAACCAACCATTGGATTCAGATCTTATAGGTTGGATCACGCCAAACACAGATTGTTAGATCTTTTTTGTGTTTTCTTTCTCTGATACCAATTGAAAAGACGAGGGTACCCAAATACACCACAATCTTTTAATTTCAACCTATAAGTCTGATACCAAGTGTGATCGTCTATGGAAAAAGTCGAGACAATACGAAAACTGATATTCACTTGACATAATTATGGTACAAGACCGATTAATTATAGGATCAAAGTCAAGTGACTAGGACTAATGTACAAGTGTAATTTAGTTTATTATAATAAGACAATTATAACACGAAAGTAAAGTAAATGACGCAACAAGATTTTATTAAAGATGAAATCACAAATGCAGAAAAACCTCGAGATCTAGTTCAGTTTTGAATACTCTCAGAATTAAGCCGCTATATAAAGAACAAAAGCCAACTTCGTATAGTTGAGACCAAGTAAACTACGCTTAGTTACTTGGTTTTCTCAGTATCCCCGCGTCTTCAACCTTTTGGTCACGCACGTGAATCTTAAGACAGAAATTACTGTCTCGAGTTGCTTTACCGATGTAAAGACTTATGTGCTCAACTCCTTTTGATCGTATTCCAAACAGTAAAGGAACAAATATGTTCGGTAACCACTCTATTCAATTTTTAAGAAAATATATATTGAGTCGTTGACAAATGCTCTTATGTTTAATCTAATAAAATCAATTTTCTGGTTAGCTCTATCCGAACCTTAATTACCGAAATAATAAATTTACGGATTTGCAATCAAACAATATAAAACTCAAAGTGAAAATATAAAGTGATGTCGATCTAATCAATTAGATAATCACAAGTCTATCAAAGATAAACCATATCTAGTTGGATCCCAGCCAATCAAGATGTGTGCACAAAATTCACAAGATACAAAAACTAATTAGATAAATCTTCTTTGACTTCAAATCTACGATTATCTTTAAAGTACATGCACACAAAAACTTGAATCCTCTTATGATTAATCACGCACGGAACGGAGTCTGTTAATAATGGATTATCACAAGATGTCTTTGGATTTAACAACAGTTCTAAACATCCCGTCGATACTTTGATCCAGTTTTAGTGACCCTTATGTCAGAATAGAAGGCTCTCAAGAACAATCAAACTAGGTGGAATCAAAGTTTCAACAACCGTTAGTCAATCAAATTTGTGCACCCCTCTAAAATATCTTTATTTTCTAATCAGACAATGCATTAGGAGTCCAAATTTGTGCACCCCTCTAAAACCGGGGTGCACATTCCTCCCCTCCCGATTGGAGGGAATTATTACATAAAACAACCTATTTTACTCATACCATGCGGAATTTCTTATTTTATTTCTTTTTATCTCTCCCGTCATTCATCTTCTTCCTCTTCCACTTCTTTTATTTCGACATACCCGTTCTAAAAATAAGAACTGTGAATTTTGTAGTGGATTAATATTCAAAAGTGGTTATGGGCTATTTTAATCCAAACTGGACTTATGATATGCTTTTCGATAATTGATAATGATTTTTTTCTTATTTCTTTTAGAAACTAGGGATGCTTTTATATATGTTAAGGCTGTGATTTTTGTTTTTGTTTTGTTTCGTTGTCATAGTCACGGTCTTGCTGCAAATATATATGCTTATCAGAAGTCTAATTTCATTTAAGCCGGATATTTATCATTGAAGATTTCTCTTTTGTGCTGAATATGATCACCAATCCTTTCAAAAATCTCAACAACATGATCATCTTAAACTTTTTAAAAAGGAAAATTCCTTATGATCTAAAACATAAATTTTTCACAAACCAAATTTGCTCTTTCTTCAAATCATTTTGAGAACTCGAGGTGAGCTAATAAAACATTGGCTTTAATAATCTAAACTAATGCATCATAACCCAACACCCAAATCCTGAAATTCCTTACAGCCTTCAAAAAGAACAAATGAAGAATGTAAACTTAAATTTAAATTTTAGGCATGATCAAGATTTACGAAGATGGTGAACTCTATCTGATAAAAAGTGTTATAAAAGAAGAAAGTGAATAAATTCGTATTATATGAAAATATTGTTTTATTAAAAAAAGTAGAAAACCTAAGTAGTTTTCGACCAGAAAAATCTTCCAATAGGGAAGGGAGGAATGTGCACCCCGATTTTTAAGGGGTGCACCAATTTAAACTCACACATTAGAATAACAATCTATGCATTCTTTGCACCATTACACTTTGAGCATCATAAAAAAGCATTATATGGATTATGATTATGCGATGCGGTGGCCTAACATTCTGCCATTTTTGTGTAATGAGATTATTTGTTCTTTCAAATCTAAGAAAGGAACTAAGGGGTGGATGACTCTTAATCTGGATTTTGAAAAATCTTATGACGTGATAAGTTGAGATTTTATTGAGAAATTGTTGCTTTGTAATGATTTTGATCATAAGTTTGTTAACTGGATTATGCAATGTGTTTCTTTTAAAAAACTTTTTGTCTTCTTTTTTTCTTCTAGATCGGAGAATAAAAAGGGAGAAAAAATAATTAGGAAATTAATATTTCTTTAAAAAAATATAAGATAACTAGGTAACTCATTAGTTCTTATAACAGATTATTAATTCACTAATCATCCTATCTTGATTTATATCGATTTATTCTTTTTTTTTGTTACAATTAAATTTTGGGCATAAAGTGAATTAATCAATCAGTAGTTATCATATAAAGGAGGATCATTTTTTTTGACTTGGTCACACCACATTCAATTTTACATTTTTTTAAGAATTTAAAGTGTCGTGTGGCAGAAAAATGTGTTTAAAATATGGAAATTTCTGAGAAATCCAAGTTTGATCCCCTCTCTTCCAGAAATCCATAATTAAGATGATATATATTTGTGACCCAAAATACAAAATTAGCGGCTAAGATTAGTAGTTTAAATTGAGTTTAGGTTTTCACAATTTATGGAGGACTAATTTAACCTTACCCATTACTTATAATTAAAAAAAATAAAAAAGTTAAATATTGATTTCCGGTCAATTACTTACCTTATTTAACGGTGCATCAGTTCCGGTGATTTTTTACCTTATTTAATGTTCCATCAACATGATTTCCGGTTTTAATTAACGAGTAAGTTTTCTTCCTCTTCTACAGTTCTTTTCTTAAGGTTTTTACTTCCTTTTTTGTTTTATTTTTCACAGAAAGTTTTACTTCCTTTTTTATTTTTTTCATCAAAAGAATGTCCATTGTTGGACTTGTTAATCTCTACTGCCAATAGGAAGTTGAATGCAAGTGCAACCTCGTTGATTTTAATATTATTATTCATGTGTTAGTAAATCTGTTTTTCGTGAACACTACGGATGATGCCATGGAACTTTTATATACTATAGAAGAAGAAGAGCTTCCACTATATATCATCATCAAGAATATGATTTTTCCTTGAATCGGACGGATACGAAGAAGAGTTATAATTCTTACATCCATCACGTACAGGAGAGGAAAGCTATAAAGAAATTATTGTACTGAAAGTCTATAACTAACAACTATTGAAAGGTAGGGAAAGTGAGATACCAACCAGTAATTGTGGAGACGTAGTAAATATATTAGAACAAAATTTGTGATTTTATCATTTTTCACATTGTTTCAAATGAAAAATACACTTTTCACCGTATTCCTTCCGAATGAAAATTGATGTTTTCATCGTAGTTTCGAGTGAAATATTTTTTTCACCTTGATTTCGAATGAAACTTGATATTTGCGCCGTAGATTTCGAGTGAAATATTTTCCTTTCACTTGGGTTTTGAATGAACATTTATATTTTCACGTAGTTTTGAGGGGAAATTTTTTCTTTGCACCTGGCTTTTGAGGGAAATTTTTTCACTCCATCAGCGCTAGATCATATTTGATCTAGCAGCACAATTGGTGGGCATATGGCATTTTGTGACATCACCTAACCCATTGTTTAACTATAGTTGTATGTAAACATTATTCAGCCGTATTTTTAATAAGCTCCCAAATTCTTAGCTGTTGTACATTACTGCCTAATTGTTTTTAGTCTCATTTTTTATCGAGTCACCAACCCATTTTTCCTCGGTTTATTTCTTTTAGATTTCCTCCTTCGAATGGGTATGTATAGCTAGAGTTCCTTAACCAAGATGATTTATTGGTTTAGATTGCACCGCGTCGGAAGCATGTACAGATCATTACTAAGCTAGCTCTCCCAACTAGCTGTTTTGTCATGGCTAATCGGTACGTAACTACGATAGTACTTTGTATTTATAGAACGGCTATGTATTCACACTTGAGAGAATTTACTAAAAAGGAGAGAGTACCTGATTATAGTTGTTGATGGTGGATTTTCATTTAAGGATAAAATTGTAAAAGCCAAAACTATACGTTAACATCCTGCAAAGGATAAAACCACTGATAAAGTGGAGAATACTTCTTCACTATAAACTTATAGCATTACCAATTAATGCATGACCAGCCTTGTATTTCATGTACTACTCTATTCTCATTATTAGTGCGGCATGACGACTGAGTGATCGCTCTCAGCATAGCAACACGAATCTCCAAGCATTAAATAAGGAGGCATGCACGAAATACCCGTACATGCTATAACTCTCGGAGTGTTATACTAGCTCGATCGAGCATCAAAACTGTCTGTATCAGTCTCAGAAACGATCACGACCATCCAACTTCACCAGCATGATAGGATGGCTTAGATCGGATCCATAAACCCCAGGCAGGTATTGGAGTATTCACCACCGACCCAATGCGGGCCCCGCATGGTCGGCCTCCCCAAAAGGGTAGCATGGCTCGCCAAATCGTCCAGCAAAAGCAGCGCGGACGAGAAACCCTAATTTAGGGTCTGCGACACATGTAATGTGTCGCAAAGCAGTCTCAACCATCCATCTTCGCAGGCATAGTTGGAGGGTGTAGATGTAGATTCAAAGGGCCCAGAGCATGTCAACACAATCACCGTGGGCCCGCCTACATACATGACCGATCGATCAGGACCAACTATAGTTGGTCGTTCCAGTTTGTGCGCCCAAACAAGGCATGACGCACGGCCGGTGAAACCATAATTAGGGTTTGAACATCACGAGCGTCCATTTTCTCCTGCACGAATGAAGGGTCCAGGAATAGACTAGGCAGGTCCGGTGCGCATCAACATGATCGTCGTAGGCCCATCTATCTCCACACCGGATCGACCAAGGTGTATATTGTGCCTGGTTGCCTTGATTCGCACGCCCAAACTAGGCGTGGTCACACCTCCCAATTACAAACTAATCTCGACCACTCAACTTTACTGGAAAAATTGAGTGGCTTAGATCACGTTTCTATGGGACAATGAAGTACATGCGTGTACACCATCCCATCGTCTGCATACCAGACTAATCGGCCAAGACCGACCAGGCTTGGTCGCCTCGAAGCACGCGCCCGAAGTTGGCATGACGCGCGGCCTTTGCGGCACCGGATTTCTGTCGCAAATTGATCTTAACCACTCCTCTTCACCGGACAAATCGAGTGGCTTAGATCACACTTTCACGGGAAAATGAGGTATGGCCATGTATACCGACATGCCGTCTACACGCATGCATGATCGGCCTTGCCAATATCGTGTCCCAAGTTTGGATTTGATCAAGCTGAAGAGTGATGCTTCCACACCTCTTCATAAACCCTAATTCCACTAACGGTCGCAGATGAGTGTCTCAAAGATCATCTCATCCGTTCAACTTCATCTTCTTGGTTATACAACCCTGGTCAGGAGATAATTGGTCAATGAGGTGTCGTGGTGATTACCATCCGTCACTCTACCACACCAAGTGATCGGCCAAGTCAGGACTTACCTGTACATCCCCAAACGATCACTTGAAGATGGCTAGACATGCATATATTTTAAGACGCTTAATCGTGACTTACTCCATTAAGCCTTAAAACAGTGATGCTTCACTCATGCCAAATACATTCAATGCATGAATTCACGTGATATTTTACAAGTATCAAATTCCCAAATAACTTAGTTATTTAACCTAGCATTACATGCTACTTCCTGTGGGTCCCATGATCCACACAATCGAGACATCAATCATGTCACAAACTGGGGGATACATACTGGGGTATTGGTTGGCGGTATACAGCGTGCAACACACAATGCGCCATCACAAGAACGTGTCAAGAAGTTATGGACGGTTAGTGATGATGGGAGAAGTGGGCAAGCCTGATCGTGTAACACTAACACACGCAAATCCACTACTCCATCACTCCACCTTCTCCACTTCCCATGAGAGACGTGGGTTAGGCTCAATGACTTGTATAAATAGGTTCTCCTCCCTATTTTCAAACAAGACAAGACAACAGAAGCAAGTGTTGATACAACCGTATTCAAACACCGGAACTGATAGTTTACATTATGCAAGCCAGTTCAACATTCTGATACAAGTCATACATAGCCAACACCTTCACAATCTCAACACCTTCTTCGCTTCCCTCCCTAAGATCAACCCCATCTGCTTCACTTTGTGACCGAAGCAAGTATGAAACGACCATTTCTTGGTTTAGGACAGAACTGTACAGATTGATTTCTCAAATCACAAAGCACTCCCGTGCAGTGCATTTGTTTAGGGTTTAGATTCATTCCTCATCCACACACCCCAAATTACCAAATTCGGCAGGAATATATTTCACCCATAAACAATTGGAGACCACAATGGGAGATTAATATCTCGGTTGCAAAATTGGATTCTCAATATTCATTCCAACCTTCTCAATCTTGGGATAGATCTTGGATCCAATTCAATCATTAACCTATCCATTTTTGGTTTTTATCTCGGTCTTCATCTCACGATGTATCCTCGCACGCTAGATTCTCCGGAAACCATAGATGATTCAGGTATCATGTGAACTGTGGCTAGAATGCTGGAGGATGTCCTGGAAAATCAAGATGGTATCGCTAGAAGGCAGAGTGAAACATTTCTCCTTTTGAATGATATAGAAGCTCAATTACAAGATGGTTTGACAAGCATTTACCCAGACGGTGCAAGAAACGCTGAATCCTTATCTAGAAGTCATGCCTTTACCAGCGGAGATGCAGAGAGAGCGCGTAGCCACAGGGGACTCAGGAGAGACAAATAACATGGTTCAGCTGGTGACAGAGACTCGGGAAAACTCCGTAGAAGAAAAGACTTGTCCGGGATGCCACATCTACCGGATAAAGAAAGGGAGCCTGCAGCTTACGGATCCTTGCTGGAAGATTTATATCTCAAGACTCTTGCCGAAGCTCAGAAAACTTCCCGATCCACAGCGACCTTTCAGCCAAGTGAAGAAATGCTCGAGGAGGGAGAAATCAACCAAAGGACGCGTGAGTGTGGAGGATGGGAGCATTCAACTCATTCACTCAGCAGTGATATTACAATGCCTTCCGCATTCCGTCACCCAGTCAAACGAGCCGCGGATATGATGACACATGCTGGTTTACCAACTCTATCTCCGAAGCGTGCTCCATATCAAAACCACAGAGAGACGTCACGACGTCCACTAACGCAAGAGAAGCTAGACTCAAGATACCCACGTTTTCCGCTTCCAATGGAGAAGATATTGGAATTGCTGGAGGCATGGGTACGAGACGGAGAAGTGCAACTTCCTTTTGTGTGGCGTCCGCTGACTAGTCAAGAAATGACAGACCCGAGGTATTGTCATGATCATAGATTCCTTCATGACCCTACTAGTGAATGCAACGCCTTGAAGCGCATCGTTCAGGAGAAGCTTAATTCGGAGGAGTTTCTTTCCCTCTATGGAAATTAATGCGTACGGTTTCGTCGAAGAGGTTGCTCGAGAAGATTCAGTTTCGTACAAATGAGACTCCAAAGAGCAAGTAAGTTATATCAAACAATTTTACGAGAAATATAGTTTTAGAATTTACTGGGGACTTGACATCCCACACATGAGAAAAAGATTTGATAACCAAACACCATGTTTGTTTCCCTTTCATACTTCCCTTTTTGTATGATATTTGCAATTTCATATGACATGTGTTATCATTCATAACCAAGATATAAATTCCATTTAGAATAAATCTCTTTCAGAAAAGTAATTCACAAAACTATCTCAAAATAAACCAATTCAACCACCTATTAGTTCAAAACCTAAAATCAAATTGTGAAAGGAAATCCTCATAATCACTCAAAAACATCTAAAGAAACAAAGCAAGTAGGCAGCATGAATCCTTCAAGGAAAGTCCTTCAACAACAACTCGTTTTTCTGAGCAAGAGAAGCTTTCATCTTCTGGAGCGCGTCCTGTTTTAGCTTCAACTCCTTAGACAACCTCTCAACCTCTTCTTCCTGGCGAGCAACGCATTCTGTGGAGGGAAATTCACCTTGCGATTTCTGAAGCTCCTGGATTTCGGAAAACCCTTTGAAGAACCAAGGAGCGTTGAAGTCATACTGGACAAACACGTCTCGATGGCACTTCCAGTCTTCGATCATCTCCTCAGAAACGGTGTGACCAGTCGTGACGCTCATCCCTTGAATGGAGAATAAAGCTTCTTGTACGCGATTGACTAATGCAAGGCGACTTTTGTGCTTCGTGGTGGTAGCAATGTGGTTGTGCTTCTTCCATATCGCCGTGTACAACTCCTCGAACTGAGCCGGTGATGTGATGTTCAATTAAGTTGTAGTAAAAGGTTCGTTGAGGCTTGTGAAAGCAAAAGATTCTAGACTTAATAAAACTTAAAAGTAAAGAACACTTAGATCAAAATTTGATTTCAAGATATTAGGAATAACCAAGACACTGATTCCACTATTACACATGAATAAATTATGATAAATAATCCAAAACTCTAATTATCTTTTAAGTCCCTTATTTCTTAATTCACATATAATCATGCAAATTCTCAAATATTAATTGTATCCCCTAAGCATAGATTATCTAAAAAAAGTATAACCTATCTAATTGAATCAGAACTAATGAAGGAAATTATGCAAACAATTAAAAACTCTGCAAAGGCAGTGATTGAGTGAATTATAAATTATAAATTAGAGAAAATAAAATAGTTATCAATTATTCATGCGTAAATAGCTTCCTCATTGCCTTGGTTGTGGGAGAATTAACACATCATCATGTTGGAAACACCCTCAAAAGTTGATTTCATTTATGCTCAAAGAATGGTTTACAAATGGTGAAAAGGGAGAAATATAATGAAAACCGGATTTGTAACAGTAATATGTGTGACAAACCAAAGAACGATACACAGGATGTGTCACTGATACTGTAGCAAATAAGTCTGCCGCTGAAGTGTCACAGTCACTGTAGCATGAACGACAGTGCTTGTGGGTCAATGTTCTTCGTGTTCTTGAATGGCAGCATCAACAGCAGGTTTCTCTGGTGATTGTATTTCGCCTCTGTGATGTTCCAAATCCTATCAATTCTCTCCGCCCCCCTTCTCTGACCTCCGAACCCTCTTTATATACCCCACAACCTAAGAATCGCTGTCATAACTCCAGGATAATTCTCAATAATTCTGCCAGACACGGAATAATATTCTTTCCCTTTTCTGCTCCTGCATGCGTTATACAACTGCAAAATCTCCTTAGTTATCTCTGTCACGATCCAAATGGTTGGTAGAATCTTCCTAGCATGCGCAAACTCTCTCCAACTCATGCGAATCCCGTGAATATCTCCTCCCTTTCACACGCACGTCTGTTTCTTCCCACCAAGAATCTAGCCAATTTGAACCTAAAATATCAACCATACCACGCCTGTTAACACCAGAGGAACAAACCCAATCAATCTGAACCGTTGAGTCTCACTGAGTTGCGTAAAAACTCCAACCCTAATTTAGCCAGCTTTACTCCCTGATTTCTTCTAACTCGAGTTCTAGCTAAAATCCATCGAACCAAAGACCCAAAACAATCCTGTTAGGCTCAAAGGAAGATACCCAAACAATTCCAGCTCTTTAGTCTCGCTGAAACAAGATCAAATTCACAACCCTAGTTCTGCCATTGAAACCAAATATTTCCCGCCAAAACATAATTTTTGAAATGAAGAAGATGGTTAGCCCTTATCCAACGTCCTGGGTGCCGAATAACAAATGGGTGCTGTGGACAAATGGGATACACATAGTCGTGGGTGACACATAGCAAAGGTTGGGGTACGTATAGCAAATGTCCTCGGGGATGCTCCGAGCAACTTTTCGAGCCGAATTTGCCAACAATATTTATTTCCAAAAAATACCTACAAACACATAAAACACTATAATAAGGACGAAAACGAGTACTAACAATACGAAACATTGAGGACAAATTAGACACATAAATGCGTCTATCAAATACCCCCAAACTTATTATTTGTTAGTCCTCGAGCAAAACTAATAAAAAATAAAATCGAGTTAATCTCGGGATGGTTTACCAGAGGTGTACCCAAAAAACCATGACTTCTAATTGGTCACAAGTATCCAAAAAACTATGAGGGCATACAAATTCTCAACCTATATCCAAGTAACTAGAATGCCAGAGAAATTAAAGGTGCCAACTCTAAAGCTGACTAAAGAAAAGGGGAGATACATCCGCAACACTGCTAGATAAAGAGATATCCGCTACACAGCTAGATAAACATTGTAAGGTGCGTCCGCTGATTTACAGTTGGATAAGATTAGGAGAGAGATAAAGATGAGAGGGACATCTGCTACACAGCTGGACTAATTACGTGTGATGAGTTAAACCAGTGCTAGAAAGATCTTGTGCCAGATTGAAAGTGGACTAACAAAGCAACCAAATGTATCTTTCTTCGACTCTCTCATAGTGCTCAGTAGAAACAACGTCTTATTCGGTATTCAACTGTTGATGATAAACTATCGAACCTCATAGAACCTTGACAATTAACTCTTCTCTTCGATTTCTTGCTTGACTTAAAAATTTCTACTTCTCTATGGCCTTATTGAACAAAAAACTAATTATAGAACAAAAGAACGTAATGATTTATTTTATTTTTTCATTTTTTTATTTTCATTTTTTTTTCATTCATTTTTTTTTTCCAAAAGTTACAAGACAAAAAATTTACATGGCCATGAGAGAAGGACTTTAAAACTTGGATCTTCGCAACTTGTGATGTCTTGGTATCATGAATTCCAACAACTTATATCATTTGCTCTTATAACTTCTTGTAACTAAGTCTTCAACGTCTTCAACTTTCTTCATAGATTTTGATGTCTCTTCGCTTGTTGATGATGATAAGTTTCTACTGAGAGAGAGAGTCGTAATCCAGTAACTAACCAGAGTAGGGGTGCCCATAGCCTTGGGTGTAATTAGCTCAGCTGGGGTGAAAATATCAGTAAGGTGGTGCCCCTTAGTAATTGAATTACCCCTTATCCAAACCGAGAGTCCGAATAGTAGGCGTCCTCCGAGTGCCTTTATCAACTTTTCGAGCCGATTTCTCCAAAAAAATTTATTGTCCAAAAATACCTACAAACACATAAAACACCATAATAAGTACAAAATCGAGTGCCAACAATATATAGTATTGAGAACAAATTAGACACAAAATGTGTCTATCAAATACTCCCAAACTTATTATTTGCTAGTCCTCGAGCAAAACTAATAAAAAATAAAACCGAGTTAATCTCGGGAGGGTTTACCAAAGGTGTACCCACAAAACCATGACTTCTAATTGGTCACAAGTATCCAAAGAGCTATGAGGACATACAAATTCTCAATCTATATCCAAGTAACTAGAATGCCAGAGAAATTAAAGGTGTCATCTCTAAAGCTGACTAAAGAAAAGGGGAGACACATCCGCAACACTGCTAGATAAAGAGATATCCGCTACACAGCTAGATAAACATTGTAAGATGCATCCGCTGATTTACAGTTGGATAAGATTAGGAGAGAGATAAAGATGAGAGGGACATCTGCTACACAGCTGGACTAATTACGTGTGATGAGTTAAACCAGTGCTAGAAAGATCTTGTGCCAGATTGAAAGCGGACTAACAAAGCAACCAAATGTATCTTTCTTCGACTCTCTCATAGTGCTCAATAGAAACAACGTCTTCTTCGGTCTTCAACTGTTGATGATAAACTATCGAACCTCATAGAACCTTGACAATTAATTCTTCTCTTCGATTTCTTGTTTGACTTATAAATTTCTACTTCCCTTTGGCCTTATTGAACAAAACGTAACGATGATTTTTTTCATTTTTCATTTTTTTCATTTTTCATTTTTCATTTTTCATTTCATTTTTTTTTCAACACAAAAATAACAAGACAAAAATTTTAATGGCCATGATAAAAGGACTTTAGAACTTGGATCTTCGCAACTTGTGATGTCTTGGTATCATGAACTTCAACAACTTATATCATTTGCTCTTATAACTTTTTGTAACTAAGTCTTCAACTTTGATTTTTTTTTGTTGAATTATTCTTTTCTATTGTTGCTTTTAAACCTTAAACGTCTTCAACTTTCTTCATAAATTTTGATGTCGCTCTGCTTGTTGATGATGATAAGTTTCTACTGAAAGAGAGTCGTAATCCAGTAACTAAGACTACATTGTGAGGTTGCTTTGTATTTCTGGCATTTCCTGACATACTTGCCTTTCCATCATGGATGGTTAGGTCCATCACGGTTACCCTCTAAAAGGAACAAGTTCTCTCCTGAATTTCAAGGATATCAATGTCTTTTTCTCTAATGTCTCAAAAGGTTGCTATCCCTAGCATTACAATTTCTATATTTTCGGTGAGAAACAGTATGTAAACTTAGCTAACCGGATACCATGTGATGCTAGAAGTTTCAAAAGTGCAACTAAAAAGTTCTTCCCCACCCCCAAACTTAAATCTAACATTGTCCTCAATGTTTCTAATGAAAGAGCAATACCAAAAGTAAAATAACACGAGGAGAAGTTGGAAAGATAGTACCTGGGTGAAGAGAGAGAAAATCAAAAACTAATATACAACATACAATCGCCTAGATGGTCAATCAAGGGTAAGCAGGGTCCTCCAGAGGGACCTCCTCAACATCACCTATAGTAAAGGGCTCTAAAAAGGGTTTCAATCGCTGACCGTTAACCTTTGAAAAACTACTACCATCCGGCGTCTCGATCTCAACAGCTCCATGAGGAAAAACAGTACGGACCATAAAAGGACCGGTTCACCGAGAGCGTAACTTCCCGGGGAATAGATGCAAACGAGTATCATACATAAGAACTTTTTGACCTGGAGAAAATGACTTTCTTAAGATATTTCTATCATGCACAAGTTTCATTTTGTTCTTATACTCCTTAGCACTATCGTATGCATCTCTACGAATCTCTTCCAACTCATTGAGCTGGAGTTTCCTATGAGCTCCTTCCTTGTCAAGTGAAAAAATTAGCTGCTTAACAGCCAATAAGCTCTATGTTCTAACTCAACAGGTAAATGACATGCCTTTACATACACAATCTGATAAGGGGACATTCCAATGGGGGTCTTAAACGCAGTACAGTATTGTCCATAAGGCATCAGTAAGCCTAGACGACCAGTCTTTCCGATTAGGATTAACTGTTTTTCTCTAATATACGTTTTATCTCCCTATTGGAAACCTCTAACTGACCACTAGTCTGTGGATGATACGGGGTAGCTACCTTATGTGTAATACCATATTTCTTCATCGGAAGCCTAAAAGGCCCATTACAAAAGTGCAACCCTCCATCACTAATTATGGCTCGCGGTATACCAAAACGTGTAAGTATATGATTTTTCAAGAACTCAATCACAACCCTATGGTCATTGGTTTTACACGCAACCGCCTCAATCCACTTAGAGACATAGTCTACGGCGACAAGGATGTAAAGGTTACCAAAGGAATTAGGAACTGGACCCATAAAGTCAATACCCCACACATCAAAGACCTCAACAATTAAAATCGGGTTCAAGGGCATCATATTCCTACGGGAAATGGTTCTTAATTTCTGGCAACATTCACAAGTAACACAGTAACTATGGGAGTCTTTAAACAACGAAGGACAATAAAATCCACACTGCAATATCTTAGCAGCAGTTTTCTTAGCACTAAAGTGACCCTCACAAGCCTGATCATGACAAAAGGAAATAATACTGGACTGGTCAATCTCAGGTATACATCTCCTAATAATCTGGTCTGGACAATACTTAAACAAATAAGGATCATCCCAAAAGAAGTGCTTAACCTCGGCTAAAAACCTAGAACGATCTTGTTTACCCCAATGTTGGGGCATTCGACCAGTAACAAGATAGTTCACGATATTCGCATACCAAGGTAATTGGGTAACAAAGAAAAGTTGTTTATCAGGAAAACTATCCCTTATAGGAAGGGAATCATCAGGGGAATCAACAACTAGCCTAGACAAGTGGTCTGCTACTACATTTTCGGCACCCTTTTTGTCTCTAACGTCTGGAGAGAACTCTTGCAACAAAAGCATCCACCTAATCAATCTAGGTTTTGTATCCTTCTTAGACAAAAGATATTTCAAAGCAGCATGATCAGTATATATGACGATCTTAGAACCTAAGAGATAGGGTTTAAACTTGTTTAAGGCAAACACAATAGTTAACAGTTCCTTCTCGGTAGTGGTATAGTTCAACTGGGCATCATTCAGAGTTTTGCTAGCATAGTAAATCACATGAAGTAATTTGTTTTCTCGCTGACCTAGCACAACACCAATAGCATAATCTGAATCATCACACATGATCTCAAAGGGTAGGTTCCAGTTGGGTGCCTGGACTATGGGGGCGGTAGTGAGTAAAGTCTTAAGCTTCTCAAAAACCTCTAAACAAGCATCATCAAAGACAAACTTAACATCTTTTGCAAGCAAATTGAAAAGAGGTCTAGAAATCAATCTAAAATCCTTAATGAATCGACAATAAAAACCTGCATGCCCTAAGAATGACCTAATATCTCTTACGGTTTTTGGGACCTGTAAAGTTTTAATAATGTCAACTTTGGCTTTATCTACCTCTATACCCTTAGAAGATACGATATGCCCTAAACAATTCCTGATCGAACCATGAAATGACATTTCTCCCAATTAAGCACTAGATTCTTTTCCTTACACCTAGTCAACACTAATGACAAATGATGCAAGCACTCATCGAAAGACGAACCAAACACTGAAAAATCATCCATAAAGACCTCTAAAAACTTTTCTACCATATCGGAAAATATGCTCATCATGCAACGCTGAAAAGTCGCAGGGGCGTTACATAGCCCGAAAGGCATGCGTCTATACGCAAAGGTACCAAAGGGACAGGTAAAAGTGGTTTTTCTGGTCTTCTGGGGCAATAACGATCTGATTATTGAGAGTAGCCATCTAAAGCAAAGTAATGACTATGTCCAGCTAATCTCTCTAGCATTGGTCGATGAAGGGAAGGGGAAAGTGGTCCTTCCTAGTGACCTTGTTCAATTTCCTATAGTCAATACAAACACGCCAACCCGTGGTCACTCGGGTGGGATTAACTCATTGTTATCATTCTGGACTACAGTAATACCGGATTTCTTGGGAACAACCTGAACGGGGCTGACCCACTTACTGTCTGAAATGGGGTAGATAATACCTGCATCTAACAGCTTAAGAACCTCGGTTCGAACTACTTCTTTCATATTAGGGTTTAGTCTTCGTTGCATCTCCCTAGAAGGTTTGGTATCTTCCTCTAAATAGATCTGATGCATACAAACAGTAGGACTTATACCCTTAATGTCTGCTAGTCCACCCTAAAGCTTCCTTGTTGTTTTGAAGGACGGTCACTAGCCTACTTTCCTGATCACTATCCAAGTCGGAGAACAATCACAGGTAAAGTCTCAGACGGCCTAAAAACACATACTTCAGGGTATCTGGCAATGGTTTTAGGTCCAACTTAGGAGGCTCTTCTAACGAAGGAACTAGGGTAGACTTAGAAATTGGTAGTGGTTCGAACTTAGGTTTCCATCCATTACTAGTGTCTAACAAATGGGTTGAATCTAACAAAGCATTCACCTCATTAATCACATTATCATCATCAAAATCAATCCCAAAGTGAGCTAGGCATTTCTCTAATGGATCTTCTATCAACGTGTTTGGTAATGATTCCTCGACTAATGTTCCTATCATGTTCACTTCTTCTATGATCGAATCATCCAGTTCAGAGGGCAGCTTACTAATATGAAAGACATTCATCTCAATAGTCATATTACCAAAAGACAAATTCATCATACCAGTTCGACAATTAATGATCGCATTGGATGTTGCTAAAAATGGGTGACCTAAAATCACTGGTATCTGGTTCTCTGGGTCAGGGACAAGTTGGGTATCTAGGATAACAAAATCCACTGGATAAATAAACTTGTCGACCTCAATAAGAACATCCTCGATCACACCACGAGGAATTTTAACGGACCTATCAGATAACTGAAGTGTCATCTGGGTAGGTTTCATCTCACCAAGTCCTAGCTTAAGGTACACATGGTATGGGAGTAGGTTCACACTGGCTCCTAAGTCAAGCAACGCTTTCTTAACATGATATTTACCTATTGTGCAAGAAATGGTAGGGGACCCTGGGTCTTTATACTTAGGAGTAGTGATATTCTGAATAATGGAAATCGCCTGACTAGCTAGGAAGGCTTTCTTTTGGACAATAAGTTTATGCTTTCGTGTACACAAGTCCTTAAGAAACTTGGCATAAGCGGGAATCTGCTTAATCGCATCTAATAATGGGAGGTTGATAGTAACCTGCTTAAAAACCTCCAATATATCATTAAAGTTGGACTCCCTCTTAGTTGGAACTAGCAGTTGTGGGAATGGGGCTCTGGGAACAAAGCCGGACTCATTAGGACCCTCATTCGTCTCTTTAGACACTCTATCAGTCTCCTCATTTTCTGGCTGAGAAGGGTGAACTACAGCATGTTCACCATCAGGCATGGCAACCTTATTGTCGACTTTCTTTCCACTCCTAAGGGTTGTAATAGAATTCACGTGATTGTACGATTTCTCTCCTTTTGGATTAGGATCAGTATGACTAGGGAACCTTCCATCTTCTCTCTCAGTAAGGAACTTATCTATTTGGCCGACTTGAAGTTCTAATTTAGCAAGAGACTGGGAATTATTCTTAAAATTCTGCTTGGTTTCCTCTTGAAAATTAACCTGGCTCTTTACTAACATTTCCTGACTTTGTGATAACATATCCTGGCTATTTTTTAGTATACTAAGAGATTCCTCTAAGCTAGTCATTATATTCTCAGAAGGGTTCTGGAATTGGGCTTGACCTGAAGAATTCTTATTATAACCAAAACCTGGGGGAGGATGAGAATTACTAGGTTGACTTTGATTCTGTCCTTTAGACCAAGAGAAATTAGGATGGTTTCTCCAATCAGGGTTGTAGGTCTCTGGGTATGGGTCAAACTTCTGACGGTTCTCAAACCTAGCATTGTTATAGACAGCATGGGCTTGCTCTTCACTAACATGACCTTCCCAAAACGAGTTATTGGGTTCTAATTCACAACTAGAGACTTGAGAGGCTCTAATCCTATCATCAGGTTCAATGAGAGACCTATGTTTAGGCTGATTCAATTCCAAAGCAGCAAACTTAGCATCTGACACAAAACTCATATCTACCATATTGATGCTACTTATATTAACCAAGAGTCTTTTAGGGGGTTCAACACAAGACTCCCACTGTTGGGATTTCTCAGCAACAACTCCTAAGAAGGTAAAGGCATCCTCAGCACTTTTACTAGTGAACTCACCAGCGTACATAGAATCGACCATGGCTTTGGTCGAATAGTTTAACCATCATAAATAATCTCTACAAGTTTCATCTTATCAAATACATGGTGAGTACACTGGGATAGGAGATCATTGAATCTCTCTAAAAACCAATAAAGAGACTCTCCCTCTTGTTGCACACTAGCACTAATTTTCTGCCTAACAGCTGCAGTTTTATGCTTAGGGTAGAATTTCATATAGAAAGTAACGATAAGTTCCTGCCATGTTTTAATGGATTCATATGGTAGGTTGTTTAGCCAGGTCTTGGCTTTATCTTTCAAGGAAAAGGGGAACATCTTAAGTTTCAAAACTTCATCAGTAAGGTCTTTTATTTTAACTGTCCCACAAATTTCCTCAAAGTCCCTAATATGAAAATAAGGGTTCTCATCATCTTTTCCTAAGAATATAGGGATCATCTGAAGAATACTAGATTTTATCTCGAAATTAGCCGTATTGGCTGGCAATTTAATGCAAGAAGCTCGGTTGGTCCTAGTTGGGAACATGTAATCTTTCAAAGTTGTCATCGCTGTTACAACTGAAGTACTAGGGGTACTTTCCTCACGAAGAGACATATTTTCAAAACTGAAGTTTCCAAAAACAGAGCTCTCAAAAGAAGAGTCTTCGATCTCCCTGTCTTCACAAGAAGAACTGCTAGGTTTTTCACTAATCAAACGACCTAGAGTGTCTCTTTTCCAAGCCCGTTCTCTAATGACCTCGGGCATACACTAAAAAAACAAAATAAAAAGAAAAAGAGAAAAAAAATCCTAAAAGGAAGGGAAGTTCTATGCAAACACAAACAAGGCTGACTCTACCACAGCAAACCTACTGATTTCTAGCAAACAAAAAGCATGATGGCTCCACTTAGATTGTTTCTAGACCAGCTTCTAATCCTTCGAAAGGGAATTCGTTACAATTTAAGCAAACCCCTCTGGAATCAATCCGAGTCAAAGTAAGTTGAATCGAGACGAGGGAAGCTCAGTGGAGCTTTGATACCCAAGGTCTCACCGGTATTACAAGGCGGCGCAGTCACGCATTCAACTCACAGAAACCATCATGAACTTCGAAGTATGCTAAAAAGAGTAACCAATATTTTTCGAATGACTTTCCTATTAAGCTCGTTACCCTGTCGGTCTCGTTCTATTCCAAATTTTAAAGCTTAGGTTCGCGTTAAGTATCGTTTTCCTAAGGCGGGAAAAAAGAGAACGGTGATGAAATCCGAACCCTTATCTTGTATGGCTAGTCCTTTCCCTTTACTAGGAAATTAAAGCAGCCGTTTTCAGTTCCTCGACATATATTCACACGAAGGAAGACAGTAACTCGCTGACAGGGGATTCGCGAGTGTTTCGACAAACTTACCTCCCGTTCCAGACGGGGGATGAACCGTTGTAGTCGACTCGGGCCACCGACTCCGATGTCAGTGTACGAACTCGAGGGGCCGAGACGATATCGTAATCGTCGTCCTTCTCTACACACAGTTTATATTTAAACTACCCTTTCATAGGGTTTAAAAATAAGGTCCCAAAGTTTAAAGTCCAAAGTCCAAAAATAAAGTGCAAAAGAAAAGGGAAGTCTAAAAAAAATAAAAATGTCTCTCTTTTTTTTTCCTCTCTTTTTTTATAAAATAAAAAAAAAATCTTCTTCTTTCTCTCCTTTCGCTTTGCCTTTTACTCCAAGTCTTTAAGTATTCACCAAAAGCTTTTGCAAAATTTTCTTTCGCTCCAAATTTCAAATTCTGTAAGGAAAAGACAAAAACCCAAAAACGTAAAGAATAACAAATAAAATAATTAAAAACAAATAAAAAACTAAAAAAGAACAAAATCAAAATCTAAAAACTCTAGCCTAAAGACAAGCCCACGTCGGCGACGCCAAAAATTGATGTGCTGTTCAATTGAGTTGTAGTAAAAGGTTCGTTGAGGCTTGTGAAAGCAAAAGATTCTAGACTTAATAAAACTTAAAAGTAAAGAAAACTTAGATCAAAATTTGATTTCAAGATATTAGGAATAACCAAGACAATGATTCCACTATTACACATGAATAAATTATGATAACTAATCCAAAACTCTAATTATCTTTTAAGTCCCTTATTTCTTAATTCACATATAATCGGGCAAATTCTCAAACATTAATTGTATCCCCTAAGCATAGATTATCTAAAAAAAGTATCACCTATCTAATTGAATCACAACTAATGAAGAAAATTATGCAAACAATTAAAAACTCTGCAAAGGCAGTGATTGAGTGAATTATAAATTATAAATTAGAGAAAATAAAATAGTTATCAATTATTCATGCGTAAATAGCTTCCTCATTGCCTTGGTTGTGGGAGAATTAACACATCATCATGTTGGAAACACCCTCAAAAGTTGATTTCATTTATGCTCAAAGAATGGTTTACAAATGGTGAAAAGGGAGAAATATAATGAAAACCGGATTTGTAACAGTAATATGTGTGACAAACCAAAGAACGATACACAGGATGTGTCACTGATACTGTAGCAAATAAGTCTGCCGCTGAAGTGTCACAGTCACTGTAGCATGAACGACAGTGCTTGTGGGTCAATGTTCTTCGTGTTCTTGAATGGCAGCATCAACAGCAGGTTTCTCTGGTGATTGTATTTCGCCTCTGTGATGTTCCAAATCCTCCCAATTCTCTCCGCCCCCTTCTCTGACCTCCGAACACTCTTTATATACCCCCACAGATCCTAAGAATCGCTGTCATAGCTCCAGGATAATTCTCAATAATTCTGCCAGACACGGAATAATATTCTTTCCCTTTTCTTCTCCTGCATGCGTTATACAGCTGCAAAATCTCCTTAGTTATCTCTATCACGATCCAAATGGTTGGTAGAATCTTCCTAGCATGCGCAAACTCTCTCCAACTCATGCGAATCCCGTGAATATCTCCTCCCTTTCACACGCACGTCTGTTTCTTCCCACCAAGAATCTAGCCAATTTGAACCGAAAATATCAACCATACCACGCCTGTTAACACCAGAGGAACAAACCCAATCAATCTGGGCCGTTGAGTCTCACTGAGTTGCGTAAAAACTCCAACCCTAATTTAGCCAGCTTTACTCCCTGATTTCTTCTAACTCGAGTTCTAGCCAAAATCCATCGAACTAAAGACCCAAAACAATCATGTTAGGCTCAAAGGAAGATACCCAAACAATTCCAGCTCTTTAGTCTCGCTGAAACAAGATCAAATTCACAACCCTAGTTCTGCCATTGAAACCAAATATTTCCCGCCAAAACATAATTTTTGAAATGAAGAAGATGGTTAGCCCTTATCCAACATCATGGTTGTCAAATAACAAATGGGTGTTGTGGACAAATGGGCTACACATAACCGTGGGTGACACATAGAAAAAGTGGGGGCCCGTATAACAAATGTCCTCGGGGTGCTCCGAGCAACTTTTCGAGCCGAATTTTCCAACAATATTTATTTCCAAAAAATACCTACAAACACACAAAACACCATAATAATGAGGAAAACGAGTACTAACAATACGAAACATTGAGGACAAATTAGACACACAAATGCGTCTATCAGCCGGCACACTGAACCCCCCAACCAACACATGACCTGCACGAGGGACATCAAAGGGAGAATCGAAGATAGCCCCAAGAACAACAGGTTTCCTTGCCAATGCTTCATCAGAAACCTTGTCAGCTGCAAGTGGCCTTTCAGAAAAAGTCACCATGGCTGCCTTATCAATGGGGACCGACTCAAGAAGATCTTTAAGGGGAGTCTCCTCGACAATAACGATAGCGGATGTTTCTTCTCCCGCATTCTTCCGGATGTCTACTTCACTCTGAGTGATGATTTCTATCACGACCTCGTCTACAAGATCACTAAGGTTACCACTCGGGGAAGCACTCCGTCCAGTCGAACTTGCGCCATCTCTGTCATCTGGAAAAGGACCGGTATCACCAGACTTCTCACCTGTATCACCATACTTCTTAGCATAAGGATCAGTGTTACCAGGCTTCCCAGAACAAAGGTCAATATCGCTAGACTTCTCACGAAGATCAGCGTTACCAGACTTCTCGTTCTGAATGCGCGTCAATCTTGTGAAAACATCTGTTTCGGAATTCCCTGATTTCAAGCAAGGATCACTCTTAGAAGAAATTACTCTGGAAAAATGAAGGGATCGACAAAAAGAAATTTAAATACCTGCATATTGGAGGAATTGAGGATCTCCGAGCCACATGCCTGCTTCTTAGACCACACTCCTGCTTGGGGATTGCAGTCGTCAGCTCTGGTTCGTTTACCTGGGAATGGTTTCAATCGAGGATGCTCCTTCAAGATATCAGAAGATGGCTCGCCACGGGAATCTGTCACAACCTCCTCCGAGAATTTCTGGAAGGTTAACAATTGCTCCCCTCCAAAATTCCTTATACCTGCTAGTTATCGTCGTATTTCTTCCGATAGGAAAGAAAGGAAGGCTTTGCACTGACGAAAATGTGTCAGCATTAAGAATACTTGGGAAAAGTTCTTTTGGAGCCTTCGACGGACGAAGAAATGGAACACCCTGGTCAAATCCCATTTTCCGAGCAACCCTGTCAATATTGTACGGAGTCACGGTAAATTCTTCGTCAAATAAAGACGGGACATATCCCGGAGTGCAGCTTCGCAAGTAAATAAGTTCCCCAAGACTCGAGGTTTCGGCATCAGTATGCAACACAACATCAGGAACAGTAACAAAAGTCTTTGGCTGAACAATGGAAGGGTGGATCGACCCCCATGGACGAAACTTTATGGAGGACACATTGTCAAAAACATCCACAAGCTTCACACCGGTTTTTGGACGTCTCTTCTGCCAAAGAAGTATTCTCGAACCACCATACAAACTGATGAGTGAAGTTGCAGGAACAGGAGCATAGATTTTTAAATGTTCCCACAAAAATGCCTGAAGAAAAGCAATGTGGATATGCGACTCCACCTTCTTATACCCATTGGAAGCATGCATGTCCGTCGCTAAGGCATCCAGATGAGAATACAGTGATCCAAGAAACAAGGCACCTAGGGGAAGGACCTCACCTTTTGCCAGCTTTATAGCAAACATGACGAGGTCACCTCTTATGGTCTTCCTTCCAGAACCGTCGTCAAATATGTCTCTGGATAACCACAAAGACAGGAATGCAATCATGCTGAGCTCGTCTTCCAACTTGTGACCGGGTTTCGGGTCTACATGAGACCACTCCGACACCCACTAAGTGTAAAAGCATTTCGTGTCTTTCTTCTCCTTCTCCAGATCATCAAATTATCCCGCATTTCGAAGTATAGCATTATAAGACCGACGTTCTGCATCAGTAAGTTTGTAAAACAAGTTTCCAGCAACAGGCAGATTCATCAACGCAGCCACACTTTCCAGAGAAATGGTCATCTCTCCCCATCTGCATATAGATGTATGAGTAGAAGGACGCCACCGAGAAATGAAAGTGATCAAGCCTGCAGCATCTTTCTTAATCTGAAGAGTGGCGGACGCCATGACCGCATCAAGGATTTGCGCCTTAACTAAATTAGCCTTAATCTTTTTGTTACTCAGCATGCGTCTCATCCATCCTTCGTAAGAGCCCAGCGGAGTGTGACAAATCTTGAAGTCAATAGGTGAAGGCGGATATTCATTTCTCCGAAGACAGAACCTCATCACAAGTGCTGAAGAAGAGGATGGATCAACTTCCATATTTTCTGAACCAGAGAGCAGGACTATCTTGTGACTAGGATGTTTCCTAATGTTCGGAAAAGGCACAGTGAACAACTCATCATCTATGTTCGGCATATCTTTGAAGTTGTTAACACTCCCTGACTTGGCACCAGCATTATCTTCAGAAGGCATTTCAACAAGAGTCTTTTTGTTCATCCTACAAAAGACGAGAGAGTCAGTGCTTGTATAAAAACACATGAGATGCGTAGTCACACAAGACAGAACACACATTCACGTTGGAGTACACAAGGCTGGTATTGGGTCCAAACACTGGTATTGAGGCACGTCAACAAATGAAACAGTTGGTCAATTCTAAAAATCCAGGTCTAATACCCCCAAATCAGGTTGATATCATGTAGTCGAGCAGGTATCGGGCCACGCAAGAAATCTCTATATCATGTTAATAGGCTGGTAATGGGTCATGTCAAATCCGTATTAGTCAGGGACGGTCAAGGTCACCAGTCTGGTATTGGGACACATCAGCAAAGGACGAAGTCACAAGGATGGTATTACTCAAGTTTCAAGTCTGGTATTGATCAAGTCACAAGGCTGGTATTGCTCAAGTTTCAAGTCTGGTATTGACCAAGTCACAAGGATGGTATTGCTCAAGTTTCAAGTCCGGTATTGATCAAGTCACAAAGTCCGGTATTAATCAGGACATAAGGCCTGTATAATATAATAGGTGCAAGATCGGTTTTCAGTCCAAGAACATCGTCCACGTTCAATCGAGCGCATATGGTGGGTCCGCACTTATTCGCACACATCATAACACGGTTTCACTTTGTTCATGGGGGTCGTGTCTACGAAATTCAAGGGAAAGGTTTTTCAAGCCATAACCTAAAAGCTAGGCTTTGCATGCAACAATGGAAGAAAAGAAGCAAAAAATATATATTCATAGATTCACGACTCGTTAAGCAATCCTAGCAAATATCGACGGTTTTTGTTATCAATTTCGTTGGAAGAACTAATCATGATATATCTTTCCAAAGGGTTTTTACCTAAGAAATTAGGGTTTTTCCTTAAAAAAACGGAAAACTTACCTTGCTGTGGACGGAGGGCGGCGACGACGACGGCAAGCTCCAGCGGCAACGTTGGCGGCGGCGTGAAGATCACGGACGGGAGGTGGACACAACAACAAAAAAAAAAGAAATTCGTGAGAAAAGAAAAAAGGGGTCGGTCCCTTTTATAGACAAAAAACTGGAAGAATCCCAATAGAAAAAGGATTCCTCTTTTTGGATTCTTCTTTTGATTCAAACACCCAAGGAAGGAAACCGGTCCCACCAAAGGATTCCATGCTTGCACGGCGGTGTTTACATGAACAATTACTAGCGGTCGGTGAAAATTCTTTCGGGTAAGCTTCCTTTATCCTGTCTTTCTCACATATGTATGTCACCATCTCATGCCTACCCCACAATAATGTAACCATTATGTGCTAGGCATGGGACTTAATGTTGATGTATTACCACAATAGTGTAACCATTATAGCATTACCAATTAATGCATGACCATCCTTGTATTTCCTGTACTACTCTATTCTCATTATTGGTGCGGCATGACGACTGAGTGATCTCTCTTAGCAGAGCAACACGAATCTCCAAGCATTAAATAAGGAGGCATATACGAAATACCCGTACATGGTATAACTCTCGGAGTGTTATACTAGCCCGATCGAGCATCTGGACTGTCCGCATCAGTCTCAGAAACGATCACGACCATCCAACTTCACCAGCATGATAGGATGGCTTAGATCGGATCCATAACCCCCAGGCAGTAATTGGAGTATTCACCACCAACCCAATGCGGGCCCCGCATGGTCGGCCTCCCCAAAAGGGTAGCATGGCTTGCCAAATCGTCCAGCCAAAGCAGCACGAACGAGAAACCCTAATTTAGGGTCTGCGGCACATTACATGTGTCGCAAAGCAGTCTCAACCATCCATCTTCGCAGGCATAAATGGAGGGTGTATATGTAGATTCAAAGGGCCCAGAGCATGTCAACACAATCACCTGGGCCCTCCTACATACATGACCGATCGGTCGGGACCAACTATAGTTGGTCGTTCCAGTTCGTGCGCCCAAACAAGGCATGACGCACGGCCGGTGAAACCCTAATTAGGGTTTGAACATCACGAGCGTCCATTTTCTCCTGCACGAATGAAGGGTCCAGGAATAGACTAGGTAGGTCTTGTGTGCATCAACATGATCGTTGTAGTCCCATTTATCTCCACACCAGATCGGCCAAGGTATATCATGCCTGGTTGCCTTGATTCGCACGTCTAAACTAGGCGTGGTCACACCTCCCAATTGCAAACTAATCTCGACCACTCAACTTTTCCGGACAAATTGAGTGGCTTAGATCACGTTTCTATGGGACAATGAAATACAGGCGTGTACACCAGCCCGTCGTCTCCACACCAGACTAATCGGCCAAGACCGACCAGGCTTGATCACCTCGAAACACGTGCCCGAAGTTGGCATGACGCGCGGCCTTTGCGGCACCGGGTTTCTGTCGCAAATTGATCTTAACCACTCCTCTTCACCGGACAAATCAAGTGGCTTAGATCACACTTTCACAGGACAATGAGGTATGGACATGTACACCGACATGCCGTCTACACGAATGCATGATCGACCTTGGAAAAATCGTGTCCCAAGCTTGGATTCGATCAAGCTGAAGAGTGATGCTTGCGTACCTCTTCATAAACCCTAATTCCACTAACGGTCGTAGATGAGTGTTTCAAAGATCATCTCGTCTGTTCAACTTCATCTGCTTGGTTATATAACCCTGGTCAGGAGTTAACTGGTCAATGAGGTGTCTTGGTGATTACCATCCGTCACTCTACCACACCAAGTGATCGGCCAAGTCAGGACTTACCTGTACAACCCCAAACGATCACTTGAAGATGGCTAGACATGCATCTATTTTAAGACGCTTAATCGTGACTTACTCCATTAAGCCTTAAAACAACGATGCTTCACTCATGCTAAATACATTCAATGCATTAATGCATAGAATTCACGTGATATTTTACAAGTATCAAATTCCCAAATAACTTAGTCATTTAACCTAGCATTACATGCTAATTCCTGTGGGTCCCACGATCCACACAATCGAGACATCAATCATGTCACAAACTGGGGGATACATACTGGGGTATTGGTCTGGCGGTTTACAGCGTGCAGCGCACAACGCGCCATCACAATAACGTGTCAGGAAGTTATGGACGGTTAGTGATGATGGGAGAAGTGGGAAAGACTGATCGTGTAACACTAACACACGCAACTCCACTACTCCATCACTCCACTTTCTCCACTTCCCATGACAGACGTGGGTTAGGATCAATGACTTGTATAAATAGGTTCTCCTCCCTATTTTCAAACAAGACAAGACAACAGAAGCAAGTGTTGATATAACCGTATCCAAACACCGGAACTGATAGCTTACATTCTGCAAGCCAGTTCATCTTTCTGATACAAGTCATACATCGCGAACACCTTCACAATCTCAACACCTTCTTCACTTCCCTCCCTAAGATCAACCCCATCTCCTTCACCTTGTGACCGAAGCAAGTCTGAAACATCCATTTCTTGATTTAGGCCAGAATCGTACAGATTGATTTCTCGAATCACAAAGCACTCCCGTACAGTGTGTTTGTTTAGGGTTTAGATTCATTCCTCATCCACACACCCCAAATTACCAAATTCGTCAGGAATAGTTTTCATCCATAAACAATAGTAAATTTCCAAGCATCGACCAAACTTTCTTGCAATTACCTTTAAGATATCTAAATTTCCAAGCTTCCAAGTGTTGTCATGTCGCTAACACAAACCCATCAAACCGCAAGGGCTAAAATAGTCCCACAGCGCACGAGAGAAATCACAATGAAGTAAAAGGTGTTTTGTAGTTTCCACTTCTTTGATATAAAGTGGGCATAAATTGGCGTGTAATTAACTAATTAAGACTCCCCTGTGCTACAACATAGCTCTCGTTGGAATAGACTGGTGCAGTGTAGCCCATGCGAGGAATAATACCCCAGGAGGCAGTAACTTGTTGGGCAAAAGCTTATCAATGATGTTTGTAGTAAGAGAACTCATTTACCAATTATACATATAGCTTGCCTGCAGTAAATTCGCCATTAAGAAGATCACATCCATTAGTTATAAGTCGCGTATATATTCCTTGGATCATCTTTTAGTTCCAAAAGGTCGATTCTCTCTGTTGGGTTGAGTTGACGTCTGAAATCAAAGTCCCAAACATTGTTATATCTAGGATACTTTAGCTCTAGAGGATGACTATTAAGCCATCAGTCATGCCAGACCCATTCACTTGATTATATCGGTTTTAAGATTCCTACAAATTTAGAGGTTCTTCTTCTGTTAACGCCAAAAGTGAAGATATGATCTAAATATACTTTAAAAAAACACTGAATATTTTTTGGCAGCTAAAAATACGTTTACATACAACTATATTAACTATAGTTAAACAATGGGTTAAGTGACATCATAAAATGCCACATGCCCAACTATTGTGCTGCTAGAGCGAAAAAATTCTGTTTTTGAGTGATCATTTACCCAGTGAGTGAAAACCTGATTCATCGCAATCTTTCCTGTTATGATAGGAAGAAAATTAAATATTCACCAATATTTATGTTCGGTTTGAAATTCTTTAACTAACCTAGACTTACCACGACCGATAAACATTAAAGAGTAATGTAAAGAAGGAGTAATTTTATGAAGGAATAATTTTAGCACGTGCAGAGTAATTTTTGGATCGTTAAAGAGTAACTTCAGGAAAGAGTGATTTTAGGGAGTAAACTTTTGGCTTTTTTATCTCAACTGTTTTAGCAAAAAATGATTAATTTCCAAATTTGCTAGAAGGCTATTAGTGGAATGAATAAAAAATATAGTTAGTTATGGAGTTTTGATATATGTAAACTTATTGATGGGTTTCTAATATTCAAAAAAAATAATTGGGCTAGAGATATTTTTCCCCATTTTAAAATACAATGACACATAATTCATCTTCGTGTTTTTTTGCCAAATTATAGACATGTCTTTCATAAGAATCAACAATATTTTTCAAATAATGATTTCAAAATGAAGAGACACAACTTATACAACAAAGTGCAAAGCAACGGGTTTAAAATAAATGGACACAACTGATGTAGCAAAATATATAATGGGTTTAAAATGAAGGAACTCAACTTATAACACAATTTTCCATGTTTTTCAAGAAAAGTCACATTTATTTATTATGAACGCGCGATTGGGGATATTAAAACTAATTGGGGGATATGAATTACTTCCCTCAACCAAAGGTGTCTGTTAAAGGGTGTTTTTTGGAAGAAAATACTAAAACACCCTTTGATTAATTAAAAAATATTATGAAAAGACTGTTATACCCTTCCCACAAAATAAAAAATTTAAAATCAAAACCAAACACAAAATCATTATCCCCCATTTGAGTACCGGCATACTCGTGTGTTAGGGTTAGGTTTTGAAAAAAAAAATTATTCCATCTTCCTCTCCTCTTCTTCATCGTTCTTCATATACTCTACGATTAATCGTTGAATCAAAAGTTTCTTCATCGATTAAAACCAACCCATAAGAATGCCTCCACGAAAGAAATCAGATGCCCAATCGAAATCAAAATCGATTGCTCAACAAAAACAAGAAAAGAGGATTGCTTTGATTGCTCAAGAGCAAGAGGAAGAAGAACAAGATAACTCAGACGATCAACCTATCGTAAACATGGCTTCTGTGAGAAGGTAAGTGATTTAGAACTGTTTAATTAGTGTTCCAATCGATTTGTAGCTATGGGTTTAGGTCAAAATCGCAAACCCTAACTGAAACAGTTGAGTTTCAGTAGACGCTGGCATTCAATTTAGTATGAATACCACACCGGAGCAGTGTAACGGCATTCGATTTAGGATGAAGACCATACCGTAACTTAGTTACGACATTCGATTAAGGTTGAAGACCACACCGGAACTTAGTTACGGCATTCGATTTAGGATGAAGGCCACACAGGAACTCTGTTACAACGTTAAAATTAGGTTGAATACCATGCCAGTATTGAGCTTCTAATAAACAGAGAACCCTAGGATTTTTTGATGGGTACCGGCATAGGTTTTAGGTTAGATTCCATGCCAGTACCTTGTTACGGCATGTGTTTCAATTTTACGTATGTTCCGGCAAAGGTGTTTTGGTATCCATGAACTTCCTAGAAATTATCGTCATCCACGACAATTATTTGGCAATGCCGGTAATGGTTCCCGACATGTAATGGTTTGAATTTACTATGTCGTGTTTTGGTCACGGCATGGTCGATACTTTGTTAAGGTATGCCGGTAGTGATGATTCTATGTCGTTATGTGGTGTATCTATGCCGGTATTAGAAATGAAAGTTAGTTGTCTTATATTTATTTCGTGCTTCTTTTGAAATAGGGCTAAAGCAAAGGAAGCTGACAAACGAAAAACTAAATATGATGGCATTAAGAAAAGAAGGAAGGACGGTCTTGGTACTCCTCAATCTCTGCCTCCTAGAGGGAAAGAACAAGGTCGCAACAAGCGTTTGGGGGCATCTACAAGAGGTGAAGTTTGGGAAAGTGGTCGTGACCGTATTATACTCGCAATCCATGAACCTACTGGAGCAGTTGAGGAGGAAGATGAGAAAGATGAAGAGGAAAGTGAGGAGGAAGATAATGAGATTGATCCAAGTCAATTAGCAACCCAAATCCAAGTAGTAGTGGAACAAGGTGGTCCAAGTCAACAACTGACAGAAGGAAAGGGTACAGGCAAAGTAAAAGTTAAAGGTTCACACCTTCCTCATATTGATGACATGATACCTGACCTTGATCGTGGTAGAATTTGGGGTGCATCTTCTTTTGATCCGGGGCATCTATTTGGCTACAAGGACTCTTGGGATCGTACTATCTATCAAACCTATGTAAGAATTTCTATCTCGTGCATATGTATTGTTTTGTATTTATATAAAATCTCTTAATTGTATTATCTCCTAATTGTAGGATCATAAGAAGGTTGTGCGTGTTTGCCGAAACCAAGCCGCGTCTCATTGGGATTTGTCTAAGGAATGTGAATAGGTTCAAACATTAGTAAAGGATTCTGGTCTATATCCTTTGGTTAAAAATTACGTGAAGCCAGATATTGTGACAGTCAATTGCTTCGTCGAAAGGTATCATGGTGAAACAGATACCATGCACTTCCCGTTTGGCGAGATGACCTTGATCCCTGATGATGCTCAGAACATTCTAGGCTTGAGTGTTACAGGAAAATCAATTGCAGAAGAAGATAACTTCCCGAACCTAGAATGGTCGAAGTTGCACGCTCTTACTAACAAGCTGTTGGGTTGGGACTACAAAACTTCTGTGGAAAGCTTATATGTATCTAAGAATATTAGGACAAATACCATCAAGCTGACGCTGCTTAAGAAGGCCTTTGAAAACACGACGCAGAGAAAAGACGAGGATGGATGGGACCCCGCACAGATTCGTTATACAGCCGTTGCTTACCTGTTATTCATCTTGGGCACTAGGGTATTCCCTGACACTAGTGGCAACAGGGTTATTACAAACTACCTCCAATACTTGGATCCGTTGGAAGAGGTCTTTAGATATTCTTGGGGCACCGTGGTAATGGCACATTTGATGACGGAGATGAGAAGGGCCTCTAAGGCGGTTACAAACCAATTTTTCGGGAATTTCACTCTACTCCAGGTAATTTTGTTTTTAAACTTATGTTCTTATTTATATTGTTCACATGTACCCTTATCATGAACTTAGAAACAAAATTTACTGATTTTTATATGTATCATTTCACATGTGTATAGGTGTGGGCTTATGAACATTTCCCAACATTGTTCAAGGGAAACCCCTTCTTGAAGATTATATCCATTGATGAGCCCGAGGAGCCTAGAGCCAAGAGATGCCAGTTCAACAACCATCTGAAGCCCGGTAACAATCGTCGACTGACAGATATGAGATTGGCTCTGGAGGCGATGACTACCAAAGATGTTGTGTTCGAACTTTACAGGGAGGCTAGAGAAAACCGCCAATATTTGAGGTTCTATAACGTTTCATTTTACAATGGGCCTTTGTTCCACCCAAAGGGATACGTTATGGATGATCCTCAATGTGTGATGCAGCAACTTGGATATAAGCAATTACCCTGCTTCATGACAGCCTCTACTGAAAGGTATCGGCTTGACCTTTCTGTGTCCATGTCAAGTTCCACAAGGTTGAGGGTAGAGTATGATCCAATTCCAGAACCAACACAACGATGATGAATGCGATCCCGCCTACATTCATAATTACTTGGAATGGTCACATCCTTTTATCGTGCGCCCGGACGACGTCGAAGTTCCACCCCAAAAAAACCCTCCCGTTCCAACTCCTACAGAGGCACCACCTACGATAGCCCAACTTAATAAGACCGTTGGATTGATAGTAAGTATTATTAATTTCTCAGTTGTTTAATTTACATATAATTTTATATCGGCATATATATACTACTTATGTGTTGTATGTATGTAATTAGCGGCGTCGGCTTCGCAAGTTGAGGAAGCTGTTAGGTTGCAAGTACGACGAAGGAGAGGTGTTATCCATTGAAGAAATGAAGGAAGTCGTGGAAAAGCTTGATAAAATTGAAGACCCAAGTGCAAGAGATTTGTTTTAGGAAACGAGGAAGGCTCTTGTTGGCAAGAAGCAAAAGACCAAGTGATGAACTCTGTAGTTGTGTTTCGTTATTTGGATGGTGGTTGTTATGTTTTGAATAATTTCTAACTTGTTTTTGGTTGAACTCTTTAGTTGTTTGGTTTACTCTTGGGAAACTGGTTTAAGTGCAAGAACAAGAAAGGAGAGGTGCTGACCCCAGGCATAAATGAAGAATGTCGAGGAAAAGATAGACAAAATTGAATATCCAAGTGCAAAGGCCTTGTGTAAGGAAACAAAGAAGAGGGTTCAAAAGAAACCAAGGACCGAGTGATCTAAGATGTTTGATAATGTTTCTTTTATGGTATTATTAGTTATGTCTTTGAACAATCTAGTGTGGGTTTATGTTTGTTTGTGTGTCTTGCTAAACTTTGAAGATCTTTGTTTCATTTGTTTTCGGTTTGGAACATCTTAACTTTACATATGGTTTGTTAACCAATCTAGTCTTTGTGTCTTGCTAAACTTTTAAGATGTTGATTTCATTTATTTTTGGCTTAGAACATATTATATTGGTTAATCTATGTTAAACATTGCAATTTTTATGTTTTTTTTTCATAACCGGCACGGTTGAAATTGTAACAAAAATGCCGGTAAACAAATTTTTTTCCAGACCAAGAGAATTTAGAATTCCGGCATGGATACGCTTTTCTAGACAATGTCGGTACTCTTTCTTTTCCTGACACATAAGTGATCTGCGCATAATTACGGCATTGTTAGGAAGTTATTTTCAACGCTGGCCCTTAAACTCATATCTCTGTGTACTTATGGTGATATTCCGGCATAAAAGCAAAAACACTGTCCAAGCCGGGATCAATTCCCAGCATTGTAAAGTTTGAATAAAATCATGTCGGCATGTCCATAACATATGGTTTAATGATTACAATTCAAACTTCCAAAAAAAAAAGGTTGCGTAGTAGTGAACCACACATTTCCAAATTACTCTTCATCAATTTCTAATTTATGAATGGGAATTTCTCCCTTCTCTGGGTTAACTGATAGCTTCAACTCATCCCACAACTGGTGGTTCTCCTCATACAAGTTCATACATTCCTCCGAGTGATTGGGGACTATATCCTTGTTTTTAGTCAACGGACAAACAGGTGGAAATGGACAATTTTCCCTGAGCTTCAGAATAATGAAATGATTCCCGTTCACGAACGCCAAGACAACTCTTCTCTTCTTAAGAGATCCTTCGCACTTTTGTCACTTTGGCGTATAAGTTGTTTGTTCGGTGGGGAAAAAATAATGAACAACACAGTTAAATGTATTCGCCACAAGATGCCCAAAAACCAGCATTTTCATCCAATATTCAGTAGGAAGGAACTTCATCTCGTGCTCTGGACCTAACACCCGAGCATGCAAACTATCAAACCCTTTGTCATCATCTACCAATTGTTCATAACAGCTCTTCTTTTTCATAAGTTCTTCAGCCATCCTCTTTCTAGCGTATCGGCATGGTGTCATCCCTTTACTAACTGTCGTCTCAAAGATTCCTAATTGTTCGGTCACGGCATGATAGCCACAATTTCCATCTCCATCGAGATCATCCGTATATACAATATACTCGCGAATAACCTCGGGAAGTTGCAGTACATAGGACTCTATTTTGGTATGGTAATGTCTATAAGTCTTACCTGTTTGGGAATCCTTAAACATCTTCATATTACCAACTTTTAGCTTAAGTCCATCCTCTGCAATCTCTATATTTCCAACGTCTTCAGTATGTGAGGGAGTCCGTACTTCCTTGGCCTACCCCTTCGCTTTTTAAAAGAGACTACATTACCATCGTGTTGTTGATGACTAGGCATTGGTCGCTTACCTTTTCCATCACTTATCTTTGGTGTGGCTTCGGAATTTTCAGCTTGATGTACTTGACTTGATGTAGGTTCCTTATTCGGCCTTTCATTTTTGATATGCAAAATCGCCCCTTCAACTATGGGTGTGACTTCGGAATGCTCACCTTGTTCAATCATTGTTGGTACCTTCATATGCCTACCCCTTTTCTTTGTAACCTCCTCTACATCGACTCTAGGTGTGGCATCCGCTTCTTCGGCTTGTTGTTCTTGTTCAATCGATGCGGGTACCTTCGTCGGCCTACCCCTTTTCTCTGGAACCGACACTTCATCGGCTTGTGATTGATACGGAATCCGTCATTTGTTCTTGACTTGATAGCGGTAACTTCTTCGGCCTACCCATTTTCTTTGGAACCGTCACTTCATCGACTTGTGGTGTGGGTACGGAATTCCCCGTTTGTTGTTGACTTGATGGCGGTTCCTTCCTCAGCCTACCTCTTTTCTTTGGAACTGGCGCTTACGCGAACCTTGCTTCCGAAAGCTCACATCCGGTTGGGTCTCGTTTCTTACTTGACTCTTCTTCACAATCGCGTTGACTCATTGCTTTCAATTCTTTCCTTTGTTTTCTCCTTGTCGTTTTAGTTTGTAGTCTACCGGACGGATCTCCATTTGTTGGATGTTCACTTTGTGCTATCCATGGACGTGTAATTAGCCTTAGTTGTCTCAACAATACTTGTCGGCTAGCCGAGTTGCCACGTGAGTAAGCTTCATAGAATTCCTTTGCTTCGTTTGTATCCCATGGTGATTATTCGGGAGCTTCCGTAGGGGGAGGGTCGAAAGATAGTTGCTTCCAAAACGGATCAATAACATCAATAGGTATCACTTCTTCATACTTCACAAGCATATGACGACATGGAAGCCCCAACGAAGACATGTCGGGACAAATACACACATCACCCGGTTTGTCGTAGTTTATCTCCTTTTCCATTTCTTTAATCATATGTTTTATTTCCCAATGTGAGACATTGAATTCTATTCCTTGGAGAAAATTACCATATCGAAAATGTGATGTCATCATTTCCATTGATCTTTTCTCAAAATCCTTCTTGATCCTATCGATATCAGCCTTAAAGTATTGCTCCATTGCCTCGGTGACCGTAACCACGTTTCCTTGGCCGGACTAGATGAGATCTTTAAATCTCCCATGAGCGGACTCCGCTATACTAGTTGCTTCATTCCCATAGTGTTTATACCGATTTGTCCATGCACACACAAAATTTTCCTTGAACTTATCCAACAATTTATCCCGACAATATAAGACGGCACTTGGAAACACTTCGTTATATTTGGCAATAAACATGTTCAATCTCTTTTCATATATATCCTCGGTAAGGGACCAATAAACTTTCTCCCAATCCTTTAGAAATTCCAACCACTTTTTATGATTTTCATCGTGTTCTTTGTCCACTCGCTCTTTAATCTTTCCTCTTTTGTCTTCTTCTTCTTCGGGTGATAGTTTCTTTTTGCGAACATCTTCCTCTAGTTGAGCAACCATTCTCTTCTTAATATGCGCCTTAGAGGATTCAAACAAAGCATGACAATGTTTTGTCACATTTTGACCTATATGATACGTACATAGGAAATTTTATGCATCCGGAAATACGTCAGATATAGCATTCATAAGTGTTTCATCTTGATCGGTTATGATGACCCTCGGAAATTGATTTTACGGGAACAATAATTTCAATTGTCGTAATGCCCAATGATAATTGTAATCCCTCTCATTTTCCATTAAACACCAAGTCAATGTGAATGATACCTTGTCCGATGTTTTCCCTACGATGTTGAATAACGACATGTTGTATTTATTTTTCTTGGAGGTGCAATCCATCATAAAAACACCACAACAAGTATGAGCTAATTGTGAAAGCAAAGGATGCGCAATGAATATTTGAAGGGGTTTGTTGTCCGGTCCTATTTTAATGATACGCGTGCAGTTGTGATCCCAAACTATCTTCTCAAATTCTTGCATAACGGTCTTCCCATTCCACCCTTCTAATGGTTGCTTGTGCGCTATAAATTGTACTTAGAGAAGAAACGTTCATATCATCATTTTCCTTGAAGCCTCTGAGAATCACTCTTGGTTTGGTACATGCTTTGGTCATTATCTTTACATCCTCGAATTCATGAGGTTTTAGCTTCGCAACTAGGGAGTGACCAACAAAATCTTTCGGATCCCGGTGGTTATGACGGCCAAACCACACCGTACAATCCCATTCCTTTTCTTTGTCTCTTAAATGAAATACAAGCTTAAAGGGGCAATTTTCCTTCCTCGTACGAGTCTTGTATACCCTATTAGTCTTCTTTGGATATACATAACCCTTTCTCGTATGGATATCTTCTTCTTGTATTGCCCACTTCTCTCGCAAACCATCTCAAAACGATTATCTGAACGTTGGGTATTCCTCACCAAAACACACATGTTCTTAAGAGCCGTTTCTTTGTCCCAAGCAATTGCTTCCTCTGGAGATTTTATTCCCTACATAAGGACAACAATGGGAGATTATAAAGTTCATTACAAGCAATCCCACATAAAGTTCTAAAAACTAGGTGAAAAGTACTGTTTGGTAACATACCAGAGGCATTTTATAGTATTCGGACATATCCGGACCAAGCGGTTAGGAATTTGTTGGATGAATGTATGTCACAATCTAAGAAATGAATGAAAAAGAAAATTGAATTAGTTCCAAATAAAATTAAATTACTATGTCGGGTACTAGTTCCGGCATGCTCGACGACACCTCCGGCATATTAATCTGAAAACAACCAAAGTCGGAAACCGATGCAAAGAGCACCTAATTTTAAACAGTACCGGCAGTGTATTTTCTTGAATATAAATGCCGGAAACGGAAATGTCGGCATGCTCATTACTCAAGTTTCGACGCCGGAACCAAGAGCCGGCACGGTCGATAATTTAAAAACCACGCCGGTATATTACTACCAAAATCACTAACTTCTGGATGTTTTTCTTGTAGTACTGGCATGCTCTTTTTATAAGGTTCAAAGCCGGAATGTAGTACCGGCGTGCTCGATAATTTATATACCACGCCGGTATTGAAGTTCAAAATTCTTTAACTCCTGGATGTTTTTATTGAGGTACCGACATGGTAAAGTTAGGAGTGAACCATGTCGGCTGAATATTCCATAGAATATTCGGTGGTAGGTAAAAAGTTAAGTGCGCGCCGGCATGGAATTTTTGGTTGAAGACCACGCCGGTAAATGTTTCAAAATGGGGGATATTGTTAGCCGGCGAAGAAATAGTATGAATACGATGTCGGTAGTGATGGTGTCGTCATGGTATTCATACTATTTATATGCCGGCACAGAGCTTTTTTCAGAGAAAAAAATGGCGGATTCAAAAACAAAAAATAATCAAGTTTTCGACTTCTTAGAAGCATTACCTGTGTATGGGGGATGCTTGTATTTTGAACTGGTTTACTTTCTTGGGTTGGTTCTTCAAAAAAACTTCATGCTCACAAAAATCATGATCCAAGGGTATTGGTTCTTCATATAATTCCAATTGTGAGTTGTTATTATTAACCGAAGATTGAAGATATGTTTCTTGTTGTAGTTGAGCTAAAGATTCAGAAGCTGCAATTCTCTCCTCACAATCATCTTCTATTTTCACAAAAAAAGTTCCCTCTCAAAAAAAAAATTCCCTCCTTCTACTCTCACCTCACTAACACAAATTCAAATAAAAATACACACTAATCATTTATCAAAAATCTTAAGATTTTACTAATTATTACTAACCACTAAACCTGATTAGTGAGGGATAGATTAGGAATTAAAAAATTAATTAGATAAGGGATGATCCTGATTTGATATTTGGATCCAATTTTTGTTCTTTTCCTCTATCCCCCAATCAGTTTTGATATCCTCAAATCGCGCGTTCTTTATTATGTGTTTATCACAAAAAACACATTTTTATAGTAATTAAGTTAGTATTATTGCATATAGTAAATATATTGTGTTAACATAAAGTGATCAAAAAAGTCTTATTATTTTAAAAAGTTTTACGTCGATATGTTTCGCTCTTATTTAATATATGTGTTGACTTTATCTTTTTGTTTTATTATATTTTTAATCAAGATCTACTGAAATAAATAGTTGCTTAGTTGTTTAAGAATGTGGCATAAAAACATATCTAGTTTCTCTTGTTATTCTGTATATAACATTATATTGGGGCAACATCCCGAAGATTAACTTCGGGGCATCAATTTCGCAGGACCGGCCCTGTACATGGATTGATAGTTGTAGTTTTTTTTGGATGTCCACAGAAAAAGCGAAATGAAGATAATGTTATCAGACCAGAAATAAGAAACACAGGAGGAATAGAATCGGTAGGAAAAAGTATAATGAAGAGGATATACCTCATATGCAGAGGAGTCTGGGTTTGCAGGTGATTCCAAGGGTCCATCAAACTGAACATGTTCCTGAAGCTGCATGAGTTCCACCGAAGCTTCAATCGTTGGCTTCACTGAGTCAGGAAGACCACAAGCAAAAAATTCACCGACCAGAACAAACGTTGTTATACCCACAACAAAAACCGATAACATCCAATGCAAATACTACCACTCGCTGATGACCTGGAGATAGTTTTATTGTGACCTTCAACTTCTACAACTGTCTCACACACAATTGTGTGATTCTTTAACTCCCAACAGTGCACAGATACCCTAGGGATCGACGGCGAAGATCCTGGTGGAGTTGATGAAGGTGAAACAACATATTTGGTTGCATTTAGTTGCATTGGAGATTCTCGAGATTGCGATCCATAGTTGCAGAAACTAAAGAAAAGGACATAAACTAATAAGAAAGTAGACTTATTCATTTCTTGAGAGAAATGAGAGAATTGAAGAAAAGAAGTGGTTGTTTACACCTTATAGAAACCCCAAAGCTGATGCTAGCTCTCTGTGTTTTGGATTCCCTAGGATTTTTTGTATATATAGGATGATAATTTCTCACACGTGGTACACGAACTTTCACTTTGTGTATCTTGATTTTTTCTTTCTTTCCTGTCCATATCACTATACATAATTACATGTAATCTACCTTCCTTTGAAATTATTAGATTCTGTTAGATGTAACAAGTGGAGGTAGGGTTGTTCATGGTCGGTTTCGGTTCGGTCTTTTCAGCCAAACCAAACTAATATTATCGGTTTCTAAAAAGTATTACCATCACCGAATCATTAATCATTGGTTCGGTTTCTTAATGGTTTTAGCCGGTTTCGATTTGTTTCATTGGGTTAATGGAAAACCAATTGTATGTCAGTTTGACAATTCAAATCTTAAAGAAAAATAATCACAATAGAATTTTAACATACCTGCAGAATGTAATTAACACAAGCATAGTTCATATTTCAAGTTTAGAAGTACAGTTCAAAACATAAACATTACAAATTCAAAAAACATAAACATAAACTCCAAGTTCTGCATGTTCCAAATTCCATATTCATATATGAAGAAGGAGGCGAAGAAAAAAAATAGAGAACTGAAGTGAGGTTAAGAAATTGGTCGATGATATCTAGTACTAGGGTTACGAAAAACGAAGAGTGTAAATTAAATCTTAGGTTTTAATCAAACGATTAAACATAACCGGTTTTCCATTGATTTTTGGTTCGGTTTTGGGGTCAAACAAAATACCGAAGTAGTAATGTCGGTTTTCTTTGTGAACATTTTGGAATTCTTGGCTAGCCTAATAAACTTCCAAAGAATCCAAAGTGCGTCAAACTTTACAATTTTACCGACTAGCTTATTCTGTGAATCCAAATACCTCTAAAAGCAAAAGGACAAAGATCATTCCAATTCAGCGCACCAACTCTACCCTCAAAGACCAAAACTTCTTAAGAAAACTTGAATATAACATTTCAGCATCATATTCATCCCAATCCAATCTTTGATCTTTTTCCGAAGTACCCCAACTTTAAGGTATTTAAAGAATAGATGGTTAGGTGTTTCTAAATCCCCTTCACACAATTTATGCTCTTGATGATCACTAAGGGGGAAATTTTCGACATACACATCCATATACTATTTAATAGGGGGGCTAGTCAACTGATATTTGTGTAAGAGAAATTTTCAATGAAAGCATTCATCCACACATAATCTTTCCCTAAGAGATATAAATTTTGGAGTATGTGTATCTGTAGGAAGAAAATCAAGAGGCGATCTACTCTCTTAAACTTATCTAATTATCGATCTTGATCGAATGCGATAATCGTATGTGTTTGTAAAAAATTTACATCATATACCCATTAAAAATTATTAATATGTAAAATAACGAGGATACCGCAAACAACATAATCGTTTCGATATCGACCCATACGAACACACCTTTTATGATCTGGCTGAGACAATAACACCTAAAAGATTATTTCAACAAGATGGTCGTTACCAAAATGATTTACACACAAGTGAAATCACTTAACTATAACCATATATGCAAGAATTATAATACGAAAAATAAAATAATAACACGATAAACAAGATTTTATTAATAAGGAAAAGCTTTGGGTAGAAAAACACTAAGATCTAGTCCAAATTTATATACTCTTAGAATGAAGACGATGTACAAATTGATCATTGCAGTGTCATATGTAGACGTTATCAGAATTAAGAAGACGATAGGAAAAGAAAATGGTTGGTTGTTAGTAATGAAGTATGTGAAAAGAAGGTTGCATAGCAAACTTGGTCATACCGAGCGAAAGTAAATAGTATCTCTTGGAAAGGGAGGTAGTATTATTTATTATTATTATTACGTCTATAAGCAGGCATGGGATTTAAAAGAAGGGGATACAAGTTGTCAAATGACACAAGAAATTTTAAACCTGGAATCTACACAAATCATAGGATTTCTTGTTGAGTTGACAAGCATGCCCCTAGTTAGTAAGTTCGCGAATGATTCGCGAATCATTCGCGAATTTTTTCGTTTCACGAATTTTACCGTCTTATTCGCGTACGTTTGCAACTCCGAACCCAAGTCGCGTATTATGTGGCACTTCCGGATTATTCGCGAACCGTTCACGAATTTTACGTATCCCGAATGATACGGCCGCTTAATTCGACATAAATTCTTTAGCTTTTACTTTTCAAATTTCAAAGACTCCACTTTTTTGCTTTACTGCCTCCCGAGCATACACGACCGAATATTACACGTGTTGTAATTTTTATGAAAGAAAAACGACTGAAGAGATTTGAAGGTGAAGGTGAGAGAGATCTCAAACTCACTAACCAAGCATCTAAACCACCATACAACGTCCTCTTGGATAACTAATGTTGTATATATTATTAATATCATCATATTAAGTTTGTTTTTTCTTTAAATAACTCACACATATGCATAAAATTGGTCTATGACCTAATAAATACAAATTATTTGTTATATATAGATACCGAATTTTCAGAGCCGAACTCACATTTATAAATCGAATTATACACGTACGTATGTCGTTCCGAATTACTGACGAATCACGTCCCGTTGACCGAATTTTGGACCGAATCTGGATTTTACAAAACCGTATAATACTCGTACGTTTACCGTCCCGTACATTTGCCGAATCCCGAATTGCTAACTAGGAGCATGCCACGAATTAACTTGAATATTCACCGGCTTTGAAATCCCATTGAATTACGAATTCCTGAGAATTGCAATTTCAGCATCCAAGCACACTATAAATAAAAAAAATGTTACTCGGCATATATTGTTCAGCTTATTTATTTTTTAATAAACTTTTTGCGTGGAAACTTTTCATTAATGTTAGTAGCAAATGCAATGTTTACAGTCACTGGTACCTCATTTTGTCTCTGTATGTAATTTTGATATGTATATTATATCCGGTTGAGTCTAAATAAAATTGTCAATGAAAAAGTAGTTGAAATTTATAACTAAAAATAAAAAATTGATTGGTAAAGAATAATTTTTTAAGATGAAGAGTTTTGAAGTTAGGTCACTAGCATCCGAGAACCGTGAACCGAAGCTCGTTTTCCAGTAACAAGTACCGGGTCGAGCGAAGATGCACCGCATAATGATCTTATTTTCAGAGATGCGGCTAAAGTTTTTACGCCGGATGTCTGCAGGCCTAGGCGCAACCCACTCATTGGTAGGAGTAATGCTTAACACATCCAGTGTCTTGTTCTCTTTCGGTACAGAGGGTGCAGTGGGCATCACTTCAATGGTATTACGCATTCACGACCATTGAGGTGATGTATCCACATATTTTGTGTCCCGGCTGCAGGGCTACTGGGGGGTCTCCCCCATTCACAATCCCGCAAGTTGCAGAGCTACTGGGGGGTCTCCCCCCATTCACAATTCTGCTATGTTTGTTCACATGTTCGCGGTTTAAACAATCCTACTAATAAAAGTGACATAATTTAAAGGTAATAGGGACTTACCTCGTGTACATACCTCCTTCACGTGGATCGTTGTTTTCCACGCATTTCTGTCGAGCGCGAACTCTCTCTCCAAGCCTCGGTCAGTCAGGTCTCGTTTAATCGGTTCATCCCATGTGAGCTTCGGTCGTCCCGGACGCTTCATTCACCTTCTGGTCGTGTGAGGCGTCCTAAACGAACTGGGGCGTCCGATGGTCTTCATTCGAGATGCGCGAACCAGCTAAGCCAATGTTGTGACTGTATATCCTTCACTGGTGGTACCCCCAGTTTCCCAAGAACACAGTCATTTCTGATTTCATCACGCCTTGTGTGCCAACATGCCCATCTTAGCATCCTCATTTTGGTCACATGGAGCGCCATGAGGTGCGAGCTTCTAGTTGCCCAACATTCCGCTCCGTACAGCATCGCGGGTCTGATTGATGTCCTGTAGAATTTTCCCTTCAGTTTAACTGGGACCTTACGATCGCCATGGGACTCCAGTCGCCAGTCTCCATTTAGCCCAACCTGACTGGGATCTATGTCTAATGTCCTCCTTTATGTCCCCATCACTCTGGATCATAGATCCCAGATATCGAAAGGAATCTTTCCTTGGTACAATCTGGCCGTCTAGTAACAGTTCTCCATCATCTCTCCCGGTTTCGTCCAAATCGCACTTCAGATACTCAGTCTTTGTCCTACTAAGTCTAAAGCCCTTCGATTCCAGAGTCTGGCGCCACAGCTCGAGCTTACCTTATATCTCCTGATTGCACTCCCCAATAAGTGCCACATCATCCGCGAAGAGCATACACCAAGGGATATCCCCTTGTATATCCTTCATTACTTGGTCCAGTACTAGCGCAAACAGATAGGGGCTCAGAGATGACCCTTGGTGTAGTCCGATGTTGATAGGGAAGTCATCTGAGACATCATCACACGTCCTGACCCCTGTGACTCCCTCGTACATATCCTTGATAAGGGATATATATTTAGGTGATACCCTCTTTTTTTCAAGTGCGCACCACATTACCTCCCGTGGGACTTTGTCATAGGCCTTTTCAAGGTCTATGAACACCATATGCAGGTTACGCATTTGTTCTCCATAGCGCTCCATCATCCGTCTAACCAGGAAAATCGCTTCAGTGGTGGATCTCCCTGGCATAAACCCAAACTGATTCTTCGTAACACCCGACTTCCCTCGTAACCGTCGGCCGATAACACGTTCCCACAATTTCATTGTGTAGCTCATAAGTTTGATGCCCCTGTAGTTAGTACAACTCTGGATGTCACCTTTGTTCTTAAAAATCTGCACGATGACGCTTCTGCGCCACTCATTTGGCATCCTGTTTGAACGACATATGTTGTTGAAGAGCTTGGTCAGCTAACTAATCCCTTCATCTTCCAGAGACTTCCACACCTCAATCGGGATGGCATCAGGTCCCAGTGCCTTCCCTATCTTAGTAACTTTTAGGGCATCTTTTACTTCACATTCGAGGATTGTGGGAAAGTCCTCCTCTCGCAGGTCCACGAGTTCCAAGGGACCCGCCAGATTGACTGGTGGGTTGACCGCATCAGCATTGAAAAGGTCTTCAAAATAGTTCTTCCAGCGTGACTTTATCTCCGTATCTTCGACTAATACGCGACCGTCAGTGTCTTTAATGCACTTGACCTGGATAAGGTCTCGAGTTTTCTTTTCCCGCATCCGGGCAATCTTGTAGATAGCTTTCTCCCCTTCTTTTGTACCCAATTTTTGGTAAAAGTATTCATACACTCTACCTTTTGATTCTGACACCATTCGTTTGGCGTGTTGTTTGGCGGCCTTATAGAACCTGAGGTTTTCTTCTGTTTTGAGGGCCCGGAGTTCTTTGAAGCGTTCTTTCTTATCCTTAATAGCATGCTGCACCTCTGGGGACCACCACCAGATCTCTTTCGGGTCACGTTTTCCATTCCCTTTAGATTCACCCAGTACTTCCACCGCTAGTAGTCGGATCCGACTAGCAGTTTCTGACCACATGTGGTCCGCTTCTCCATCCTCACATAGCACGCCTTCGGAGAGAGCCTTATCTTTGAAGGTCTGTGCGACCTCTTCCTTGAGGTTCCACCACCTGGTCCTTGGTAGGTTCGAAGGTCTTTTCAGATCGCAGCGCGTCGCGATATGAAAGTCTACAACTAGTAGTTTATGTTAGGTGACCACACATTCATCCAGTATGACCTTACAGTTCAAGCATTCCTGTCTGTCCTCCCTCCTCGCGAGGATGTAATCGATCTGGGTCAAGTGTCCAGAGCTCTCATAGGTAACCAGGTGCCTATCGTCTTTCTGAAAGAAGGTATTCGCAATCATGAGGTCAAAAGAGACTGCGAAGTTTAGGATATCTTCACCCGCTTGATTTCTATTTCCAAGCCCAAAGCCACCATGAATCCTGTCGTACCCCACGCCGCACGATCCAACGTGTCCATTGTGGTCTCCCCCAACGAACAACTTTTCTCCTGGTGGTATACCACTTACCATGTCATCAAATGCTTCCCAAAATACCAGTTCGGCATCCATATGAGAACGTTCATGGGGCGCATACACACTGATAACGTTCAGAAACATCTTTCCTAACAAAAGTCGCACAAGTATTAGTCTGTCTCCCTGTCTACGGACTTCCATGACCTTGTCCGCTAGCTTATTGTTGATGAGGATGCCAACGCCATTTTTGTCCTTGGTTACACCCGAGAAAAAGAGCCTGGAGCTTGTGCCTTCAACTTCATGGACCTTCGCACCCGGCCATTTGGTCTCCTGTACACACAGGTGTTTGTGGGTGAAAACTATTTCTGCCGATTTTGGTAATCTTGTGTGTGTGGGTGAGAAACAAATCTAAACACAAAAAAATGTATTGCACGGGAGTACTTTTGATTCGATAGATCAATCTGTACAATCCTGGCCTAAACCAAGAAATGGTCTTTCCAGGCTTGCTTTGGTCACAAAGTGAAGGAGAAGGGTTGGTCTTAGGGATGGAAGCGAAGAAAGTGTTGAGACCAGAATAGTTGATTCTGGAAGTGTGGGTGTTTCGTGACTTGTATCAGAAAGTTGAACTGGCTAGCTGAATGAAAAACTATCAGATGATTTCTGGATGTTGTATTGTTCTCCTGGCCAAAACTTTGTTGTTTGTTGGAAATATGTGAAACCTATTACGTACCCTGGCCTCGTAAGAAGTGGAAGCGGTTGACTGGTGGAAAAGTGGTAACGGGTAACGCCTGGAATTGATGTTTCCATAATGAATATGCCTTTCACCACTTATTTCTTGCCATTACTAACCGCCTCGCTCTTATGACACTTTCTTGTAACGGGCGTATTGCATCCCACACGTTGTAAACCGCCATACCAATACCCTGATGAGCATCCCCCAATTTGTGACATGTTTTGATGCCTCGAGTGTTTTCATTGGAAAACGTGTAGCATGTTTCTATGTGCGGCAAGTTGATATAAAGAGGCTTGTCGGTTCAGTGACGACCTTCGACGGCCGAGATTTGCATCTCAGGAGGAAGGGTAGACGTTGACCGTGGCTACCTTCCGTTTGGCGGCCAGTGGCGTGGTCGTGACGCTGGCATGGCTTGCGCATTCCTTTGGCGTGGCCAAATAAGGGTTTGACACAAACCGTGGAATTTGGCATTGCGGCCAGAAGTTGTCACAGGCTTGGTGGCGAACTTGTACGGCTGAGATCCGCAACTCAGGAGGAAGGGTAGCCATTGACTATGGCTACCTTCCGTTGGTGGCCAGAAGCGTGGTAGCGTGGCTGGCATGCGCGTCTGGCATGCACGTCAGGTAAGCGTGTCTGGTAAGCGCGTCTGGCATGTGCGTCTGGCAAGCGCGTCTGGCATGCGCGTCTGGTAAGTGCGTCTGGCATGCGTGTATGGTAAGCGCGTCTGGCATGTGCGGCATGCGCGTGCGGCATGCTGGCGATTTTTGGGAAGCTAGCGCGTTTTTGGGAAGATGGCGTGTTTTGGGAATCCAACTTAGTATGGCGACCTTTTTGAGGTCGTGGAAAGTTTTGAAGCGACCTGATTGGTCGACGGAAAGAGGGTCGGCATGCTAGGACGCGGCCACACTGTTAGCGCGTTGTGGCGGATTCGGTTGCCTAGCTTGTTTAAGCATGGTTTCGACCAATGAGGTCCAGTATAATGCGCGGGGCGCGAAACCCTAATTTTCAAATTAGTTGGGTTTATGAGTTCTTTGCAAGTTATCAAAATAATTAGATGGATTTTGTATGCTGCCATAAAAATCTTTATCTACAGACTGCAGTGTGCTTTCTGTCTGAGCATTTCGTGCAATGGACTCAACTTTGATACTTGGAGGTTCATGCTACTCCGATGCGAGTGAACATAAATCTTTCATGCCATACCGATTAAGGGTTCTGCTGGGGAACATAGCATAGGAAAGTACTCAGTGAGTCTCGTATTGGCGAGGTGCCGAAATTTACAGAGTGTTATGGATAAAAGTGTACTGAGCGACTCAATAAATATGTCAGTGGAGAGGTTAGTACTCGCAGCACCGCTTCCTTGCAGAGTGACGTCACATCTGATGTAAGGTTTTAAGATTTTAACCCTAAGCTAAAAACCATCATCAACAACAGGATGTCAACTTGTCTTTTACGTGCCACCGCTGTCAATTCAGTAAGTCTCGTCGTCAGGGAACCAACATCCCAGGAGCCCAACCGAATCCTTGTCTTCGCGACTAAATTCCTTGCCCCCCTGCAAACGTCGAATTGTATGCGAGGACCCTGAACTATTCCTATTACACATCCTGCCCGGGAGCCGACATGATGTAACCCTTGCTGAACTTATCCACCGCCCAGAGTCCGGCTAGGCGCGTCGTTTCTTCATGTACGCGCCCACGTTTTATCAATAGTTTGTAAATTTATAAGGGTTTTTTTACTGTTTTCCATTGGTCAAGTTAGTACCAACAACCCGCTCCTTTGGACCTGGCTGGGGTACAGGCTGTGCGGGGAGACACACAGGCGGAGCTTCTTGGCGCTTTTGGCACCGAAATCGGAGTCTTCTTTCCAAGCATAGTAGTGACAAGTCTCCCCTCTTATCACCTCGCTGGATTCTCCATAACTCGGTTTAGGGAAGGTGTTAGTCAGTTCCCTAACGGGTTCTAAGGTCTGTCCTTAAGTCCCAGCTTGGTGTGGGGAGCACACACACAAACGGGGTGACAGTGACTGACATCGGGATTTTCTTACCTGGTGTATCTATGATCATCTCCCATCCTACCATATCACAGGATACACTGAACACGACATAGTAAAGGTGTTAGTCATTTTTCTAGCTAGTTCGGACCCCTACCAGAGTTGTAGGGGATGGTTGCAACAATTTCGCATTTTGATAGTTTAGTCGTCTGAACCGAGTGACCCTGGTGAATGTAGGTATCTGCTCGAATACTCGAAGGTGGTGTTGGCATGTGTCCCGGGGATTATCAGCTCAGTTGGGTGTGTGTGGGGGGTGGTGGTGGTGGTGGTGGTTAGCCCTAACACAAATTTCGGGCATGCACCCAGAGATGCCACTTCACGAAGGTTGGGCACTTGGGGTGGGGGGGTTGCCCTAACGTAAGTTTCGGGCATGCGTCAAGAGATTCAACTTCACGAAGATAGGGAAATCGAGGGGGGTTATCCCTAAAGCAGATTTCAGGCATGCGTCAAGAGGTGCCACTTCCCGAAGGTTGGGCACTGAAGGGGGGTTATCCCTAACACAAATTTCAGGCATGAGTCAAGAGATGCAACTTCACGAAGATTGGGCACTGATGGTTTTTTAAATTGGTTGTAGTTGTAGTGGTAAAAAGGTTCTTTTCAGACTTGTGAAGGTAACAAAATTTCTAGATTTAAATAAAATTTAGGAAAATAGCAAACTGACGTAAAATTTTATTGAGAAATAGGGGTTAAGATTCCACCATTCAACAATACTTATGTGATCTAATATTTTTTTACTATGCAATTTAAATAATTGGGTTGATTCTAAATATTGCCAAAAGCAGATTTTCCAAAATATCAAATGTTAATCACAAGTATAATGCATCAAGAGTCTAAAACTAAGCATGCATTATCAAGGGAAAACACAGTTGATTAATAAAAACCATTTAAATCATTTTTATCAATGCAATCAATCATATAAAAATATTGCATAAATTAATAAAATAGAGATTACCACATAATTATTGTGTGAATGGCTTCCTCTGTCACCCCTGGGTTTGGGTTTAGCTCCTCATCCCAAAAACACACTCACAAGATAAATTCATGGCTAAATAGATGTTTTTATTGATGATATGGTGTTTAACAGAATTTTTGCAACGCTGTATAAATGTTACAGCGTGACTGTTACAATGTTCGAAAAAAGACTGCCTGTAAACGATACTTCTGAACTGCAGCAAAATAACGACACAGTTATGCTGCTGTAGGTACTATTGAAGAACGACGCTCCAGGAGCGTCTGTTCTTCGTTCTTCGTCTTCCTCCTTGAACAGCAGCAGCAACAACAACAATCAATGGTATCTTCCTCGTTTCGGCTCTGAACTCTCTCCTATTTCTCTCCAAACTTTTCCAACCCTTCTATGACAAAAACTCAACTATATATAGCCTTCAGATTCCCTAGAAACTCGATCAAATTCGAGAATAAATCTCTTATTCTTCACGTGCAGTTTGAAAAATAATTCCATCTGTCGATCTTTGTATGCGTCTGTTAGCTATTCTATTGCTCCCAAAATCTTCTCTGACTTGAACTCGACTAAATACATGGTTGTCCAGCGTAGAAAATCCCCCAAAAATCTCTCCCCAATCTTTGAAACTCAAAACAGAACACCGTGTCCTGTTAGGACTTTGATTACTTCTCCCGGCCATTCCAGCCCAATTGGTTGGGTCCAATTGGTTGTACCAGGCATCTTTAGTCATGTAGAGTCCATACGTACCAAATACAACAATTGAATCTCCTAAAATCACGTCCGAAATTTGATCTCCAAATCTGCCCTCGCTGCATGCATTTTCCCGACAAAACTTGTATTTGAATTATGAAGATGACCTCCCCTTATCCAGTTCCGGTCTCCCTTTAGCAGATGCCTGGAAATGGGTCACCCCTTAGTAATTAGGTTACCCCTTATCCAAAGTGAGAGTTCGTATAGTAGTTTTCTCCCACGGACGCAAAAACCATTTTTTTAGCCAATTTCGCCGCAAAAGCTTATTTCTCCAAGAATACCTACAGGGACATAAAAAGCCATAATAAATATAAAATCGAGCACTAATAATATATACAATTGAGATTATATAAGACACAAAAATGTGCCTATCAAATACCCTCAAACTTATTATTTGCTAGTCCTCGAGCAAACCAAATAGAAAATAAAATCCTAACTCACTGTCGCAGGCATCGTCGATTGCATGTAGCGTATGCAATAAGCCTTTAAACCCCTAGGTGGCCCTAGTGGCCGAGTTAAAGTCTCGGGAGGGCTTACCAGAGATATACTCACAAAACCTTTACTCCTAATTGGTCACAAGTATCCAAAGAGATATGAGGACATACATATTCTCAACCTATCTCTAAGTAACTAGAATGCCAGAGAAATTAAAGGTGTCAGATCTAAAGCTAACTGAAAAAAAGGGGAGACACATCCACACGACTGCTAGATAAAGAGATATCCGCTATACAGCTAGATAAACATTGTAAGATGCGTCCGCTGCTTTACAGCTGGATAAGATTAGGAGAGAGATAAAAATGAGAGGGACATCTGCTATACAGCTGGACTAATTACGTGTGATGAGTTAAACCAGTGATAGAAAGATCTTGTGCCAGATTGAAAGCAGACTAACAAAGCAACCAAAATGCATCTTTCTTCGTCTCTCTCACAGTGCCCAGTAGAAACAACGCCTTCTTCGGTCTTCAACTGTTGATGATAAACTCTCGAACCTCATAGAACCTTGACAATTAACTCTTCTCTTCGATTGCTTGACTTATAAATTTCTTCTTCCCTATGGCCTTATTGAAAAAAAAGAACATAATGATGTTTTTTTTTTATTATTATTATTATTTTTTTATTTTTTTTTCATTCATTTTTTTTATTTTTTTTTTATTTTTTTTTGTTACAAAAATTTACATGGCCATGAGAGAAGGACTTTCAAAACTTGGATCTTCGCAACTTGTGATGTCTTGGTATCATGGATTCTAACAACTTATATCATTTGCTCTTATAACTTCAACTTTGATTTTTGAATTATTCTCTTCTATTGTTGCTTCTAAACCTAAAACGTCTTCACTTTCTTCATAGATTTTGATGTCGCTCCGCTTGTTGATGATGATAAGTTTCTACTGAGAGAGAGTCACAATCCAGTAACTAAGACTACATTGTGAGGTTGCTTGTCTTTCTGGCATTTCCTGACCTACTTGCCTTTCCGTCATGTATGGTTAGGTCCATCACGGTTACCCTCTAAAAGGAACAAGTTCTCTCCTGAATTTCAAGGATCTCAATGTCTTTTTCTCTAATGTCTCAATAAGTTATTATCTCTAGCATTCCAATTTTTATCTTTTCGGTGAGAAACAATATGTAAACTTAGCTAACCAGATACCATGTGACGCTAGAAGTTTCAAAAGTGCAACTAAAAAGTTTCTCCCATATCCCCAAACTTAAATCTAACATTGTCCTCAATGTTTCTAATGATAAAATTAATAGCATGAACGAGGAGAAATTGTTACCACTTGAAGCAAAAAGGGTTGATGAAATATATTACCGTGTTGCGTGAGATTGGGTTACCTCCCAAGAAGTGCTAAGTTTAAAGTCTTCAGCCAGACATCAAATACCTCAAAAAGGATCTTCACCTTCCAAAGTCATATACCAATAGCCGAAAAAGTTGTGGGTCCATAATACCAAATAGAGCTAACATCAATATGAGACAACTGCACTGGTTCAGAAAAATGAACAGAAGGAGCACATCCTCATCTAAGGTTTCTTGCAAGACAACCGGATCTATCCAGAGCCTACAGTTGGGCTTCATAAGAGTGTCTTGAAAAATAGATTCATCCGAAAAACGAGTTTCTAATATATGGATTTCCTCTTGAACAGTATCAGGCGGATCAGGTTGTGGAGTCTGAATAGACTCAAGCGATACCTCAGATGCACTAGGCTTGAGTCCCAAGTTAGGGACTTCCAATGGGGATACTTGACGATCACAAGAATCATTACTACCCCCAAACTTAGGGTTTCACTACTCTCAGACAAACCTTTAATTATTGTTTGGATTTCCGGATCTTCCCAGTCCTTAAAATGCTCAAGAGATTCTTCTAGTTCTGTACCCCCAAACTTAGAATTTTCGGTGCCTCTACATAGACTAGTCACAATGTTCCTAATTTCTAGACCATCGGGTTCTTGAAAAAGGTCAATTGCTTTCTTTAAGTTATAATCAGGTGGTTCATCCTCTACTTGCTTCATAGCTGCTATGGTCCACTCTAAAACTTCCTTATTTTCTTGAAGCATGGTCTCTGGCCTATTCTCCTGATCACTATCCAAATCGGAAGTTATAGGAAAAATCTCATATGGGCCTACAAATGCATAATTGGGGTCCAACTTAGGAGGATCTTTAGGCTCTTCGAAATAAGGGCTTAAGGTAGATTCAGTAGCTAGTAATGGTTCAAACCTAGATTTTTATCTATCGGTATCTAACATAGGAATAGAATCCAACAGAGCATTTACTTGTTCAATGTTGCTATCATCGTCGAAATCCATGCTAAAACGGGCTAGACAACTCTCTAATGGATCTTCCGATTCGGTGTTTGGTACAGACTTCGGAACTAAGGTTCTTATCATGTTGACCTCTTCAATGCACGTGTCATCTAGCTTAGAATGTAGCTTATTGACATTAAAAATATTCAACTCCATAGTCATATTACCAAAGGATAGATTCATAATACCATTTCGACAGTTTATGATCGCATTAGACGTGGCTAAAAATGGGCGACCTAAAATCACTGGTATTTGGTTCTCTGGGTCAGGGACAGGTTGGGTATCTAGGATAATAAAATCCACTGGATAAATAAACTTGTCAACCTCTATGAGAACATCCTCGATCACACCACGAGGAACTTTAACGGACCTATCATCTAACTGAAGTGTTACCTGGGTAGGTTTCATCTCACCAAGTCCTAGCTTAAGGTACACATGGTACGGAAGTAAGTTCACACTGGCTCCTAAGTCAAGCAACGCTTTCTCAACACGGTATTTACCTATTGTACAAGCAATGTTAGGGGACCCTGGGTCTTTATACTTAGGAGTAGTGGTATTCTGAATAATAGAACTCACATGACTAGCTGTGAAGGCTTTCTTCTGGACACTGAGCTTACGCTTTCGCGTACACAAGTCCTTAAGGAACTTGGCATAAGAGGGAATCTGCTTAATTGCATCTAATAATGGAAGGTTGATATTAACCTGCTTAAAAACCTCCAATATATCATTAAAGTTGGACTCCCTCTTAGTCGGAACTAGCAGTTGGGGAAACGGGGCTCTGGGAACAAAGCCGGGCTCATCAGGACCCTTATTGGTCTCTTTGGAGACTCTATCAGTTTCCTCATTTTCTGGCTCAGCATGGTGAACTATAGCATGTTCACTATTAGGCATGTAAACCTTGTTGTCAACTTTCTTTCCACTCCTCAGGGTTGTGACAGCATTCACATGATTGTACGATTTCTCTCCTTTGGGGTTAGTATCAGTATGACTAGGGAACCTTCCATTTTCTCTCTCACTTATAAACTTAGCTATTTGTCCTACTTGAAGTTCTAACTTGGCAAGACTCTGGGAAGTATTCTTCAATTCCTGCCTAGTTTCTTGTTGAAAGCTCATGTGGTTCTTTGATAGCATGTCATGGTTACTTACTAACATAGTGATAGCTTCCTCTAAGGTAGAGATCTTTTTCTCAGAAGTGTTCTGAAACTGGGTTTGACCTGAAGAATTCTTTAAACCAAAACCTGGGGGAGGTTGAGAATTGCTAGACTGGCCTTGACTCTGGCCCTTAGACCAAGAGAAATTAGGATGGTTTCTCCAACCAGGGTTGTAGGTTTCTGAGTATGGGTCAAACTTCTGACGGTTCTCAAACCTAGCGTTGTTATAGACAACATGGGCTTGTTCTTCACTAACCTGACCTTCCCAAAATGAATTATCGGGTTCTATTCCACAACTAGAGACTTGAGAGGCTCTATTCCTATCAACAGGTTCAACAAGAGACCTATGTTTAGACTGATTTAATTCCAAAGCTTCTAACCTTCTGGACAAAGCAGCAAACTTAGCATCTGACGCAAAACTCGTATCTACCATATTCGTGCTACTTCTATTGACCAAGAGTCTTTTAGGGGGTTCAACACAAGATTCCCGTTGTTGGTATTTTTCAGCGATAGCTCCTAAGAAGGTAAAAGCATCATCAGCATTTTTACTAGTGAACTCACCAGCGCACATAGACTCAACCATGGCTTTGGTCGAATAGTCTAAACCATCATAAATAATCTGTACTAGTTTCATATTATCAAATCCATGGTGAGGACACTGAGATAGGATATCATTGAATCGCTCTAAAAACCTATAAAGAGACTCTCCCTCTTGTTGCACACTAGCACTAATTTTCTGCCTAACAGCTGTAGTTTTATGCTTAGGGGAGAACTTCATATAGAAAGCAGCAATAAGTTCCTGCCATGTTTCAATGGATTCAGATGGTAGGTTGTTCATCCAGGTCTTGGCTTTGTCTCTCAGAGAGAAGGGAAACATCTTAAGTTTCAAGACTTCATCAGTAAGGTCTTTTATTCTAATTGTCCCACAGATTTCCTCAAAGTCCCTAATATGGAAATAAGGGTTCTCATCATCTTTTCCTAAGAATATAGGGATCATCTGAAGAATACTAGGTTTATCTCAAAATTAGCCGTAGTGGCTGGCAATTTAATGCATGAAGCTCGGTTGGTCCTAGTTGGGAACATGTAATCTTTCAAAGTTGCCATCGTTGGCAGAACTGGAGTACTAGGGGTACTTTTGTCACTCAGAGATAAATTCTCAAAACTGAAGTTTCCAAAAACAGGGCTCTCAAAAGAAGAATCTTTGAGCTCCCTGCTTATATCAGAAGAACTACTAGGTTTTTTGCTAATCAATCAACCTAGAGTATCTCTTTTCCAAGCCCTATTAACAAAATCGGGCATACACTAAAAATCAAAATGAATAAAAACCTAACAAGGAAGGTTTTTCTAACAAACACACAACAGGCTGACTCGACTTCACCAAAGCAAACCTAAAGATTTCTAGCAAACAAAAAGCATGATGGCTCCACTTAGATTGTTTCTAGACCAGCTTCTAATCCTTCGAAGGGGAATTCGTTACAGTTTGAGCAACCCCTCTGGATCAATCCGAGCTAATGTGAGATGAAACTGAGGCGAGGGAAGCTCAGTGGAGCTTTAATACCCAAGGCCTCACCGGCGTTACAAGGCGGCTTGTTTCAACTCCCAGAAGTCATCATGAACTTTGAAATTGCTTAAAAGGTGACCAATATCCTTCGAAAAAAATTTCCTAACAAGCTCGATACCCTATAGGTCTCTTTCTAATCAGATTTTAAAGCTTGGGTTCGCGTTAGGTTTTGTTTTCCTAAGGCGGGCAAGAAGAGAACGGTGATGAAATCCGAACCCTTATCTTGTTTTGGCCAGGCCTTGCCCTTTACTAGGAAAATAAAGACAGTCCGGTTCATCCTCAAACAATTATCACCTTAAGGAATACAGTAACTCGCTTGCAGGGTATTTGCGAGTGTTTCGATTAGACTTACCTCCCGTACCAGACGGGCGGTGAACCGCTGAAGTCGACTCGGGCCACGACTCCTATGTCATGTGCGAACCCGAGGGGCCGAGAGGATATTGTAATCGTCGTCCTTCCCTGCACACAGTTTGTATTTAAGGATACCCTTCCGTAGGGTTTAAAAATAAAAATAAAAATGTCCAAAAATTAATGTCCAAAGTCCATAAAAAAAATACAAAAGAAAAGAAAGTCTAAAAAAAATTACAAAAATAAAAATGTCTCTCTTTTTTTTCTCTCTTTTTATCAAAAAAATAAATAAAATTCTTCTTCTTTTGCTCCTTTTGCTTTGCCTTTTACTCCAAGTCTTTAAATGTCCACCAAAAACTTTGGCAAAAATTTCTTTCGCTCCAACTTCAAGAATCTGAAAGAAAAAGACAAAAAACCAGAAACGTTAAGAAGAACAAATAAATAAATAAAAAATCTAAAAAAAATGCTAACTAAACACAGGTCCGCGTCGGCGGCGCCAAAAATTTGATGGTTTTTCAAATTGGTTGTAGTTGCAGTGGTAAAAAGGTTCTTTTCAGACTTGTGAAGGTAACAAAATTTCTAGATTTAAATAAAATTTAGGAAAATAGCAAACTGACGTAAAATTTTATTGAGAAATAGGGGTTAAGATTCCACCATTCAACAATACTTATGTGATCTAATATTTTTTTACTATGCAGTTTAAATAATTGGGTTGATTCTAAATATTTCCAAAAGCAGATTTTCCAAAATATCAAATGTTAATCACAAGTATAATGCATCAAGAGTCTAAAACTAAGCATGCATTATCAAGGGAAAACACAGTTGATTAATAAAAACCATTTAAATCATTTTTATCAATGCAATCAATCATATAAAAATATTGCATAAATTAATAAAATAGATATTACCACATAATTATTGTGAGAATGGCTTCCTCTGTCACCCCTGGGTTTGGGTTTTGCTCCTCATCCCAAAAACACACTCACAAGATAAATTCATGGCTAAATAGATGTTTTTATTGATGATATGGTGTTTAACAGAATTTTTGCAACGCTGTATAAATGTTACAGCGTGACTGTTACAATGTTCGAAAAAAGACTTCTTGTAAACGATACTTCTGAACTGCAGCAAAATAACGACACAGTTATGTTGTTGTAGGTACTATTGAAGAACGACGCTCCAGGAGCGTCTGTTCTTCGTTCTTCGTCTTCCTCCTTGAACAGCAGCAGCAGCAGCAACAATCAATGGTATCTTCCTCGTTTCGGCTCTGAACTCTCTCATATTTCTCTCTAAACTTTTCTAACCCTTCTATGACAAAAACCCAACTATATAGCCTTCAGATCCCTAGAAACTCGATCAAATTCGAGAATAAATCTCTTATTTTTCACGTGCAGTTTGAACAATAATTCCATCTGTCGATCTTTGTATGCGTCTGTTAGCTATTCTATTGCTCCCAAAATCTTCTCTGACTTGAACTCGACTAAATACATGGTTGTCCAGCGTAAAAAATCCCCCAAAAATCTCTCCCCAATCTTTGAAACTCAAAACAGAACACCGTGTCCTGTTAGGACTTTGATTACTTCTCTCGGCCATTCCAGCCCAATTGGTTGGGTCCAATTGATTGTACCAGGCCTGTTTAGTCATGTAGAGTCCATACGTACCAAATACAGCAATTGAATCTCCTAAAATCACGTCCGAAATTCGATCTCCAAATCTGCCCTCGCTGCATGCATTTTCCCTCCAAAACTTGTATTTGAATTATGAAGATGACCTCCCCTCATCCAGTTCTGGTCTCCCTTTAGCAGATGCCTGGAAATGGGTCACCCCTTAGTAATTAGGTTACCCCTTATCCAAAGTGAGAGTCCGTATAGTAGTTTTCTCCCACGGACGCAAAAACCATTCTTTTAGCCAATTTCGCCGCAAAAGCTTATTTCTCCAAGAATACCTACAGGGACATAAAAAGCTATAATAAATATAAAATCGAGCACTAATAATATATACAATTGAGATTATATAAGACACAAAAATGTGCCTATCAGGAACTTGATGGGGGTTATCCCTAACGCAAATTTCGAGCATGCGTCAAGAGATGCCACTTCACATTGGGCACTCGAGGGGGTTGCCCCTAAAGCAATTTCGAGCAGACACCTGGCTCCAACAGATGCTGATTCCAAAGAAAAAAATGAGACGGGACTGAAGAGGTAATCGGGCTTGCCGTTCGCCGCACGGAGAGGAGAACCAACCAGCACACAAGAACCAATACCACTCATACGCCAACACGTATTGTCCACCAGACAACGTCTGTCTCTAATAGTACTAGTCTCTCGAGCCCATAAAGGGGGAGAGGCACGAACACTAGAGCGCATACGTTCTAGGGGGACACGCTGAGCGTGCAATGATCTATCCCCATCACGATGAAATTTTCGAAGATTATCCGGGCCTGTCGGCTAAGGCTATATACTCGTTGAATACATCAGTATAGCGCGCGTGCGGACCAGAACATCTAAGGGCATCACAGACCTGTTATTGCCCCAAACTTCCGTGGCCTAAACGGCCATAATCCCTCTAAGAAGCTGGCCACGGAGGGAATCCTCCGCATAGCTAGTTAGCAGGCTGAGGTCTCGTTCGTTAACGGAATTAACCAGTAAAATCGCTCCACCAACTAAGAACTTCCATGCACCACCATCCATATAATCAAGAAAGAGCTCTCAGTCTATCAATCCTTACTATGTATGGACCTGGTAATTTAATTTTCCCCGTGTTGAGTCAAATTAAGCCGCAGACTCCACTCCTGGTGGCGCCCTTCCGTCAATTCCTTTAAGTTTCAGCCTTGCGACCATACTCCCCCCGGAAACCAAAACCTTTGATTTCTCATAAGGTGCCGACGGAGTCCTAAAAGCAACATCCGCCGATCCCTGATCGACATCGTTTATGGTTGAGACTAGGACGGTATCTGATCGTCTTCGATCCCCCAACTTTCGTTCTTGATTAATGAAAATATCCTTGGCAAATGCTTTCGCAGTTGTTCGTCTTTCATAAATCCAAGAATTTCACCTCTTACTATGAAATACGAATGCCCCCGACTGTCCCTGTTAATCATTACTCCGATCCTGAAGGCCAACGCAATAGGGCTGATCCCTGTTAGGTCACTAGCATCATCGCCCAATAATTTTACCACTGTGCAATAGTAATATCGATATAAAATAAAATAAAAATTTATTACTAAAACAATTTAATTACACGGGGAGCCCATAGTGTCTACATGGTAATGCCATAACTTGGTATTCAAGACGGAGTTACTTGCAAAGCATAAATAAGAAAATATTAGAAATTTCTAGTCTTAGGATATGTTCATAGTGTGATGCATCCTTAATATGATGCGTCGTTAGTATGTCACGTTCTTACTAAGGTATGGCCCTAACGCTAAAAAATTTACCACAACTAATCATATAATTTTAGTCCTCCCTTAATCTCATGGGAATTGAAAATTACATGAAATTTGCCACGAAAGTTGCTGAAAAAGAAGTGCGTCGCCATAAAATAAAAATAAAAATACTTTATTAGGGAAATCGTCAAAAATACTAGAAGGAACATAGCATAGCCATTAATGAGAAAATTCTCGCAATTGTTGACCTACTATGAATCATCGATAATAATGCCCTGCTACATTGGGGAAAATTTTGATGCAAACTATACAACCCGTAAAAAATAATATAAATGATTAAGAGAACTACCACTAAAAACATACGATAAAACGTATCATGACCATTGATAAATAGAAGAAATTCTCAAAAAAGGATCAATTAAAGAAGTATGAAAAGAATGTCGGATATCTTAACAAAATCTAAAAACTTCAATTATGGAGTTCGAGTTGAGATTTAATAAACATGGATGAAAACTTAAATTAAAAATCTAACGCTCAAGAAAAAAGGATTTGACGGAGGTCACGATAAAGGCTATCACCGGTCAAAATAAATAAAAATGACTTCCGAAACCAGCCCATTTTTTAAAACAGGAAATTAGGAGATAGGAAAAATAATTAGGGGATATGAAATACTATTCCCGTCCTTAGAGTCATGCTAAGGGGTGTTTTTGAAGGACAAAAATACTAAACTACTCTGTTAAACAAACAAAAATCAAATTTGAAAACTAAATATACTCTTCGCATACCCCTCATTCCTTTTCAATTTCTCTGCGTGCTCCTCTCTTTAAAAAAATTTCTCCATCACCGATTTCATTGTTGCTTAAATTTTTTCTATATAAACATGCCTCCTTGGAAGAAACCTAATCATCGATTTGTTTTAAAAGAACTCATTTAGGTTAGAATCATAATTTGTAAGTGAAAATTTCAGTTTCAGTTAATACCAGCATTGTATTCTTCATGAAGAATACAATGCTGATTTTGCATACCGGCATAATTTTAGTATGAACACCATGTCGTTTTACTATGTCGGCGCTGTTTTTAGTATGAATACAATGCCGCAATTAATCGCCGGCATGCTCGATATACATTTATCAAATGCTGATAACCAAGTGAAAAAACTCAAGTTTCTGGGAAATTGACATCATGTGCCTGCATAGAAAGTAAAGTAATGTACCATGCCGTCACCACTACCGGCATGCTCGATAATGAACATTCTATGACGGCAGTGTACTTAAGGAGATTTCATATATAAAATGCCGAATACAATTTCAAATTTGGGGGATATTGTGTGTCAGCATGATGAAAGTATGAATACCATGCCAAATTTTAATGAACATACTTTTACCATGCCGACACTAAGTTTTTCAAGTGTAACATTGACGAATTTAATGAAGGAAAAAAAATCGATACACTAATACTTATACATGAGTGTTTAGAGCACTTGTATGTTCAGCTTATTTACTTTCCTAGGTTGGTTCTTCATGTAAATCTTCATGATCATAAATATCTTGATTTAATGTTGTTATATCAACAAATTCAATAATAATGATTTATAACTTAACTAAATATAATTAACTACTGAGTATGATCAATGTGGGATAAATGAGGAATTACATAAAATATATGAATATAAGATACATGGGGATTACTATTTAAATCTATATTTTGTCTTATTAGTATATCCTCAATTATTTTACATTTCCGAATTACTATTTAAATACATACTTTGTCTTATTAGTATATCCTCAATTATTTTACATTTCCTTGATGCACGTTCATTTTTTAGGGGAATCTTGAACGATTATTCATTGATTTTTTTTTTTTGTGATAACGGATATCCTAGTGCTACGAAATGGTTAGGTTATCATTCCTTTATTCACATAGCGTTATTATCTTTGTAAATAATTTATTGTTTATTTTCATTTTTTAATTGAACAGGTTCTAGCCTACCAGCGAGTCTCATGAATAACCTAACCAAGGAAGCCGAAGAGGATGGTGGGGCTGAGATTGTGTCACAAGTGGGGCAAGCTAACTCTACCTTCCATGTTAATTCCTGTAATATTACGCCATTTGGGGCTCCTGGGACCTCCTGGAGCGCACGAAACTTTGGAAAACGGGGATGACCAGCTGAGCTAAGTGCCCGTTCTATTATTATTATTTTTATTCAATATTTTGTATTCTTATTCAATTTTTGTATTCTTTTGTATTAATTTTTCTGCATTTCTTTGCGTAACTCAAATATGCTTTTTTTTTACACAAAAAAAAAGGTTCAATGAAATTTGTCTTTATCTCAAGCTGAACCTAGTTTCGGTTGGGTCTTTTCGTACCCGAATTCAATTCATTTGGTTTTTTATTAGTATTATTTTTTCTAGCCGAATCTCAATTCTTTGCTTATAAAAACAATACTGAGTTTGACTAGGGTTTTTTTCTCATAACCAAACTTCATTTTGTATAAGAAAAATATTAAGGTTCGACCAAGTTTTTTTTCCTACTTCAAATAAAAAAATAAAGTTGTTTTTTCCTAGCCGTACAAATTGAAGTTCGACTCAAAAAATTAAAATCATGTTGAACTCAATAAATAAATAACAGTTCTTTTTAGCATAATGACATTTTAACCATTACCATATAAATATATGGAGAGGTTTTGTTCCAAATTGAGGGACGGCGCCTCAAAAATGAAGGATCCAGCCAATAGAACATTATTCCCATGTTAAAGTATTTGCATTGCAATAAGAAGTGTACCACGAAATCCTTCTTCATTTTGCCTGACCTTCGAATTCTCTAGGGAGATTTCATCTGCAATGTCACGATTCTCGTGGAGTTCTGTATCTCTGAACCAGAGCACGTCTCCTGGGAATATGTTCATGTCATCCAGAGTAGCGGACTCCTCTTCAATTAGCCAGCGACCTTTATGTAGCATCTGGTTCTCCTTCACAGCCCAAAATGATTCCCAAATCATCATTTTCAACCGATAGATTGACATGGAACTAGACACTTTCAAGTTTACTGAGTTGCCATATGAATTCTTCCGGGAGCACTTAGAAGTGTGCCTATGTGGCTCAGAAACTACACAAGAAGCATCAAGAACAGATTTTGGAGCTTCCACCTTTCCACGTACTAGCAGTACAGAAATGCCTTCTTTGCAATAACTTAATTTTTGCATTAGCTCTCTGCTTTTTTTTTCTCCTATGCATTCCTTGTTGGTTAAACTTCAACATAGAAGTCACTAACAAGCTGGTTAGGACAAGATTAGGAAATTGATGTAATCCTAAGGGAATTAGAATTCATCTAGTTCTAAGAAAAGGTAAGACATGTAATAAGGTAATAGGACTAGGAAAAGGAATTCATAGTTCTATATATATATGATCACCAATGTTGTGGTTGATCATATGAGCAAGATTAGAGCTTGTGTTTAGTTTTGAGAGATTTTCTAAACATCAATAAAGAGAGTTATCTTTATATAAGCTAAGTTTCATCTTGCAGTTGCCATTATTCCTTACATATCATCGGGTAAGTCGTAATAGTGGGTTGCCTTGACTCAACCTCGTTATTTGAGGAATTTAGGAATGCTTCTGAAGTTGACATCTCTTCAGAAGATCCATCACAGGACTCAACCTCAATTTCAGCAGATACACATCTCGAGTTGGCACCTTGCCAATCTTCGCAAAAGAACTTCCAATCATTCTCTAATATTATAGTCAATCCATCAGTGGTAGATTACGTCTGAAATATAAGACCACGTTCGTAGATAAGATCCAGAGGCCTTTCTAATAGTCGCTCATGTTTCTCACATGTCAGAGAATCAATAACGCCCTCTAAAGGGTCAGGTCCTGCAGGTGAAGAAACAGTCTTCGCACTTGCTGTAACGTAACCTCTCCACTTATTCAACCATGAGGAAGGCATCCAGTAATACTTGCAGCTGGATAAAGTGCACTCCTCTTGCCCAGATATAACTTCTCATGGTTCTGGCGTTCTTTGAGCTTAGATGCTCTAAGAGTATCTTTAGCACATGCCACTTCGTTAAATTCGATGTTTCATATAGCACATGTTTCAGCATCTGAGAGAAATGTTGAACAAACCAAATCATCTTCAGCTTTCACATTGTTTGAATTTTTATAAAGAAAGAGCCAGAAATCTTCCGGAACCAATACACGCTTTGCTCCAGATGCCTGTTTTGGCATAAGCTCTCCATGGGGGTACCTAATTGAAGCTGTTGGGCCAAAGTCAGCTCCACAGGGGAAATCCACATTCTTTCTACGTGACCACTGTAGCAACCACGTCCTAGATACATAGTGAAAAAACGGGGTACAACGAACCACACCCAATATTTCGCTTAGAAATCTGTATGGACAAACTCCAATATACTTTGAAGAGAATCAATAAGACTCAATCTTAACAAAGTATATCAAAGAGTTATATCTCTCTTTCTCGATTCAATTCTTACTCAAGCAAATAGAAATCTACGAGTCTAATTGAATACAAGAGAAATCACTTGAACGGTACCAAAGACCAATGTTCAAGGATCAATCAATTTGAATCAACAACCAAAGGTCAGATTTCCAATTAATTGATTCAAACGCACAACCTGTGATATTTCATTTATATAACAAAATATAATGCGGAATAGAAATAACACAGACACCAGAATTTTGTTAACGAGGAAACGCAAATGCAGAAAAACCCCAGGACCTAGTCTAGATTGAACACTACATTGTATTAAGCCGCTACAGACACTAGCCTACTACAAACTAACTTCGGTCTGGACTGTAGTTGAACCCCAATCAATCTCACACTGATTCAAGGTACAGTTGCGCTCCTTACGTCTCTGATCCCAGCAGGATACAACGCACTTGATTCCCTTAGCTGATCTCACCCATAATTAAGAGTTGCTACGACCCAAAGTCGAAGACTTTAATAAACAAATTTGTATCACACAGAAAAGTCTACAGAATAGATAAGTCTGTCTCCCACAGATAAACCTACAAGTTTTTGTTCCGTATTTTGATAAATCAAGGTGAACAGGAACTAATTGATAACCTGGACTTATTTTCCCAAAGAACAACCTAATATTATCAATCACCTAATAATAATCTTAATCAACATGGCGAAAGAAGATATTATGGAATCACAAACGATGAGAGGAAGATGTTTGTGACTACTTTTGTATCGTGCCTATCGGAGATAAAGATGTCAAGCCAATCGTTACGACTGTACTCAACACGATAGAATTAGCAAGATCAGATCACACAACTACGAGAAAGTAGTATCGGTATGGCTTCACAATCCCAATGAAGTCTTTAAGTCGTTAACTTGGTTTAAGAATAAAACCTAAGCTTAAAGGAGAATCGACTCTAGGTAATACAACTAGTATCACAAGGAAGGTGTGGGGATTAGGTTTCCCAGTTGATAGAGTTCTCCCTTATATAGTCTTTCAAATCAGGGTTTGCAATCAATGTTAGCTTGGTAACAAAGCATTCAATATTCACCGTTAGATGAAAACCTGATTAGATTCAAGCTAATATCTTTCAACCGTTAGATCGAAACTTAGCTTGTTAGACACAAATGAAATGTACTACTCCCTCCGTTCCACTTTAGATGATGTTTTTGGAGTTTTCACGTAGAATAAGAAATGGAGAGAGATATGAAGATTTTCCATCTATACCCTTAAGAAAAGTCTTCAAACATTAATTGCTATTAGTGCATTAAAAAAAGAACTTATAGTTTCAAGAAAAAAAGTTAGGGTGTTATTGGTAGTTTTGTGGAAAAATATGAAAACTATCAAGTATTTTGGAACCAAAAAATAACCCTAAAACATCATCTAAAATGGAACGGAGGGAGTATTTTGGGTTTATGCAACCGTACCCAAATATGAATATATGTTGGTTCAACAATAGTTAACCATAGCCATATGAGAATTGTCATATCAACCATGTTCTTCTTCACCATAACTAGTTCAAATGACTCAAATGAACTAGTTAGAGAGTTTTTCAATTGCAAGGAAATCTTATGTACTACACAAGACACAATTGAAGCAAAAACGATTTGATTCACTCGAATCGGTTCATGAACTATATAGACACGATTTGCATTTAGCATTCCTTAGTTAATATGAATAAGTTCACAAACAATCGTTTTTAGATATAACCAACTCAAGTTCGCAAAATTAGTTCGCGGACTTAAGTTCCCGAGTAGTTTACAAACTCCAACAGATATTCTCGAGTTGAGAACTTACGCCAGTTCACGGACTGATCTCACGCCACTATTCCGGTTCTCTTGATCAACAAAGTTCGCAAACTTCGGTTCAAGGAAAAAGGACTTATACATATATGTGTTACCACACAATGGTTACATCCATCATTAGTTATATAATCTAAACTCTCATTTCAATCATTGAAACATTCTGAGGACGTTATATAGTTGTTATTCACAAACCATTTTTCGTCAGAGCAATTTTCAAAGTGATTGAAACATAACATGACTTTCGTCACTAGGTAAATATGAACTTGGCCAAATCAAAAGCTTACCAACACATATTTCGAGAAATAGATAGGCGAGATAAACTCGGCTCGAAATAGCAAATGTGTATAGTCAAAGTCTATATAGCAAAACGACTTTTATCTCAAAATAGGAGATAGAGTAGATAGACTTTTGAGTGACAGATAAGTTCAAGTCTCCACATACCTTTTAGTCGATGAAGATCCACCAGTTCCTTGAGTAGTCATTCGTCTTGTATGATGATTGCAATGGAGTTCTTGAGCTCAACTACACTTTCTATCATAGTCCGAGACTTAGCTATAATAGACTATAAATCAAGACTTATAGTTTTGATAACTAAAATTGACAAATAAGCTTGAGATAGCAACACTTACGAGTTCGATCGACCAGTGCTCTAACAATCTCCCCCTTTGTCAATTTTAATGACAAAACTATCATAGTATTATTACACAATATCAAAGTTGTTGAAGATCTGTAGCTATAACAATGAGAAAACAATAGCTCTCAATCATTGTTATATAGTGTCATAGTATTATTACATAGCATGAAAGTTCAATTGCATCACAACTCGACAACAATACTATGGTGATATGTATCACTCCCCCTTAGTCAATACTCCATCTCACATGGAAACCACTCCCCCTTACATAATGATCCGAAAACCATATGTATTTATAATTTGAACTACATATAATTCTCCCCCTTTTTGTCAATAAAATTGGCAAAGGTAAGAAAATGAGATCCTAATGAAATTTCCGAAAGAGACATTTCATGACCAAAAGAAAGCACATATCATCTTATTTAGATGCAATCATATAGCCGAAGCTAAATGCATTCATCAAGGAGTTTATCAAGATACAAGATAACCCCTATAATATTCCACAGCCGCACTCCCCACAAAGATTTGGCAATTAAGCATAAGTTCAATTAAGAACTCTCCCCCATAATATGTCATTCCCGAAAGAACAACAAGAGCGACCTTAATTTCAAAAGAAAAAGAAGGATTTCTTTGGACATAACAAATCACATACAAGTATGACTTTGAATCCAAAATACTCAATTAAATTAACCACAAGAGATCCCGTGATTAATTTAATCGGAAATGCTCAACATAAGTGAACTTATGGAGACTTAAAAGTACACAATTAGATTAATCACAAGAGAACACATAATTAATCTAATCGGAATACACAACCAAATTAACCACAAAATGTAATCAATTTAATTGGTCATGCTTGACATAAGAGAACTTACGGAGCAACAACTAAATAACCATACGTGAATGATTAATTTAGTTGTAAATGCTCGACATAAAGTGCCTCACGGAGCAATAACTAAGCTAAAAATAACTCAGTCGATTGTGCTCAACATAAGACATTTTATGGAACAACACAGTATGTACATAAAAAATTGTGGATCGGAGATCGACCTTATATCGTGGAATAAGCAAGGATTCATTCTATTTTCCATCACCATTTGCACAATGACATACAATAGACATAATCCTTGAAAACAAAAGATTTTAAGCTACGTTCCATCAATAGTTGACATAATAGGCTTAACTTTTGTATTTGTCAAAAGTTCATTCCTTATTTTATCAACAAATGCATATCGACATATGAAGGACTTAACTTTCGACAAGGTATGGGACAATCACAGTTCACGGACGCAAACACATATATCCCATAACAAATTGCAATATATAAAACCATAAAGATTAATACTGCAAAAATAATCTTCCAAATAATTTTAGAATCTAAACTAAAAAATCTAAAAACATGAAGATGAAAACGTTGGACATAGCTATGTGTAATCACAATAATGGTTATTCCAAACTTTTAGTTATTCTTCTTAAACAAAATAAAAAAACTAGAAGATTTACTAGACAATAAACTAAACAAGATAAATTAAAACCAGACTCCTATGCCAAAGCCGGACACGAACAGAAGTCAGAAAGACGGTTCAGAATCCTCATGAGTCTTGAGGTCTTGGAGCTTGTGAACGACACCATCCACTGCATCTTCGGAGAAGAGATTCTCTTTGAGAAGATCATTGATGTGAGCTTTTATGAGGCCAAAGTTAGAGGTAACCTCTTTCAACTCAGTTCTTAAACCATCAAGACTTTTCAAAGTATCAACAAGCTGAAGTTTTGATTACTCAAAGTATTTAAGAAAATCATGAACCACTTCAGCAGAAACCATATCCCCTTTCTCAACATCCTCATGTGTGTAGGCATAGTAACATGAGGCATTGGGATGATCATCTTCAACAAGAGTTCTTTTCTTCCTCCCTTCGGACTCAAAACCAATACCTTTATCAAGAAATCCTTTAGCAAAACCACAAGCTCGTGAAGACGACGACATTCTTGATAAACCAAAATAACCTAGAGTACGCAAACGTGACTCAGAGGTTTGGTATTTATATGGTTTCTTAGGGAAGATGACCTTTAGGTTTTCAAGGAATTGATTCGTAATAGTAACAGGGGTACCCGTACGAACGCAACTCGACCCAAGGAAAAGCTTTAAAAAAATCTTTTTGCTACATGAAAATTCATAAATGGCTCAATAAATTCCATACCAACATAGGAGTAATTTAGAGCACAAGGGTAGCAGGCAACAATATTACAAAAAAAAAACAACAAAATACTTAAGCAACCTTTTTTGCAGACCAGAAGTTTAACTATAGACGATAAGAAAATAGCTACACAAATCAGAAGTAGTATGCTAACAGTATACCTGAAAATTGACACATCTTACTCAACAGGATTTTTATGAGTAAGTTCTTTAACCCTTGTGATTAATTAGCACAAGTATGAGCTCTGAGCTCATCAAAAGAATTGTGTTTTCGGTTGAATGTCTTTTTGAATCTAGAAAATGATCCATTTTGATGTGAGCAATTATCATAAAACTTACTGTCATCAAAATATGAGACATAGTTTGAGTCCTTACCAGAGGATTTTTTCCTTGGGGAAATTGACAACCTGTTGATAGTTTCCTTATTCCTTTCAATCATCTTCTTCAGGATATTTCTCATATCATCATTTTTTCTCCTTTCTCCTGGAATCTTATTCACATCAAGGACAACATTATCATCTCTTTTGACAATAGGAGAGACTTGTTCCTTTCTTAAATGATTTTTGTTAAGATTTCTGTTCTGCATCGAAACATTTGAGGAGCTCATGGAACTGACTTCCTGGTAGCATACACAGGGTATGTACGAAAACCAATTGGTTTAGACATACGGATTTCAGTTACACCTTTGAGGATTAAGTCTAAGGTGTGTTGAAGTTGAACAAAGGATTTTTTTTATTCAGCCTAGAGTTGCCTTTTTGTTTACCAGAACATTTTTCCTCACAAAAGAGACATACTTTCTGATCACAAGAGTGATTACACAGTACAATCTTAATAGTCTCGTTTGGAGATTTCTTCCTTCCATGTGTTGTAGAACACCCTTGACTGGAGACTAAAACATATTTTCTGGATGGAAAGGATTCCGATTTTTCCTCCGGAGATGGAACATTTTCAGGCGTAGCAGAAGTACTTGATATGTTGGACTGCTTAGAGCATCCTTGAATTGAGAGTTTACTCAAGCGATGTTCAATTTCCAAAGCATCCTTTTTGAGGCTTGCCTCAAGAGATATACATGAAGAATGATCTTCAGTATTTTCTTTGAACTTGCAGTCCCTTACAACACCAAGGAGAACATCAACATGATGTTTTAACCGATTAAATCTATCAGCTTGGATTCTAACAAGATTAAGAATCAAATCACTCTCTTCAGTTGTTTCCCGTTCATTTAGAGAAATAGACTCTTTTGAAGGGTAATCAGAAAAACACATGTCGTAGCCTGTCTGTCTAGTTTGAACACAGGGTTCATCTATATTTGAGATTGAGATATCTTTCTCTTTAATAGAAATTGACGAGACAAAACTTTTATTTCTGGTGACGCGTTTATCAGAGATAGTACTCTTGTCCATAGAGTCAGATCGCTACAAACACAGACTTGTAAGGTCTTAAACGTGTTTGCCTGCTCTGATACCAATTCAAAAAGCGGGGGTACAACGAACCACACCCAATATTTCGCTTAGCAATCTGTATGGACAAACTCCAATATACTTTCAAGAGAATCAATAAGACTCAATCTTAACAAAGTATATCAAAGATTTGTATCTCTCTTTCTCGATTAAATTCTTACTCAAGCAAATAGAAATCTGCGAGTCTAATTGAATACAAGAGAAATCACTTGAACGGTACCAAAGACCAATGTTCAAGGATCAATGAATTTCAATCAACAACCAAAGGTCGGATTTCCAATTGATTTATTCAAACGCACAACCTGTTATATTTCAATTATATAACAAAATATAATGCGGAATAGAAATAACACAGACACCAGAATTTTTTTAACGAGGAAACCGCAAATGCAGAAAAACCCGGGACATATTCCATATTGAACACCACACTATAGTAAGCCGCTACAGACACTAGCCTACTACAAACTAACTTCGGTCTGGACTGTACTTGAACCCCAATCAATGTCATACTGATTCAAGGTACAGTTGCGCTCCTTACGTCTCTGATCCCAGCAGGATACTACGCACTTGATTCCCTTAGCTGATCTCACCCACAACTAAGAGGTACTACGACCCAAAGTCGAAGACTTTAATAAACAAATTTGTAGCACACAGAAAAGTCTACAAAATAGATAAATCTGTCTCCCACAGATAAACCTACAAGTTTTTGTTCTGTCTTTTGATAAATCAAGGTGAACAGGAACTAATTGATAACCCAGACTTATATTCTCGAACAACAACCTAATATTATCAATCACCTCACAATAATCTTAATCGACGCGACGAAAGAAGATACTGTGGAATCACAAACGATGAGACGAAGATGTTTGTGACTACTTTTCTATCTTGCCTATCGGAGATAAAGATCTCAAGCCAATCATTACGATTGTACTCAACACGATAGAATCAGCAAGATCAGATCACACAACTACGAGAAAGTAGTATCGGTCTGGATTCACAATCCCATTGAAGTCTTTAAGTCGTTAACCTGGTTTAAGAAGAAAACCTAAGGTTAAAGGAGAATCGACTCTAGCTAATACAACTAGTATCACACGGAAGATGTGGGGATTAGGTTTCCCAGTTGTTAGAGTTCTCCCTTATATAGTCTTTCAAATCAGGGTTTGCAATCAATGTTAGCTTGGTAACAAACCATTCAATATTCACCGTTAGATGAAAACCTGATTAGATTCAAGCTAATATCTTTCAACCGTTAGATCGAAAACTTAGCTTGTTACACACAATGAAATGTACTATTTTGGGTTTATGCAACCGTACCCAAACATGAACATTTGTTGGTTCAATAATAGTTAACCAATGGTTAGCCATATGGGCGCTTTCATATTAACCATGTTCTTCTTCACCATAACTAGTTCAAATGACTCAAAATGAACTAGTTAGAGAGTTGTTCGATTGCAAGGAAATCTTATGTACTACACAAGACACAATCGAAGCAAAAACGATTTGATTCACTCGAATCGGTTCATGAACTATATAGCCACGGTTTGCATTTATCATTCCTTAGTTAATATGAATAAGTTCACAAACAATCGTTTTTAGATATAACCAACTCAAGTTCGCAAACTTAGTTTGCGGACTTAAGTTCCCGGAAGGAGTTCACAAACTCCACCAGATATTCTCGGGTCGATAACTTCCGCCAGTTCGCGGACTGGGTTCGCGTACTGAGTTCGCGGACTTAGATCACGCCACTATTCCGGTTCTCGTGATCAACAAAGTTCGCAAACTTCGGTTCAAGGAAAAATGACTTATACATATATGTGTTACCACACAATGCTTATATCCATCATTGGTTATATAATCTAAACTCTCATTTCAATCGTTGAAACATTCTCAGAGGACGTTATATAATTGTTATTCACAAACCATTTTTCGTCAGACCAATTTTCAAAGTGATTGAAACATAATATGACTTTCGTCACTAGGTAAAGATGAACTTGGTCAAAGCAAAAGCTTACCAACACATATTTCGAGAAATAGATAGGCGAGATAAACTCGGCTCGAAATAGCAAATGTGTATAATCAAAGTCTATATAGCAAAACGACTTTTGTCTCAAAATAGGAGATAGAGTAGATAGACTTTTGAGTGACAGATAAGTTCAAGTCTCCACATACCTTTTAGTCGATGAAGGTCCACCAGTTCCTTGAGTAGTCTTTTGTCTTGTATGATGATTTTCATGGAGTTCTTGAGCTCAACTACACTTTCTATCCTATTCCGAGACTTAGCTATAGTAGACTAGAAATCAAGACTTATAGTTTTGATCACTAACATTAATAAACATGCCTGAGATAGCAACACATGCGAGTTCGACCGAGCAATGCTCTAACACATAGTACATCGTCCCTTCCAGCAAGTGAGGCATCTACCATTTCCTTAAAAGATGATCTTTGATCCCTATAGTCAACTGCTCGAGCCATCGTCTTTGCCCCATCCCTTACGCAGTCAATGCATAGGTCACCATTGGATAATGTTGGACCACCACCATACTTGGAAAGCAATCTTGTCCGGGCTCCTTCTGACAAACGCTTAATAGAGAAAACTTTTGAAGTTGTAACTCCACCATGTGAGCACTGAATCGATGTGTTGTCAAGGACATGAGGGGCAATGTTGTCAGCCCATTGGTGAAGCCAGTCTGTAGGTATCCAGAAGTAAGGATCTTCAAGTGAAGGAGCAGGAGCTTCTGAGAGAATTGAATTCACTTCTTCTCTTCGTTCGGTAACTCTGGTTCTCTCGCTCTCCTTTTCCTGCTGGTAATTTTGGCAAGTAGTGGCATAAGACTCATTTAATGACTTTATCTCTTCAAAGAGATGAACTGGGAGAGACTTCTTATCATGTTGAGGCACTGGCTCAGTGCTTCTTTCTGTATCTTCGATGGCTTTGTCTTTTCTTCTTGTGGTGCTTTGACGATGATAGATTAGCATGTATGCATTAGCTGATGTAAAGGTTTTTCCATGGCAAACAATATTCATGGGTTTTGCAGTAGAGCTAGAAGAGCCCTCTCCAAAGGGATGTGAACCCAACTTCGAAACACTCTCATCATCAAATTCCCACCATTCCCCGGTGTGTTCATCCTTAATGATTGACACATAATGGCCACTGTTCACACTACTTCCTTTGTGGACAAGTATTGCTGACAAATTATATGTTAGTTCTGACTGAGATGGCTCATACAATCTTTGCTTCATTTGAAGCTCTTCAGGATCACTAAATTCGGAAGTTATTCTCTTCACTGTGGTAAGGAAATCACAGCGCTTGAGCTGGAAATTAAGCACATCTGGAAGGGCATGCAGTTTAATCCATCGAGTTGTATCAACCAGTATACCACATGACTCGCAGAAATACTGATTGTCTCCGCATAATGTCTCCACGCTAAGGTAGTCTTCTAAACTCGTATCCAAGCTCTTGAAATCTTTGATGTTTAACTCAATGTCAAAAAAGTCTTCCATCGTGGAAGAAGCTTCAGAATCTTGTCCACACTTTGAGCACCGAGTCACATTCGAAACTCTTCCACGGAAAAGATGTAAAACTATGGTCCTTGCATTAGAAACCTTAGAGCGGCTAAGAAATCGTTCGAGTAACGAAAGCAGCAAAGTAAGAAACTCATGACTATCCTGCTGAACCCCATTATTCAACTCCAACGTTTTGACAAACGGAGCCGAATCGATAAAAGTATTATCACTCGAATGCAATTGAGCAAACAGCTTGGCTAGTTGATCCAACACAGGACACTGCTTCAACAGCTCTGGTTTCACTGCAAAAACACCATCCCTGAACGAAGAATTCATAAACAAGCATTGAAGTATACTGCTAGCATAACATTTAGCACCCAAATTAGTTAAACCAGCAGGCCAATTGTCATCACGAAGATCCTGAGATGGATTTGGACCAAGATTGCGTAAATCATCAGCCATCTTCTGCCATAAACCTGTCTTTCTAGACCCATTATGATGAGGAACAAGTGCACAAAAATAATTAGGGTTGTCTTTTGAATTAAGACGACAACCTTGACAAACAGGCTTAGAGATGCAAAACAACTGATCTACATCATCTTTTGTTACCTCATCAGTAGCACATATTCTCTTTTACAGATTTCAGAAGTAGTTTCAGCTTGTTCCTCAGATTTACTCCTCTTGTTTTTCTTGTTTCGAGTAGCTCTGGTCATATTCCATTGAACCCTATATTTGTGATAGATCAACTTGACAGTAAACGAACTTAAGAACTCAAATTGATAAAAAAATACTTTCCGCAAACAGTACTAGCAACAACCTTATATAGAGATTAGTAATACTGGCTGCAGATTCCTGCAAACAATTCTAGCGACAAATTAACACACAATTCCCAAATTAAAGAAAATTTCTTCTATTCTAGACCCTTTAATGGAATCGATGATTTTAGGGTTTGATTGATGGGGAAATCTAAGGGACAAAAGAATCGACAACTACAACTATATCCCCAAAGTGAGTCCTCCGGTACACTAATTTCTCATAACTGGCAACAGAGAAGATAACCAAAGTACTAAGCAATTCATAATATACATTACTAGAAACTAAATAAAACTTTACAATATTTTTCTTCTTATTGCCAAAGGAATTAATTATGGTTATCTCATTTCTGTTTTTTTCTTTTTTTCTCTCTTTCAACTTGCTGACATCTCGGATCAAAATTTGTCAGAAAGCAAAACTTTATGAATACTCAGATAATACAAACTAGAGTTAACAACGATGTCAGTTAGCAGAGGCCATGTTTAGATTTTTTGGTTTTTCGTGATCAAAAGAACCAACTGCAACAAGCATTGCTTCAGTGGATTGTTGAAATATGTTATTTTTCCCGTCGTTGAATCCGACAAAACAAACTGCACTATACTGAAATAGTCCCCTTTTTCAACTGCAAATTTATTAGGAAATAGGGTTATCCTTAGCCTAGAGTTATATTTGGTGATTAGAATACATGTGGCTCAAGTCTATCACTTGAGACCCAAGTGTGGTATGTGTATAAATATCTTTGCAATTGAATGAGAAAAGGAAGACTTAACCGAAATTTGACATGGAATCGAGCCTGATTAAAATCCTAAAACCCTAAAAATCAAACTTTTCATTAAACAGAGATGGTAGAAGGAACATCAAAAGATGGAGAAAAAGGAGAAAAAGGAAAAGACCTGGAACATGATTCATCGAAGAAAAATCCGGTGTATTATTTGGGATCGAGTGATGGTCCTGGTATTCTTATTACCCGAATGTGTTAAGAGGAACTATCTATTATAAATGGGCTAGATTCATTAGAAGATCACTAATAGCTAAGCGTAAGTTTGGTTTTGTTGATGGCACAATAAAAGAACCTACAGATCCTGAACAGTTGGAGGAATGGATTGCGGTTCAGTCAAGCATTGTTTCATGGATTAACAACACCCTGGATTCTTCCCTGGACACACTTGCGGAAGTGATTTTGTATGGTAAGTGGTACAAGAATCTGTCAAATAAAATTGTCTTTGAGTGAATGTAAACAAGGTAAATCTGAAAGTGTAGTTTTTTATTTTGGGAGATTAAACAAATTGTGGGGTGAACTTGTGACATATATGAAGATACCACAATGCAAGTGTGGTCATTGCACCTGTGATATTGCAAGTCAGGTGACTACTTTGAGAGAAGAAGTTTATCTTCATTACTTTTTGATTGGTTTGGATAGTGTGTATGGGTCACTGCGCGAACAGTTATTGGCAAGAGATCCACTGCCATCGATTGATGTAGCATACCAAACTATAGTGAATTCAGAACGTCTGAGAATAGGTGATGTAGTTTTGTCGAAAGAAGTACAAGACAACGTTATGGCATTTAAAGTTCAACCTGATCAGCGTATGACCACCAATACATATGATCCTGTAAAGTACTGTAAACACTGTAATAGAGAATGACACTAGGATGAGGGTTGTTATCAATTAATTGGCTATCCTGAATGGTAGGGAGACATACCTCGTGGTGAAAAAGGCTATGGCAGAGGAGGCAGGACAGGTGGTAGAGGTCGAGGTGGTTCATCATATGGCAGAGGAGTTAGAGGATATGGAAGCAGCAACCCAGTTCGTGCGCATAACCTGAATATACCAACGGCACAACAGTAAGGTGGTGTGGCGTCAACAACAGATAGAACGGGTTTGGTTGGAGTGACAGCAACACAACGCCAGCAGGTGCTTGAGTTTTTAAACTCAGACAAATCAAATTTTCAACTACAAGGTAAGAAGAATAATGTATCCTGGATTGTGGATACAGGGCTACAAATCATGTCACTTGTAATATTGATGACATGATAGAAGTGAAAGATATTAAGGTATGTTCAGTTGGCCTGCCAGATGGAAAGTATGCAAACTCTGATAAAATAGGAACTGTGATTCTTCCTGGTGGTTTGAAACTTGATAATGTTCTTTACGTACCTCAAATAATATGTAACTTAATTTCGGTTATACAAATGATCGATGACTTAGTATGTATTGTACAATGTACTAACAGTTTATGTCTTATACAGGACCGGTTGACGAGAAAGGTGATTGGAGTGGGTGAGAGACAAGGTGGACTATATATTTTTCGTGGTGTGCCTCCTGTTAAAGTACTTGTTGTTAGTGGAAACTCATATGAGCTATGGCATCAAAGAATGGGACATCCATCGGAGAAAGTTTTACAAAAGCTACCAGTTGTGAGTAGGTTATTTAAAAAGAATAATAATGCTTGTGATATTTTCCCATGAGAAAAACATCGTAGAAGTAGTTTTTCTAGTAATTTGAGTAAAGCCAGTTGTATATTTGAGTTAGTTCATCTGAATTTATGGGGTCCTTACAAGACACCTTCTTCTTGTGGAGCTCATTATTTTCTGACAATAGTATATGATTTTTCAAGAGGTGTGTGGATTTATTTGATTAAAAGTAAAACTGAAGTTGAATTGGTATTTCTTAATTTCATTGATCTTGTGAAGCGTCAGTTTGGTAAAGAAATCAAAATTGTTATAAGTGATAATGGAACAGAATTTAATACATTGCGTGGATATTTTAAGACTAATGGGATAGTCTTTGAGACATAATGTGTTGGTACACCCCAACAAAATAGGAGGGTTGAGAGAAAACACCAATATATAATGAATGTGGCAAGAGCCTTGAGATTTCAAGCCAATTTACCAATACGTTTTTGGGGGAGAATATGCACTGACTGCAGCATACTTGATTAATCGTACACCAACACCTATTCTTAACAACAAAACTCCATATGAAATCATGTTTGGGAAGAAGCCTCCATATGATCATTTGAAGGTGTTTGGGTGCTTGTGCTATGTATATAATAAAAGTAGTAAAGGGGATAAGTTTGCAAGCTGAGGAAGGAGAAGTGTATTTCTTGGTTATCCTTTTGGTAAAAAGGTGTGGCAAGTTTATGATTTAGACACAAAACAATTTTTAGTGTCAAGGGATACGGAGTTTTATGAACATCAGTTTCCTTATATGACAAGCAATACTGGAAATTCGACTGAGATTGTTCAGTCAAATAATGATGTTCGTTGGAGTGATGATGAAGATAGAGAAGAAGAACAGTTGTCTAGAGGTATTGTGGAAACTCATCAAGACGAGTTGCAAAAATTAAGCATTGATGAATCACTGTCTGAGACTTATTGTGAAACTAAAGAATTGCAAGGAAAAACTCAAGAACAACCTGAGGAGAATGATACTAATAGCAATGACACAACAACTGAAGGTGTGGCAGAGAATAATAGCAGTGAGATGGGTAAAGGAAAACGTCAGCAGATTCCTTCTAGTAGACTCAAGGGTTTTGTGACGCACACTGTACGAGAAAATAGTCCACCTCCCACTCATCCTACACAATCATCAACCTCATGTACACCTTATCCTTTGACATATTATGTTAGTTGTGATCGTTTTTCTGCAGTTCATAAAAAATATCTTACAGCCATAACTGCTGGAAATGAGCCTAAAAACTTCAAAGAAGCTATGAAAATGGAAATTGGAACAAGGAACATGGAAATTGGAACAAGGAACATGGAAATTGGAAGAATTACCACCTGGAAAGAAGTCACTAGGAAGCAAATGGATTTACACAGAAAAACGTGATGAAAATGGAAATTTGGTGCGTCTGAAAGCAAGACTGGTAATATTTGGGAATTATCAAGTTGAAGGATTGGATTACAATGAGACATTTGCACCACTGGCAAAGATGATAACAATTCGTACTTTTCTAGCTGTTGCGGCGATTAAAAATTGGGAAGTGCATCAAATGGATGTGCATAATGTCTTTCTTCATGGAGATTTGGAGGAAGAAGTGTATATGAAGATACCACCGGGATTTGCCAAGGGAAATCCTAATAAGGTGTGTAGAATGAAGAAATCATTATATGGGCTAAAACAGGCTCCTAGGTGTTGGTTTGCAAAATTATCAGCAGCCTTGAAGAATTATGGTTTTAAGCAGTCATATTCAGATTATTCTCTCTTTACTATGACAAAGGGAAAGATGCAGCTTAATATTTTGGTGTATGTTGATGATTTGATTGTCGCAGGAAATGATCTGGTTGCACGTCATAATTTTAAAACATACTTGGGACAATGTTTCAAGATGAAAGATTTGAGGAAATTGAAATACTTTCTAGGATTGGAGGTGGCTCGTAGTAAACAAGGTTTTTACATATGCCAGAGGAAGTATACATTGGATATTATCATGGAAACTAGGTTATTGGGAGCAAAACCTGCAGAGTTTCCAATGGAGACAAATCATCGTCTTGCTTTGGCAAAGGGTAAAATATTAGATGATGTGTAGAAATATAGGAGACTGGTTGGTCGTATGATTTATTTGTCAGTCACCAGACCAGATCTTGCTTACTCAGTGCATATTTTGTCGCAATTTATGCAACAACCAAGAATGGAGCATTGGGAAGCAGCCCTTCGTGTGGTTAGATATTTGAAGAAGAATCATGGACAAGGAATTTTGTTGCGCTCTGATAGTGGTCTCAGTTTAAAAGGATGGTGTGACTCTGATTGGGCAAGTTGTCCATTAACTAGACGTTCATTGACAGGATGGTTTGTTCTTCTTGGGTTTTCACCTGTGTTTTGGAAAACTAAGAAGCAGCATACTGTTTCTCGGTCCTCAGCTGAAGCAGAATACAGATCTATGGCGGCAGTTACATGTGAATTAAAGTGGTTGAAACAATTACTTGGTGATTTAGGAGTTCATCATACACATGGGATGAATGTCTTTGTGATAGTCAATCAGCATTATATATTGCTCAGAATCCAGTATTTCATGAACGAACAAAACATATAGAAGTGGACTGTCATCTTTTCAGAGATGTTATAATAAGGAAGATTATATCACCCTCTTACACTCCTACAACAGTGCAATTGGCGGATATCTTTACAAAATCCTTAGGAAAAGCTCAATTTAAGTTTCTTTTATCCAAGATGGGCATTTGTGACCTCCATGCTCCATCTCGAGGGAGGGTATTAGGAAATAGGGCTATACTTAGCCTAGAGCTATATTTGGTGATTAGAATACGTGTGGCTCAAGTATGTGACTTGAGACCCAAGTGTGGTCTGTGTATAAATATGAACGATTTTTTGGGGACCATGGTTTTTTTGGGGGGACCATGGTCCTATTAGGCCACCTACCCTATAGTTATAAGGAGTGTCCTTAAGTATTGAAATGACTAACCTACCCTTCACCTAATTTAATTTAAAACCAACCCAATAACCACCTATATATATATAACCACCACCTCCTCCCACCACCACCGCCCACCACCGCCGATTACCACCACCACCACCTCCAATTATCACCACCACCAACCACCGATAACCACCACCACCGCCCACCACTGCCGATTACCACCACCACCAACCACCGATTACCACCACCACCTCCGATTACCACCACCACCAACCACCACCACCACTATATATATATATATATATATATATATATATATATATATATATATATATCTTAATTTAAAACATTAACAAAGATATTCTCACAAAACCATTACTTGTCATTCGTTTTTGGTTGAATAAATGAGAAGTAATCATTAAAATGAGTTGAAAAAGGAAGTTGCAGAGAGGTTTAATGGTGGGTTTTTTTTTTAAGAGAAAAGTTCGGTTATCAAGAATTAATTTTTTCTTAACCGAACTCTGAGTTCGGTTGATTCGCAAAAAAATACTTTTAACCGAACTCCTTGTATTAGAACAACAGAAGTCCATAAGTTCGGTTCCTTCGCAAAATAAGGATATCACCGAACTTTATTTTACGAAAATAATGAGAAGTCCACAAGTTCGGTTCGTTCGCAAAAATGTTAAGTTTTCTTTGTAACCGAACTCTACCTTTGAAACTTCGTAACCGAACTCTACCTAATTCGCCAAGAAATAAATTTCGTAGTAACCGAACTTTTGCCTAATTGCATATATGCATATATAAGCCCAGTTCGGTTGATTCGCAAAATATGTTGAAGTTTGCGAACCAACCGAACTTCTAACACTAGGTTACTTTTAACCTGCAGTTTGGTTGGGAACTTGGTTGCGTTGAAGTTTGCGAACTAACCGAACACACAAGATGTACCCAAATAAATTGTTAAGTTCAAAGTTCGGTTACCTACCATTTTATCCTAGGTAACCGAACATTACACTGTACGACCAAAACCTCCATTAACGAGCGAGTTCGGTAACCTGCGTGTTTGGAAAACGTAACCGAACTACACTTTCAGGTGTATTCGGTTACATGTTCTTGACATATGGTAACCGAACTGGCCCAAATCTACATAAAAAATTTCATTTCTTTTGAAAGTTTGGAGCAATTCAACCAACATTATCTAAGTTTGAAGCCTACCGGGTACCCAAATACCCTTCCTCTGGTTGTGGTTGGTAAAATCCATCGTTTTTCATGTTTTCCATCTTCATCTTCTCTAACTTTACTCTCTCAATAATTCTACTTCTTTAAAAAAAAAACCATCTGATTTTTTAATCTCACTAATTATCTTTAACTTAATCATCTCACTAATCATTACACTAACTATTATTAACACTAACTAATCATCACCCAAAATTAATCAGGAGGGTAATTTAGATATTAACATAAATATCTAGATAAGGGGTGACCTAGATTTACTTTTAATGTCTTTACCCAAAATAAAACCATGATCCCAAAAAAACCATGGTCCCCCAAAAAATCGTTCATAAATATCTTTGTGATTGAATGAGAAAAGGAAGACTTAACCAAAACTTGACGCCATTCATTTGGTGTAATTGAGAACCAGTCCTTTCTTGCAGATGTTGTTGCTTTAACTTCAATATACTCTTTGCTCTTATCATTTTTACAAACAACAATATCATAAGGTAATCCAGTCTCTGCTTCTTCATTTACCCAGTTAACACTACCCGCACCAAACTTTTCGACGAGGTGATCAAAATCTACTTTCTCTCCACGACGCCCTGTTTTTTTGAGCATCAGTCGGATTTGGTGTGTGATGAGAAATCTGATCTCTCTCATGCACTGCTGAAGAGGAAAAATCTGGGTTCCCAGAAATATTGACAGTGTATGACTGGTTGATCACCTCTGACCTATAAGCAGACGTGGTTGACCTACTTTACTCGTACTCTTGCAAACCTACAGTCAGACTAGCTACTGATTATGTTTGACTTGATAATAAGCACTGAAACCATCTTAAAACGTGACACTGGAATAGAGATGTTGAAAGGAAAGATCTTAGTTTACTAGGTCTAGGATACCATGATCCAGGTTAAAAGGAAACTTTGGTGAAGTTATAAGATTCTCGGAAGACGAACCGACCAAGGAGCACACCGGTTTGGACAAAAATAGAGTGAAAAATAATGGCACATTCTAGCCTAACCGCATGTCTTCTAGCTGAATGCATTGCTAGATGGGACTAAAGGCAGGCACGCCGAAGTAGAGCAGAGATCATAAACCCTTTCCTCACAGTTAGCACTGAAACAAAACCTTGAACAGTCGTCTTAATTTTTGCAGGGATTTGGAGTCGATCTTTTGTAGGCTCAATAAGCCTAATTTCAATTCACTAGTTTCAGAGAATTTACCTTAAAATCAGATTTCAAGTCGTCAGTTTATATGCACACATAGATGTAAGGAGGTTCAAAATAATAAGAAGTGAAACCCGAACTTTAAATCTTTCACTTCATTGTTTTTACATAGAATGCTCAGGGACCTGGGGAACTAAAGAAGAATTGTCATATGTTTAAACCAAGTTCTGATAGGTTAGCTGTATATAGATTAATAACATTATTAACAAAGCTGTATGTGAAGACCTATGGGAATTAACATACTTTCTTTTATCGTGATTCATGACGCTCGACTCATGCAACTGATGTTAACCTGAGAAAGGATAGTAGCCTGATCAAGCCCATGTAGTGAATCTATTAAGTGCATGCGTAGTGAAGCTGGACCTTTGGCCATGTCCATTCCTAACTCACCAGCAACACCAAATATAGAAAGCGCTGAAACTGTGGCTTCAAAGGCATGTAGGGGGTCTACTGCAACAAAGGCTGCAATGAGAGCTGTAACAGCACAGCCAGTTGCTGTGATCCGTTGCATCATGGCTACTCCATTATGTACACCAACCAAACGCTGCCCATCAGTTATTATGTCAACTGCTCCGGACACGGCAATAACTGCACCACTTGCTTTAGCCAAGGATTTTGCTGCTTCTATTGCATCCATTGACCCATGTGAGCTGTCCGCCCCCTAGACATATCCATGCGATAAGTATTCAGTTTATAAAGTTTTTCGCTACTAAACTATTGTTTATGCAATTGTAAGAAGATTGTGAGTGAAGGGGATGAGGAAGAAAACATCATCTTGATATTTAGTTACTTGTACTTTGGTACAGTAATCTAAGTCAAATGTCAAAGAACAAGTACGATCCGTCATGCTAGGTGTGTCTGGCTTTGGACTCGTGTCATATTCCAGGCATTCATCTATGTGTCATTTATTCATAACTAATGCAAGTTAATACATATGCACCTCATTTATCCACTAGGTTTCTTACTTTTCTATTTTTCATAGCATAGTTATCCAACCAATATGTATGTCATCTGCAAGAAAATTAATCTATTTTGTTTTTCTTATAGCGAGCAAAAAATTTCAAGTTCGCCAGTTAATGAGTACAATCGGTGACGGGACTACAATAGACTCTTTCTCTCACTAAAACGTTTACAGAAACAACAATGAGCAGAAAAAGATAACATACTACTTAATGTTTTAAATTCAAGTGTTTCCAAATAATAGTTCGAAAATTGGTAGTCCTCTAGGCATAAAACTACAACAAAAATGTAGATTCTTGTTTGACCACCAAATAAATGCTCTACTTCAAACATTTCCCATCCACACTTGCACGACTCTCCCTTTTCCACCAGTTATTAGTTGCAAATGTTTATGTTATAGTTAAGCTATTCTAGTTTGATTGAGATTTTAACATTGTTCCAAACCAAGCTTTCCGCCTTGCTATATTCAAACACCAAAGGAAATTGAGTCCGCAAATCCCTACACTATACTAGGAGGCAAAACACTTGGTTCAACCTTTTCTGAAGTAAACTCTAAAAGCGGAAGACCATCTTAAGTAGAACCCCTGTCTCATAGACAGCCACCTGGTGCCTTTACTTTTGCAGAGACCAGGTGGAAACTCTAAAAGCTGACACTATATCAATATCAGCCTATCTGTATGCAACCGCTGAGTCCCCAGAAGAGTTCAGCAAACAAAGTCAGAAATTAGTGAAGGCTAAATGCCGACATTAATTTGGAAAAATCAGCTACTAGATTCCTAACTGAATTCTTTGACGAAATTTTCTTTCAGTTAAATCTGTGTTCGATTTTGGAATTTCAGACAAGTACAATTTCCCAAAAACTATAGGTGGACATCATAATGTTTGCCTAATTAAACACAATGCCACAAGTCAACAACATCTTGACAAAGATGACCAGACAGAACTTTGTTACTGGCATTATTCTTTGATCTCCACAGTCCATACAACAACATCTTGACAGTGTCATGCTTAAATGAGCTTGGTTATTGATCGGAACACTTATTGCCTCTATTGTTTTAATTCCTCGGCAGAAAAAAAAACATTTAGCTGACCACTTCCTCCACCCAACCCACTGGGTTGAGGAGCCAAGTCACTAAACTCACTACCAAGATGGCAAAAGAAAGCAGCATCAACATATCGGCAAAGTTGGGTTGTAATAAAAAGCAGTTTCTCACAAAGGTAGCAGACATAGTACAATCACTCTAGTTTAGCACACTTTCGACCCTCTCTAGTCCCTTGGTGGGGCTGAGAGTCTCGTAAAGTACTTGGAAAGTATGACTTCCAGTTAGCATTCTTCAAGTACATAACTAGATAGTCCAATTCTAGGATTTTACAGGTACACAGTTCTCCCTAAGAATCTGAATTACTTCAAAAAATCTAAGTTTCAATGATAAATTGTACTAATTTCACCCAAAACCTATACAAAAGAACAAGAAAAATCAAAACTTTCCTTCCTAGTAGCATAGTAATTACAATCAAGCAAGTGGGTTAGTGATAGAACTGACCTTACTGCTGTGGGTATCTCTGGAAGCATTAGCAAGAGCAAGAATTTCAGAAGCATTTCCACGAATAACAGCAGGTTTAAGACCCACAAGCTCAATACAAGTCTTGAGTCGAAATTCAGAAGCAGAAACAGCAACTGGGTCAAAAACCCATGGTTTCCCCAATTCATTAACTAACTCAGCAGCTGATTTCATTGAAGGAAGCCAATCTGGTGATAAAGTACCAACATTGAGACACAGAGCATCAGCATGAGGTGTAAAATCTGGGATTTCTTGTAAACAATGGAGCATTGCTGGTGATGCACCTGATGCTAACAGAGTATTAGCCATTAAATCCATGGATACATAATTTGTTATGCATTGAATCAGTGGTGATATCTCTCTTACTTTTTCAAGGTTTTTCCATGTCTTCATGCCCCAATCTTCTTCTTCTTCCAGTGATTGATTTTCGTTTTTCATAGTTGGATTCACTGTCTCTAGTTGGGTTTCAGAGGCGCTGTCGATTGCAGTGGGAACATAAATCTGGGCAGGAATCTAGTTGTATTTGGCGGAGAGGTGGTGGAGTCGAAATAGAAATTGGGGATTTTGGATTTTCCTCCCTCCTCGTTGGAACCACAAACACAGAACCGAAGTCTTGAGGCAGGGGACCGGTGGGAGGATTAGAGTGGTCCTATGATAATGTTCAACCTCAAAATTTTGTTGAGCCACGTGGATGGTCAAACGTGTTTCTCCATTATGGTAAAGCAGGGCAAAATGAACAGGTTTAGTTTTTTAAGGTCCAGTAATATATTTTTTAGTATAAAATGTTTTGTCGGATAAAGATGAAAAATAAAGTGAGATAAAATAGGATGAAGTGAGATAAAATAGGATGAAGTAAGATAAAATAAGGTTAAAAAGTAGTAAAATAATCAGGGATTGTACTTGGCGTCAATCCAAGATTCGCGGGCGTCAATCCAAGTGTCGCTGGCGTTTTTTGCATGAACGAGCGTCACTTCTTCTGACGCCAACGTTAGTAGGGATGGCGCGCGTCCTTACAATAGACGCGCGCCTGATGTTCCGACTCGATGTTCAAATGAACAGATCTGTTCATTTGAACATCCATTTTCTGTGTTTGTTCATTCCATAGTGGGAGCAAAATGAACAAATTCCAAGTTTGTTCATTCCATACGAATTGCCCTTAGGTAGATCGACTCAGGGTCAGTACCTCTGACATTTCTTTTCTCGACAAAACCAAATGTTATCACTATGATTTCTTATTATAACAAAAATAAAAATTGATTTTTGTATTAAGTTTTATTTGGTTTCACTTTCAAAATAGATAATAGAAAAATTACACAACAGAGTTTTCAGTTGGCAGCCGAGCAACAAGTTGGATACCAACTCCTTTTTGAATAGCAACACCCAATCTATGAAAAATAAAACTACCTAGGTCACTACCAGCATCGTTATTAACTAAACAGTTCTTTAGACGCTTGAAAAATAAACAAAATCTTTACTGAGCTTACCTAAGATGGTGAAACCTAAAACACCAAGACCATAACCATGAGAAGCACATTCATTCAAGTATTTAGTACGCTTGCGTGAAACAGCCCTTGAGATAGCCTGGCCTGGGAAGAAGGCACGAACTCCATCGCCAGTGAAGGATGACACACCTGTAATATCCATACACACATCTTGGATGTTTTCCCAGTTTCACTTTATTTGTTTTATTTTTTTTAAAAGAGACAAGCCTCAAATATATTGATTACAATTCTTCAATTCAACATCGATAGTTATTACAGAGCTGACTCGAAAATTTCCAACGATTACAGAGGTTTCAACTAATCATTTTACGTGTGGCTAATCTGAGATCTACCTCAATCATTTGAGGTACACATAAACTTTGTTCCCTAGTTAACGGATAATATAGGTGTCTAGACTGAATAAAATTACCAGTGATCTTGGTGGAAGGACTAGTGTAATTTTGAGGTGTCTGCAGTTATTCAATTAGTTATGCCAGTGATCTTGGTGGAAGGATAACATCTGCAGTTATTCAATTAGCAATGCCAGTGATCTTGGTTGAAGGCTAGTGTAAGCTATGCCAATGAGAGACCTTCCGAACTGGTGGGAATTTTGAGGCGTCTTATTGATTACTCACAGTTTTCCCCTTATAACAATCCCATTATGTACAAATTACAATTCAGCTTCTACTGAACATATTATTATTGGTGAATAAACACCATGTATGTATGTATTTGTTTAAAGTTCAAGGTTGTAAATGAAAATGATGCAAAGTTAGCCCATTCTGTACAAGGGCATTTTCTGTCCAAAAAAATCTAGTCAGCTGAGTCAGGTATGACTCACAAAACAAACATATTTTCTGACTCAGACCTTAGTGAGTCAGATCCAGATGAGTCAGGTGATTTCACTCAGATCCAGATGATTTAGATCCAGACAACTCAGATGAGTCAGCTGCAAACAAACAAGGTGTTAGTTTACTAGGTCTAGGATACCATGATCCAGGTTAAAAGGAAACTTTGGTGAAGTTATAAGATTCTCAGGAGAATAAACGACAAAGGAGCACAACAGTTTGGATAAAAATAGAGTGAAAAATATTGGCACATTCTAGCCTAACCGCATGTCTTCTAGCTGAATGCATTGCTAGATGAGACTAAGAGCAAGTCTTATGGTGAAATCCAACCTATTCCAAGTGTGGAAAAACCATGGAATGTCAAGTATAATGGCTTCCAAGTTGGGGTTTTCCACAGAAAATCCAAGCAAGGTTCCACCGTTTCGTGAAAGGGTTTATGGAATCCATCTGAACGCCAATAAGAATAGCGTTAAACGCTATTCTTAATAGCGCTAAGAAAACACTATTAAGAATGACGTTTTTTTTTTGTCCGTAGATTTAGGATGAGTTGTTGAAATCTAACGGCTGAGAAAAAAAACGCTATTCTTAATAGCGTTTTCACTATTCCACAACTACACTTGCACTTCCATCCACGGTTCCAAATGCTGAGGTGGTGTGGAAGATGGAAGATGGAACTCTTCCACCATAAGACTTGCTCTAAAGGCAAGCGCGTCGAAGTAGAGCAGAGATCATAAAGATTGGCAATTCTTATTTGGGGATGAGGGCAATGTAAATGAACCCTATCCTATGATTCTATAAACATACTCCCTCTGTCTTATTATTAGATGACCTGGTTCAAGTTTGCACAATTCTTAAGACAAGGAAGGGAAAATAGTACTTTTAAGTATTTCTTACAATTATACCCTAGTGGTTAATAATTAGTAAAATTTTGAAATGATTTATCACTCAAAATGGACCAGATGTGATGGATATTTCTCATTCCTTTTGTAAATGAGAAAAAAATATAAGAGTGAATATCCGAAATTGGCAAGACATGATTCCTCAAAAAGAAGAAATAACTATATCTGCATTCCCATAGGTGTAAATAAAAAAGGTTGGTGGAGCCTAGGAGAAATTATGGAAGAACAGTTAGGTGATATCATTACTCCAGTTCAAGTTGTACCTTCAACAAAGGATTTCGACAATCATTTAAGGCCAACAAAATCTCTCTCTTTAAAAGATAGAATGTCAAGAACAATTATGGTGAAGATTGAAGGCTCATTAAATTGGAACAGAGAGGAAAAATAAATCTCTCAAAAATTGAAATGGAATAGACGTTTAAAGCTAGTCAAGACAAATTCAAAATCTGCTATTTTTTTCCCTGGTTCAGATTATGAATGGATGCAAGCATGGAAATCCTTAAAATGGATTGTCAATGTCACAAAGATTGAGGTTAGACTCAAATGAAACCATCACCAGAAATGATGTAACACCCCGTGTTTTTATCATGGTGCATGCTAAAAGATGCGTCATTTGCTTGTGATGAAGCTTCATTCAAAGCTTCCTTTGCATAGTAAGATGCGTTTGGCCAAGGGTCAATGTTGCATCATCATGATGCATTAGGCCAGTTGGGTAGGTGGCTTCGAGATTGCAGCGTAATCATTTCGCATTATGAAGGCTATCGGCCTAGAGCCAATATCGCACAATCATTGTGCATCAGGCAGAAATGGATGGCCGAACGAGTGTTGCGAAATCATCACACGCAATCATTGCGTATGAACACAATCATTGCGAAGGAACACAATCATTGCGAAGGAACGCCATCATTGCGAATAAACACAATCATTGCAGATGAACAGTGAAGCAAGCATGTCAATTTGGCCCCTAATTCCAACTTGTAGAAATTGCAAGTTAACATATATAGGGAGGGGTAGTTGGTCGAAAGTGCATATGCGGACTATGTACCAAGTCAGCTTCCTAGCTTAGCCGGAAGAGTATAAATGATTCTTAAGGCTCATTTATAGTTGTGTGGCCTTGCGAAGAGGGAATTTGGTGCTTAGGCATCACTATGCCATGCTGAAGACCCGATAATGTGCAACCTTTGTGCATCTTGACGGAACGGCCTATACGGACCAGGCCATTACCATTATTGCTAGGCCACGACCTTGCAAACGAGTTGATTAAGTTGATGTCCCTTTGAGGATGAATTACGGTCAGTGCTTGATCCCTTTAGAGTATGAAAGAGTACGTAGGCAGCCGCAATGATTTGCAGCATTGCCGGTCCAGCACGTTGTCCACTCATATCATCTAAACTCGGTAGCTCGATGCAAGAGATGATTGTGGCCAATCTTGATGAGGCTTAGTTACATGCCATCAAGTGGATGCTCATACTTCCTATCAAGCTACAAAAAGTTGGTAAGCACATGTTGGACAAGATTCAGTGGTATGATGATCGCTCAGCTAGATAGGAAACTCATTGATGAATTTCCTACGTTGAGGCAAAGTCAGTGATGCATGCAAAAAGCATTGGCCCTGGCCTTACGACCTTATACCCTTTTATGAACAAGGGTAAGTTTGGAACAGTGTGGAAGCTAAGTTAGATGCATCATGCTCCACGAGCATGCTTGGAATGGCAAATGAACGTGCATTTGCCTAGCTATGAGGCCCGGATCGTAGCTTCATCATGACGCATATGGGAAGTTACAGCCTGCAGGGAAACGCGCCAAAGGAATAATTTTCTGGTCTATCACAAATGAACTACACAAGTGCAGATTGTGGGTCAAAATCCAAGGACTACCCTTGTAAATGAGATCTTACAGAAACCTCAAAGGCATTGGAGACAAGCTTTGAGGTATGGATGAAATTGATAAAGATACTTGTTTGGGTAATCCAGATATATGCAGAATCTTCGGCATTGGCGACCTCAAGAAGATTCCAGTAGATCAAGTTTTATCTCCTGAGTATAAGGTGGGAGCATGATTTCATTCAGAAGCACTCGTCGTCCGGGTATCGTCGGCTTCTCGATGAGCTGGATAAAGCTCATTTCAAAATTCAAAATTTGAATTTGAATTCTATGGAGTCAGAATGTAACAAACAGATACGTGACACAACGGGAAATTGGCAGACAATCCTAGTCATATCCCTAAAAACACCCTACCAATCCATGCAGGCAGCCCAAACATAAAGAGTAAAGCTTTAATTCTTCTCGAAATGGCAGAAAAAAAAAACTGCATGGAACCATTTCTCAACTGTCAACAGAATTATCATCAACATCGGTACCAGATTTAGTGTCAGATTCAATGTCGGTTGCAGTGCCGGAAACAGTCATTTCGTTGATGATCAGTACACCGTAAAAATCTCAATACTTTGAAGAAAAAGCAGAAGATTCGTCCAAAGGTTAGATGAGATTGATACATTCACAGGGATAATACAAGCCTCTCTAAATCAATTACCAAAAGAACATCACATTCAAATTCAAAATGAAAATGTGATAATTGATCTAAGAAAATTTCAATCTTCTAATGATGCAAATGTAGACGCAATTTTCAACACTGTTGAGCTACTGATGGAAGTAAGTAGCAACTTTGGTCTTGATGATATGAGTCAAAGAAAAGCAGTTCAACATATTTTTTCAGAACTCATTCAAAGACATAAAAAGAATTTGGTAAACTTTGCAACTAAAGATCAAGATAGGGTACTAGCAAGTTCCAATGGATGTTAAACAAAGCATGAAAATTATCTCTTGGAATGCAAGAGGCTTAAATGTTGTTGACAAGATGGATAACTTAAAAGCTTTGAACAAATAACACAAGCCAATTGCAGTCTGCGCTCAGGAAACTAAAATTACGAAAATTAGTAATTGGTTGGTTAAACACTTATGGGGAAATGAAAGAAATGGATGGACAATGATAGCATTAGAAGGGCTTGGAAGAGGGATGCTCACAATATGGGATGCTTACAGACTTGAATGAAACATTATAAGTCAAAAATTCAGGAACAACGGTGATAACTTTATATGGACACTTACTAATGTCTATTCACCTTGTATCAAGGATGAAAGAGAGGAGTTTTGGGAGGAATTGGACTGCTTGGTGAGATGGAGCACATAAGCTTGGTGCATTGCAGGAGACTTCAACACTGTCATGAGAAGATGGGAAAGAAACAAAGCTGGTGGTTCAAGATTAGGCACATGGGTATTCAATGACTTCATGGAAAACCAAGACATCATAGATCTACCTGCGAATGGTGGACTCTACACTTGGTCAAACATGAAAGTAGATCATATCTTCTGCGGATTGGATAGAATTATCATCACTCTACAATTTGAATAAAAATACCCCGACGCCGCTCAAGTCGTACTCTCCAGAAATGTGCCAGACCCTTCCCAAGTCCTGCTCACAACTGGTAATATCAATAGCATTAATCCTCCATTTAAACTGGAAATTTATTGGTTGCATAATAAAAAAAAATGCAACAATTAAATGGCTGGTGGAATGCAATTGATTTCACTAGTACTCCAAGTTTTATATTTGCAAAAAAAATTATAAAACCTGAAATTATATATCAAAAGGTGGGAAAGAGAACAATATGGGAAACAAAGCGATGTAAAGAAAGCACTGATCACCAAAATAGATGAGCTAAATCTAAATGAAGAGGATGAGAACTTGGAAACTGCTGAGTTTGCAGATAGGGCGCAATGGAAAGTACAACTCAAACATATCAGACTTGATGAATTCTGAAAGTCACAAGCTAGAGCCAAATTTCAACTTTTGAAGAACGGAGAAAAGAACACAAAACTGCTGCATCAAATTGCAAATGGAAGGAAGAGGAAGAACACAATACACAAGTTGGTCATCAATGGAAGGGATAACTTCAATCAAGAAGACATTAAAACTGAATTCAATGATTACTTTACCAACTTATTCAAAGAAGCACATCCATGGAGACCTCAGTTAGAAGATCCAAACTGCCCCATAATTTCTAGCACTGAGAATATTTGGATGGAAAGACAATTCACTGAAGAGGAAGTCTGGAAAGTAATCAAAGGATGTGGTCCAAACAAAGCACGGGGGCCTGATGGGTACCCAATGGAATTTTATAAAGTGGCTTGGCAGATAATGAAAGCAGAATTGATGGAAGTCATCCAAGAATTTCATGGGTCAGAGAGACTGTATTGGAGAATTAATATGACATTTATTAGTCTAATTCCTAAGAAGGAAGAATCTAGCACTCCACAACAATTCAGACCATTAAGTTTGGCAGGAAGTGTGTATAAAATCATTTCAAAACTACAAGCTGCAAGACTCAGAACGGTTCTTCCCAAACTCATCGGTGAACATCAAGGATCCTTCATGTGACACCCGCATTTTTAGCATGGCGCATGCTCAAAGATGCGCCATGACATGAGTTGAAGCTTCATTCAAAGCTTTTGTTGCATGGTAAGCGGTAGATATTTTAAGGCCAATGTTGCATCATAATGATGCATTAGGACAGTTGGGTAGATCGCCTTGGGGTTGCAGCGTAATCATTGCGCATTATAAAGGCTATTGGCTTAGAGCCAATATCGCACAATCATTGTGCATCAGGTCAGGGTGGGCTGGTGATTGTGCAATATACCAAAGGGAATGTCGCGCAATCATTGTGCGATAGCCGGAACCAGTGTTACACAATCATTGTGCAATACGGCAGAAGCGAGTGTAGCGCAATCACTGTGCGCAATCATTACTCATGAATAGTGAAGCAAGCATGTAAATCCACTCCCCAATTCTAACTTGTAGAAATGTCATTAAGACATATATACAGAGGGGTACTTGGTTGAAGGTGCATATGCGGACCATGCACCAAGTAATCTTCATAGCTTAGCTGGAAGAGTACAAATGATGTGTAAGCCTCATTTATAGTTGCGTAGTGTTGCCAATGGGGCATATGATGTGAAGGCATCACTATGCCATGTCGCGGACCCGATGATGCATAATCATTGTGCATCTTGGCGGAATGGCCTATATGGACCATGCCATTACCATTATTGCTTAGCCACGGCTTTGCAAACGAGTTATCTTAAGCTTTTGTCCCTTCGGGATGCACTACAGTCTGTGTTTGATCCCTTTAGAGTAGGGAAGGGTACGTAGGCATCCGCAATGAGTTGCAGCATTGCCAGTCCAGCACTTTGGCCCCTCATATCATCTAAGCTCGGTAGCTCGATGGGGGCAAGACTAGATGAAGCAAGTTGCATGCCATCTAGTGGAGGCTCATACTTCCTATCAAGTTGTTCGACTTAGGCATGTACCAATGACGCATTGGGAATGGTCTCGGAGGAAAGCTACATTGATATGCAAGTTAGCGGAGCTTGCATAAGCCTAAGGAGAGTACGGTATAAGCCTGATTGATGCACCCTTGGCATGAGCAAGACAAGTGTATGCTCTCAGCAATTCCGAAGCTTAGTGAAGAGGAAGTGTGACGGTTGCTCAGCTAGATAGGAAATTCATCACTGAATTTCCTACTTTGAGGCAAAGATAGTGAAGTGATCGATGTCGTATGTGTCAAAATAATATTACTTTCTCACTACTCAAAATATATAATATAGCAAGGGCAAGAAAGGATCATTTCCACAGAGAGGTCTTGGGTTGTAAATATGTTTCGGTTTCCTATATAAAACAATGGGGGATTTTCTGATTTTTATAAACTAAAATAAAGTAAAAGCAAACAAAGAAATAAACACGCAAATCAAGGGTGTGAAATTATTGGGTAAAGGTTTCATCTTCAAATGTAAACAATAGAATTCGTATTTAATCTCGCTATCATCAAAAGCCCTAGAATACCTTATTCCAAGAATACTCCGTAAATTTCCTACGTTCATCAACACACACATTAGAGCTGCGTATGTGAATACTACCTAAAGAATAACCTAACGCCTTGCGCTAATTAAGTTCAATTCCTAGGAGCATTAAGTTTCATAAATAGCCTAATCAATGCAATTGTCATACATTGCGCATGACAATTCGGACAATCGTCAAACTCTACATATGATTACAAGAGTGTATCACTACAAACCATAATCATATCATGCTACTCGTATTCAAGGTTATCGCTTGATGATAAACCCTAAAATAGCTATAAATATGGATGTATGTTCAATCAATTCTAGACTCAACCAACCAAACATTCAATCATATTGCAATACATCAATCATGCAATTATTATAAACCGTATAAAGTCATCGATAATATGGAGAGAAAACTAATTCATCATATCAAAAAGCATGCTTGCAAAATCCGACTACATCTTTAACCAATAAAAATAAATTATCTACTTGTGTTAATGAAGTTCATCACAAAAAACAAAGAAGAAAGCATCATGTTCTAAACCCTAAAAATAAAGTAAAAGCCTCCCTAATGGAGATATCTAGGTTTAGAGAAACTCCTCCCTTTTATATATCTTTCTCCTGCCAAGTTCTCTAAATTTGGTGGCACTTATCTGCCAAAAACCATTAGCTGAAACAGCCCATGAGTCAAGCCCAGTTAGACAGTCTAAGTCCATCAGAGTCAATACTGGATCGGTGCGTCAACTCGCCGTACTCCGATTCTGGCAGAGTTTCCTCTGTTTATGACCGATCCAAGCCAACTTCAGGCCTTTTACACTTCTTCTCTTTCCCTGCATAGTCATATTCATTTGAATCCCATACAATGACCACACATTCATTCATTCAGGCCTAAGCTCAATTTCATGCATACAAACCATGGCAGCAGGCACCAACTCAACTCCATTCTTGTAATAGTTCCATTCCTGCAATTTCTTCTTGTTGTCGGCAACATCAACAGAAACACCATAGTACCCATTGCACAACCATCTCATCTACTACAGCTCCCATCTGACAAGTTCAATTCATTCACTGTTCTTCTATGCTCAACTGCAAACCACTAGGCTCAAGCCATTCCATAATCATCAGTGGTTTCAGTTGCATCGTCTTTTCTTGCTAGCATCACTTCCATCTCTAGAACAGCATCTTAGCTCTATCTCCTCAGTCCTGTAATTTCAACTCACAAGCAAACCACCAATTTTCTGCTCTTCCTGCAATTTCAATTGTTCATTCTAGACTCCCAGGTAGGGCGCAACTGCAACACAGATTCAACCTGCAACAGCACATAACCAGCTTACTCCACCTGAATCCATCATACATTCTCCAGCTTTGCCTCAATCCATTCTCAGATTCTTGGTCTTGATCTTGAGCAGCAACCACCAACAACACAATTTCTCATCCTTCAACAGTCAACACATATTCTCTTTTCACTGGATTCTCGACCTCAGCAACACCACCACTGATTTAACTCAAAACCCACTCTTCAGTATCCCTTAAAATCTCAGAATACTCATCAGTTGTTCCTCTCTGCAATACCCAACATCACCACCTAGAACAATGGCAGAAACCCATGATAATCACCATCTCCTTTACAACATCAGATCTTCTCAAGTTCAGATTCTTCAGTAACCCATTCATCAATTGCATCTTCCCAGTCAATCACCAGGATATATGTCTTGCATAACCCCATCTTCTTGAATTAACGGTCACCAGTAAACTCTAATTTTCTTCTTGTCAATCTGATTACACTTGAAACAACATCAAACTCAAACCCCTTAATCATCCACCACTAGCAAAAATCACGATCTTCAGTTCTATTGAAACAACTTCAAACTCTAACCGATCTCCACTCTCATCTCTAAATTTTTCTAATTCTCAGATACAGCAGCCGCCATTCACTCCCCTCTCACCTCTTTCAGGCACAAATGATTGAGATTTTCAAAATTAATTTCTTTTAGGGTATAAAAATGATTGGCCAGATATATGCACCCAGTAACTTCGATAAGGGCTGCCCATTTTATATAGCTTGTCGGTTCCGAATAACCGACAGCCCCATTCTCTGTTCGATTCAACTACCAATTATAGGAAACTGACAACTCATTCTTCTCCTCTTTCTCGTGCAACCTAATCTACTCCAAGTATAATTTGCCTCTGAATTGACTTTTGCCCTTATCACTCTGAATGAATGTTTTCTCCTTCTTTTGCTCCAAATGACTCCATAGTACCTAATAAGCTCAAAAACACGCATACAATACATAATTTACAAGAAAACTCGCAAAGAAAGCATAAATAATATATACAAATCTAGGCGTTTTAGACACCTATCATGAAGCATGCGATATGCATTGGCCTTGGTCCTATGGCCTTATTCCCTTTTGCAGACAAGCGTAAGTTTGGAACGGTGTGGAAGCTAAATTAGCTGCATCATGCTCCATGAGCATGCTTGCAAAGGCGAATGAACGTGCATTTGCCTAGATTTAAGGCTCGAATTGTAGCATCATTATGGCGCATCGGGGAAGTTATGGCCTGCGCGCCTAGGCGTGCCAAGCGTAATCTCCCGGTCCATCACAATTCATCAAGGGAAAGAAAATTCCAGATGGCAACCTGATAGACACATTTTTGAGTCTAAGTTATCCTCAGTTTTCTATTTTGTTGGTGCTCGATTTTATACTTATTATGGTGTTTTATGTGTTTGTAGGTATTTTTGGGAAATAAACATTTTTGGAAAATTCGGCTCGAAAAATTACTCAGGGCACCCCCGGAGGGCATTTGCTAAACAGGCCCCTACTTTGGATAAGGGGCACCTCATTTTATAAACGGCACATCAGTTGGATACCTGCTATTCGCACTCCACAGACGGATGAGGGGTACCTTTCATCTCCTTCATTCAAATTTCAATTTTGCCGGAAAGTCTTTGAAAGGTGAAGAACAGAATTAGGGTTCGTGTTCTGGGCGTGTTTTAAGGAGATTCAATGGCTGAAATTGTTAGGGATGACTTGATCAGATTAACAGGCGTGGTATGATCTTAAAAATCAACTGCATTTGGCTGGAAAATTGTGTAGAAGGAAAACAGGTCAGTGCAGCTTTTAAAACCCGATTATCCCTGTTTTCGATTTGGAGGATTTTAGGAAGATTCAAGTGCTAAATTCGATTGGATTGGGCCAGTTTCAACTAAGCAGGACCGGTAACTTCATCAAATTCGAAGAAATTGGGCTAGAGAAACGTATTTGAGTAAAACAGAGCAATGTTTATTCTCGGGATATTCTGTGTAGGATTGGCGTGTGTTTACAGCGTGTTCAACGCAATCTGAGGTGAATTCGGCTAGAGAAAAGGACCGGTAACGCCATCAAATTCGAAGAAATTGGGCTATAGAAACGTATTTGAGTAAAACAAAGCAATGTTTATTCTCGGGATATTCTGTGTAGGATTGGCGTGTGTTTACAGTGTGTTCAACGCAATTTGAGGTGTGTACCCAACTTGTTAATACGTGATTAAATGATTATTGACAGCTGCAGGCACAGACACATGCAAGAAAGGAAAGAAAACAACCCGAGAATATATTTTCTTAACTACGAGTTATGGTGAAGATTTGTGGAGTTAATGTGGTCTTGTCGAGTATATATAGAGTGTTGAGGAGTGTAAGAACGGTTACGGATAGAATTGGGAGCAGTTTAGAACATTACATAACTGGGAAAATTGGAGTTGCAGAAGAATAGGTTGTTGCTGGTGAAGAACATTAGACGCTCAAGGACAGCCGTTGTGCTACAGTGACAACGACAGTTAGTTATTATCGTTCTCCGTAACAATTGAGTTTGTAACAAATATAAGTGTTGCAAACCCGGTTTTATTATTTGTTCTCCCATTTCATTATTGTGAACACCCTTTGAGCAATAAAAATGAATTTTGAGCGTGTTTCCAACATGATTATGAGCTAATTCTCCCACAACCAATGCAATGAGGAAGCTATTTACGCATGAATAATTGGTAACTATTTTATTTTCTCTAATTATAATTTATAATTCACTCAATCACTGCTTTTGCATAGTTATAAATTGTTTGCATAATTTCCTTAATTAGTTGTGATTCAATTTGATAGGTTATACTTTGTTTAGCCAATTGATAATCTATGCTTAGGGAATACAATTAATTTTTGAGAATATGCCTGATTATTTGTGAATTTAGAAATAAGGGACTTAAAAGATAATTAGAATTTTGGATTATTTACCATCATTCATTCATGTCGGAACCGCAAACGCACATGAGTACTTTTTATTTTGGTAGAAAATCTAATTGTGATCGATACAATTTAGCCAACAAGAGGCCCGAGACAAGGTGATAGTCTATCTCCATATTTGTTCATAATATGCATGGAAGGCTTCAGTAGAATGATAAATGCTTCAGTGATCAACACAAGCATAACCCCCATCTTCCCTGCTATGAAGGGTCTTCCAATATCTCATCTGTTCTTTGAAGATGATTGTATATTGTTCTCCTCAGCCAATGTTAACTCCATCAGCAATTTGAAAAACATAATAAGTAAGTTCTGCAAGGTTTCAGGTCAGATGGTGAACTTAAATAAATCAAGCTTACACTTCAACAAAAAATTAAGTGATGAAAGAAGAAACCAAATATGTGGTATTTTGGACATGAAATTAATGCCAGTGGAGGAGAAATATCTGCGGATTAATCTTTTCATTGGAAGACATAGAACCAAATGCTTCAAACACATTCAAGAGAAAATGCAACACAGAATAGTGCAATGGCAGGCAGGGATGACCAATCAAGCTGTAAAGAGTACCCAAATACAGTCAGTAACCAACTCCATGGCTCAATTCCAAATGAGTTGTTTTATTCTTCCTCAACAAAACATAAACCAACTTGAAGCAATTCAAAGAAGATATTGGTGGAACAAGAAACAAGGCAGGGGAGGCTATTTCAAATCTTGGGAAAGTGTCAGCATTCCAAAAAGATGGGGAGGCCTTGGATTCAAAAATTTAAAAGTTTTCAATGAGGTTATAATTACAAAACTGGCTTGGAGATTAGTTCAAGAAAGGGAAGGAAAGTGGGTAGAAACTCTGAAAGCTAAAAAATTTTCTAAAGAGAACATTCTTCAAGATGATATTTCAAACAATGGCAATGCTATTTGGAGAAGCATATGCACTGGTATGAGATGGGTCAAGAAATTTCATATATGGCAGATTGGAAATGGAAATTCAGTGTATGTTTTTAGAGATAATTGGATTGAGGGTTACACTGCTCAACAAATACAGCAAAATTTCTCTCCTTATGAAGAGTATCCTTTCTACATGTAGGTGGTGGAGCTATTGGATGAACACACTAAAAGATGGGATCTAAACAAGCTTAAAAAATACTTCACTCAAGACTATATAGAAAAAATCCTAAACATCAGACCTTCTAATCAGCATGAAGACAAAATTATTTGTCTCTTACAAGAAGTGGTCACTTCATATTTAATTCCACTTATAAGGCTATCTTCTGTCAGAAGAATCCCAGTCTAATTAACAAAGAAGAAGAAGTCAAATTTTGGCTCAGCATTGGGGACCTGCAGATCCCTTACAAATGCCAATTGTTCTTATGGAAAGTAGCTCATGATATTCTCCCAGTAAATGAAAGATGTGCAAGGCATAATCAAAATTGGGAAGCGCATTGTCAAAGATGTAGTTATGAGGAAGAAACTATCACTCATCTTCTGATACATTGCAACTATGCAAGAAGTGTGTGGAGTGTTATTTCTGCTGATATTCACCAAGAGATGAACACAGTCACAGACATAAAGCATTGGATAAGAAGTTGGTGTAATCCAGAGAACAACATCACCTTCAACAAGAAAGCAAAGACTAATCTGATTGTAATTACCACGTGGTTCATATGGAAGTCTAGATGTGAACTGATTTTCAACAACAAAAGATACTCTAGCTTAAGTCTGAAACACAGAACAATCAATTTCTGCAATGAGAACAAGATTCAGATTGTCATTGGTGGTAACCAAGTTCAGACAGTTAACAATGCAACAGAAAGCAATGGGTGGCACTAGGCACTGGAATCCTCAACCCATAGGAAAACTTAAAACTAACATAGATGCTTCTGTTTTACCTAATAATTTTCATGCTGGTATTGCTCTAATCATTAGAGATTTTACAGGGAGGTTGGTGGAAGCCTGGACTCTGATAGAAAGAGCTAGAGATGTTGCTCAAGCTGAAGCAATGGCAGCGCTAAAAGCTCTTCAGTGGATTCTCCAGTTGCAGCTTCAAAATGTCATTGTGGAGGATGACCACAAAAAATTTATGGAAAGCATCAATGGTCAAAACATCATCACCAGATGGGAAAACAGTAATATCATTAGAGAGTGTCAGCATTTGGTCAAGTGTTTGGGAAATGTTCAAGTTTCCTTTAAAAGTAGTAACTGTAATCAAGTGGCAGACGTACTTGCTAAGTTTTCTAGGAATAAAAATTATGCTAGGAAATGGAGTTCTGAACTCCTTGTGCATGTCATGTCTAGGTTAGAAGTTGAAAAAATGCCCTGTAATGTTTGAATTGGCTTGGTTTGCCTTGTTCTTATTGAAAATCCTTTAGTTTTTCTTTCAAAAAAAAAAGTGATCGATTTAGAATCATGATATCTTCTTTCACTTCCTCATGAATTACATCACGTGCTTGGGCCAACTGATATTATGAACCGACGGAACGAAACGTAAATATGAACTAAAGAAATAGGAAGGAGGAAAACCGATTCTTGACTGAATATTATTGCATACGCTGATGTTATTGACATGCTGAGAACTTACGAAGATTTTTGGTTTTATATGCTTTAATTACCAACAATTAATGCATAGCTCTAGGCAATAAAAATTAGTAATGTGGATTTACTAATTGGAGATTTTATATTGAGAGATTTCAGAAATATTGGACAAGCATTTATTGGAATTAGGAAAACCAAATTTTGTTATTCATTGCATATCTTGAGAATAGCTTTGGTTTTGGAAATTCCTTGCTATTCAACGAGTACCGTTGGTGGGAAACTAGATAATTGCAGTGTTATTAGTTTTCGATTGATTTGATTGACTAACGGTTGTTGAAACTTTGATTGCACCTGGTTTTTTTATTCTTTGAAATATTCTCTTATGATATAGGATTCACTCAAACTAGATCGATATATCTTTAGAGTTGTTGTTAGATCTAAAGACATGTTGCGATAATCCATTGTTAACAGACTCCGTTCTGTGTGTGATTGATCACAAGAGATTCAAGTGGTGTTGTGCCGGTTATTGAAGATTAAATAAGATCTGAAGACGAAAAAGATTTCTTATTGGTTTTCGTATCTTGTGAATTGTGTGCACATATCTTGATCGTCTGGGATCCAACTAGAATCGGATTTATTTGATAGATTAGTTGCGCGAGATCGACATCACTTTATAGTTTCTCTTGAGATCTATAAAGATTGATTGTGAATCTATACTTGACTATTTTGGTAGTTAAAGGCATATTGGTCTAACCAGACAAATGAGTTTATTAGATTAAACGGAAGAGCCTTTGTCAATGACTCATCTATATCTTATATCAAAGATTGATTAGAGTGGTTACCAAATAGATTGTTCCTTTGTTGTTTGGAATACGAGCCAAAGAACTTGTTATTCACATGCGCGACTCTAGAAATCGAAAGCGCAGGGATACTGAGGGAACTAAGTAGATAGGGGTAGTCTGTTTGGTATCTATACGAGGTTGGTATTAGATTTTGTATAACGGCTTAATTATGAGAGTATTCTAAACTGGACTAGGTCCCGGGGGTTTCTGCATTTGTGGTTTCCTCATTAGCAAAATCTTTTTGTGTCTTTTACTTTTCTATTTCCGCAATTATAATTGTTTTGTTATAATTAAAATTAAAATACATATATACGATAACTCTGCATTACTTGATAGTGATGTTATAGAGTCTGGTTATTAACGAACCTATTATCAAGTAACATACGTGTTATATTGTCTCGATATTGTATACATAGCCAATCACACAAGTTATCTTGTTTTCATATTGTCTCGATTTCGTATACATATACAATCACACGAAGTGGGAACCGAATTGTCGTATTGTCTCGACTCTGTCCATAGACGATCACATTCGGTAGAGGACTTATAGGTGGATAAACTAAAGATTGTGGTGTATTTGGTACCCTCGTCTTTTCTAATCATGTGCAACCAGAATCTTCAAGTGCATCCATCAAAGAAAGCACTTCTGCTAATGTCAAGAAAGCAACAACGTTGAACAAATATAAGGAGAAGAATAAAACTCGTCGAGCTTCAATGCAAGTGGATCCACAAAAAGGTATCATTAAAACTCACACTCCTTAAACATTGTTATTTTTATGGTAATATAAAACGTTTGGAATGGGGTTGGAAAGTTCATAAGATGCAGGATGCACTTTCTTTTGTATCAAACAAATTGTCTAAGTTTGCTCCCCAAAAGGAACTTAGATCGCTATTGTTCTAAGTTTAAGCAAAAGAATTATTATAACGATAGTTCAAGTTTTACTTATCACTCGACAAGGTCATCTCATAAAAGACCCGAGTATAGAAAGAGAAATGACTTTGTGAATGCGAAGACAAGATCTGATGTTCCAAATTGGAGAAAGGATGTTTCACAAAGTATCCAAAAGGGGAAAAGTCCTAATGGTATGAAGGAAAAGGACACTCCTGCGAAACCCATCTATAAATGGGTCCAAAATTCCTATATAGCTAAAGCGGGACCAAATAGTCACAATAATGACACTCAGTTGATAAATGTTGGTAACAATGTTTTTGAGAGTTTTTTTTTTTGAAAGACTAAGGAAAGACATATTGTTGTTTAAATTCTCTTGTACGAATGCATGTTGTGATAACGACACTCTTCATCGCAAGGGAAAGAAGAAATACAAGATATGGAACAAGAGAAAGCAAACCGAGTAGGAGGTCAAGAATGATGATTTTGTCTTAGTCACATGTGACGAACAATACAAGGATCAACTCAACACATCCTAGTTATGTTGGAATATGCATGCTCACCTTTGTTCTCTATCTTATGAAAGTGAGGAATCACATGAAACTGATATAACTAATTAACATCTACATGGATATTTTTCTCTTCTTTACTTATAGCTTATTTATCCATAATTGAGCATTTCATAGAAACGGTAATTTTGGGTTTATGAATTGATATCTATAGGTTATACATGTGTATCTCTTGTTTATACGATTAAAACGAGCCAAAAATCACGTAATTCGGACATCGAATTCAATTATTATGACTAAAACAGTTTTGAGAGTCGATTCATGATGTAACCGGTCACAACCTACTTTGAGAATCAAGGTGTAACCGGTCCCTATCTTGTCCATATGAAGGAGTGTAAAACTATTTTGTCCATAACTTCTTCGTCCGAACTCGGAATGACCTCGTTCTTTTTGCGTTGTTTTCGTGATTTCATTTCTTACGAGATTGAGGTAATTGCAATACTTGATTTAATGTTGAATACTTATGGTAAATTGCATTTGAGTTTATGAGATAAACTTTTGTGTTTTAGTCTCATACATTGTCTCACTACTTTATGGTTAGTGACTTTTGAGTATAGCCGATCTTTGGATCATATCTTCGTGATTGCTATATCAAAATCATAAGAAAGTTTTGATGGTGTATCTCATATGTAAGTCACATATATTAATATTTTTTTATGTTCATTAAACGAAATATTTGGTATACATATAAGTACTCTTGACATATGAGATAAACGTCGGTTTTCATTAACTTTATGTTTCAATCTCATATTATGTTATCCCTTATGGTTTGTGTGGATTTTTGATTTAGCGGGATTAAGTTCTAGCCTTTTTAGATAGGCTTTATTAAAGGATCAAAAGGTGATACGATTAAAATTCATGTGTGAAAATTCATAATATTGTTGATACCAATTTATGTTTACATAAGTTGTGTTTAGCATAACATATGAGTTTTGGGTTTAAAATTTTGCTATTGGCACACATTAGTTAAAATCAATTCAACCTTTCTTTGGTAAAGGTTGCTATTGTTGTTGTTCGTTTGTTCTTGCAAGAGAATGACAACAAACAGGAGGAGAGTTCTTATTGAACTTGTACTTAAATGATATATCTTTTTGGGGAGAAATTGCTGCAGAAATCAAGGTAACGATTTTTATTGTTAGTTAATCGTCTTTCCTGTTTAAGAAAAGCTTGATTTTATTACATATATTTTTGTTTTTCTTAACAAAATTCTATACAATTGTTATTTTCCATTCTGTTGTATAAATTTTATTAGAGCATAGCTCGGTTGAACTCACTAAGCGTTGGTATGTCAAGTTTGGTTGTCACATTTTAGTATTAAAACTCATTTAGAGTCGCTTGATTAAATACTAGAGTCAAATTCTTTTAGGTTAGACTAGAAATTCTAGGAATATTGAGACGTACAAGTATTACTATGAAGACCTGAAGAATGTGAAGAAGTAACGAATACAACGACAACACCATCCTTCCACTTGAGGTTAATAATATTGACTTGATCTTGTTTCCATTCCTAACGTATCTTTAAAGTAGTGTTATATTAAAAACATAACATGTGAAGCTGTACATATTGTATATAATACTATAGTGATGTGACTTGGTCATGATAGTATGATTAAAGTGTTAAGGAAAAACATATTACGAAGTATGAACGCTTATCTTTTGGAACTTCGTAAGTACGACTTCGACATAATCTATTGTATATAGTTATTTGATTATGTGTGCATTATACAGGAATGATTTCACCCTAGGAAACAATTTTTATGACATTTGTTTAAAGGAAGTACATTTATGAAGTTGTTTAATAATCGAAAGGAAATCATGATTGGTCTTGTTATTCATTGAATATCTTTTGGATGACCAAAAGATGACTTTCGTAGAACCTATCTTAACTTGTTGAGATTTATGACATAACCGGTCATAGCCTATATAATATAGTTTGTTGTAATCGCTCATGAGCTTCATTGTAAATCTAGTTCTAACCGATCACAAGCTATATTGGAATGCAAGTTGTAACCAGTCACAAGTTACTTTGGGAACTAAGGTATAACCGGTCACAAGATGAATTGGGAAGTTAGTTTTAATTGATCACTACCTTTGGGAAGCAAGGTGTAATCGGTCACAACCAGGTTTGGGAAACATGGTATAACCGACCACACTTACATTGTGAGGTTGGTACAACTGGTCCCAAGATGCACCGAGTTTCCAATATTCACATATCTTTTTAAGTTTTGTGTGAAGCTTGGAATTAAAGTTTGCTAAGAAACTTCTAGATGTCGAAATATTTGAAACTTCTAGATGTCGATATATGACATAGCGTGAACATGTAGTACACAAGTATGTCAACTATATGATCAATATCAAGTATTACGGAGTTAACGTACTTGTGTATTTTACTTAATTATAATAATAATTATAATACGAAAAACAAAGTAAAATGAACAACAAGATTTTGTTAACGAGGAAACTGCAAATGCAGAAAAACCCCAGGACCTATTCCAGTTTTGAATACTCTCATAATTAAACCGCTGTATAAAATCTAATACCAACTTCGTATCGTTAAGACCAAGCGAACTACCCCTATATACTTAGTTTCATCAGTATCCCTGAAAAAGCGGGGTCTATCAACCATGCTACAATATTTCGCTTAGAAATCTGTATGGACTAGCTCCAATATACTTTCAAGAGAATCAACTAGACAGTCAGACTCAATCTTAAGAAAAGTATATCAAAGAGTTAGTTATATCTCAGTTTCTCAATTCAATCTGCAATCAAACAAATAGGAATTTGCGAGCTCGATTGAATATAAGAAATAACTTGGACGGTATCAAAAACCACTATCCAAGTGTCAATCAATTTAATCAACAACCAAAGGTTGGATTCAAAATTGATTGAACTTACGCACAACCTGTGATATTTCAATTATATAAACAAATATAATGCGGAAAAGAAATAACACAGACACCACAAGTTTTGTTAACGAGGAAACCGCAAATGCAGAAAAACCCCGGGACCTAGTCCAGATTTGAACACCACGATGTATTAAGCCGCTACAGACACTAGCCTACTCCAAGTTAACTTCGGACTGGAATGTAGTTGATCCCTAACCAATCTCACACTGATCAAGGTACAATTGCGCTCCTTACGTCTTTGAATCCTAGCAGGACTCTGCGCACTTGATTCCCTTAGATGATCTCACCACAACTAAGAGTTGTTACGACCCAAAGTCAAAGACTTGATAAACCAATCTGTCTCACACAAAAAAAAAGTCTATTGAATAGATAGATCTGTCTCCCACAGATAAACCTACGAGTTTTGTTCTGTCTTTTGATAAATCAAGGTGAGCAGGGACCAATTGATATACCGGACTTATATTCCCGAAGAAAAGCCTAGAAATATCAATCACCTCACAATAATCTTAATCGTATGGTAGCGAAACAAGATATTGTGGAATCAAAAACGATGAGACGAAGATTTTTGTGACTACTTTTTATCTTGCCTATCGGAGATTAAATCTCGATACAATCTTAGAGAAGATGGTACTCAATCATGATAGAAAACAACATGATCAGAACAAGCAACTACAGATAAAATAGTTGGGTCTGGATTCACAATCCCAATGAAGTCTTCAAGTCGTTAACCTACAGGATTTTAGAAAAACCTAAGGTTAAAGGAGAATCGACTCTAGTTGCAACTAGTATCACACATGAGGTGTGGGTATTAGGTTTCACAGTTGCTAGAGTTCTCCTTTATATAGTCTTCAATCAGGGTTTGCAATCAATATTACCTTGGTAACAAAATATTCAATATTCACTGTTAGATGAAAACCTGATTAGACTCAAGCTAATATCGTTCAACCGTTAGATCGAACTTAGCTTGTTACACACAAATGAAAAGTGACCTCATTTAGATATGAGTAACCATACCTAAACGTGTACAAATTTGTTGGCTCAACAATAGTTAACCAAAGTTAGCCATATGAACACTTTCACATCAACCATATTCACCATAACTAGTTCAAATGACTCAATTGAAACTAGTTTTAGAGTTGTTCAATTGTTTATATTCTCATAAAAGTATACAAGACACAATTGAAGCAAAATCGATTTTGATTCACTCGAATCAAGTCATGAACATTATAGGTTTGCAAAAGATTGCATTCTTTAATATATAAATGTATTAGTTCATGAACAAACAAATTTTAGAACATAACCCACTCAAGTATGCAAACGGGTACGCGTACCTTAGTGGCCGGACTAAGTTTGGACTCGCCAGTACGCGAACTGGTACGCATACCACAAACTCAGTAAAGTCTCATAACTTGAACCTCACGCCAGTACGCGTACCGGTATGCATATTGAGTTCCCGGACCTTGGCTAAACCAATCAGTACGCATAATACCATGGTTCCCGGACTTGGCTTACACACATATGCAAGTATGCATACTGTGCTTATATACAATTTTTTAACTCTCATTTCAACCATTGAAACATTCTCGGAATACGACAATAGCTTTCTTACACGAACTATTATCTTCAAAGCAATTTTCAAGTGATTGAATGATCAATACAAAATATTCCGAGTCAACATCAAATGACTGTCTCACACAAATCATGTAAGATGTTACCAGGCGATTTTCACATGATCACCTTTTGACTTTCGTCAAGAATATAAGATGAACTTGGTTAAAGCGAAATCTTACCAACACATATTTCGAGAAATAGGTAAACGAGTTAAACTCAGCTCGAAATATCAAATGTGTATAATCAAAGTCTATATAGGTATACGACTTTTGTCCCAAATAGGATATAGGGTAGATAAATTTTTTAATGATAGATGAGTTCAAGTCTCCACATATCTTTTGTTGATGAGGTTCCACAAGATCCCCTTAGTAGTTCTTCGTCTTCAGTCGATGAACTCCGTGAAGTCTAATGCTCAAGTACAATTTCTATCCTAATCCGAGACTTAGCTATAGGTAGACTAGAAATCAAGACATATATTTTTGTCAACTAAACTTGACAACAAGCTTGAGATAGAAACGCTTGCGAGTTCGACCGAGCAGTACTCTAACAATCCCTACGCCTTCGACTTCTAGAATCATGCACGTGAATAGCAAGTCATTTGGATCGTATTCCAAACAACAAATGAATAATCTATTTGGTAACCACTCTAATCAATATTGTGATAAGATAAGATGAGTTGTCGATATGGCTATAATGTTTAATCTAATAAACTCTTTTGTCTGGTTAGATCAATCTATCCTTTGACTACCGAAATCATCACGTTTAGATTCTCACTCAATCAATATAGATCTAGAGGAGACACTATAGAGATGTAGTTTCAGGAAATCCTACACTACATCCCTCATATGATTTTATTAACACTCAACTCAATTTAGATTAACAATCATAATTTTATTGATGAATCTTTGAACAATCTTACAAGAAAAGATAAAGGAATCAAGAATAACTGCTGCTCTAGATTTTCTCTCTCCTATTTACTTGTTTCTTACCCAAAAAAGATCTCCCTCTCTTCTTTACAACTGAACGACTATTTATAAGGAAATACACAGTGGATGACAACTAATCTGTCCTTTATTTACGGATATGGCTTGCGACATTCTTGCAACCTTACAAATGTTAATCTCGCAAACTCTCTAATTTTCGCAGGACCATCACATCTTTCTCATGATTTTGGCTAACGTCGTTTATTATATCGTTTCTGAAATTGTTCTGCGACGCTGTTGTGTTGTTGATAATTTCGCTGAGACATTATTTCTGCGAGATTATGATCCTACATCTTGCCTCTTCTCATATTTTCCCTGCGAAGTAGAGAATGCTGTGAGAAATGCCGCAGTTATCCATCATTTCATGTTATGCATTTATCACACGTATCCTTTTTCCCATTTGTTTCTTGACACGTCTTTTGTAACCGCTGCTTTTTAACCACTTATATCTTTCCGTATTAATCGTGTTTATATTCTCGAGGAAAAATTCCCTCTATATATACTCTTTCTCACTCTCTTTTTCTTTCTTTTTATTTTCTCTGCAACTTCATCGTTCTTCTGCAAATTCTGTTATTGCAACTTTTCTTCTTTCTTCTTCTTTCAATCTTTTTAAGTTCTTCTTCATATTCATACTATTTCCTCTGTAGACCTTCATCATTCGTAATTTTCTTCGAAATAATCTTCCTGCTAGTGTTTTCCATGGATTCATCAAGGTTAGTTTTATTTTTTCTTCCGTATGGGTTTTGCTGAAATTGATCTTGCTTACTGCCTTATTTGATGTTGTTTATGTGATTCCCATACTCTTGTTATTTCAGAAAAAGCGCCTCCAACACTAAATTTACGGTTCAGAACCCTAATATTCCCAAACCGCAGTATAAGATTGTTGTGCATAAAAGAAAGTCTGCGAATCAGAAGGTAGTAAGAAACAGTATTCTTTTCTAATAACAATATTGTTGCCTCTGTTTCTTATCTGGATTGTAATTCGCAGGGTGATAAGGATGTCAATAAACCTCTCAAGAAATCTCGCCACCTTAAAACTGTTGAAACCTCTGTTCCATTACACTTATTTATCTCTTCTAAATCTCCTGCGACATCTTCGCAAGATAAGTCATCATCTCCAATTCGCGAAAAAGCTGCCTCAGACTTCATTTCTTCAACTGAATTTTCAATGATTGAAACCCCCATTATTGATCCTTCTGTGAATGAAACTTCTTCTCTTACCATTGATAATGTTTCTCAACCTTCTATCATTGCCAGTTCTCTACCTGAGCCTCTTCCCTTTTCGAAAGAAACCGTGGAAGGAATAGATATTGCTTTAAAAGTTTTGTCCGAAGTCCTGGATGATGGCAAGAAGTCTTCCATTGATCCTGTCAAGTCTAGTATTTGCGAAATTCTGAGTAAGTATTTCGGTTCTGACAGAGCTGCTTCGCAAACATCTTTGGAAAAAGAGTGTAATGCTCTTCGCCTCGAAAATCTAAAGCTTCAGAATGTTTTGCTGGATCGTGACAACCTTCGCAAGAAGAATGATGAATGAGAGGTATGATTTTCTTATCTGTGTCTTCAATTTGCCTTTCTAATGGTTTTTTCCTTCCCATATTTAATTATCCTTGAAATCCCTCTTTCGCATGTTAAGCCTTAAACCAGAAACGAATAATGGAGAGATATCAATTTGAATCTGCTGTTGAAGAAGCCCGTGTTGATAAAGAGATTTTGATGGATCAATATAACCAATTAGATAACCTTTATTCATATTCTCTTGATCATATAAATAATCTTACCAATGAAAATACCCAATTAGTTCAGAGGCAAGATTTATTAAGTAATGAAATATCTCGCCTTTCTTATTCTTTAACTAAAGCTAATTTAGGGATGAAAACTTTATCAGATGAATAAAACCTTATCTCAAGAGAAGCGAACTTGTTTAAACAAGATGGCGATATCTTCGCAACAACTTAGCATTCTTCAGAAAGTATGTGATGACCAAGAACAATCTCTTCGCTCTTTGAGAAATGAACTTAAAGAAGTAACAGAGTCATCTATCGCTGAAAGAGATACACTCATTCAAGGTAGAATAGCTTTAAGTGTAAAGGCGAATCAACTTAAAGAACAATATTCCAAATTAGAAGAATCTTATTCTTCTCTTGCGAAGAAAAATGCCTTTCTTATTTCTAAAGAGAAAAATCTTCAGTCTCGACTTAAAGGTTTAGTTGGAGATAAATTTGATGACGCAATGGACCGTTGGGAGAATAGTTGTCTGACCTTGATTCAACACCTTATTTCGCAAAAGGAAGGTAGTCATAATAGTTTGACTGCCTTAACTATCTTTTCTTTGTCATATCTTTTGAGTTCTTCATCTTATGAAATTTTGTATTCTACCTTTCGCAGAGTCTGAGAAGAATCTTCATTCCTCCATTTCTGTTTTGGAGGCTAAATATGCCAAAATTCGCAAAGAAAATGCATTACTGTCTCTGTCCTTACTGGTTCTCGCGACCGAGCAGAAAGAAGACTTGATTATCTTGCTTACTTTAAGGATATTCAAGATAGGAATCATCAGAGAGCACTTCTTCGTCAAGTTCATCTCCGGGCTGAAGTCCTTGTAAATGATATTTATTGTCTAAATCTCTTCCTCCTACATCAATCGAACCTTTGGAAGTAGATGATGATGAAGTTCCTCGTCCTGCTGATAGTGATTATGATTAGAAAGTGGTGCAGAGGATATTCTTGGAAGATGAGAAAATTCCTTCTAAGGAAGCATCTGCTGGTGTTAATCAAAATGAAATGAAAAGAAATCTCTTCTGAAGAAGTAATTGCTGGCGATAATCAAGGTGCTATCAAGGCGAAGATCAGAATCGAAATGAAGGAGAGGCTTGCGATAATGAGAACATTGGCGAAGAACGTCTTTATCTCCTTCTACTGGAATTAATACTGAAGCATGAGCTTCTTATCTAGTTTATCTTCTTGAATTGTCTTATCTTTATACTTTTTGCGAATAATATTCTTCAACCAACTTTGGAATCAATTTTCCCTTTTAGTATTTTGCTGGTGAGAAAGATAATGCTTCTTGTTATTGATTCCCATACTTGCCTCTCATTATCTTTCTTGCGAAAAATAATCTGTTATGAATTTATAAATATTTTGTTTTGTCATGTGGTCTTATTTTGCCTTCCTAATTAAAGGTCTTATTATGCCACCTCTTGTCATTGCGACAAAATCGCAGGACGTCCTTGCACTTTCATGCAAAACCCATTGATCTTGCCTTAACTTTTTCTTTTGTATTATGGCCTCTTCAGGAATGTTGCGACAATATGACAGGCCTAAATATTCTTGCGAAAATAAAGCCCCATGACATTGCCGTCTTGCGACGAAATCGCAGGACGTCTTCGCACTTTCATGCGAAAACCCATTGATCTCGTCTTATCTTTTTTTTTTGTATTATTGCCTCTTCAGGATTGTTGCACAAATATGACAAGCCTTAATACCCTTGCGTAAAAAGCCTCATGACATTTGCGTCTTAAGACACTTATCAGCTCCCTAATGGAGGGTGCCGCCCTTATCTCCCCCTGGTTGCCCCTTCAAGGAGGCGTACTTCTACCATACAAGGTTCTCCTCCCATCCAGTCTTAACAACAACCAGTTGTTTTCGCAGCCTCTTATCCCTTTTACCTATAGGGCTTATGGTTACGAGACTGCACCCTAAGTGGGGTTTTCTTCAGGCCGAGTGCAGTATAAGCCAAGACTTGTCAAGAATGGCAAGGTACGCTTCAAACGCCCCTGGCACTCTTGACTCAACCGTGTACCTCGGCGCCTTGATCAGATCTGCACTCCTTGGGAGAGTCCTTATTACCTTAGTCGCCCAACCTAAGTCATATGCTTAAGCTGAGAATCCAAGGTGCCTCTCCCGGATGGGCTTTATTGACCCCAAATCTCCATGACTCAGGTTCCGGTGGCGGTGTAGCCTTTCCCTGAGCCATGCAACAGGTACCCCCTTATATGACGTACTTTAGGTCTTACATTTGCCTCTTGCGAAATTTTATTCGCGAACTAGGGTGTACGCCATAAAGGTTCGCCCCTTTCTTTTATGTCATTGTTCTGTGATTATCTCTGCGAAAGTTTCGCACATCATGATCTTGTTTTGATATGAATAATCTTGCAATTATTCTTTCAGAATCCATAACTTCTCAAAGCTTCTTACGGATAATATCTTTTTAAGTACAACCTGTTCCATGGTCTGTCAAGTCTATGACCAACATCTCTACCTTCTGGATCCATTAATCTATAAGCTCCTGTTCCAACTATCTCCTTAATGATGTAAGGTCCATCCCATTTTTTCGCTAATTTTCCACCATTTTCTCGCTGATATATTGGTGTCTCTCGCAGAACTAAATCTCCTGGTTGGAATTCGCGTACTTTGACACGTTTATTATATTCTCGGGCTAATCTTCGCTGATAATTCTCCATATGTTGTAAAGCTTTTTCTCTTCTTTTCTTCTAATTCATCAAGTTTGTTTAAGATCAAACCCGCACTAAGATTTTTCTCCCAAGCTTCTCTCTTTGTTGTCGGAATAACAACTTCTGTTGGTAACACCGCTTCAACTCCGTATGTTAAACAAAAAGGTGACATTCCAGTAGCTTCTCTTCTAGTTGTATTATAAGCCCATACTGCATTATGTACTTGTTCGCACCATGCTCTGTGATGTCCTTCCAATTTCTTCTTTAATATATCTGCAATTGTTTTGTTTGTTGCTTCTACCTGCCCATTAGCTTGTGGATACAAAGGAGTAGACTTTCCACATTTTATCTTAAATGCATTAAGTAACATTTCTATGTTCTGTCCTTCAAACTGTTTCCCATTATCAGATACCAACTGCGCAGGAATTCCGAATCTGCAAATGATATTTTCGAATATGAATGTAAAGATATCTTTGTCGCGAATATGTTGTACTGCCTTCACTTCTGTCCATTTTGTGAAATAATCTGTTGCGACTATTAAGTATCTTCTTTGTCCAGAACCTGGTAAAAATGGCCCCACAATATCTAAGCCCCACTTTCCAAAAGGCCACACACTGGTTGAAGATGACAATGGTGCTCCAGGTGCATGTTTTCTTTCCATGCCGCTGACAATCTTCGCAACGTCTTGATATTTTTTTGCATCTTCGTGCATGTATGGCCAGTAATAGCCTTGCATTTTTGCTCTATGTGCCAAAGATCTTCCCCGCTATGATTGCCAGCATCCCCACTATGTAACATTTTTAGCACTTTTTCTCCTTCCTCTCGTGTCAAACATCTGAGTGATGGTCCATTAAAGGATTTTCGGTATAGCATCCCATCTTAATTCATAATTCGTTGCGCGGCTTTTTAACTTGTGTTTCCAATCTATTTCTTGGTGTTTCTCCTTTCGCCAAATATGCATGAAGTTCCGTTCTCCATCTGCGATATTGTTCGTTTGTTCTTCTTCTTCGTCTATTATCATCACGTCCACTTCTTCTTCTTCTTTATTGATTGATGGTGACAGATGTTTGTATTTTTATGCATCTCGCAGTTGGATCTGTCATCATGCTTGAGATGAAAGCAAAAGCGTCTGCGAGTCTGTTATCCTTCCTTGAAATGTGCCTCCATTTTATTTTTGGGATTTTCGCTGACAATTCTTCAACGAGCTTCTTGTATTTCTTCAAGGATGGTTCATTTGTAGTATACTCTCCCTTTATTTGGCGAATAACTAGCTGCGAATCACTAGTGATCCTGGCATTTTCTAGTTTCATTTCTATTGCGAATTTTAAGGCATGTATCACAGCTTCATATTCGTTTCGTTATTAGTGGACGAATTCCAATCTGAATGAAAAAGCCATCTTTATTCCTTCTGGCGAAATTAAAACAATTCCAACTCCATTGCCTTCTCCATTTGATGATCCATCTACCAATATCTCCCATCTATTTGGTTCTGTTAATAAATCTTTTGGATCTCCGTGTTCTTCTTCTATATCCATCATTTCTTCTACCGCTTCATCTTCTTCTAAAGGAAATTCTGCCAAGAAATCTGCAACAACTTGTGATTTTGGTGAAGACAAAATTTCATATTTAATATCAAAGTGGCCTACTTGTGCATTCCATCTCTCCACTCTTCCTGATCTTTTAGAATTCTTCATCACTGATTCAATTGGTACTTTTGTTAATACCTTTATCTTGTGCGCTTGAAAATATATGCGGAGCTTAAATGATGCATAAACTAATGCTAAGATTAACTTCTCAATCTTTGAGTAATTCTTCTCGGCAGTATTAAAAGTTTTGCTAATGTAATAAATGGGTTTCTCCACTCCTGCGTCTATTCGCAATAACACACACTTAATGCATGCGACGTCGTCGCAAGATAGATCAATAATTCTTCTCCTGATTCTGCTTTTTGTAAAATAGTTGTATTCATAAGATGTTCTTTGATCCCTTGAAAAGCTTTTTCGCATTCATCAGTCCATTTGAATTTCGCACCCTTCTTGAGTATATCGAAAAAATATTTGCATTTGTCTGATGATCGCGAAATGAATCTCCCCAGCGAAGCTAGAAGTCCATTCAACTTCTGTACATCTTTTATTGTTGCTGGTGTTGGCATGTCACGAACTGCTTGCACTTTTTCTGGATCAACCTGTATTCCTTCCTTTGATACAATGTAGCCTAAAATTTTCCCGATGCAACTCCAATAGTACACTTCTCAGGATTCATTTAATGTTATACGCGCATTTGTTCAAAAATCTCCCTCAGGTCCTGTACATGGTCTTTGGCTTCTTTACTCTTTACTAACATGTCGTCCACGTATACTTCTAATGTTTTGTGTATCCATTTTGCGAACACCTTCTCTACCATTCTTTGGTATGTCTCCCGCATTTCGCAAACCAAATGGCATTTTCGTGTAACAATATAAACCTCTAGGGGCGAAGAAAGCAGTATGTTCTTGATCTTCTTCAGCGAGAGGGATTTGGTTATACCCTTTGTACCCATCTAAAGACGATACCCTATCATTTCCCGCTGCGGATTCCACCATTTGAGGAATATCTGGTAACGGAAAACTATCTTTAGGCAAGCTTTGTTTAAATCAGTGAAATCTATGCAAATCCTTATTCCTTTGTTTTTCTTTGGGACAATGACCATATTCGCTATCCATTCTGGGTATTTAGCTTCTCTTATGATTCCTGCATCAAGCATTTTCTGTAGTTCTTCTTCTATTTGGGAATGGTAAGCTGTTGCGATTTTTCTTATTCTTTGTTTAAATGGTCTCACATTCTTGTTAATCTCCAACTTGTGCATGCAATTGATGGATCTATTCCCGGTATCTCATCCATGCTCCCTGCGAAAACGTCTTTATATTCTCGCAAAAGGTTAACAGTTCTTTCTTCTTTTTTCATCCATCTTGGTTCCAATTCTCATATTAGAGGTTCTTCTATAGTCCCAACGTTTACTTCTTTTGTTGGTTCTGCGGCAGTGTAACTGGACTTGGTTCTCCCATTGGTGTTGGTTCTTTTATTGTTTTCACAGGTCCTTCTCCTTCTTCCGAAATTTCGCTGGGTATTCCCTGCCTTCTTTTGCCCTTATCATGTATACTCTAAATTCTTCTTCTTTCTTTGCCTCCTTTGCCAACTTTCTGCGAAATTTTTCTTTTTGCTTGTCCTTCATAATGCTTTACTTCAATTTGATGACATAATTTCGCATTGTCAACATCTCCTCTGATTTCACCTATTCCATTTGGTGTGGGGAATTTAATACATTGATGCAACGTTGATACTACAACTTTTATCGCATGTATCCATGGTCTTCCTAGCAACATATTATATGGCGATTCCATATCCACCACGCATAGTGTACGTGTTTTCGATCTCTCCTAGTGGAATTCGTACCACTATTTCTCCTTTAGGTTTTGTTGTGGATTTTCCAAAGCCATGAACAAATATGTTGAACTGGACATTTCTTCATCTTTAAATCCCATTCCCCTGAATGCATGATAAAATATTATATCCACTGAACTTCCTGTATCGACTAAAGTTCTGTTCAATATCCATTCTTCCGTGGATTTTGTTGTTGTCCCCTCTCTTTTCGCGTAATAGGCACTGTAATAACCAATGGAGATGGTTGTTAAATTTTCTTTTGGTATTTCTGCCGCCATGAATATGATTTTTTGCTTTTCCCAATCTTTCAAGGTGATGTCTTTTCTACGCCATAACCTTCCTTCCTTCAAAATTTCGTTTATGTATTCTTCCTTTGATGTTTTCATGGAATTCATTAATCATTGTTTTTGTTATCATATTACACTCCAATCTTTTGTCATCTTCATTGACTCTAATCATTTTTCTTTTAACTGGTTCACTGATTTATTTAATCACTTTCTTGATTTGAACAATCTCAACAACAATCTTCAACTTTCGATCTTCATCTCCCTGTTTCTAGCGCCATTATGTAGTTGCAGGAAATCCTACACTACATCCCTCATATGATTTCATTAACACTCAACTCATTTTAGATTAACGATCATAATTTTATTGATGAATCTTTGAACAATCTTACAAGAAAAGATAAAGTAATCAAGAATAACCGCTGCTCTAGATTTTCTCTCTCCTATTTACTTGTTTCTTACCCAAAAAAGATCTCCCTCTCTCCTTTACAACTGAACGACTATTTATAAGGAAATACATAGTGGATGACAGCTAATCTGTCTTTTATTTTCGGATATGGCTTGCGACATTCTCGCAACCTTACAAATGTTAATATCGCAAACTCTCTAATTTTCGCAGGACCATCACATTTTTCTCATGATTTTGGCTGACGTCGTTTATTATATCGTTTCTGAAATTATTCTGCGACGTTGTTGTGTTATGTTGTTGATAATTTCGCTGAGACATTATTTCTGCGAGATTATGATCCTACAAGAGAGATGTCGATCTCACACAACTAATCAATCAATTCTATCAAAGATAAAATATTTCTGGTTGGATCCCAGCAGATCAAGGTTTGTGCACTAAATCCACAAGATAAGAAAACTAATAAGAATTCTTATTCATCTTCAAATCTTCCATTTCCTTCAAAAACCTGCACAACAATACTTGAATCCTCTTTTGATCAATCACGCACATAACGAAGTTTGTTAATAATGGATTATCACAAGATGTCTTTAGATCCAAACATGGTTCTATATATCCCGTCAATACTTTGATCTAGTCCGAGTGAATCTTATATCAGAAGAGAAGATTCTCAAAAATAAACAAATTAGGTGCAATCAAAGTTTCAACAATCGTTAGTCAATCAAATCAATAATTGAAAACTAATAACACTGCAATTATCCAGTTTTCCACCAACGGTACTTGTAGAGCTTCTTGATCCCACACAAGTCTTTAAATTTGCGGTCATAAGATATTTCGCCTAATTATGGTATTTTCCTCTCCAGATAGACGCCTCCACCAGAAACAACAATAAATGAAGTTTTCCTGGATCTTAGGATAGTTTGCAAGAAATACAAACTCAAGTATTTATAGACCAAGGTTGTTTGGACAACAAGGAAATTCCAAAACCGGAAATATTCTCAAGATATGCATTTAAGTACCTAAATTCGGTTTTCCTATTCCCAATAAATGTTAGCCAATATTTCTGAAAACTCTTATGGAAAACTTTTATAATTAGTCTATCACATTAATTAATAATATATTCCATAGGATATGCTTTAATTGCTGGTAATTGAGACATATATGATACAAATCATAATAAAATGTTTTTCACTTATTCGAACTAGGGATCACCTTGAGTATCAAGGAGTATCTTTGAACAATAAATGATAAGAGTTATGTACATGTTCAGATATGTCGACATCTAGAAGTTTCTTAGAAAACCATAATTTCAAGCTTCACACAAAACACAAAGATATGTGAATATTAGAAACTCGGTTTTGCATCTTGGAATCGGTTGTACCATCCTCACAATGTAAGTTGTGATCGGTTATACCATGTTTCCCAAACTAGGTTGTGACCAGTTACACCTTGCTTCCAGAGGTAGCTTGTGATCGGTTACACCTTACTTCCTGAGTTAGCTTGTGACCGGTTACACCTTGCTTCCCTACTAGGTAGCTTGTGATCGATTACGACTAACTTCCCAATTCATCTTGTGACCGGTTATACCTAGGTTCCAAAAGTAACTTGTGAACGGTTACAACTTGCATTCCAATATAGCTTGTGATCAGTTACAGCAAAATTTACAATGAAGCTCATGACCGATTACACAACAAACTATATTATATAGACTATGACCTGTTATATTATAAATCTTAACAATTTAAGATAGGTTCTACCAAAGTCATCTTCCATTGGTCATCCAAAAGATATTCAATGAATAAGAAGATCAATCATGATTTCCTTTCGATTACGAAACAAATACATAAAAGTACTTCCTTTAAACAAATGTTATAAAACATTGTTTCCTAGGGTGAAATTATTCCTATATAATGCACACATAATCAAATAACTATATGTATAATAGATTATGTCGATGTCGTTTTTACGAAGTTCCAAAAGATAAGCGTTCATATTTCGTAATATGTTTTCCTTGACACTTTGATCATACTATTATGACCAAGTCACATCACTAGAGTATTATATACAATATATACAGCTTTGCATGTTATGTTTTCAACATAGCACGACTTGAAAGATACCTTAGGAATAGAAACAAGATCAAGTCAATATAACTAACCTCAATAGGAAGGATGATGTCGTCGTTGTAGTCGTTACTTCTTCATATTCTTCAGGTATTCGGAGTAATACATGTATGTCTCAACATTCCTAGACTTTCTAGTCTAACCTAAACGAAGTTGACTCTAGTATTTAATCAAGCGACTCTAGATGAGTTTTGATACTAAAATTTTACAATCAAACTTGACATACCAACGCTTGGTGAGTTCAACCGAGCTACGCTCTAACAAATATAGGGAAATCATAGAATATTCTTGGCATCCTCCTTCTGAAGGTTTTATCCTCATATGTTGTGATGGATCTTCTTTGGGTAATATAGGAAATGTTGGCTTTGGTATTATAGCTAGAGAGCATATTTGTCAGGTTGTGGGTAATTTATCAGGTCGGATAGGTGTAGCTACTAACTATATAACTGAGGTCATGACAGTGGTATGTGTTATTGAATGTGCAGGGTCATTGTAGTGCAGTTGCATCATAATCAATTCAGATTCAAAATTAGTGATATGTGATTTCTGAACCAACAATATGCCATGGTTTATACACAACAGATGGATTAAAGCTTGTAGAAGATTATCCGAAATTCAGTACCAAGTTAATTTCTCTGCAGACAATTTTGCCAAAAAGGGAGCCCATTTAAGAGCTGGAGAAAGAATTATGCATACATGGAAACCACAATCTTTACATCGCATTGAAATGCATGGTGTAAGATTCTATAGATTTTGCAGATGAATGTCCTCCTTTTGGGTCTGTTTTCAGATTAGTTTGCTTCTTTTTAGTCTTTTTATTTTTTGTTGCCTTGTAATTTAACTTTAGATTTTCTTTGAAATAAAAATTCAGTGATAGAGCGAAAAAAAGAAGATATTCTCGTTTTTTTTTTGCACGATATTTTGAAACCCAGCCCAGACCAGCCAGCCCAACCAATAAACCCTTGAACCAATAATTTTTCTAGTTTAGTTCACCACTGACCCAACAAATTCCTTTAAAACCGCTTTGTTTTATGAAAACCGGTTGATCTATCCAGTCAGACCGGTACCCGTACTACCCAGTCCATTTTCAAACTGGTTCAACTCAATACCATAGGTCAAAAGTGTAACTTTAAGGAGTCGAACGTGCAACCATGCGTTCATAAATAAAGTATCTAACTGTCTTTTTTTTTTTTTGATAAACAAGGAACCTTTTCATTAATGGGATTTCAAGGTTACAATAAGTTTAAGATCGAAAATAAGAGAATACAAAGTAACAAGAACATATCGTAAGAGTACAATACCGAGAAACCCGACAAGAGAAAGAGAAGGATTACCGGAGTAAGACAAATACAAGTATGAATAAGATCCGATTAAATCGGAAGAATGATCGTTTTTCTCGGAATTAAAGTCCAACCATTTGATTTGTTTTTCTTCTTTAGAAAGAAATGCTTCAAAAGTAGGAGTGATTTGCTCAAATCTCTGGTAAATAGTGATGAAGCTTTCGTCGTCAAAAGACCACCGATGAAAATTTCGTTGCCGGATAAGTTGATGATGAAGATTCCGATGAAGAGTTCGTTTCCAGAGACAACAAAGATGGAGATTTCGTCATTGGAGAGCATCACTATTGATCTTAGAATCCAACCCAATAACCCAAAATCGCCATTAAAGCGAAGATAAACCTCAAAAGAGTAAATAAAACCACCAAAATGGCGTAGATAAGTAAAAAATATAATAAAACACTAAACTAATCTACTAACTAACCTAGAAAGAAAGTAAAAATAAAGAAATATGCTCAAAAAATCTCCTTCTGCTCAGAGTATCTAACTATTCTGGCAACTGCTGGTGCAATGTTGCTTCATTTAACATTTTTAATTTTGGTAGATAAATTATACATTTCACCGTCTCACTGCAACGAGTGCATCTATGTGCACCCCTACTAAACCAGGGGTCACATTCCTCCAATCCTTATTGGCTTTTATCTAACCATAGTTATCTAATAGGGGAATGGGAGAAACAAAATTAAATCCTCATTTAATGCTCATATCTTCCACGAATGCTAAAGACGGATACCGCTATTAACGGGGCGGGTACCATACCGCTATCCTGGATTGGTACCCGCCTTTAGCAATTGCGGCATCAGCCTTTAGAAATCATGATATCTTCTTCGTGGCGTCACTTTTAAAATTTCATTTTTTTCCTATTTAGTGCTCATATCTTCTTCCTTGCATCACTTTTTACATTTCATTTTTTTTCCTTAATTTTAATCTTTATGGGAATGGGAAGAAGATGTTTATCTTCCAGAAAATTATTCAAGTGAGAAGAAGAATAAACTCTTAATTCCCAGCAAACTCAGATCAAGATCAAGATCAAAAAATTAAAAAATGATTATATATTCCTAAACCCAAGAAGTACTCTCCCACACTAAGTGTAAAAATAATTTGATGCAATGATCAACATTAATCTACATCCAAAGCAAGAACAAATGACAATGGTTTCATTGATTCTTCTACAATCAGTTCTTTGATAGAAGAATAACAGTGGTAAACAAGAACAAATAGCAGTGGTGAACAACAAGTATTCTGTTGGGAGAAGAATAATAGTAGCTTATCATCATTATCTGTATTAAGATATTGTTAGCAAATGCCACCTGTTGCAGTAACGTGATGATGACTTTTTCATGTTTCGATTATTAGCAATTACTTCAACATCATAGTGTTAGAGCTAGCACTATGGTTCTAGCTATCCCTTCCCTATCCCTCAAATGTAAGGAAGGGATGGCACATGAAAGGCAGTCTTGCTATGGTGCCCTCTCATCCCTTCCCTACACGAGACGCGTACTCAGTACCCGTACGAATAGTTCCAAACGAGTACTGAGTACCCGTTTCATGGGTTTAAGACATCAGTTCTAGCTTCAGTTGACTATTTCTTCTTCTCCTCCTTTCATCCTCTCAAAACCCCTCTTACCCCCTTTTGATTTTCGTGTTGATTCATTGCGATTCGATTGCTTATATTAAAAGGGTTTGATGGTTACTACAAGGTGAAACAAATTCATTTTTCAATTTCGAATTTCATCCAAAAAATCATCTAAAGGTGAGTGATTATAATGTTAGGGTTTCAAATTAATTTGATTTTGATTTTAATTTTGATGAAATTCTTGATATTAGGTTGGTTGGGTATGTAGTATGCAATTCAATAACGTTATTGAAACATATATTTAGTGAAAAATTCATGATTATTTGTTGTGTGTCTTGATTTATGTTGAATGAAATGAATGTAAACTACCATCTCAATGTAGACTTATATTTATGTATGGTATACACAAATTGATACTGTTTTTTTTGTCTTTTAAGGTGCATAATGAGTCTAATGTGTTCTTATGTGAGAGCTAAATATGGAATCTATTTGGATACCTCTAGTGATAGTGATGAAGAAGAGAAAGCTTTGCTAATGTTTACACAACTATGTTTGGATGAACGATTGCGTAGTATTAGACAACCTATACCAAGGGAGGTACAGACACGTAGTGTAATAACGCGTGATCGAGTGTGGCATGATGCCAAAATGATGAATGATTATTTTACACCTGGAACCGGTTATACCTCTAGACAATTCAAACAACGTCTAGGCATGAGTGAAGACTTATTCGAGAAATTGTTATGAAAATTGCTTGAAGTGGATCCGGAATGGCATCAACGTCCGGATGCAACCGGTACTATGGGGCATTCTCCGCATATAAAATTAGTTACGGTGATGAAATGTTTATGCAAAAGTACGCCAGCTGATAGTGCTGATGATTACACTCGTATGGGTGCTACCACAATATACATGTATCTAAAAAGATTTTTCCACACCGTTTGCATGAATTTTGGAGCAAGATATTTGCGTGAACCCACTCCTGAAGATGTTCATAGGTTGCTGGCTGAGAATGCCGACCGAGGTTTTTCTGGAATGCTTGGTAGTGTTGATTGTATGCAATGGCCATGGAAGAATTGTCTGGTAGCTTGGCAAGGAACTTACCGGGGTAAATATAAAGAGAGTAGTTTGGTATTAGAGGCGGTGGTATCATATGATTTGTGATTTTGGCATGCCTTTTTTGGAATGCCAGGATCAAACAACGATTTGAATGTGTTGGCACACTCACCCCTTTTTGATAACATGCTAAAGGGTGTAGAACCTCCATGCAATTATGTCATCAACGATCACCAATACAATATGGGTTACTTCTTAGCCGATGGTATCTATCCAAAGTTGACTACAATTGTACAAGCTTTTTCTCAGACATTGGATATTCCCAACTTTGTTAGGTTCAACAAGTATCAAATGGCTAAAAGAAAGGATGTCGAGCGTGCTTTTGGAGTGCTTCAGGGTAAATTCAGAATTGTCGGATCTCCCTGTAAGTATTGGCACCAATCTGACTTGAATCTAATTATGAAATGTTGTCTTATTTTACACAACATCATTATCGAGCATGCGCGTCGGGATAGGGATTAGGGCAGGGTTGTTCCTGTTCCACTTTCGAAACCTACTGTTAATGGTCGTGTATTTATGTCATCTCTGAAAAACCTAGAAGTGCATATGCAACTAAGAAATTATCTTTTCAAGCACATTGCTGCGCGTCCTGGTAGAGGAGGCGCGACAGGGGACTTGTCTAGTTTGGAGGGTTCAGATATGGAATTCGTGGCATTCCATCGTCAGAAGGAGATTATGATGATACATACTTAGAAGAAGAAGAAGTCCCAGGCCAAAACGAGGATGGAGCATTTGAGTATTATGGAGATTACAATAATCAAACCCCAGATGAGTTTCAACAAGAATATGAACATGTTAATGCTTACGGACATGTGAGAGACGAATATCAACATGATGGAGATGACGATGAGGATTCTGGTGATGAGGAGGATTCTGGCGATTATGATGAGTATGAGAAGGACGATGCTGAGGAAGACGATGATGATGATGCTCCGCACGATGATGCGGGTATGTATGTATGATGATGATGATGACGATGATGATGATTTCTGAGGCATAGGCTTTATTTAACTGTTGTGTTTTAAGTTTTCGAATTTACACGCACTTGTAATAACAAATTTTAGTTTTTTTTTGGGTTTCAATTATGTATGTTAATGATGAAGTTTAGATTTGGTGGCATATGGTTTACAATTACGATAATCCGCGAAATCTAATCCATTTGTAAAGTATAAGGATTAGTATTCTTATCCGTAAAATCTCGTTCTATAGTGAATGGATATGTAAACGGTCCATGTATAAAGGATTCACAATCTCTTTACCAATGAACAAATTAGCTCGTCCAACTCAGTTCTCCATCTTCAAAAATAAACACTTACTTTTTGTCCAAGTTGTTATACACAACACTTTTCTCAGTTAATTATGGTGGGTTATATTCCAGATGAAGACGAATTGATAGTTAGTTTATGGGTTCAAGTACATCGGGAGAATGAAGAAGAAAATGAACAACTAAATAACACAAACCTTTTGGAGCAGTTGCTGCAAATGTTGACATTACATAACGAGAATCCGAATCAACGAACTCTTACGTATTTGAAAATAAGGTTAAACATTATAACTTCAGACGTGAAAGTATATGTATAGACACAAAGATCGTTATATTTATTGAGGGATCCAATACCTTCGGAAATCGTAAGAAACTTACCGGTTACATATCAAACAATCTTTTGAGTATGTGTACTGAATTGTTGAATAATTTAATTGTAAATTGATATTGTTTTCTTTTGTTGTAGGAGGAACATGCTCTGGATAGTTACAAAAAAAAGATGGGGAAACCTTTTAGATTTTTTAACTGCTATGTCATTTTGAAAAAAAAACTTCTCAGAGTATAACCCTTCCCCCTTTGAAGATTCATCTTCTGAATCATCAGATGAAGAGTAAAGAATTGAAATGAAGATAGGTTTTGTGGGTATATCTCTCTAGTTGAACGTTAATGTAATTGTTAAACTGAATATGAAAATAACTATTATTATTTATTGTAGACACATATTACTAAATGTTCATGACATTTAAAATCTCACACATACTAATTATAAAAAGTCACATTACATCAATTGATATTAGATTAAACAAACACGACAGTTATTCAACCCATGCCACTGTTCCACACTCAAGGCATCTCCAATAACATTTTCCAAATGTTTTTTTTGCCCTTGAACGGTGCATTTCCATAAAGAAATATCAACCCTCAGTTTGACACGGAATCCCCTTGGTGCATTCAAACTCCACCTTTCCTTTTAGTTTCAAGTTGTTGCAGAGTTCTTCAACTTTTTCTTGTTTGATCGCATATTTCATAGCATCCTCCAAACATTGTGCTTCTCCCGGGCATTTAGCATACTCACATTCCAAATACCTTATCTTCTCTGGTATCGACTCTTTTACCTTCCTAGTGTCGGTGCAACCTTGTTGTGGACATTTTGTATATAGCCATGGGCATTGAAGCAGACTATGTGTATCCATGAAACAACATGGACAAACCCTGTTTTGCTTCCACACATGCTGTTTGTTTTCCTTTTCTACTGGAACTGTTAGAACACATGAATAAGGTTGTTTATATCTAAGAATGTATTGAGATTGTTGATGGTTAAAAAAAAAGGTTCGGTATTTATATTAAAAAAATAGAGCCGTTAGGAAATAGAGACGTTGGGAAAAAGATTCATTGGGCACGAGTTGTTAAAAATAGAGTTGTTGGGCACGAGTTCTAAGAAATATGGTCGTTGGGAAAAAATCATATATATATAAAAGAAAGATAACCCATGATTCTTTGCAACATCAATCTACATATTCTTTGCAGTATTAATCTTAGAATTGAAAAACAAAGATTAACATCTATTCAATGGCAAATCAATCAGCAACTACCAACTCAGTCGAAGAAATAATTAGAAGATGCAAGCGAACCACTCCATCAATTGCTGCAATGGAAAAGGAGATATGCAAAAGACGACATCAAGCTACTACGAACGCAACGACGTCTTCATCACCTACCAAATTAAATAATGTGATGGATGAACTATTAAGCAAAGGAAAATTGACAAAATATACCAAATATTCATCAGAGGGAGCCACAAAATACCAAGGAAAACTCAAGGAATACGAAGAAAAAATCAAGGATAAAGAACGGGGTCAACAACAATTCCAACTGAGGGAAAGGTTAAAGGATGTTGAAGAGAGACAAAATGGATTAGGAAATTTTACCTTCTCAAGGATAAATTTTCCGAAGATCCTAAAGATCATACTATATTTTGGATTGAAGTTGGTTGGGGTCCTTACTTTAAACCGACGGGAAAGAAATCACGCTTTCATTATGAACCATCCTACATTTGTTCAAGGGTTAATCATGTTAGGAAATTATGTATCAAGTACAATGAGTTACTCGATAGGTACAGAAGGGACAGATCCGCTGCATAAGATGCATATAAAGTCTGGACAGGAGAACCGTTTTATCATATCGAAGCGACATTGATCGTTGAATCTGACAACAAGGAAAATAATAACATGTAATTCAGAATGATCTGTTGTAGTTTATTTTTAAAGTTGTTTATGAACATTAGTTTAATGAAGTTATTAATTTGAATTTGAATATCGATTGGTTACAACACATTGAAAATTTAATTAATTCAAACAACAATTTCAATGAATATAGACAACACATTTAAAATTAAGTTAACAACAATACTAACTAGAAATTTAATACAACACTTTTAATTTAAACATTTACTATAAATATAAACCTAAAGTCAATAAAAGATAAAACCATTAGAGCTGGATTACATTTTCGTCTTCTGAATCTTCAACGCTGATTATACCCTTCCCCTTCAAAATCTTCTTTTTCTTGCGTACATAATATTGTTTTTCATTGGGGGATAAACGACTAAGGTCCATACACATTATTGTATTGTCTTCATTTAAATGCATTTGATGAGTCTGTTGTTGAAGCGTTTGCAAATTGATTTGATCTTCCATTTGATAACTCGGTGGTTGAGTATACCCCCAAAAAGTTTGGTATTGGGATTCTTGTTCCATTCTCATTTTTTTCCTTCATTGATCGTGTTTCCTTAAGATACTCCAAAATACTACAGCTTTGTTGATAGATCTTATCTTCTTCCATCTTAACCGAAGATGTTCCCTCATCATCTTCTCTATATATACCTTGCTCACGATCCTTCTTCTGTCTGGCTAGTTTTTTTGGCTTTTTTTGTTCCTATAGGACGTGCATTTTCCTTATATTTCCAACGAGTATCTCCATTGGGAAGAACTTCAGTACCATCTTCGACTGCGACAAAGTTACGATGATTATCCCAAAACTCATTGTTTTGGCTCACAGTTAGTTCATAATTATATCCAGGGACCTTTGCTCTAAACAATTCATAACATGCATTATACTTGAATGGTTGATTATGTTGATCCTGAAATTGAAGGCGAGCATCTCTTGTCTGAAAAATTAAATAACAAACATTAGGTTCATTACTATTATCACCAACTATTCGGAAAAACTTAAAAAATTAATAAAACTTATCAAACCTTAGTGGTTCGCACCGCTTTTGGTTTGCCGATATAGAGCGTTAAGAATGGACACGAATTCTTTGACATCTTTTTTTTAATATTTTTCATCTTGGTTTTAAAGCTTCCCAATCTCTTTCATATGGATTGCCATTGCGTTACTCAAAAATTTCAAGAATACGTTTCCAAAACTGAGCGGTTTTTTGCGCCGAACCCACAATTTCGTCCATACTCACATAAATAAAAGCAGTAGTAAGATCAACCTCTTCTTGTGTGACAAAATTAAGTACCATTTTGAAAGCTACTAAGATAAAAAAAAGGGTGGTTTTATAAATCTAAATACCAAATACGTATAGTAAGATGAAGAGAAAGAAGAAATCAATTGATATAAGAAGGAGAAAATAAGAAATCAATTGATTTGGTATGGTTTGAGTAGAGAATTAGAGTGGTATTTATAGGGATTTTGAAAAAATGACCGTTGGGATCCACGGTGTAGAAAATAGAGTCGTTATTAATGATGGATGATTAGGATCGGGTGTGAGAAAGGCGTAAATGAAAAAGGTCAAACAAATATAATTTCGGAAACGCGTAATTCAATACCCGTGTAAAAAGCTACGCGTACTGAGTACTCGTATCAACGGCTTTATGGGTACTTAGTACGCGTAAAGCGTAAAATAATACGGGTACTGAGTACCCGTGTGATTTTCCTTCCCTACAAGGCTGATCAGATCTGATCAGCCTTGTAGAGAAACACGTGAGTGTCCCTACAGGAATAGGGATTTAGGAGACCATAGTACTTGGATTTTTGGGGTTTCGAGGGATGGGGAAGGGATATCCCTCTTCATGATGTTAGCTCTTAGAATTCAATTGATTTTCATTTTGCTCCTGATAAAATATCATGTTGTGTTGTTAGAGTTTTTATTTTTCAAATATTTATTATGGCAATGTTAATTGTTCGAAATTGGCAATGATTCGGAGAATCAATCTGATCATTCCACGAACATGAAGATTAAAATGTAGGCATTAAAATGTCGAAGAAAGAAAGTGTATTAAATGAGGATTTAATATTATTTCTCCCATTCCTCATATTAGATAACTATGGTTAGATAAAAACCAATAAGGATGGGAGAAATGTGCACCCCTAATTTAATAGGATGCATCACCATTGCAACTATACACTCATTTTGGATCATAATATTTTATTCATACCTATATAACTAGCTATTATTTCTGGAAGTCAAACTCAAAAGAGGTATTACATTTAAAAAGAAAACAAAAATGTAATTACGTCCTCAAGGATATATATAACTTGGTTAAGAATTTTCAGGAGATCTCCTTCCGTCGTAATTACAGGGTAGGTAATTTTGTGGCAGATAAATTAGCTAAGTAATGTATGTTGTTTCTGCAGGAACAGACCAAAAATGGATTTCCACTCCGCCTCACTTTTTTATTAATCTTTTGTACGAAGAGTAGTGGGGAGAGCCTTTCCTCGTACCGTAAGGCTTACTTAGTCTTTATAAATACATGTTATGTTACCCAAAAGAAAAAAAAAAGAAAATCTATATAAATTCCATTAGTATATGTGGATAGCTAATTGTGGCTAAAGTCCACCGTTAATGATATGACATATCGGTCATCGGATGGTCGAGTAGCTGCACATTTACGCGAAATAAAAAAAGATCCCGGCTCCGCACAGATTTAAATCGTTCATGAAACTGTAATGTAAATCGTTACGTTTGGTATTTAGGTCGGCTGAGTTATACCAACTGGACGAATCAGCCAGCCAGAGCAACTAACGGGGAATCAGGTCTGAGGATTTCAAATGTGGACGTATAATCCGAGTTGGCGATTAATTTGGTCGATTTAACGTATAACTAGTAACATGATTCATGGAGGAGGTGGTCATCGGATACCTTTTTGTGGTCACCCGACAAAGTAAAAGAACGCACTTTTTACTTCTATTTTTAGCCACGAGAAATAATAGTACAGTAAATATTCTCCATACTCAGACATTTTAAGTGGAGGAGACCTATAGATCTATCTCTTGTCTCGTACCTTAAAGAAAAAGTAAGAAAAATATCTTAAAGTAAAAAGTAAAAAAGTAAAAAAAAATATCTCCATGCATGAGTCCCACTATCTCTCATTTATAATTTCCTCGCATTTTTAGGGGCCACTCAAAAGGATTTTAGGGGCCAACAATAAAACAAAAAAGGTCACCCAAAGGGAAAATGTAGCCAGCCCTTATCTCGCGTAAATCGTAATGGCGAAATTACCCTTATATATTCGGAGGATATGATAACATTGTTATCCTCCGATTGCAATCGGAAGCCAAAATATTACCCAGACTTCCGATTGTAGTCGGTGCAATATTAGAATGATTTCTGTTTCATTTTTTCCATTTCTTTTTCATTTTTGAGTTGTTAGAGTTATAGAGAAGAAGGTGAAGGAAAAAAGGGAAAACCATTTTATCACTACAAAAATGGATGGATATGAAGAAGAAGGTGAGAATCATGGCGAAGAACAAAATGTTGAGGGTTCACGACCGTTTAGAGAAGACGATTTGGGGTATATGTTGAATGATCCAAACTTTTGTGGAGAGGAAAACCTAGACGACCCTTTCATGGAAGAAAATGGAGAATCGCCTGATATTGAAGCTAACGATGCATGTAAAACACAGGTATTGTGTTAAGAATCTCAAATACTCGATTTGCATGCGTTTGTGTGCTTTTGTAAACAAGAAAAACCGATTATTGCATGCATTGAATGCCATGAACTACCCAGATTCGGTAGATAATTTCTCGAATAAACTTACGAATATAACACACTGAGTACCAAATATGTATATTCGGTAGTTCCAAGATAGTAGTTTACTGCCGAATATGAGAAAAAACCCCAAACTGGATTTCCAAAAAAATCTACATTCGGTAGTTATGTAGATTTATTTACCCCCGAATAGCCCCAAAAACGAATTCCTCAAAAAATTTCAAAACTCAGTATTCTTATCCTTTACAATCGGTAATAGTTTAACATTATTTGACTGCCGAATATAACAGTGCCCTCAAAATAAAAATTCCGAAAACTTGAAAATCGGATGTTTATCGATTAAAGTTATCTCCCGGTTATTTATATTCGGCTGTTTTACTATATATTTTAGCTTCCGATTATATCATTTTTTGCATTCAGTAAACTGTGTACATTCATTTGCATAAATCGGGTGTTTTGGATAACCGATAGGATTCCGAATATAGTATATTCGGCAGTTTGACTTATTTAATAACCTCTACAGAGCCTTCTCAAGTAAGTCAACCCAATGTTGTCGAAGAAGTTGTTGAGCAAATGAACGCCTCGCAACAAACCCAACCAATGGAAATTCTTAGTATAAAAGAGGACAAAGGTACTCTTCGTTGCCCTAGAGATCTTAATGGAAGACCAAATCGATCCACATATACAATATACAAAGAGTATTTGGAACAACTCCCTCCACTTATCATTCCATTTGTTTTTTCGACCGACGAGGTTGATGGGGATGGAAATTGTGGGTTTCACGTTGCTACGGAACAAACGGGTTACTTTAGAGAGGCGGATATCGAAGATGTCACCCAATGCCAATATTTAAGAAATAAGATGGCGGTACAACTAGTGAAGGACAAGGGTTTTTATATGGAGATGATAAGGCGAGGAGATGGATACGACAAAGAACAAGAGTTCAAAGACTTAGTTGCGCTTGTGAAGTGCCGAAAGGGATTGAAGACAATCGGATCCAAGTATTGAATGACAATGCCTAAATTTGGATATCTCCTAGCGGACATTTTGAATTGCGTGGTACATTTCTTTGTTCCTCCTATGTATGGACTTAGCATGACGTTTGCACCCACAAGAACGGCTTGCGACGAGTCGGTTAAAGATAGAAGAATCGTAATGGCATTTGTGAATGAAATGCATTTTATCGGTTTAAGAGTAAAGAAAGATTGTCCGTTACCTCCGTTGAGTAAGTGGCACGATTACTTCCCGATGAACCATTGCAAGGATTGGGTGAAACAATATGAGCCCAACATGGTTGATTGGAATCGTGTTATGGACAACAACTTTCCCGCTGAGTTACTCGAATTGATCCCCTCGGATGATGACGATGTTTGATCGTTTTTTTTTCAAGGCACGACTATAATTTTTTTTTTAAACTATGTAATCGGAACAACAGTATTATAACACTTGAATCCGATTAATCATATTCGGGAATTCCATATTTTATCAAACCGCCGATTAAAATTAAAAATTTGAATTTACAGCACTCAAACATCACATGTTATTCTTTTTTCCCAGTCCGAGATGCAACAATCAACGCGGCTTCGAAATGTAGAAACGACTCTTCTCTCCACTTGGAATAAGCATCTTGTGCCGCAAACCTGTCGTCTCTGTGCCTAGCAAGAATATGGTTGTACTGGGTGCACAATTTTATAACATGGTGCACCTTGAAGAAACATGGGATGGTTCATAATTGTGGCGTGGCTTCTTGTACTTACCAACAAAAGGACCCAATGAAACGTTAATCCAAAATATACGATCGTCCTGCTGTTCTTTGGGTAGATCTTTCACAATGTAATAATTTTTTATCCATTCGATCTCTTCCTCAACTTGTTTTAATCTTTCTCTATGATGGAATTGTTCTTGACCTCGCTTCTTAGCCTTGATTTCCTCTTCCTCCTCCTCCGTTGCCACTAACGATGGTTTAATTTTTTTGGGTTGTTTGTTCCTTTTTTGTATTTCTTCTTCCATTGTTGCAATTGATGTAGTTGTTTGCTTGCATCTTCGAAGTATGTTGTCGATTGATGATGGACTTGCCATTGAAAAGGATTTTCATTCCGATTTTTTACTCAATAATAACTGAGAGGGGTTACCCTCCTTATATAGATTAGAGTTCCAACGGATCTAATTTTTGAAAATATGGCCGTTGAGGTTTCTGAAAATATGGTCGTTGAGGTTTCATATCAATGATGCACTACAATCGGTTGCTAACGATACACGTATTCCCCCCGAATAAAACATTCGGTGGCAAACTTAAATTTTTATCTACCGATTAAGTTGGTATTTCTAAACACGACTATATTATTCGGAGGATAATGTTTTTTGTAAAGTCCCGAATGTACGATGGCCCAAAAATCGGAATTTGGAAAAACTGATACTTTTCAAATTTTGAACTTGAAATAATCGGAAGTTAACTTAGTTACCAAAACTTCCGAATATGGGTTGTCTAACCTTCTATATTGGCCCTTGGAACCACCTAGAGCCATGGCATGGTTTGTTTTGAACTTGTAATATTCGGAGGATAATGTTTTTTGTAAAGTCCCGAATGTACGATGGCCCAAAAATCAGAATTTGGGAAAAACTGATACTTTTCAAATTTTGAACTTGAAATAATCGGAAGTTAACTTAGTTACCAAAACTTCCGAATATGGGCTGTCTAACCTTCTATATTGGCCCTTGGAACCACCTAGAGCCATGGCATGGTTTGTTTTGAACTTGTAATATTCGGAGGATAATGTTTTTTGTAAAGTCCCGAATGTACGATGGCCCAAAAATCAGAATTTGGGAAAAACTGATACTTTTCAAATTTTGAACTTGAAATAATCGGAAGTTAACTTAGTTACCAAAACTTCTGAATATGTGTTGTCTAACCTTCTATATTGGCCCTTGGAACCACCTAGAGCCATGACATGGTTTGTTTTGAACTTGTAATATTCCGAATGAACAAATTCGGAAGTAAGAAGACACATATTTTTCCCGAATTAAAAACAATCGGAATATAACTAAACATGTTTACAACCGAATATTCATCAACTGGAGTTCAGAAACTCTAAAATTTTATCCTACACAATCGGAGGTATAAAACATTATATTTTCTTCTGAATAAATACTGGCCCCAAAATGGGATTTTTCCTATATCAGAAATTTTGAGATTTTTTCAATATATATATATATATATATATATATATATATTCGGTAGTGACTGTACTTCCGAATACTGTGTGTCTACTTAAATATATTCGGAAGCCAAAGAATTCATTAAACTACCGATTATTACCAGTTTGTATCCAGGAAGATATGGCCAACAATATTCGGCAGATAACCAACAAATATTTCTCCCGAATACTGTCGATGTTCTTGAGAAATGAAGAACACGACTACATTCGGAAGTAAATAAGCATGAATATCGCCCGAATCTGGATAAATAACCGAAAACCCTAAAAAAAAAAATTCTCGATTCGTCGAATTAAAGCGAAATAAACCCCAAAAATGATAGATTCTTACCTAATTGGGGCCATTTGAAGTTAACGAAGTGTTTGACTATCGGAATCGCCACCACCGACTACAATGCCGGGTACTTCTTCTTCGCGTTCTTCTTCATTTGCAGCAACAATTTCATTATTTCTTGCTAAAATCCCAATCTTTGGATCGATACCCCGAGCAACATTTTTGGTTCTAGGTCTGTGGGTTTCATTTCCCTTATCCATTGTTTTATAAACGAATCGACGATGTTTTGATTTTACGATTCGCGGCGATGTTTCGGTTGAACGAGGGAAAGTTTTTTTTCTTCCACAATCGGAAGATAATATGAAACTGGAAGAAGAAGAGTTGAAATGAGTAGAATTTTTTTTGATTTGGTTTTTATACAGTTTTACCAGAAGGGCATTTATGTAACTTCAATATCATATAGGGTACCCCTTAACTAGAGTCTTTGGCTGGGTATAAATTGATGGCCCCTAAATCCTTTCGGGTGGCCCCTAAAAACGCGAGGTATAATTTCTGCATGGGGAGGAAATCCGAGGAAATCACACTCTCTTCTCAAAAAGAAAAAAAACCCCACTGACATCGCATTCCCAGTTATTCAATCTTCAAAATCACTCATCCCCTCATACTTATTTCTAGCCATCTATGGTAGGCAAACTGAAACACTTGGTTCATAAAAGAGTGTTGTGAGTTAAAAAAACTGGGTAAATTGGGGTCTATAACTACACGACTGTAGGTGTAGATAATCCATAGGGCTAGGGGGCAAGATCCTAAGTTGTGATACACCAAAGAACCAAGAGCGGCGAAGCACAAGATAGAACCAGACGGCGCAAGGAGCGAGGTATCATGTGGGTCGGATGTGACGTGATCCTTATCCTCTGACAGGTCGGGCGAACAATTAGAAAGCACCCGGTCAGAAGAAGGGAGATGGTCAAACAAAGGAACAAGAAGAAGAGAAGGGTGACATCGTGTTAACCGGACGATTAAGACTCGGCCTCGGGTGAATAACTATCGGTCAAACCAGAAAATCGTGCGAGCAGTGAAGGTCCGATAAGGAATAGCTAAATTGATGTAATGTGACCAACATTATAATTCTGTTGTATGTCGACCTTGGCCTATAAATATAAGGGAAGGTCGAGAGAGAGAGGTAGGTTAAAGGTGAGAGAAAAACAAGGCATCATACTTTAGTTGTGAGAGCTTCACCATTTGAGAAGGAGAGAACAACTTGTAACCAAAGAAGAGAAATAAGAACATTCATCCTTTCACCCCGTGGACGTAGGTAATCATACCGAACCACGTATATCCTTGTGTATACATTTGCTTGTTTATCTTCAGTTTGTGTTAAATCATCTTATACTTCGTTGGATGTAGTGTGTGGTTTTATGCCACTACATTCTAGCGCCGACTAAGGGGACGTCTAAGTTCTCCGGATACCTTGACTGCATGTGCCGACAGAGACGATCCAAAAGCTCCTAAAAGCACTTTGTGTGTTAGTTGATGCTATGGGATGAACTCTGCTCGGTAAAAGTCTGTATATGATCGTTTGGTTTGAAGACTGTTGAGATAGTTAAGTTTCCGTTGTTAAGATCGAGTCGTTAGCAAACATTTTCAGTTAGGTCGATCCCGAACAGTCGACTTATGCCAAGTTCCTTAAGGACTTGTGTACACGATAACGTAAGCTTAGTGTCCAAAAGAAAGCCTTCCTAGCTAGTCACGTGAGTTCCATTATTCAGAATACCACTACTCCTAAGTATAAAGACCCAGGGTCCCCTACCATTTCTTGCACAATAGGTAAACACCGTGTTGAGAAAGCTTTGCTTGACTTAGAAGCCAGTGTGAATTTACTTCCATACCATGTGTACCTTAAGCTAGGACTTGGTGAGATGAAACCTACCCAGATGACACTCCAGTTAGCTGATAGGTCCGTTAAAATTCCTCGTGGTGTGATCGAGGATGTTCTTATTGAGGTCGACAAGTTTATTTATCCAGTGGATTTTGTTATCCTAGATACCCAACATGTCCCTGACCCAGAGAACCAGATACCGGTGATTTTAGGTCGCCCATTTTTAGCAACTTCCAATGCGATCATTAAATGTCTAACTGGTATTATGAATTTGTCTTTTGGTAATATGACTATTGAGCTGAACATCTTTCACATTAGTAATCCCCAGGAACTGGACGACTCGAGCGTAGAAGATGTGAACATGATAGGCACCTTAGTAGAGGAGTCATTACCAAACACTTTGATAGAAGATCCATTAGAGAAATGCCTAGCTCACTTTGGGATTGATTTTGATGATGATGATGTGATTAATGAGGTGAATGCTTTGTTAGATTCAACCCCTTTGTTAGACACTAGTAATGGATGGAAACCTAAGTTCGAACCTTCACCCGTTCCCGAGTCTACCCTAGTTCCTTCGTTGGAAAATACTCCTAAGTTGGACCTAAAACCATTGCCAGATACCCTGAAGTATGTGTTTTTAGGCCCGTCTGAGACTTTACCTGTGATTGTTTCTTCCGACTTGGATAGAGATCGGGAAAGTAGGCTAGTAACCGTCCTTCAAAACAACAAGGAAGCTTTAGGGTGGACCATAGAAGACATTAAGGGTATAAGTCCTACTGTTTGTATGCATCAGATCTATTTAGAGGAAGACACCAAACCTTCTAGGGAGATGCAACGTCGACTAAACCCCAATATGAAAGAAGTAGTTCGAACCGAGGTTCTTAAGCTATTAGATGCAGGCATTATCTACCCTATTTCAGATAGTAAGTGGGTCAGCACCGTTCAGGTTGTTCCCAAGAAATCTGGTATTACTGTAGTCCAGAATAATAACAATGAGTTAATCCCGACCCGAGTGACCACGGGTTGGCGTGTTTGTATTGACTATAGGAAATTGAACAAGGTCACTAGGAAGGACCACTCTCCCCTTCCCTTCATCGACCAGATGCAAGAGAGATTAGCTGGACATAGTCACTACTGCTTTTTAGATGGCTACTCTGGATATAATCAGATCGTTATTTCCCCAGAATACCAGGATAAAACCACTTTTACCTGTCCCTTTGGTACCTTTGCGTATAGACGCGTGCCTTTCGGGCTATGTAATGCCCCTACGACTTTTCAGCGTTGCATGATGAGCATATTTTCTGACATGGTAGAACGGTTCTTAGATGTCTTTATGGATGATTTTTCAGTGTTTGGTTCGTCTTTCGATGAGTGCTTGCATCATTTGTCATTAGTTTTGACTAGGTGTAAGGAAAAGCATTTAGTGCTTAATTGGGATAAATGTCACTTTATGGTTCGTTCAGGAATTGTTCTAGGGCATATTGTATCTTCAAAGGGTATAGAGGTAGATAGAGCCAAAGTTGACCTTATTAAAACTTTACCGGTCCCAAAAACCGTAAGAGATATTAGGTCATTCTTAGGGCATGCTGGTTTTTATCGTCGTTTCATTAAGGATTTTAGCTTGATGTCTAGACCTCTTTGCAATTTGCTTGCAAAAGATGTTAAGTTTGTCGTTGATGATGCTTTTTTAGAGGCTTTTGAGAATCTTAAGTCATTACTCACTACCGCCCCCATAGTCCAGGCACCCAACTGGAACCTACCCTTTGAGATCATGTGTGATGCTTCAGATTATGCTATTGGTGTTGTGCTAGGTCAGCAAGAAAATAAGTTAGTTCATGTGATTTACTATGCTAGCAAAACTCCGAATGATGCCCAGTTGAACTATACCACTACCGAGAAGGAACTATTAGCCATTGTGTTTGCCTTAGACAAGTTTAGACCCTATCTCTTAGGTTCTAAGATCATCATATATACTGATCATGCTGCTTTAAAATATCTTTTGTCTAAGAAGGATACTAAACCTAGATTGATTAGGTGGATTCTGTTGTTGCAAGAGTTTTCTCCAGACATTAGAGACAAAAAGGGTGCCGAAAATGTTGTAGCAGATCACTTGTCTAGGCTAGTTGTTAGTTCCCCAGATGATTCCCTTCCTATAAGGGATAGCTTTCTTGATGAACAATTGTTCTTTGTTACCCAATTACCTTGGTATGCGAATATAGTGAACTATCTTGTTACTGGTCGAATGCCCCAACATTCGGGTAAACAAGATCGTTCTAGATTTTTAGCTGAGGTTAAGCACTTCTTTTGGGATGATCCTTATTTATTTAAGTATCGTCCAGACCAGATTATTAGGAGATGTATACCTGAGAGTGACCAGTCCAGTATTATTTCTTTTTGTCATGATCATGCTTGTGGGGGTCACTTTAGTGCTAAGAAGACTGCTGCTAAGATATTGCAGTGTGGATTCTATTGGCCTTCGTTGTTTAAAGACTCCCATCGTTATTGTGTTACTTGTGAGCGTTGCCAGAAATTAGGAACCATTTCCCGTAGGAACATGATGCCCTTGAACCCTATTTTAGTTGTTGAGGTCTTTGATGTGTGGGGTATTGACTTTATGGGTCCGTTTCCTAATTATTTTGGTAACCTATACATCCTTGTCGCCGTAGACTATGTCTCTAAGTGGATTGAGGCGGTTGCGTGTAAAACCAATGACCATAGGGTTGTGATTGATTTCTTAAAAATTAATATTCTTACAAGTTTTGGTACACCGCGAGCTATAATTAGTGATGGTGGGTCGCACTTTTGTAATGGACCTTTTAGGCTTTTGATGAAGAAATATGGTATTACACATAAGGTAGCTACCCCGTATCATCCACAGACTAGTGGTCAGGTTGAGGTTTCCAATAGGGAGATAAAACGTATATTAGAGAAAACAATTAATCCTAATCGGAAAGACTGGTCGTCTAGGCTTACTGATGCCTTATGGGCTTACCGTACTGCGTTTAAGACCCCCATTGGAATGTCGTCTTATCGGCTAGTGTATGGCAAGGCATGTCATTTACCTGTCGAGTTAGAACATAGAGCTTATTGGGTTGTTAAACATCTAAACTTTTCTCTTGACAAGGCAGGATCCCATAGGAAACTCCATCTCAATGAGTTGGACGAGATTCGTATAGATGCTTACGATAGTGCGAAGGAGTATAAGAACAAAATGAAACTTGTGCATGATAGAAATATGTTAAGGAAGTCATTTTCTCCAGGTCAAAAAGTTCTTCTGTATGATACCCGCTTGCATCTTTTCCCTGGGAAGTTACATTCTCGGTGGACGGGTCCTTTTATTGTTCGCACTGTCTTTCCTCATGGAGCTGTTGAGATCGAGACACCGAATGGTAGTAGTTCTTCGAAGGTTAACGGTCAGAGATTGAAACCCTTTTTAGAGCCCTTTCCAACAGGTGATGTTGAGGAGGTCCCTCTGCAGGACCCTGTTTACCCTTGATTGACCATCGAGGCGATTGTATGTTGTATATTAGTTTTTGATTTCTCTCTTCACCCAGGTACTATCTTTCCGACTTCTCTCTTTACTGATTCCTCATGTTACTTTACTTTTTGGTATTGCTCTTTCATTAGAAACATTGAGAACAATGTTAGATTTAAGTTTGGGGGTGGGGAAGAACTTTTTAGTTGCACTTTTGAAACTTCTAGCGTCACATGGTATCCGGTTAGCTAAGTTTACATACTGTTTCTCACCGAAAAGATAGAAATTGTAATGCTAGGGATAAAAACCTTTAGAGACATTAGAGAAAAAGGCATTGAGATCCTTGAAATTCAGGAGAGAACTTGTTCCTTTTAGAGGGTAACCGTGATGGACCTAACCATACATGATGGAAAGGCAAGTAGGTCAGGGAAATTCCAGAAAGACAAAGCAACCTCACAATGTAGTCTTAGTTACTGGATTGCGACTCTCTCTCAGTAGAAACTTATCATCATCAAAAAGCGGAGCGACATCAAAATCTATGAAGAAAGTTGAAGACGTTTTAGGTTTATAAGCAACAATAGAAGAGAATAATTCAAGATCAAAGTTGAAGTTATAAGAGCAAATGATATAAGTTGTTAGAATCCATGATACCAAGACATCACAAGTTGCGAAGATCCAAGTTTTAAAGTCCTTCTCTCATGGTCATGTAAATTTTTGTCTTGTAATTTTTTCTCCAACAAAAAAAAATGAAAAATGAAATGAAATGAAAAATGAAAAAAATCATCGTTACATTTTGTTCAACAAGGCCAAAGGGAAGTAGAAATTTATAAGTCAAGCAAGAAATCGAAGAGAAGAGTTAATTGTCAAGGTTCTATGAGGTTCGATAGTTTATCATCAACAGTTGAAGACCGAAGAAGACGTTGTTATCTCAAATATGTTGTCATTCCCGCCTGTCACGCGGGTGACCCGGGTTCGATCCCCGGCAGCGGCGCCAAAAATTGATGTTATCTCAAATATGTTGTAGTAAAGAGTTCGTTGAGGCTTGTGAAGGCAATGAATTTTAGACTTAATAAAATTTTAAAAACAAAGAAAACTTATTACAAAATTGTCTCCAAGATATTAGAAAACAACCAAGAAACTGATTTCACTATTACACATGAATAAATTATGGTAAACAATCCAAAACTCTAATTATATTTTAAGACTCTTATTTCTTAAGTCACAAATAATCTGGAAAATTCTCGAAAATTAATTGTATCCCTAAGCATAGATTATCCAAACAAAACATAACCTATCTAATTGAATCACAACTAATGAAGAAATTTTTTGCAAACAATTAAAAACTCTGCAAAAGCAGTGATTGAGTGAATTATAAATTATAAATTAGAGGAAATAAATGATTACCAATTATTCATGCGTAAATAGCTTCCTCACTGCCTTGGTTGTGGGAGAATTAGCTCATCATCATGTTGGAAAACCTCTCAAAATATTTCATTGATGCTCACAAGTGTTTTACAAATGATGAAAAGGAAAATAATTGAGTAAATCGGGTGTTTGCAACACTTATAATTGTTGCAGAACACTGTTACAGAAACGATAGAAATAAACTGCTGCTGACGGTAATTCTAAGACCCTCACGTGTTAGTCGTTATCACTGTTGAAGAACGACTGCCCTGGTCTGTCGTGTTCTTCAATGGCAGCAGCAGCAGCAGAAACTTTCCTTGATTTTCTCGCTCTGTTAATGCTCTATACTTCTCCCAAACTCTCCATCCCCTCTTCTGCTCGACCCCAATAGCCTATTTATACACCTTTGGACTAAGAATCTTCGCTCATTACTCCAGAAAATTTTCCCATATCTCGACAGTAAAGAAAAAATAATAAAGGAAATTTTCTTTCCTTTCTCGCCTCTTCACACGCCTGCTGATGTCGATATACTCTCAGGGCATTGTTTTCACGTTCCACCAGAAGTAAAACTCTATCAATCCACACGCCAACTAAACAGAACTCGTGATGGAGCAACCAAAACCCGAGCAACCCTGTTTTCTTCACTGCCGATTGTCCAACCTAATCCGGATGATTTTGAAGCCCATACCACGCCTGTATATCTCATTCAAGTGTTCCCGTGAAGTTTTAGCCATTGAATCACACTATAACATCTTCAAATTTCGATCGAAAATTCTCAGAGAGCTGCCACATTTTTCCCGCCAATTTTTAAGTTTCAAACGAAGAAGATGGTGTCCCCCTAACCAGTTGTGGGTGCGAATAACAACTGCCTTTTTGGGATGCCCCTTAGTAATTGAGGTGCCCCTTAACCAAATCTGGGCTCCGTATAACAAGTGTCATCCGGGGGTATTCCGAGTGATTTTTCGAGCCGATTTTTCCAACAATATTTATTTTCCAAAAATACCTAAAAATACACAAAACACCATAATAATGACGAAAACGAGTACCAACAATACGAAACATTGAGGACAATTTAGGCACATAAATGCGCCTATCATCGACTAGTCTCGCTTGTAGGCGAGTCTGTTTTCGTGTCTTAATCTTCGTTTTCATAGTAATTTTCGCACTTGTCTTCGTATTTTGATCTTAGTTTTTTGTCCCGCGAGTTCAACAACGGAATACCCATAAACTCCCAAATAACATCTTCGATGTGTGGTTGAAGTTATTTGAGGTTCCATGTTGGCGGGGGAAAATGCCAAAACAACAGCACGGAGAGATTATTGGTCGCCGGTGAAGGAATCCAAGAATCAAGGGAAGACATCCCTTTGTAGTTCCAAGGGAGTGCATAAGTCTTAGTCCAGTTTTTGCTGTGGCGTGCTGACCTCATAAGAGTACGAATTTGGACCTTTTGCCCACAGATAACTAGGTTTTAATGATTTGGAGTATAGGGAATGTAGGACAAATTGTAGTTAATGCAGAGTTGTGGTACTGAAAGCGACGTCGTGCAACTTTGAAAGCGACGTAGAATGATACCCTTCTAAAAGGAGACACTTAGAGTCTGAACAGGGCAAATTGGCGAGGTCAGCATGGCAGAGCAGAGGGAATCGTACTTTTGAAACTCAGTCTTGGTGTCGGTCACCTTTTTCTTCTAAAAACCGTGCGTACTATAGAAAATTTTCAAAAACAGGTCAAAGTAAGGTGTTGTCTGTTTTCACTGACGTATGTAGGGACGAATCTCGGACTAACGACACACTGTGTCCGATGGCTAGCGCGTCAGGGATGGGAAGAACTCTGAGGAACCCGGAATGGAAGAAGATTTTCCTCTAAGCGACGAAGATGAGGTCGAGGACATACCCGGAATGGAAGAAGATCGAGAAGACCCGGCCGACTTACTCGAAGCAAGTAGCCCATGACGTTGGGAAGTATTCTTCAATGGAGCGTCGAACAAAAATGGATCGGGGCTTGGCATAGTCTTTACCACACCAAAGGGACGAAAAATGGTCCATTCGTTTAGATTGGAATTTAAGGCGACAAACAACGTCACTGAGTATGAAGCTGCGATTCACGCCCTGAGATTAATCGTCGAGATGGGCCTACAAGATGTAAGACTAACTAGTGACTCGCAGTTGGTGATCCGACAAATCACAGGCAAATACGCCATCCACGACCCGATTTTGCAGAATTACTGGGAGCTCGCCCAGTTCTATATCGACCCCGATCCCCAGCATCAAATTTCCTCACATATGCAGAAAAGATAATCGACACTCGGACGCATTGGCATATATTGCATCCCATCTCACAGACCCAAGTGTGGAGGGTATTCGTGTCATGAGACTCCTCGCCCCATCTATACCAGAGACACCCGAGGTCCACGTCGACGTGGCTATCAACACGGCCGACATATATCCGGACGAAGATTGGAGAAAGCTGATTCATTCGTACTTGGATACAGGCGAGTTACCCAAGGGGCGACCCGAAATCAACAAAGTGAAAAGCAAATCGGCCGCTTATGAGCTAAGAGACGGAATCCTATACAGGAAATCATATCTGGGACCACTCTTAAGATGCTTAAGTAAGGAAGAAGGCCAGACAATCCTTAATGAACTACACTATGGAGCAGCCGGAAATCACAGCTCGGGACGAAGTCTGTCAGCGAGAGCGAACATGATGGGATACTTCTGGTCGTATATGAACGATGATGCAAAACAAATGGCGCAAGCTTGCGAAGAATGCTAGCGGTTTGGTAAGAAGATACATGCACCCTCAGTAACTCTAAACTCAGTAGTAAGCCCCTGGCCCTTCGCAAAGTGGGGGTCGATATCGTGGGACCATTACATGTAGGATCGGGGCAGATAAAATACTTAATAGTAGCGACGGATTACTTCACTAAATGGTTGGAGGCGGCACCACTGAGACATATCCGTGACAAGGACGTCTTCAGGTTCATTTGGGAGCACATCATATGTCGTCCATCGTCTCGGAGTACCGGCGGCCATTTGGGAGTACCGGCGGCCATTTGGGAGTACCGGCGGCCATCGTCTCGGAGTACCGGCGGCCATCGTCTCGGATAATGGAAAACATCTCCAGGGAGAAAATATCGACCTACTATTTAACACTTACAACATCAGAAAAAGCAAGGCTACCATCATATATCCTCAAAGTAATGGGCAGGCCGAGATCACAAACAAAACTATCGCCGACAATATAAAGAAAAAATTAGATGGAGAATACGGTAATTGGTGCGAAGAACTCTACAATGTTTTATGGGCCTATCGAACCACTCGAAGGGAAGCAACAGGGCTATCACCTTTCATGCTGACCTATGGAACTGAAGCGATACTACCAACTGAAGAAATCATACCCACCACAAGAACTGAAGCCTGGAAGCGAAATATATCGGCAGATCTAATATTGTCCAAGCTCGATGACTTGGAGGAAACAAGGGAGATGGCGTTGCAAAAAATGGAGAATTACCAAAGGAGATTACAACGAGAATACAACAAACGAGTTCGACCAAGAGAGTTTCAACCGGGGCAGTTAGTGTTGAAATATCTAGCCGATTGGGAACGTGACAAAAAGGGCGGTAAACTAGCGGCAAGGTCGGGAGGCCCATACACAATCGTGTCTAAAGATGGCGAAGGAGCTTATCGATTACTCAAACCAAACGGCAAACCCGAGTTAAAACCGTGGAACGCTCAACATCTGAAACTCTATTACCCATGAGGGGTTCGAGGGAAACAGGTAAACATACTTGTAATTCATTTCTTTAAAACCGCGAGGTGTAGGAAATATGACATGAGCGACCAATGGTCATTCGTACTCGGGGCAAAGCTAGTGAAGAAGTGCCGAGGTAACTTACACTCGAATAGTCATTCGTACTCAGGGCAAAGCCAGTGAGAAAGTGCCGAGGTGACTTACACTCGAATGGTCATTCGTACTCGGGGCAAAGCCAGTGTGGAAGTGCCGAGGTGACTTACAGTCGACTGGCTATTCGATACTCGGGGCAGTGGCAGTGTGCAAGTACCAAGGTAGCCTAAGGATACTGGTGGTTGGAATCCAGATACCAAAGGTTGTTAAGATACGATTTCTTTTCAGCTAGGTAACCTACTTACATTTGAAAGGTTACCCCCATCGCAGGTGGCCGTGACCACTTGCCCGAGTTGGTTGGTCGATAACCACTCGGGATTATCGGGCCTAGACCTAGGGCGACTATAACCCTTCCACTGAATCTAAAAGATAGTGATGAGATACCTCGGCTGGGACATGGCATCGATCCCGGTAACCCTCCTTGTTGAGTGTGTTCGACAGAAAAGGCACTAATAACCAATACATGTGACAACAAATGCAGGTGCGTAACATAAACAACAAGATAAGGCTGAAATTGTCAAGAGAATTGTCAACACAATGAAAAAGGCGGAAATTGTCAAGGAAAATAGAAAAGGAAAAACAAGCTTGGCGATACAGCACCCCATTTAAAGAAATTGTTCAAAGAAGCATGGGACAAGTGTTCAAACGAATTACAACCCGCAACAAAGGGTAAATTAGTGGCGCAGCACTACAAAAGGCGTGATCAACTCCTGGGTGGAACAACACCGGACCCTCCCTTCCTCTGAGAAAACTCGCGGCGCTTTTGCGCGATGTACTCGTTTACATCGTCCTTGATCGCCTCAGCAAGCTCGCTCTGATGAGCATTTATCTCGTCCACAATCTGCTGAGAAAGCTGCTCGGACCTCGACTCGGCGACTTGGAGCTTAACTTTCATCTCGCCTTCAGCCTTCTTCCACTGCTCCACCTCTTGCCCGAGGTTGTGCACATCTCGCTCTAGATCCTTAGCACGACCCTGCTCGGCTGCAACAAAATATTATAAGCATGTTAAACACGGAATATAACAGAACATGGAGTAAAAACAACAAATTAACCCGGTCTTAAGGCCACCCCAGCATACACTCCAGAGACCTGATAGGGTTGACAACATATATTCTAACGACTCCACGGACATGGACAACTCATCCTCGGCCTTATAAAGCTTCAAAGTTAACTAATTATAGTATTGTTCATTGAATTCATTCGAAGGGCAATATTTCTTGTGATCGCTCCACTCGGCCCTCTGACGATTATAGGACAATTGTAGCATCGATAACTGGGCTTGCGTCCACTCTAGGTCACTGGACAGCTTATCGAAACCCTTGGTCCTTTCAAGAAGATCTCGGTTGGATTGTTCGGCCACAACTTTTTCCCTAAAAATTCGTCGTCGATCTTCATGAAGATCTCGATTTTGAAGCCTAAGGGAACCATTTTGACTCTCCAGATTTTAGGCTAGTAAAGCTTTATCACCAGCAAGTCTTTGAAACATGCCCAAGCGAGCCCGTAAGTTATCTATCTCCTCGGGGACATACTCAAACAGGCGATATCTGTCCAATTCCTCTTGAAGTTTCTGGATCTCGGCCTCCTGTCGGTCTATCTTCCCATCCTTATTGGAAATTCGTTGTCGAAGATTTTCCACATGATCTTTCTCGATATCCCATTTTCTCTTCATAAGCCTATAATCCGAAGAAGCGTCTAGATCTATACTAGATATTTCGGCTAGAAGAACAATAATTGACTCAGGACATTGGTACGAAAAACTCAATCAACACAACTATGTAAACAATATACCTTGAGCATCGGCGAGTTTGTTCTCCAGGTCAGAGATTGTTCCTTCTCCTGCTGAAGAGCAGCCTCCAACTTCCTAATCTCTTGTCGGCGGAGTGCATCCTCCAACCTCGACCGATTCAACGCCTACAAATTCCATCCTAAGACGAGATTAGTAAGGCCCGAAAACATCAAAACGAAGAGTTCAAATAAACCACTTACCATATTATCAAAGACCGACGCAATGTCAGGATACAGGGGCACGAAAACAATCATCTGCTCATCATCATAGGAGCCGAAATCCTCCGAGTGTAATGCGCCAAGAGAATCACACATAGAGCCCGATATGGTAAAAGATGTAAGAACATCCGATGGACACCCAACATCCTTCTGGGGCAGATTTTGGAGCGATGTATGGGTCGGCCCCTGAGCTCCAGACTGTACGATAGGAGTCATAATAGCAGTTTCCGCAGGAACCTCCCATTCCTTCTGACCACCAGCATCCTCATCAAACAACTGCTCGTCCCCGAATATATCGTCCTCATCTTCTTGATCGGGGATGTCGATCACAATGTCCGAGCTTTTCAGCACCAGTCCCTTCGTCGCCACCTTTCCCCGAGGAGGATTACACCTTGGAACCAAAACTTCACCACCAACAGTATCGGACCCTCCAACATCTTCATCCTCGTGCCTAGGGATTTTATGCACAAGGTTCAGCGTCAGAACACGTGAAGGCAAAAAACAGGGGCAAGTACATGTACTTAGAATAAAAGATATATGTTTGTTACCTTCCCCTGGTCTTCCTCGACCCTTGTTCCATCACTCCTCTTCTTGGAAATAGAAGCCGATTTTGTAGGCTCGCCCTGAGGCTTAACCTACGACAAGAAAGTAATCAGCACCCCAAGACGATACCGCAGGAATCAAGGAAAGTGGAAAGAAAACAACATACCTTATCATCGTTAATCACCCAGAATAGATAAGGCTCTTCAGGAAATTGAGGAGGAGGAAAGCTACCATGCAAAATTTGGCCGCGAACAAGAAGTGGAACTCGGTCCCAGTATGGGTCATTGGTGTGGCGAGCACGCTTGTTGGAACCTTTACCAAGGGGATCAGCATCTAACATCAATCTGTCAACACCCTCGGGCATAGATTTCTGACGGTGAGGGCTAGCAGCAAAACCAGCAAGGTCGCCATTGGTAGCTGTCCTGCTCCGGTAGTTCACGATAAAATTTGCAGAAGTGTAATCGGGAGCGTCTCCAGGCTTATAGGTCGACCAATCGGCCGTAGATCCGCGACCCTCGCCTCGGTCTCTCCACTCATTCATCAGACTGAAAGTGTTTCCATTCCACTGAGTCAAGGCCCGATACAGACGAAGCTGCGACAATACCTCATAGTAGAAAGGGCTGGCAGGGTTGTATAGAGGAAAGCGAAGGCCAAGTTCCAACTGCCCATGAGTGACGATGACCGCCTCGGACGACTGCTCATGCTTATCGACATCGGTCTTCTTCAACACACCCGTCTGGCCCGAGACTAGGATCACTTCATAGTTGTGAAGACCGAATTATTCCTTCAAATTTTCAATAAACTCATCATCAGACAAGTCTTTGGAGACTCTCTTATCAGCCTTACATGAAAAGGAGGGAGAATCATCAGGAAAAAGGGAATTTATAGCACGATAATCGTGATGGGAAGGACTATCAAGCCAAAATACGGAATCAAGAGAAACAACATCGCCCTCGGAGAAGGTATCACTCACACACATTTTTTCAGTCATTGACGGAGAAGAAGTAGCCATGGAAGAAATCGAACGGAGAGATACGAACGTCGGTGAAGAGAGAAGCAAAAGGAAGAACTAACCACGACTGTCGCAAACCTCACCAACAAAAATAGCAAAGCCGAAGACGGAGAAAATAAGGGAATCACCGGAATTAATGGCGTCAGTAAAGTGGGAGGAAAAGAAAAAAGAAGAACATCACTTGGTTTCTCTGAAAAATGGCAAGCAAAGGAAAGAGAACATGAAGGTAGGTATTTATAGGGTGCAGCGCCTCAACCGACAGCAACGGTTACAAGTCATAAAGGGAGAATTAGTGGGAGACTGCATGGCGGAATTCTCGGCATGCTCGAAGACGTGGGAAGATGGAGCGATTTTCTTTCCCTTGTGCCAAGCACACGAGCGAAAGAAGGGGCATAAATGTAGGTGTAGATAATCCACATGGCTAGGTGGCAAGATCCTAAGTTATGATACACCAAAGAACAAAGAGCGGCGAAGCACAAGATATAACCAGACGGTGCAAGGAGCTAGGTATCACGTGGGTCGGATGTGACATGATCCTTATCCTCTGACAGGTCGGGCGAACAATCAGAAAGCACTCGGTCAGACGAAGGGAGATGGTCAAACAAAGGAACGATAAGAATAGAAGGGTGACATCGTGTTAACCGGACGGTTAAGACTCGGCCTCGGGTGAAGAACTATCGGTCAAAGCAGAAAGTCGGGCGAGCAGTGAAGGTCCGATAGGGAACAACTAAATTGATGTAATGTGACCAACATTGTAATTCTGTTGTATGTCGACCTTGGCCTATAAATATAAGGGCAGGTCGAGAAAGAGAGGTAGGTTAAAGGTGAGAGAAAAACAAGGAATCATACTTGAGTTGTGAGAGCTTCACCATTTGAGAAGGAGAGAACAACTTGTAACCAAAGAAGAGAAATAAGAACATTCATCCTTTCACCCCGTGGACGTAGGTAATCATACCGAACCACGTATATCCTTGTGTCTACATTTTCTTGTTTATCTTCACTTTTTGTTAAATCATCTTATACTTCATTGGATGTAGTGTGTGGTTTTATGCCACTACATTCTGGCGCCGACTAAGGGGACGTCTAAGTTCTCCGGATACCTTGACTTCATGTGCCGACAGAGACGATCCAAAAGCTCCTAAAAACACTTTGTGTATTAGTTGATGCTATGGGATGAACTCTGCTCAGTGCAAGTCTGTATATGATCGTTTGGTTTGAAGACTGTTGAGATAGTTAAGTTTTCGTTGTTAAGATCGAGTCGTTAGCAAACATTTTCAGTTAGGTCGATCCCGAATAGTCGACTAGTCTCGCTTGTAGGCGAGTCTGTTTTCGTGTCTTAATCTTCGTTTTCATAGTACTTTTCGCACTTGTCTTCGTATTTTGATCTTAGTTTTTTGTCCCGCGAGTTCAACAACGGAATACCCATAAACTCCCAAATAACACCTTCGATGTGTGGTTGAAGTTATTTGAGGTTCCATGTTGGCGGGGGAAAATGCCAAAACAATAGCACGGCGAGATTATTGGTCGCTGGTGAAGGAATCAAAGGAAGACATCCCTTTGTAGTTACAAGGGAGTGCATAAGTCTTAGTCCAGTTTTTGCCGTGGCGTGCTGACCTCATAAGAGTATGAATTTGGACCTTTTACCCACAGAGAACTAGGTGTTAATGACGTAAGGTGTTGTCTGTTTTCACTGATATAGGTAAGGACGACTCTCGGACTAACGAAACACTGTGTCCGATGGCTATCACGTCAGGGATGTGAATAACTCTGAGGAACCGCACGATCTCCAGTAATAGCATGCAAGGAGGAGTAACTGGGATGAGGGGAGGGAGCAACGGGCATCCACCACCAGAGGAATCACGAGATGCTGCAAGGGTTATGCCAACTGTGGACGAGGAGATCGATCTGGGACGAGACGGTGACCCATCGCCTCGGAGCGAATCGCCTCGCCTCCAAGGAGGGATGATCAAATAGATGGACTTACCGCGTCAGACACGGAAGATGATGAGGCAACATTGATCCTGCATGCTCAGAGACGAAACATCAGACGACAAGCTGAGTATCAAGAAGCCCTCGGGCGAGAACAAGAACGACTAAGGCGAGTACAACTAGGACGAGAAACAACTATCAAAATCGATCCGGCGACATCGACTCAGATACCCCCCGCAGTACCACCTCCACCACCTATGATGACGGCACCACCCCCTTCCCATTTAGGCCATCCAAATGGTCACTCTAGCCATGAGAGTACAGATCCAACACTGCTCGCAATTCTGGAAAGCCAAAGAAGGAAAGAGGCGGCTTTAAGGGATCCTCAGTAGAGGAACCTAGCTCTAGAGTTCGAGAACTATCAGGTACGGAACTTAAGGTCGAGAGGATATTCTAGCCGAGGGACATCAGGACACCAAAGCCGAATCGGGCAGGTACCACCTGCAGTAGGACCAAGCAATTCCGGTCGATCGGGACCACCCCCAACACCACCTATTGGAAGATACGATCCACCCGAGGATTCATCGATAGACGACGAAAGGCACGACAGGAATAATCAACAGAGAAACACAAGGTCCGACAATGCGACTGAAGCCAAGCTAAGAGAGTTAGAGGAAAAGATAAGGAAGTTGTCAGGAACCGGCGAAGAAGATAAGCTCGCCGAGGTCATAAGCGAGGCCGAGAGAACCCCTTTTACCCAAGATCTAGAACTAAGGGCCTTCCCACCTAAGTGCACGCTCCCCACCTTAACATCAAGGCTCGACGGCACGGGATACGTAGTTGAGCATTTAAATATGTACACAATGTCCCTAATACAATGGAAAAACCATGAGGTGGTAATGTGCAAGTTCTTCCCTGCAAGTTTGGAAGGCGAGGCAAGGAAATGGTTCTACAACCTCGCACCAAGAACAATCAACAGTTATGAGACTCTAGTCGAAGCATTCCTTGAAACATACATGCACAACAGCAGACCACGACCCAGGGTCAACAGGTTATTCACCTTGGCCCGACGGTTCAGAGAGCCTCTCAGATCATTAACCGATAGATGGAGAAATTTTCGTACAGAAATTGGGAAAGTGCTCGTCGACCAGCAGATATTCGGGTTTGAAAACGCACTTGGGAGGTCAGATCCCATCTGGATATCCATGTTCACTGAAAAACCACAAACATTGAAAGAAATGAGGAAAATGCAAGAACATTTCATCGCCCTAGAAGAAATTCAGGAAGAGTCAAGGGATAGGGGAGTGCAAGAGGCTAGTGCGGCGCCCGAGTCGACATCGGACGATGTTCAAAGGCGGCCCGAGAAGAGACCGAGCCACCTACGCGAGGAAATGGGAAGAAGGAATTGGTGGCTAAAGGAAAGAGGCCGAGGCACGAGGCGAGAACATACACCCCTTTGAATTCTCCACTAGAAGAAATCTTCAAAGAGGTCGAAAAAATGAGTGACATCATATACCCAGTTTCAAGAGGGTACAGTTCGAGGAGACCAAGGATCACCCGGAATATTGCCATTATCATCAATATCGAGGCCACTCTAGAAATAATTGTCGATAAGTGAAAGACATCGTGCAACACCTTATTAGAGATGGTTATCTGAGGAAGTTCGTCCGACACCTATCCCAGACGACCGCAGCGCCCGATGCATCCATCCATCAGGTCCGGATCGACAGATCCACACAATTTGTCAACACGATTTCCCATTCCGCCACTCAAGCGTACAATCTGAATCCTAAAATCATGTCAAGAATCCACAAAAGAGATCATAATGGGAAGGAAATTTTCAGTGTAGCGAAAGCTTTGCCGATGGAATCCCGGATGATGCGACCCATCTTTTTCATGGAAATGATTGATTTTGAATTCTTAATTTTGATGGAAATGGAAATGGAAATGATTTTGATTTGATTTAGTTTTTTTTTTGTTATTAGAATTTAATGAGAATAAATTAGTAGTATTAAAATTTCATAGAGGGTAAAATGGTAGTTTCATCAAATTTAGACACCCCTTATCATTCTCTATGGGGTGGATGAAAAAATCCATAGGCCCCAATTAAGTGGCATATGCCCCAATTTAGCAAGGTTAAAAAACAAAAAAGCTTCTGCCATAGTTTAGATTACTAAATTGGTGGAATTTTAATTTCACTGATATATTTTGATTCAATTAAAAAAAAAAATCTATGCGGGAATCATTTTTGGAAAAATTTGGAAAGAATAAAAAGAATGACGTTTCCTATGTGTTGCCACGTGTGAGACACAGACACTCAGAGAATGTGAGACATCGTACTTAGAGTTTCTCCAATGGAATGTATGTGAAGATAAATGTCTAAGTCCACATAGGATACACATTAATTTTCACTAAAATTCTTCTCCAAACCTAACTTCTTAAATCAATGGGAAGATGACATGGCTTCATTTATGTTAGACAATGTCAAGCTATCCTAGTAAGCTTTTGCTTACCTAAATTAATTCCAATATATTAAATAACTATTTTTAGCTCTAAAAAAATCTAAAAATTACTAAAATTAAAATACACATTTAATCCATGAAAAATCTTAAACAACACCATTGGAGATGAACTATTTTTCCTCCCTATACTTAAGAAAAAATTGGAATGAAGATGTCTTGTGTATGTTGCCACTTAGGAAACACACACAACCACCATTGGAGAAGCTCCATTACTATCCGTTTCTACATGGTCGAAGTAGGTACCTATAAAAACATTTGTACCTCGCATGGATCATGGATGTAGGGTGGTGCCAAATGGGGTCGTAAACATTTTCTACACAACCTATGAAACATGAACACAACAACATTCACACGAAATACAATACCTTCCTAGACGGGTCTTTTTTTTCCCCCCAAATAGAAAAGTTTATATTAAGAAGAAAATCCAATCAGACACAAGAGATAGTTAGAGACTAGATTACATGTGAATAGCTTGCTCCCAATGCTGCAAGACTTGAGAGCTGTTAATAAATCTAAATGTATCTCTTTCACAGCTCCACAAAATGAGAGTCTGTTTAATGTGAATAATTAACTCATATACAGACTTGTGTCTTCCCCCAAATACCCTGCTGTTTCTTTCCTCCCAAATTATTCAAAACGGTGCATAATGCATTATCCTCCAAATCTCTCTGCATTTGTCAGTTATACCATTCCATTCCCATGCTTCAAATAGCTGCATTACAGTGGCAGGTAAATGCCAGCTTCAAATAGCTGCATTTCAAATGGTGTGAACCGGAATCAAATCCACCTATTTGAAATGATTTTCTTCTTCAATAAGAGATACTCCAAATAAAATGGAGTTTTTCGCCCAAAATCTTGTGGATCCAAACAAATTCGGTTTCCCTAAATCGCTCTTGTTGAAGATGAATCCAAAGCGACGCCGAGCAGAATCGTTGATGTTCTTGATGAATCGAGAATAGCAAGCCAAGAAACACCATGGAGATTTGAAGGAATCACTATTAAAGCGAAGAAAAAATCGTCCTAAAGACAAAGAAAAGATCGCCCAAAATAGCGAAAAAATGTGTTCATAGACACCCAAAAGAACAAAAATAAAATCCAAAAATCATCAACTAATTTATATTTATTGATAAAAACTAAAAATCCTTACTCAGATCTAGTCCAAAAGAACTAAATATGAACGTGATGAAGAAGGAATTTCTTAAGCTTTTTTCTTTTTAGAGAGAAAAGAGAAAGAAAGAAATAAAAAAAAAATCAAGAATGAATATTACTATGGGTGATTCATTACCAAAATAAAATAAATTCAAAACTATTGATTTTGCAAAATCACAATTATCTACTGTAGATTATTGTTTTCTAAATAAAAAAACTCAATGTAGTATTAAGAAATTGGTTGGAAAATCAGAAAACAATCTTATACAGAAGAACCTCTCTATATTAATATCCTTGAGCGTTCACAAAATTATTAATATATATAGAGGTATATAGAATGTAAAATATTAAGTTTAGTGTGCATTTAATTTATTTATGTATCAGTAAAGAATTTGGTGCTGGCGAGTTTCGAACTCAGGTCACTGGTAAACACCCAGTAATTTTATCATTGTACTAGTACATGACTCGTGCCGTAACGGCCCGGGATTTGGATCCTTACTTCATATTGTGGTGACCATCCAGTGTTTTTTCAGTTGGTAAGACGGATTCAAGATACGGATATTTACCTATTTTCAGTTCATTAAATCTTCTCTTCAAGACTAACTACAGTCATTTTCTCGAAAAAAAACTTATCTATCCCAAGAAGAAGAAAAGAAATATTTAAATCACTTGCGTTAGAGGAGACATGATGTCGCAGTGTTATAAGTTTTTGGTAGACTTCCAGTGTGTCTCTTGTCAGATGTCCCATTACCTCAAAAACGAAATGTTGCCAATCTTTATCCGGCGGCAACATGTCTGCTTTAATCACCTTGTGCATGGAGCTTTAAGGGTTGACGGTGTATTTGATACGATGGTTTCTGCCAATAGTTTCTTCCATCCGAAATTTTAACTTCTATCTGAAAATTACAGACTGTAGTAGCATAGTGAAACTACTTCCAAATCTATGGTGCGCTGGAAATCATCAAAAAAAAAAGACCCTAAAATATCTCAGTGCTAACAGTACTGAACCACTTACAACTGCCATGGTCCCATGGTGACATAATGACGAAGGCAGTTATTTCATGCCTTTATAGTAAGGCTATGCGAAGGCGATAGTCCAAGCTACCATTTTGCGCACAGAAAATAGAGCAGTCACATACATTTGATAGTAAGTTCATAATCCCATACAAAGTTGTAATAAAAAGATTTAAAATTACATGCACTCGTAAGATACATCACCTGTCTCGAAAATATAGAGGCTTAGATCTCCAAGTGGAGATCCTTTCATATGCACATTAGACATTGTCCAGATAAGAAAGATCTAATTTGAGTTCCTCTCATATACATCACCTATGAAAACATATTTACAGCAACCAAGATGCTTCACGTAGGAAGATTTAATTGAACTGGCGGCTATTTTGAGACATTTTAGTTTTGTGCAATAACTTGATTCAGTTTCTTTCGACTCTTACATACGCTTAAACAGGTTCCTTTTTTGGATGTTAAAGTTGAAGATGAAATGTTGAGGAAGCTGTATCCAACTCCTCACATCATATCATCGCGCATTTGGTTCAATTTCCTACAACTTTCAATAACGGATTCAACACATAATTTTTTATTTACTAAATCATCTTCTCCTCTTCTATTGCTCAAGTAGATCATCCTCTAAGAGAGAGAGAGGTACAACATTTTAGGGAGGGGATCTGAAGATTTAATGTTGCGACAATGGAGAAGCCCTAATCACCAAAAAGAGGATCAAATCAAATCTTTTGAAAAAACATTCAAAATGGAGTTTATAAGGAGACAACTAAGAGAGAGAGGTACAACATTTTAGGGAGGGGATCTGAAGATTTAATGTTGCGACAATGGAGAAGCCCTAATCACCAAAAAGAGGATCAAATCAAACCTTTTGAAAAAACATTCAAAATGGAGTTTATAAGGAGACAACTAAATCGACTAAAGGAAACAGAATTATTTGGGGGAAGATCTAATAAGAACATAAGATACCTGGGATTATGATGGATCGATCGCTTTTCTATTGTTTGGACAGATTCTTCATGCGCCTGACTTTTCCATTGTCTGGAAAAATTCCTCATGCGCCTGGGTCTTTTAATACTATGTGAAGAAGAAAAACGGTCGGCGTGTGAATCAAGGCAGAGTTTAATTCCATTGAATGTCAACGAATTAATGAGACATTTATATATATGTGCGTTTTTTTTTTCCAGCTTTCATTGACCGAATAATGTGATCAAGTTTCATAATCAAAACTGTATCTGCACTGTTGGATCAGGGGATAATAGTGGGAGGGATCCTCAGCCGAGATTTATCTCCTGCACTTTTTAAAACTTTTGGAGCAATAGTGGCCGTGGATGACCTTAAAACACCTATTTACGTCCATCAGATTAGACCAAAACAATTTGTTTTTGTAAGATAGATGTATAGTTGTATTAGATGGGTATACATATATTTTTATTGTTCCATACAAAAATACATGTATGTATCTAGGAGCTTTTTTTTTTATGATACTAGGAAATTTTTGATATTTTCTACAATTATATATAGTATTAGGTATTGTGGAAGATAAATCATCAATTTAGTTTCTTTAGGACAAGTCAAGATATCATTCACTGCTAGGAAAATAACTTATATGAATGATAAATTCATGTAACAAGATCTATGTTTCTTCAATATATTATCAACTATTGAGATATAGAGGTAAATACCTTGAGGCGGGACCGAAGAAACTTATTAATATTAAGATATAGAGGTTATTACTATTTGTAACTGGCGCAAGTTGGGATCATGATTCATTATTAATATGTAGAGAATATTAGTATATGGAGGTTCTACTTTACTATGATAAAAAGAAGGTTTTCGGTCGTCATGATATTTTGTTCGCGTGCATAATAAACAGTTATACCTTTGCGTCTTTTTAATTCAAAACTCATCTTTTAATATATATTTTCATCGTCAGTACTCAATTCCTTTCGATCTTCGTCGTTCCTTCACTACCCTTAACCATCACCGCCACCACCAATCAAATCTCTACCCTAATTAATCCACCGCCACTAGCACCACCATAATAACCCAACCATCATCGCCATAACCAGCATCGTCGTCATCAGGTACATATTTAGCTTTTTTTTTATGTGTTCAAATTCAATTCTTATCCAGTTCTTTTGATTTCAAATTCCATTGTAACCAATTTTCGAATTTCATCTTCTTGCTTGTGTCGATCAAAACCAACTGATCAACAAGGGAAAAAAACATAACAAATTCTATGAATACCCAAAATCAAAACGAACACAATAAATTATGTGAACTACCCAAAATCAAATCGAACACAACAAATTTTGTGAACTACCTAAAATCAAATCGTACAACATTGTGATTTTGGAATTCAAGATGGAAACGAGGACTGGGTACAAATTGTAAAGGATTTGGGAAAGTTTTTAACCGTTAAAGCTGGCATGTGTTGTTGCCATTCACTGTGATAGTGAATAAATAGGATTAGGTGGGTCTATTCTTAAACAAGAGATATAAGTCGGGCAATTTAGAAATATAGGCTTATTTTTTCTTGCGTTTCCGACTATATGCCCATTTCTTTTGAGCTTTTCGAATATATGTCTATGTTGACTTGGTCTCACTGATTTTTTGAAAAAAAAAAAAAAGAATTCCATAGTTAAGTGCAAAGTGGCAGTTATCTCATCTATTAAAAAGTCTTAGTTACCCTTGAACCCATATTTCCTTTGTGCAAGGTCAATTTCCCACCAGCTAAAAACCCTGAACTGTATAACTTGAGAAACCTGAATTTGGGAATGATGAACCCTGCATCAGAATAGAGCTTTTAGCTATGAATTTATTAGTGGACAACATGTTGTTGTCTTGGGTTTTCTTGTGGGCATATGTGTAGGATTATGAGATTTGAATCTGCAGGGAAGTAGCCATCAGCAGTTACACGCACACACTGTTTGTAAAAATAAATGACTCCTTCGCGTCGGAACCACAAAAACTCTTCCTGACATTAACAATAGCAGTTTTAGCACTGGCAAGCTATGTTGTAAAAGGCGAGCACACTAAGCGTAGGACCATCGCCCGAAGAATCCAATTTTACACTACTTTCCACGCTGGAGGTTTAGGCGAGAGAGTTAGGCGCTAGCCTAAGCGCCAAAGGCGTCATGGGTAGGTGGTAAATGTATTAGCATCTCTGCGACCATGCCTCCATTTTTTCTTAATACCATCCAATCAAATCTTTATTGCGGAGATTTTATAGCTAATTGATTAACAAATATTTAATTATAATTACAGATATTTTACAACTAATTAATGGTTAGTTATTCAGTCAAAACCCTGAGAAAGGGAAAGCCAAAATAAATATATACATATATTCTCAATATCCTTAATATACTATTTTGAACTAACGAAAAATTACCGCCAGTTTACTCATGGTATCTCGCATCGCAAGTTTAACCGTTATAACGCCCGTTATTTTAGAATAATGTATCAAAATACGTTTTTTTCCTAAATAACGCGTTTTTTATCCGAAACGTGCTCACCCCCGTCAAGACACGTTATAACGATCATGCCTAGTGATCGTGATCTTAATCGTGACATGTTTATCAAACCTTGAATAGAAGATCTAAAATTAGTATATAGAAGATTTAGGCGCGCCAAGGCGACGGAATTGGCATCTCTCCTTGCGGCTAATACAACACAGCTCGCAAGGCTTTGGTTTCAACTGTATTTGGTTTAGAAAAACCAGCTAGGTTCAGCTCCAGCGGCAGGTGCATACCGCGTGCAACTTAACTAGTATAAATATAAAGAAAAGATCCAACCAAATGTTAAAAAACACTGTAAAATAAAAAATGTCCCGTCATTCAATGATGGTAAAACTTAGGCGTTAACTACGAAACTGGACACACATGTCACGTCTTAAATTATAGTCTGACGGTAGGTGGTTAGTTAATTGTGTTTCGTTTGACCCCCCCTCTCTCTGTTTCACGTCTTCTTCATCTCTCTTCTTCATCTCTCCTAACTCTTTGTGTCTGAAACGCTTAGATCCTTCTTGAACTGGCTTAGATCCACTTAGGCTATGAACCCTCTTCGATCCCTACAGTCTATGCGTTTAAAATTCAAACTGGTAAGTAAAATCTTTGAAACAGTTTTGACATGCAGATTTTGATTATTCAATCGTAAGTATTCATTCAAAAGATGAATATAGAGATACTTAGAAGCAAAACCATTATTAGCGATCCTTTAATCTCGATGAGGAAGATACACCTTTCAACAAAACAAAAAAGTATAGTGATAGAGATTAGGGTTCCTGTAATATTAAGAGTTCCTATTTTATTTTCATATTTAGATTAGGGTTACTCTAATACTCTGTTCTTTTTTAAATAATTTTTTCTTTTTGTTGGTACTTTTGTTTCTGCTGCAATACCAGCATAATTAAACTTGCTTCAAAAACAAAAAAAAAAAAACATAAAGAAACTGCGTAATGATGTTTGCTTGAAACGAACTTCCCTGAAACATAGAGAGAGATGGAGATAAAACGGTAGATTACTGTTTCGATGGATTAGGGTTACTGTTTCTGTAATATATGTGACCTTCTAACAAAACAAAAATAAAAAATAAAAAAATAATACAGTGAGAGACTTTTTGTTTTTTTGTTAATTGTTTTTTAGACAATCCCAGTATCCCACCATTAATATTTCCCTAATGATGTTTATCATCTAATATGCAAACTGCTGATCAATAATATTCATACCTTCCCTACCAAAAAAAATAAGCAATATTCATATCTTAAGTATATACATACGGTGATATTTGTATATTTTGTTAATTAGTTTTTAAGTGAAAGCTTAAATACATGTTATTTACTTATTTTATCATGTTAAGTTCAACTTTATTTTATTTTATGTATAAGTTCAATTTTTAAGAGTACCGGCAATTGTGTGGTGCAAAAAGGAGGGACATCTGCTGTCAAAAAAAAGAGTGCAAATGGATGGTTATGCAATCAAGGAAGGTTTTTGGAATTCATACCAGCTTCTTAATAGGTTTCAGAAAGGTGTCAAGAGCTGAAATTGGGGAATTTGAGGAAGTTTAGGATTCAAACGTGTTGCCCTGTGTTGCATAGGCTTAAGATAATTCAGTTTAATCCGAGGAAGATTTCAGTCAAACCTGCCAACCTGGATCTGAGCTAGTAATCAACCTTACTAAAAACATTGGGGAATTTGAGGAAGTTAAGGATTCGAACGTGTTTTCCTGTGTTGCATAGGCTTAAGATAATTCAGTTTAATCCGAGGAAGATTTCAGTCAAACCTGCCAACCTGGATCTGAGCTAGTAATCAACCTTACTAAAAACACGTCGGGATTTTAGGAAGTTAAGGATTCAAACGTGTTGCCCTGTGTTGCATAGGCTTAAAGGATACGTTTCCTAATTTTTTACTTTGTTAAGGGATGGAAGAAGGACAAAGGTTGGAATGTCAGATGGAATGGAGACAAGGTCTTAAAGGATAGGTTTCCTAATTCAGGGATGGGTCAGGATTTGGTTATCATAAGCGGTGATTCGGGAGGTGGGATTTGGGTCTTAGAGGAAGAATGCTGACAAATGAATAAACTATAATGATTTAGCTGATCTATATTATCTCCTTGATGGCATCAGCTTTAACTCTACAGTGGATGTGAGATCTTGGAGATGGGATCCAAATGGGGTGTTTTTAGTTGAGTCATGCTACAAGGGGCTACAACAAAGCTCAGGTATGCTTTCCCTTATCCAAAAATTTCGAATACTAGAGTTCCTATAAAAATTGCTTTCTTTGTGTGGCTAATTCATCATGGCGCCATCCAACACAAGACAGCTAGAGTTCCTGGCGCCATCCTAACACAAGACAATCTTGTGAAAGGGGTATGAATTTCAGTAAATTGATGGATTTTTTGTTCAAAAAAGAAGCTGAAACCATCAGTCACCTGTTTATGCACTGCTCCATTATTGTGCAGTTTGGTGAGGCTCACCTGTTTCTTGCTAGGGTGTTGATTGTCATTCCAATCCCCTTGGTCTCTATTGTACTGTATATTCTTTTTTTTTTTTTTTTTTGCTATAACTTCCTTTGTTGTATTGATCAAAATAAAAAGGTTTTGTGGGGCTATAAAAGTTGGGGATTTGGTTTGGCACTTAGAAGCTGCACGTACTCGGTTATCATTTATTCTCCTTATATGTTTCTAAATTTTTTACTTTGTTGATCGAGTATGTCGATGAAATGATGTAAGGTGGAAGTCTGAAAATATAATCTTTGTTCAACTACCATAAAAACAAGAATCCTGGTCAGCGACCTGATGAGAAGAATATGAGTAGCACCGTCCTTTGCATTATTTCATCTCACGATTTTAGCATTGTGTGAACTTCCTGTATATATACTCTTTAGTCTTTACACAGTTGTACATGAATAGTATATGTTATTAGTATAAATGCCTTCTGTTGGATAATTAGTTAACTGATGAGAAGTTCAACGCGTTTATCAGGTGCTACCAAATATACTGTTCCGTCTTTGCTGGAATTGTGTGTGGGCAATTTGGAATTGTGTTTTGGAACTTTTTTCTTGCATTGTTGAACTTTTCTAGGTTTGTTCAAGTGTAAATATCTGGATGTACTATTCTTCTGGTCCTTATTATGTGTGCAGAGTTATTTCATGGCACTTAATTCCTGCGGTGATATATATACTTGGTCACTGAACAAGGAACCTTCCTCTTCTCTTGGTTTCAGACAGCGTTAATTGTCTTAGTTTGCAACAACTAATTTCTGGATTCGATAGAATGGGTGGATGTGGGTGCTTGATTTTGTCTCAGGAATTTCTTCCGTCTTAACTGACATCATTTCCAAATTACATGCTGCCAGCTCGTGTCGTCAAGTACCATGGTAAACATTTCTTTCTCGTTATCCATAGTAGATCGCATCTTATTATTTTGTGGCATATTTGCACACTCTGTTCAACCTTGGGTGGAATTAAATTAACATTCTGCTGCTTCCGTAAGGTCGACCCAAAGATGGTAATCATGTTTTCCGTTAGTTTACAAACCTTAATGGATTTTTGTTTATGAACCTTAATGGATCGGGTTTGTTGCGAGTGTAATGATTTAAGTATGGGTTTGTGAATCAGTATGTAAAGAAGGTTGTCATCCTTATTTTGGCGAAGCCATTATAAGCTTGTTGCACCTCTAAGACCAACAGGAAAGCTTGCAATCAGTATGACTATTAATAGTTTGACAAACTTTAAACTTTGGAGTAAGATGTATTTTGTTTGAATAGCCTCTACTCTCGAGCAAAATGTAGTGTGTATGCTGTTGCAAGTAAAACAGTGCGCTGACATTATTATTATTATTTATTTTTTCCCAGTTTGTCCAATGAGAACTGGATGGTCTGGAATTCATTTGGCTTGTAGCGTGTTCATGTCTTAAGAGAATATCATATAGATAATTTGGTCTATCAGGGTTGAAAAACACCAGCTATTAGCTTTCCCACAAGGCTGAACTTGATTATATTTGTACTTGCTCAGTATGAATGGAGCAGGTAATGATCCACATAAAGTTAGCAATATGATGGAGGAAGATGCCCCGATCTTGAAGGTTGGAATTTCAAGAGGTGATTATCTAAATTTTTGTATACAATACACTGGTTAAATGTTGGTTGGTCTTTTAAGATTGAACAATGCATCCGTTTAGCTACCTCACAAGGATCTTCAAAAGAAAAGAAAAATCTAATTTCATCTCCAACTGATATTTATTCTTCAACTCCCTCTTGATTTGATTATGTCTCTTTTTAGAAGTATAAAAACCTTCTTCTTGAAACACTCTACCCACTAATTCCAAAGACTCACCAACCAAACGCTGCCCATTGGTTATTATGTCAACTGCTCCAGATACTGCAACGACCACGCCACTTGCTATAGCCAAGGATTTTGCTGCTTCTATTGCATCCATTGACCCATGTGAGCTGTCCGCCCCCTAGACATATCCATGCGATAAATATTCAGTCTACACAAGTTTTTTGCTACTCAAACTATTGGTTTATGCAAATGTAAGAATACTGTGAGCTAAGTTGATGAAGAAGAAAAAATCATCTTTATATCTAGTTTCCTTGTACTTTGCAGTAATCTAGTTCAAATGTCAAATAACAAGTATGATATCATTAAATTGGAGCTCGACTTCGACTAGTGATGCCAGGCATGACAGGCTTTGGGCTTGTGAGGCATTCATTATGTGTCATTTATTCATAACTAATGCAAGTTGATATGTACTGGTTTCTTACATTTCTACTTTCCATTGCATCCTTATCCAACCAACATGTATGTCATCTTTAAAAAAGTATCAATCTATTTTGTATTTTCTAATAGCTACCAAATTTTTTTCAAGTTAACCAATTAATGAGTACAATCGGTGATGGGACTACAATAGATTCTTTCTCTCACTTACAGAAACAACAATGAGCAGAAAAGATAAAAAATCTACTCGCTAATTGGTGAACTTGGATTTAAGGAAACCAACGAGATATTTCCCAGCCTTAGCTGTAATGTTTCAAATTTCAAGTGTTTCCAAATAGTTTACAAAATTGGTAGTCGTCTAGGCATAAAACTAGAACAAAAATGTAAATTCTTGTTTAGACCACCAAATAAATGCTCTAATTCAAACATTTCCCATCCACACATGCATGAATCTCCCTTTTCCACCAGTTATTAGTTGCATATTTATGTTATAGTTAAGCTATTCTAGTATGATTATATTTCTAACAATGTTCCCACCAAGTTTTCTGCCTTGCTATATTCAAACACCAAAGGAAATTGAGTCTGCATATCTGGACACTATACTAGGAGGTAAAACACTTGGTTCAACCTTTTCTGAAGTAAACTCTAAAAGCGGAACATAAAAGACCATCTTAACTGAGAACCCCTGTCTCATACACAGCCACCTGGTGCCTTTACTTTTGCAGAGGCCAGGTGGAAACTCTAGAAGCTGACACTATATCAATATCAGCCTATCTGTATGCAACCGCTGAGTCCCCAGAAGAGTTAGGCAAACAAAGTCAGAAATTAGTGAAGGCTAAATGCTGACATTAATTTGGAAAAATCAGCTACTAGATTCCTGTCTGAATTCTTTGGCTAAATTTTCTTTCAGTTAAATCTGTGTTCGATTTTGGAGTTTCAGACAAGTACAATTTCCCAAAAACTGTAGGTGGACATCATAATGTTTGTCTAATTAAACACAATCCCACAACAACATCTTGACAAAGATGACCAGATAGAACTTTGTTGCTGGCATTATGCCTTGATCTCCACAGTCCATACAACAGGCAACATTTTGACAGTGTCATACCTAAATGAGCTTTGTTGTTGATTCTAACTCTAAATTGTCTCTATTGCTTTGATTCCTCATCAGAAAAAACCCAAAAAGCATGTAGCTGACCCCCTCCTCCACCCCCCAACCCACTGGGTTGAGTAGCCAAGTCACAAGAGCAGGCATAGTACAATCACTCTCATTTAGCACGCTTTCAGCCCTCACTTGTCCCTTGGTGCGGCTGAGAGTCTCGTTAAGCACTAGGAAAGTTGGAAGTCAGTGCGGCTGTTAGTTGGCGTTCTTCAAGTACATAACTAGATGATCAAATTCTATGCTTTTCTGGGGTACAAGGTTCTTAGTAAGAATCTGAACTACTTAAAAAAAACTAACTTTCAATGATAAAATACACAAACACAACAAGATCAAAACCAAATTTCACCCAAAACCAATACACAAACACAAGAAGATCAAAACTTTCCTTCCAATTATGATTAAGCAAGTGAGTGAACTGACCTTACTAGTGTGGGTATCTCTGGAAGCATTAGCAAGAGCAAGAATTTCAGAAGCATTACCACGAATAACAGCAGGTTTAAGACCCACAAGCTCAACACAAGTCTTGAGTCAGAAATCCAGAAGCAGAAACAGCAACTGGGTCAAAAACCCATGGTTTCCCCAATTCATTAACTAACTCAGCAGCTGATTTCATAGAAGGGAGCCAATCTGGTGATAAAGTACCAACATTGAGACGCAGAGCATCAGCATGAGGTGTAAAATCTGGGTTTTCTTGTAAACAGTGAAGCATTGCTGGTGATGCACCTGATGCTAACAGAGTATTAGCCATCAAATCCATGGATACATAATTTGTTATGCATTGAATCAGTGGTGATATCTCTTACTTTTTCAAGGTTTTTCCATGTGTTCATGCCCCAATCTTCTTCTTCTTCCAGTGATTGATTTTCGTTTTTCATAGTTGGATTCACTGTCTCTAGTTGGGTTTCAGAGGCGCTGTCGATTGCAGTGGGAACATAAATCTGGGCAGGAATCTAGTTGTATTTGGCGGAGAGGTGGTGGAGTCGAAATAGAAATTGGGGATTTTGGATTTTCCTCCCTCCTCCTTGAACCACAAACACAGAACCAAGTCTGAGGCAGGGGACCGGTGTGAGGATTAGGTACATTGACTCAAGGAGTACCTCTGACATTTCTTTTCTCGACCAAACCAAATGTTATCGCTCTGATTCCTTCTTTATTATAACTGCTAGAAAACATAAAAGTTTCTGACTTTTTATATTTTTTATTTTTTCTGAAATTATTTTCTTTCTGTTGGAATAAGAATTTTTATGTGCGGTTAATTTGAGGCTTATCTCAATTATTTAGGGTCAACACAAATTTTGTTTCCTACTAAAGGAAGAATATAGGGTCTCTAAGAGCGAACACAGTGGACGAGTAAAATCATAAATCTGGTCTAGAAAGCAGACACAGCGCGACGGAATAAAGATTAAACACTAGAGTATAACCAAATATCAGATTATATTTGGTCTGAAACTCGGACCAAAACTATATTTGGTCGAGCGGAGATTAAAAATTCGTCTGGAGTGGGGCGCTGACATAATAACCGTTTGGAGTAGAATAGAAATTAAATGTGTGTGCGATGGTGGAGCGAACATATAAAGTCCGCCTATTTAATATAACCTAATATATTAAACCACACACACTTGTGGCACATGTGGTGAATCAACACCTGGCCAACATATAAAGTCCGCCTCACTTGGGTGGACATATAATCTACGCTTGACCAAATTTTGGTCATTTCCCATTATTCTCCACCACAGACTAAACCCAAAATGTTTATTTATTTATTTTGGTTTTTGGGCTTTAGTTTTGGTCGCACCATTGCAGTTGCTCTAAAATCTAAATTAGAAATATCACCGATTTTTTTCTTTTTTGATCAATTAAATTACCAAATTATCCTTTATTATATTTTAATTGTTTCTTAAAATTTTAATTGATTTTGTTTACATTTCCATCTCCATCAGTGACTGATTTTTTTTCCATTTTCATTTTTTTAAAAAATTTTCAAACAAAAACATTTCGTCCATTACCAATGACTGCAAAAATGATTAATCATTCTTTTTGTCTACAATGTCGAAATCACCAAGATTTATACATGCCAGTGGAGTTACTTATCCTAGTGAGAGTAATCCAGAAATTTCTCAAGCGATTTGAAATAAAGAATCGAAGAACAAAAACGGCTGCCGAAGACGACCAAACTCTGAGCGCAATACAAGCACAAGAAATAGCTCGAATCAGGTAGTTTTCTATCAGCCCAGTCCTCTAAATTAGGTTTTAACAACATGTAACCACTAAAAAAATGAAAATTTTGAACTTAAAGTTTTCTAAAATCGGTCTATGTTCATGTTAGTGTAGACCGGTTCTTTCACAAAATGGTCGATGTTCATCCCCACAACGACCGATTAATCTGTATGTATTTTCTGGTTGAAGAACATCTAACCAGAATCGGTCAATCTTCATGCCAACATCGATCTTTTCTTGCATGGAAGAAACAACAGTATGTTTGTTGGTTGATTTTGATAGAACGAATATATGTTGATGACCACATAACCGATTATATAACATGTGATTTCTTATATGTCAAGATCATAATCGGTTTATGTGAACATCCAAATAAACAGATTCTTAGTAGAAAATATGCCTAAATTTTCTGGATAATTTTTAACTTAGAATCGATTTTTAGAAGCACTTATATACACCGATTATGTTGTTGAATAATTAAGAATCGGTCTTTCTGGATGTATCGTGCTAATCGATTTTGTACTTGAATTTTGTAAATGTACTTGAATTTGAATGTTATTTTTTGTGAATCCCCATAATATCTAGGCATAAGAAGGAAAAGAAAAAGCAAGCCGAAAAGAGAGCGAAGAAGAAACGTGATCTTGCTTATCTTTCGAGTTTGGTCCTCGTCGAAAGGGCGGTCAAAATTTGGATGCTAAACACCATAGGGGATCGACCACTAAAGTTAAATCGCTCACCCTCAGTGAAGCAACTCCAGTGGAGCTTCCAACACGAAAAGAATTTGAATCTCTTACAATATGTGATAAAGAAAGTAATGAAGGATAACGTGGTGACAAAGAAGTTGGTAAAGAAGAAAGTAACGAAAAAGAAGCACATGAAGAAGAAAAATGATGAAGAAAAAGGTGATAAGGAAGACGGGGGAGGAAAAGAAGTTCAACAACAAGGAGGAGAAACAAAAGCTCCAAAGCTACCACCGAAGAAGAAAGGGGAATACATGTCCAAGTCGGAGATGTTGTTCCCTCGCTGCCCTAATAATCATGTCTATGGGTTACCCGGTGATAAGGGAGAACTTTTATGGGGGTACAAGCAGAGCTGGGTTGTTGTCCTCTGTGGAACCGTAATAATTTTTTTCAACCTTATGTTATGTCTCGACGCTATCACCTTTTATTCATTTAGTTTTTTGATGATTTTTTTGTCTCGCGGTATGTTTTCTTAGGACCACGACGATATTGCACGTATCCTTATGCTAAGGACGTCACATGATAAAATTGACTTATGGTCATTAGAGAAAGAAGCCCAAGAAGTCTTCAATCTAGTATACTTTACGGGGTTGTTGGTTGCGGTCAAATTCGACTGTTGAATATGGAAAACCTCTTGTTTTCGTCTTCTCCGATAGATATTACGGGGCAATGGGTACTTCCCATTTTCCTTTCGGCGATATTACAATAACTCCAATTGGTGTGCAGTTGATTACTGTCCTAAACATAGGAGGTAAGGTCATGAGGAGAGACAAACTACATGAATGAGCTTGAGTGGATGAAGATTTATGATTTCACTAGGAGGGTTTTCGGTTGGTATGAAGAGAATACTAAGTTAGAGATACTAGTTGGTGCAGTGAAGCAGAGTATTCAATCTCGGGAGCTTGAGGGAATAATTCTCACGGATGTAGGAGTTTCGTAAAAAATGAAGAGTTGACTGAGAAACGTATCAATGCTACAACCTATGTATATGTCCTCTACATCTTGGGAGTTGTTATCTTTGTCGACGTTTGCGGTTCTCGTGTGAACACCGATAATATACAGCTATTGAAACCACAACAAAAGGTTCACGACGGTTCTTGGGACTTCGGGTGCCTCGCACACTTGTTGAACGAGTTTAGAAAGTTATCTAAGAATGACATGAACTAAATCAGAGGGAATATGACTCTTTTATATGTAATATAAGTGGTAAAGTTATTGTATTATTTTTATGTTACTATATGTTTTTCTCACCTATAATGTATATTGATGCAGGCGTGGATATACTTGCACGTCCTAGAGTTTGCTGCTAAAGGGGCCAATTTGAGAGAGATTTGGGACGGTGCTTGTTATGGAGGCTGATACTCCTTCAATGGTGAGTCGAATACTTAAGATAAGGAATTTTTGGAGTTGATATACTGGTTGAACAACTTGACAACGAAAGATGTTGTCGTTCACCCTTACAAAGAATCATTTGCTGAAAGAATCATGGTTGGGTACGAGAAGAAATGTTAGATTAGACCTCTTTCCACCCCAAAAGATATGTAATATACAACCTGAAAAAAGTGGCGAGATAATGTGGCAATATACAAGGTATCCCAAGATCTGAGCACTCAATGTTTAAATTCGATTAGAGAAAATATAAATCTCTTGATAACGATATTGAGGTAGTTCACAAAACTTTACCAGCATCTGATGATTGTGAGGATGATACGTACCATATCAATGGTTGGATAGCTATCCAAAGACAAGAAATGAGGCATTTCCGGATTACATGCTTTGGTACCTTAACGTTTTGCATACTCGTGTTATACGAAGAGGCTACATGCCCTTCATCGAGGAGCAAGATAGAGATCACGATATTTTGGTACGTATCCTTACTCCCTTATGGTTTGTTAATGGATTTGGCATGATTTGATAAATGTTTGTTTTTTTAAATGAAAACATAGGAGACAAATCGGGTTTCAGATCAACCAATCGGGTTAATAAGAATGGAAGGAAGATTAAAGAATTGAAAAGTCTTAAAGATGAATTCAACTCGGACACAAGAGTGCGGGGGATTCAGAAATCTTGTTACACGAGTCTTTCCGTTTATATATTTTCAAGGCTAAAGTTAGCTCTGAATTTAAGCTATATGATAGCATGATATCCAAGCAAAAACTTTCTCAGTTTATATTAAATTCTTTTCAGGAATTCATGTAAGCATGTGAAAAGTCCACCTTGGAATAACACAGACGAGTATGCACTATGGTTCAGGGTTTTGGAATCGTGCACAATGATAGACCATATAGGTAAATGTACCTTTGAACTTACAAGCACATAGCGGTACTCAGTAACACCCAAGATACAACAATAATCCACAATCTCAAAGTGATATTGTGAATAAAGTTGTCTTAAAAGCATCTGTGAGAGTTGTAGCAAAAGAGAACATAGTCATATAGAATAGTTCATGACCTTTCTGCTAAATTGGAAATGTATAGGTTTGCAAACCACTGGCAGGGTTTGCATACATAGTTCGCGAAGTCAGATGGTAGGTGAAAACGCAAGGGATACCAAATACACCCAACTTTTTCATTCGGAAACCTGTATAGACAAAACTTAATACGATAGCAAGTAGACCAACTTAATGATCTTTGACAATATGTAGATAGAGTTTCTATCTCAACCTCTACTCAATCAGTATGTATATAGAAATAGGGTCCGTGAACCTGATTGTTAAGGAGACTACCTGTAATACCTCAAGATTCGGCAGTGGTTGGCCGAATAGAATATAAGTAATGATTTGTCCTTTCCTAACATCGAGGAATTTTTAACACAATTGGCTCCAGACTTAGAAGAGAACTCTACAGTTAAACGTTCTCAGACGGGAGAAATCCAAGGATGGGCAACCTCTCGGAAAATTGCTATTGGGTATCCGCAGTGATGCCCGTTGAAAACCCCACACTGCCGGATAACCGCAATGGCTAAGTGGGGACAGTATCAGTGGAGGGACGGGTCATTACAAATGGTATTAGAGTCGACGATGGGTCACTTGTCGTGGGTGGGAAGGCACGCTGGACGGGGTTGTTCCCGGTGCTTATTATGAGGTGCTAGGAACGTCAGAGATCTAGGCTTGCGAATATACTCTTGTGCCAAGGACGGCTCCAATTTAAGGTGGTGGTATTGTAATACCCCGATATTCGGCAGTGGTTGGCCGAATGGAATATAAGTAATGATTTGTCATTTCCTAACATCGAGGAATTTTCAGCACAATTGGCTCCAGAGTTGGCAGAAAAATCTGCAATTAAGCGTGCTCGGGCGGGAGAAATCGAAGGATGGGTGATGTCCTAGGAAGTTGATGCTGGTTATCCGCATGATGCCCGTTAAAAACCCACACTTCCGAATAACCACAGTGGCTATGTGGGGATAACATCGGTGGAGGGACGGGTCATTACAATACCTGGATGTCTTAAAAATCAATATCCAAGATCAATCTAGTCGTATCCAAATAATCCAATCAGAATTATGCCAAGTGATTAAACTTGTTATCTATCTTTCAAGATACGAATTATACAAGAAACAAGTCGTACAAACCTATGCAAATCCAATTATCAAGATAAACAATATAATGCGAAAAACGAAAAACACATGACACCACGAAATTTTGTTAACGAGGAAACCGCAATAGCAGGAAAATCTTGGGACCTCGTCCAGATTTGAACACCACGTTGTATTAAGCCGCTACAAACATAGTCTACTATCATACTTTGGACTGGAATGTAGTTGAGATGGATACATCCTCTAAGAAATTCAGTTACAATCGTGTCCCTTACGTATCTTTAACCTCGCAAGGCTTTACGCACTTTATTCACTTAGTTGACGTCCTTTACAGCCTAAGAGTGTCTTCAGTCGCAGTGAAGAATTTTAATACCAATCTGCCTCTAACAGATAAGCCTATTTGATTTCAGTTTAGATCAAAGATCAAGGTGTGAAAATCTGTTTGCAAAAGTCAAGCTAGCAAACCTCACAAATTCGGAACTTAAGACTCCGGAAGAGCAATTGATGCTCTTAACCACCTATCAAGAATAATTTTCAAAAGATCAACTAAGATCAGTTTTCAGATATCTATCTTGAGGAATCAGAAAGTTTGAGGCGAAGAAAACTTTATGATTTCTGTCTATCTTGCCTGAAAGAGATTACGAGAACCTCGATAACAGAAAACTAGGATCATGATTCACGAACTATCAAGGAAAAAATAGTTGGACCTGGATTCACGAATCCCCAAGCAAAAACGTTTAGTCGTAAATCTAATTATGTTTCTCAGAGGAAACCTAGGTCAATAGAGGATGACTTTACAACTAGGACACAAATTGTCATGGATTGATTTTCCCGGTTGAAAGAGCACCTCTATTTACAGTTTTTCCAAGGTCAGGCTTAGCTTAGAATTCAAGTTAAGATAACTTGAGAATCAAGCAAACTCTATTCTTTATTTATACACTAAGGTTCATTACAGAATCGTGTATAATGACCATTTAGTTTGACAAGTTAGCCAACAAACTAAAAACAATATGATATTCATTCAAACACTTAAGAGTTTAATCATGATGCTCACACATAAGTGTTTGAGTGATCAGTGAAGTCTTAGAAGTGTTTAAGAGAGTTCTAGTAATGCTAAACATATTATGAAAATAAGTCTTTGAGTATTTACTAAAATATAAACTGGGACAGTTGCTGCAACGGTTTGCCAAACATATGCCTTTTTCACGAGTCATGGTGCAACGGTTCGCGAGACGGGTTCACCAACCCTATAAGACTTCCGAACTCAGTTGATAACGGTTCGTAAACTAGGTTGAAAACTGTTATACTATTATTCCAACTTAGAAAATTCAGTTCACCACGGTTTGCCAACTGGGTTTGCGTAATATTTCCAACTGAACTTGCGGTTTGTTAACTGGTTCGCCAAACTTCCTGTATTTCTTAATCGTCAACCTTCTTGTATTTATGAAACTCAGATATCTATGGTTCGCAAACTGGTTTTCCAACCTTCCCTGGGTAGAAATTTTAGTAAGTTCAGTATTTCTCTTTTATGATGTTTGAAACATTCCCAAGTGATAAAATTATTTGCATGAGAAATTTTCAATTGATCCGAAAATTAATTCATAGAACTAATATTGTTAAGAACCGTTAAACATCTTTGCTTAGAATCATATTTCGAGATTTTTCACAAGATAAGCATGACTCGAAACTTCTTCCTTGTAAATCTACTGGAAGTCATACGCCATATTCTCTATAGATAGAATGGTGATATAGTGAGTACAATAGAATGGTTCAGTCTTCACATACCTGATACATAAGTTCATCAAATGTCTTCGTCAATATTTAGACTTCAAGGGTGATCTCTGATACTGAATTACAAATTATAACCTAGTTCGAGACTTGAAATAGTAAACTAGAAATCAAGATATAGTTTTGATTATCTAACATTGACAACAAGATCGAGATAGAAAAACTTGTAGTTTCAACCGAGTAATACTCTAACAGTATGGGTTTGAAAACCTACCTTATTCCCGAACTTAGATGTAAAAGGTTCGGAACTGTGTTTTCAAACCTCTATAGTCCGCGGAGTTCAGACTAACTTAGGTAATGCATATACAAGTATGTGTACCTTGCACAAAGCATGTCTAAGAATATCCCGAATAACCATATAAAATATGCATTTTTGCTTGGTAAAAAATAGTTTGTGAACAATAAATTGTTCTAACTAATATTGATAAGGATCTATGAACATGCATTGCTTGAATCATATTTCGAGAGTTCAACCAAGACAATCTTGAAATCGAAAATTCTTATTCGCAATATTAAATCTACTAGCATCATAGCACATAGGACAATCTTCACATATCTCTTTGTTGATGAAGTTCTTGCAAATGTCTTCGTTTATTCTCCAGTCTTCAATCTTCGAGGGTTATTCAGTAATGTCTGATGCTCCACTACCATACTCTAAACCTAGTCCGAGACTTGACTTTAATAAACTAGAAATCAAGATATAATTTTGTACATCTAACATTGACATCAATCTTGAGATAGAAAAACTTGTGATTTCAACCGAGCGATGCTTTAACAATATTGGCATTAGGGTGAAAAAGAAATGGATACTCTACGCTATTAGCGCTAATCAAATTTTGTTGAATCGAGATATTGTTCTTTATATTTAATTATAAAAGAACATTACCTTCATATTTACTGGTATAAGATCAATTTTGGATAACCAACTCCTTCACCCATATGAGTTATATTATTCCTCCATTCAAAAGACACGAAAAAATGTAATCCCCTATGACTGATTCGAGCATTGGTTCTAAAATTCTTGCAGCATCAGCATACACACACCATTTTATGCCTCCATAATTAACATATTCAACTATTTAATAGAAAAAAATGTGTATATAAATCACAAAAATACTGAAGACTCGATGAACGTTGGATCAAATATGTTTTTTTCCCAAGGAAATGGTAAATTCCTATGGAAACTAGCGAAACTAATATATGAACACAGTATGAATGATCTCATCTTAATGTTGTAATGCACAAACCATATTAATAATGGAAGAAAATCTGCAGATAATTCACAAGAAATATTAAAGACTCAATTAACTGTACATTAAGTCCATGTGATGTATTCTTGGGTAAGCGACATAGCATAATGATGCATTCGCATCATGAAGAAGCTTTGGTAAGCAATACAGCAAAATAATGCATCCTCGGGTAAGCGACACGGAGAATATGAGGCATTTTTCAACCAACATGCTCTCCCTATATAAGTCTTACCCCCATTTTTACAAAGGGAAATTTGTAAGAGTTTGGCACTAAATCCCACATTATTTAAATACAACATTAGACCAAGTAAGAGCTTCACAAAATCTAAATGATGCATTCTTGGATAAGCGACGTAGAATACATCATCAGGTAAACAACAAAACAAAATGATACATTTACGAGTAACCGACATAGGAAAAAGATTCATTTACATCATGATGCATCCACTAGTAAGCAAATAGCCATCAAGATGCAACATTTTTACCAAGCATGCATCACAAGTGTGAAATGATCCATCAATGTGCTCAATGACGTATCACAGAGCACACACCATTTTCAAATGGTGAATTGGCGACAATATGCATCCTATAGTACGCGCAATATGAAAAGTATATGGGAAACACTTGTTATGATCTTTGACGACCATCGACATATTATCAGTACCTTATGATGTTGATGTTAACGACGACTTTAAGTATTTTCAGAGGAGATAAGAAGGAAAAGAACAACAAATAGTCCTAATGATGAATAATTAATATTCTATATTTTTTGCTTGTTAATAAAGAACATTTTTTCCATCCCAAGGTAATAAAGAGAGGAGAAACCTGCTCTATTCTTCTCTCTCATACGATCAGAGAAACCCTAAAATAATAAGTCGTCATTGTTAGAGCACTGCTCGGTCGAACTCGCATGCGTTGCTATCTCAAGAATTTTTTTCAATGTTAATGATCAAAAATATAAGTCTTGATTTCTAGCCTATTTATAGATGTCTCGTACTAGGACATAGTTTGTGTAGTTGAGCTTAGACTTCACGGCGTTTATCACTTGAAAACGAAGAACTACTAAGGAGAGCTTGTGGAACTTCATCGACAAAAGGTATATGGAGACTTAAATTCATCTATCACTTGGAAAGTATATTTCTACTCTATCTCCTATATTGAGACATAAGTCGTGTTATGATATAGTTTTCTATATACACATTTGAGATTTCGAGTTGAGTATATCTCGCTTACATATTTCTCGAAATATGTATTGGTAAGCTTTCGCTTCGACCAAGTTCATCTTACATTATGAGAAAATTGCCGAGTAACATCTTACATGGTTTGTATGATACAATCATTTGGTGTAAGACTTGGAATGTTTCGATAATAATTATTTCAATATCTTGAAAATTGCTTTGATGCTAATAGTGTGTGAAAACGGCTATTATCATTATAGAAGAATGTTTCAATGATTGAAATAAAGAGTTTAGAATCTTGTAACCGTCTTTGGATATAAGCATAGTATGTTCGCACATTTATGTATAAGTCCAAAACCGGGAACCTAAAGTATGCATACTTGTGTGTATACAAAAAGGTTGAAGGAGACTGGATAAGCATGTGTACCCGTACGCATACTGGCCGAAGTTCACATCCGTGAATTTCTGCTGATGTTGGAATTTCAAAACCAACTCATTCAATTACCTAAGTGCGCGTACCCGTACGCGTACTGGCGGAAAGTTCACGTCCGTGAATTTCTGCTGAGTTTGAAAACTAAAACAAACTCAAATCTGGTTACTTAAGTACGCATATACGTACACATACTTAAGTGGTTACTTTCTAAAATCGGTTGTACATGAACCTAAACATTTATCAATAAGGAATGCAATCTTTGCAAAACGTGGCTATAATGTTCATGTATTGATTCGAGTGAATCAAACCGATTTTGCTTCAATTTTATTCTTGTATAAATCCATGAGAATATAGTGTTAGATCATTGCTCGGTCGAACTCGCATGCGTTTCTATCTCAAGCATGTTTGTTAATGTTAGTGATCAAAACTATAAGTCTTAATTTCTAGCCTATATAGCTAAAGGTCTCGGACTAGGATAAAAAGTGTAGTTGAGCTCAAGACTCCATGGAAATTATCATACAAGACGAAGGACTACTCAAGGAACTAGTGGATCTTCATCGACTAAAAGGTATGTGGAGACTTGAACTTATCTATCACTCAAAAGTCTATCTACTCTATCTCCTATTCTTGAGACAAAAGTCGTTTTGACTTTCATTATACACATTTGCTATAGCGAGATGAGTGTAACTCGCCTATCTATTTCTCAAAATATGTGTTGGTAAGCTTTTGCTTTAGCCAAATTCATCTTTACCTAGTGACTAATGTCATGTTATGTTTCAATCTCTTTGGAAATTGCTCTGACGAAAAATGGTCTGTGAATAACGGCTATATAACGTCCTCTGAGAATGTTTCAATGATTGAAATGAGAGTTTAGATTACATAACCATTGGTAGGATATAAGCATTGTTGTGGAAACACATATATGTATAAGTCCTTATTCCTTGAACCAAAGTTTGCGAGCTTTGTTGATCAAGAGAAACGGAATGTGGCGTGAGCCAAGTACGCGAACTGGCGGAGGTTCTCGACCCGAGAATTTCTGCTGGAGTTTGTGAACTCCTTCCGTGAGCTTAAGTCCGCGAACCCAGTCCTCGAACTTGATCAGGTTATATCTAAAATCGGTTGTTCTTGAACTCATGTTTATATAACTAAGGAATGCGTTTACAAACCGTGGCTATAAAGTTCATGAACCGATTCGAGTGAATCAAACCATTTTTGCTTCGATTGTGTCTTGTGTAGTTACATAAGATCTAAGCAATTGAACAACTCTCTAACTAGTTCATTTGAGTCATTTGAACTAGTTATGGTGAAGAAGAATATGGTGGATATGAAAGTAATCATATGGATAACCATTTGGTTAACTATTGTTGAACCAACAAATGTTAATATTTGGGAACGGCTATATAAACCCAAAATTGGACATTTCATTTGTGTGTAACAAGCTAAGTTTTCGATCCAACGGTTGAGAAATATTAGCTTGAATCTAATCAGGTTTTCATCTAACGGTGAATATTGAATGCTTTGTTACCAAGCTAACATTGATTGCAAACCCTGATTTGAAAGACTATATAAAGGAGAACTCTAGCATCTGGGAAAACTAATCCCCACACCTTACATGTGATACTAGTTGCATAGCTAGAGTCTATTCTCCTTTAACCTTTGGTTTCTTCTTCTAAAACCAGGTTAACGACTTAAATACTTCATTGGGATTGTGAAGCCAGACCGATACTACTTTTCTTTTAGTTGTGTGATCTGATCTTGCATCTTCTATCGTTACGAGTACAATTGTAATAATTGGCTCGAGATTTATATCTCGGATAGGCAAGATAGAAAAGTAATCACAAACACTTCGTCTCATCGTTTGTGATTCCACAATATCTTTTTTCGCTGCGTCGATTAGGATTATTGTGAGTTGATTGATAATACTAGGTTGTTCTTCGGGAATATAAGTCCGGTTTATCAATTGGTTCATGTTCACCTTGATTTATCAAAATACGGAACAAAACTCGTAGGTATATTCGTGGAGACGGATTTATCTATTACCGTAGACTTTTCCGTGTAATACATATTTGTTTATTAAAGTCTTCGACTTTTGGTCGTAGCAACTCTTAGTTGTGGGTGAGATCAGCTAAGGGAATCAAGTACGTAGTATCCTGCTGGGATCAGAGACGTAGTAGCATAATTGTACCTTGGATCAGTGTGAGATTGATTGGGTTCAACTACAGTCCAGACCGAAGTTAGTTTGGAGTAGGCTAGTGTCTGTAGCGGCTTAATACAGTGTGTGTTCAATCTGGACTAGGTCCCGGGGTTTTTCTACATTTGCGGTTTCCTCGTTAAGAAAATACTGGTGTCTGTGTTATTTCTTTTCCGCATTATATTTTGTTATATAATAGATATATCACAGGTTGTGTGTTGTTCAATCAATTAGAATATACGACCTTTTGGTTGTTGATTTAAATTGATTGACACTTGGATATTGGTCTTTGGTACCATCCAAGTTATCTCTCTAGTATTTTATAAAGACTCGCAGATTTCTATTTGCTTGAGTATATATCAAATCGAGAGATTGAGATATAAACTCTTTGATATACTTTTTATCTAGATTGAGTCTGATTGTCTAGTTGATTCTCTAGAAAGTATACTGGAGTTTGTCCATACATATTGCTAAACGAAATATTGGATGTGGTTGTTGTACCCCCACTTTTTCAATTGGTATCAGAGCAGGCAAACACTCCAAACCTGATAAGTTTGTGTTTGTTCGTTCCTTAAAAATTGTCCCATGGGAAATTTCTTTGGAAAAATTGCTCTTGGCATCTGTAACGCACGCCAGAAGTCCTTAAAGATTGCGCAAGATTTATTATGGTTAAAACCTCCTAGTTCACATGATAATCTTATCTCATCTAAAAGGGAAAATTTAGATGATGAGAACCAATCTAAAGGAAAAAATAAAAAGAAGGAAAAATTGAGGAAACGTTCGTCACGCTCAAGGATATGTACCCTTAACAGGTTAACTCTTGATCTCTTTGAGGAATACTATCGTAATGGATCAATTGATAAAGATCTATTTAAAGCGTTCGAAGGCGTTTTTAATCTCTTAGAAAAACTTAATTCTGTTAAGTCTAAGAATTCTTCCAAAAAGGTTTCTGTACATGTTGTACAGCCTGGGAATCGGAAGATTTTTCCTTCTAGCCAGATAAAACGAAGGATAGGAAGCTCTGACTGCCCTGATTATCATCATTATTTTGATTATACATCGGGGACTGTTCACACATATGAACCATAAATGTTGCATGAGAATTCCTCTGCACATTATGCCTCTTGGTAACAAGTTTGGCACTACCCCATTTGTATATATCTTGAAATGGGGCAAGAAATGGTTGAGTTGTGTACAATTTTACTATTCTCTTTTAGAATACCAAATAAAGCTTTCTACTGCATCCATCGTCTCTCACAAATGTGTGTTGTCACGGGATGCGTAGCCTTTGATGTGCAACTGGATAAGAAAATCCCACTTTCCTTGTGTGGGTCACGGTTCACAAACGGGTTCAAGCCCATTATTGGTCTTATAAAGAAGAAGTTCGCGCACCCTCTTCTTCATCACCCATCCGTGTACGTGAACCTCTAGGGTTTTGTGTGTTTTCCTTCTTTGAAGCCTTTTTGGAGAAGTTGAAATAAAGAGTGTTCAAGTTTCACTCCAAGTAAGTAAATTCCTCTTGTCCCTTTCAATTTCTTAAATCTCATGATGAATTCTAAGGGCTCAAAAAGAAGCTCCAAAAGCTCAAATATCTCTAGCATGAATGTTCCTTGTGACCAAAACTCTCTTAGGATTAGGTTTGTGGATGATTCTTGTGCTAGAATTTTTGAAAAGATTTCATCTAAAGGTTTTATCCTAGAAAAGAAATTGGATCTCTCTAGTGGGCATGAAGAGGATTTAGCTTTCTTTAAAAATTTCAAGCTTGGAAATATCTTTGATGGTTATGGTCAAGGTTTTGATTCTCTCACAAGAATTTTCTATTCCAACATTCATCATGTTAATCTAAATAAAATGGAATTAAAATCCATGATAAATAGAGAAAGGTTTCGTGTTGATAGAGAATTAATTTCGAAGATTACCAGCATTCCGTTGGGGAACGTACGTCTTCCTAGACCAAGTGATGAACGACCATCATGTGATGTGATCGAATTTTAGATAGTAGTAAATAGGTTGTCGTTCACTCGGACTTGTTGAAAATGATTTTAGGATTTAATAAACTAAAATAAAAGAAAAATAAATGTACAAAAAATTGTCACAGTATGAAGAGAGTTACTGGGACTAGGATTTCGTCGAATTCATAACATAGGGTTCAATTTATTTATTCTCAACGATGGAAGCTCAATAAATAAAATTAACACGGACTCTTATTTTTCCAAGGCAGATTTTCAAAAGATTAGTTGTAAATCCTAAGCATGATGTATCAAAAAATTTAAGCTACGCATACCTCATCAAATTAAATGACAACCAATTAATTCAAATCATATTTCAATTAAAATTAATGCAAAAGTCTTAAAAAGAATTAAAACATTTTACCCATGTATGAAATTCGTCTTCCTCCGTCGTCCCAGTGTTGGGGTTTAGCTCATCATATCGAAAACACACTCAAAATATTTATCCATGGCTCAAAAGGTGTTTCTATTGAAGAAATATGAGAAAATGGTAAAAACAGCTCAACTGCAACGTAAATAAGCGTTGCAGAATGACTGTTACAATGGAAACAGAAGAATAAGACTGCTGGATATCAACAACTTATGCTACAGTAATATACGACACCTCCTACGACTGACGACTGAGGGTCGTTGTTCTTCGTGTTCTTGAGTTTCTGCAGCAGCAGAAACTTCTCCTGCAACTTTTTTTCTTCGACTCTGCAGCTCACCAATCTTCTCTAACTTCAACCAAACTCTCCATCCCCCGCTTTATTGCTCCTATACACCTTATATAGCCTATCATGCACAAGAAATCTCCTCCATAACTGCAAGAAATCTCCTCCCTAACTTCATTACTCAGCATTAAGGAAAATATTCCGAGAATATTTTCTTACTTTTTTTAATCTCTTCCGAGCTGTGATTTGATCCAAACACACTCCCTACACGCTCCAAGATAGATTGAGAAGGTTGTATACACGTGTAGGGCTGAAATCTTCATGCCTCATCCACAAGCAAAACCGTGTTTTGCTTCACTCCTCTGTTTTCATCCACACGAGATTATAGCCAATTTTAGACTAATCCAGCTGGCATACCAGGCCTGTTTAGTCAAAGAAGAATATTCTGAGTTGAATCCAGCGATTTAATCACCTTCAAACTCCCCCGAAATCATGACTGAAAAATACGCTGCATGGAAGCTTATTTTCCCGCCAAAAAAATGTTCAAACCGTGGGGAAGAAAGGTTATCCCTTATCCAACATCTTGGGTGCTAGAAAACAGTGGGTGCTAAAGATGAAAATGGGCTACACATAGCCGTGGGTGCCTCTTAGCAGAAGTGGGGGTCCGTATAACAATTTTTTTCAGGGGTGCTCCGAGCAACTTTTCGAGCCGCATTTTCCAACAATATTTATTTCCAAAAAAATCCCTACAAACACACAAAACACCATAATAAGTACGAAATCGAGTACCAACAATACATAAAATTGAGGACAACTTAGACACAATAATGTGTCTATCAAATACCCCCAAACCTATTATTTGCTAGTCCTCGAGCAAAACTAATAAAAAAAATAAAATCCTAACTCACTAGGTGGCCCTAGTGACCGACAGATAATCTTGAGAGGGTTTACCAGAGGTGTACCCACAAAACCATGACTTCTAATTGGTCACAAGTATCCAAATATCTATGAGGACATACATATTCTCAACCTATATCCAAGTAACTAGAATTTCCAGAGAAATTAAAGGTGCCAGCTCTAAAGATGACTAAAGAAAATGGGAGACACATCCGCAACACTGCTAGATAAAGAGATATCCGCTACACAACTAGATAAATATTGTAAGATGCATCCGCTGATTTACAACTGGATAAGATTAGGAGAGAGATAAAGATGAGAGGGACATCTGCTACACAGCTGGACTAATTACGTGTGATGAGTTAAACCAGTGCTAGAAAGATCTTGTGCCAGATTGAAAGCGGACTAACAAAGCAACCAAAATGCATATTTCTTCGACTCTCTCATAGTACTTAGTAGAAACAACGTCTTCTTCGGCTTCAACTGTTGATGATAAACTATCGAACTTCATATAACCCTGACAATTAAATTTTCTCCTTAATTTCTCGCTTGAAACTTCCTTATAGATTTTTACTTCCCTATGGCCTTATTGAACAAAAAATAATGATGATTTTTTCATTTTTCAAAATAAAAAATTCATCATTTTTTTTTTTCATTTTTCATTTTTTTTTATTTTTTTTCAACAAAAATAACAAGACAAAAATTTAAATGGCCATGAGAGAAGGACTTTAGAACTTGGATCTTCGCAACTTGGTATCATGAACTTCAACAACTTATATCATTTGCTCTTATAACTTCTTGTAACTAAGTCTTCAACTTTTATTTTTGAATTATTCTTTTCTGTTGTTGCTTCTAAACCATAAACGTCTTCAACTTTCTTCATAGATTTTGATGTCGCTCTGCTTATTGATGATGATAAGTTTCTACTAAGAGAGAGTCGTAATCCAGTAACTAAGATTACATTGTGAGGTTGCTTTGTCTTTCTGACATTTTCTTCTGACATACTTGCCTTTCCATCATGGATGGTTAGGTCCATCACGGTTACACTCTAAAAGGAACAAGTTCTCTCCTGAATTTCAAAGATCTCAATGTTTTTTTCTCTAATGTCTCAATAGAATGTTATCCCTAGCAATTCCAATTTCTATCTTTTCGGTGAGAAACAGTATGTAAACTTAGCTAACCGGATACTATGTGACGTTAGAAGTTTTTCCCTTACCCCAAACTTAAATCTAACATTGTCCTCAATGTTCTAAATATAAAATTAAAAACATGAACAAGGAGAAACTATTACCACTTGAGGGAAAAGAAATAAGGAAGAATATTACCGTGTCGCATGAATATTGGGTTACCTCCCAAGAAGTGCTAAGTTTAAAGTCTTCATCCAGACTAAGAAAGGATTAGTCACCTTATAGAATCATAAAGTAATAGCCGGAATAACTGCGGATCACCAAAACCAAATAGGGCAATCATAAGTAAAAGGAATCTGCAACATGCCAAGAAAATTAACGGATAAAGCACGCCCTTGTCTAGTTTCCTGTTTAAGACAACTACATCTAGTTGTGGTTCAGGATCAGGTTCTATAACTGGGTCTAGATAAAATATTTTCATGGACTGCATTTCCTCGTATCTAAGGTCTGATTCATGTATTAGAGTCTGTAAAAACTCAAGTAAAAACTTGGAAGCACATAATAATAACCTAAATAATTGTGGATCCTTTAAGTTAATCAGTTGACCACGATGAAAGTAGTGGTCTTCCTTAAACAAATGTGTCAACCCTAATCTCCTAAAGTAATTAGGTTTAGTCTCAAAACTTAATAATTGACACATCTGAAACTTATACGTTCCCACAATTGGTTGAAAAATATTTGGTGGGAAAACAAAGTCAATTTGGGTACTATCGCCTGGGTAAACCACATCAACCACAGGATGAGTTTCTAACAACTGAACTTCTTCCTAGACATTATTAGGTTCGGGAGATATACTATGAAGGTAATCTGGCACAATGGTTGAGGCACATATATCAAGTCCCAAGTGAGGGGCCTTTCTAAGAGTTAAAGCACATGGAAAATGATAATCACCCCCAAACTTAGAGTTTTCAGTGTCTCTAGAAATACTAGTCACAACTTCCCTAATTTCTAGGTCATCAGATTCCTGGAAATGGTCAATTGATTCTTCTAAGTCAGGTTCATCCTGACTCATCTCTACGAGTTCACTTTCTTTGTCTAAAACTATTGTTTCTAAATCGCTAGACTCAAAATAAACTCGTTCCTCTAAACCTTCGTTGGCTTCGTGAAAAGGAAATACTACATCGTCTAAAACAGGGGTATTTCTAGTCAAATCATCATCCTTTTAAATAGGTGAATAATTATTAAAATTATTTGGATTTGTACTAGAAACAACACTATCATTATAAAGCTCAATCGAACAAATTCCTGATCACTATGCCTGCATATTTTATGTTCTTCATCAATACTATCCTCATCATAATCATCATTATAATAACATGAAAATGAACGAACCCCATCTAAATAAGTAGTATTACCAATTCTAACCTCGTCATCTTTATTATGTGAATAAAAACTAACCTATTTTCAAGGGTGGTATTGGGAACACTATATTGGTATTTAAGACTAACTTGAGCAAATTTTTCTACAATCATATTTGTACTCTCAGTAAATTGCTTGAGGGACTCTTCTAGAGACATCTTAGTTGACTGCTCTACGGACTCTTCTGGGAGCGGAATATTATAAGTCTCTTTCATAAATAATTGAAATTTCGGTGTTGACTCATTGAAACTCTTGAGAGAATCTTCTAGATAAATAGAAGGATTGTTTTGCTCGTATGACCTGTGGGTATGTGGATAGTAATTGGGCTCACAATGGTATGGACCATAACCTTCAAAAGTTTCGCGTTCCCAATCACTATTCACACTATGGTCATAAAAAGGATAATGTCCAAGCTGCTCAGTCGGATACTCATTGTATTGGCTATTATAATACCAGTTCGACATCCTAACTGCAAGGGAATTATAAACAAACACAAAGAAGGCTGACTCGACCGCAACAAGCCTATTTTATCTAGCAAACAAAAAGCATGAAGGCTCCACTTAGATTGTTTCTAGACCAGCTTCTAATTCTTCGAAAGGGAATTCGTTACAATTTAAGCAAACCCCTCTGGAATCAATCCGAGTCAAAGTAAGTTGAATAGAGGCGAGGGAAGCTCGGTGGAGCTTTGATACCCAAGGCCTCACCTGTATTACAAGGCGGCGCAGTAACGCATTCAACTCACAGAAACCATCATGAACTTCGAAGTATGCTTAAAAGAGTAACCAATATTTTTCGAATGACTTTCCTATTAAGCTCGTTACCCTATCGGTCTTGTTCTAGTCAGTATTTTAAGCTTAGGTTCGCGTAGGTTACGTGTTCCTAAGGCGGGCAAGAAGGAAACGGTGATGAAATCCGAGTCCTGATCTTGATTTGGCCAGGCCTTGCCCTTTACTAGAAAATGAAATCCGATTTCAGGTCCTCAACATATATGCATACAAAATCATCCAGTAAACCTGTTGACAGGGGATTCGCAGGTGTTTAGAATTCTTACCTCCCGTTCCAGACGGGGGATGAACCGTTGAAGTCGACTCGGGCCACAACTCCTCTGTCATGTACAAACCCGAGGGGCCGAGGCGATATCGTAATCACCGTCCTTCTATGCAGACAATTTATATTTAAAACTACCATTCCGTAGGGTTTTAAAAAAAAATAAAGTCCCAAAGTTCAATGTCCGAAAGAAAAGAAAAAATAAATGTCCAAAAATAAAATATTACAAAAATAAAAACCTTAACTACAGTTTCTAAAAAAATAAAATAAAATAATATACAAAATCTTCTTCTTCACTCCTTTTGGATTCCTCTTTTCTTTCCTTCTTTGGCTTCGCTTTTGTTTTCAGCACTTTCTCCCTTTTTCTTTAGCTCAGCTCCAAATATGAAAACAAATAAGAAATACCAAAAGGCGTAAAAAAGAACAAAAATAATAAAAATAAAAATAAAACCTAAAAACAAATCTGTACACAAGTTTGGTCGGTGGCGCCAAAAATTGATCGAATTTTAGATAGTGGTAAATAGGTTGTCGTTCACTCGGACTTGTTGAAAATGAATTTAGGATTTAATAAACTAAAATAAAAGAAAAATAAATGTACGAAAAATTGTCACAGTATGAAGAGAGTTACTGGGACTAGGATTTCGTCGAATTCATAGCATAGGGTTCAATTTATTTATTCTCAACGATGGAAGCTCAATAAATAAAATTAACGTGGACTCTTATTTTTCCAAGGTATATTTTCAAAAGATTAGTTGTAAATCCTAAGCATGATGTATCAAAACATTTAAGCTAAGCGTACCTCATCAAATTAAATGACAACCAATTAATTCAAATCATATTTCAATTAAAATTAATGCAAAAGTCTTAAAAAGAATTAAATCATTTTACCCACGTATGAAATTCGTCTTCCTCGGTCGTCCCAGTGTTTGGGTTTAGCTCATCATATCGAAAACACACTCAAAATATTTATCCATGGCTCAAAAGGTGTTTCTATTGAAGAAATATGAGAAAATGGTAAAAACAGCTCAACTGCAACGTAAATAAGCGTTGCAGAATGACTGTTACAATGGAAACAGAAGAATAAGATTGCTGGATATCAACAGCTTATGCTCCAGTAATATACGACACCTCCTGCGACTGACGCATGAGGGTTGTTGTTCTTCGTGTTCTTGAGTTTCTGCAGCTTTTTTTCTTCGATTATGCAGCTCACCAATCTTTTCTAACTTCAACCCAAACTCTCCATCCCCGCAATACTGCTCCTATACACCTTATATAGCCTATCATGCACAAGAAATCTCCTCCATAAATGCAAGAAATCTCCTCCTTAACTTCATTACTCAGCATTAAGGAAAATATTCCGATAATATTTTCTTACTTTTTTTAATCTCTTCCGATCTTTGATTTGATCCAAACACACTCCCTACACGCTCCAAGATAGATTGAGAAGGCTGTATACACGTGCAAGGATGAAATCTTCATGCCTCATCCACAAGCAAAACCGTGTTTTGCTTCACTCCTCTGTTTTCATCCACACGAGATTGTAGCCAATTTTAGACGAATCCAGCTGGCATACCAGGCTTGTTTAGTCAAAGAAGAATATTCTGAGTTGAATCCAGCGATTTAATCTCCTTCAAACTCCCTCGAAATCACGACTGAAAAATACGTTGCATGGAAGCTTATTTTCCCTCCAAAAAAATGTTCAAACCGTGGGGAAGAAAGGTTAGCCCTTATCCAATTTTGGGTGCCAGAAAACAGTGGGTGCTAAAGACGAAAATGGGCTACACATAGCCGTGGGTGCCTCTTAGCAGAAGTGGGGGTCCGTATGGCAATTGTTTTTCAGGAGTGCTCCGAGCAACTTTTCGATCCGCATTTTCCAACAATATTTATTTCCAAAAAAATACCTACAAACACACAAAACACCATAATAAGTACGAAATCGAGTACCAACAATACAGAAAATTGAGGACAACATAGACACAAAAATGTGTTTATCATGATGAAATCTCTCCTGGTCTTTGTGGCAAGAAGGTAGCTTGGAATCAAGGGAAGTTTCCTACTAATGATCTTAATATCCCGTTATTAGCATTTGGGAAACTTGGTATCCCAAATCTTTGTCCCTCCACAATTAAGAATTCTTGGTGGAGTCATGAGTTTGCAGAATTAGTCTATTTCCTTGAATCAGGTGTTCAAAGTCTCGATATTTGTGGTTTTATCATTTATCAAATGACTTCGATGACTTTACCCATCAAGATGTTAGGTTATGATTAAAATTTTTGATGGGGTTGTAGTAAATAGGGTTCGTTTCAGACTTGTGAAGGAAATGGAATTTTTAGATTTAAAATAAATATATATACAAAAATATTAACAATGGGCGAGAGGTACTGGGACTAAGGATTTGGCCGAATTCACTACACAGGGTCCATTCATAAATTCTTTGAAAATTTAAAACTCAATAAAATTAACATGGACTCTGATTTTGCCAAGATAGATTCTCAAAACATCGATTGTAAGTCCTAAGCATGATGTATCAAAACAACTAAGCTAAGCATACATCATCAAGTTAAATAACAACCAATCAATTCAAATCATATTTCAATTTTAGATTAATGCAAAAGTCATAAAAAAGAATAAAATAAATTACCCCAAGGATGAAATTCAGCCTCCTCCATCGTCCCAGTATTGGGTTTTAGCTCCTCATGATGAAAACATGCTCAAAATATATTTTTATAGCTCAAATGGTGTTTACAATGGAGAGAAAAGGAGAAAATGGTGTAAAACTGTAATCTGCGACGCACAAAAAGCGTCCCAGAATGAACGATAAAACACAAGTGCTGCTGATGTTTAGACTGCACTGCGACCCACGGCTGTGTGTCTTAGACACTGTTGATAAACCACTGTCCTTGCGAGTCTGTTCTTCGTGTTCTTGGTGTTCTTCATCATCAGCAGCAGCAGAAACAGAGTTTCATCAACTCTTGATTTCTGCTTCTCTGGACCTTCTCTCGACCCCAAACTCTCGACACCTCTTCTATGAGTCCCCAGCACTCTATATATACTCCACAGGATCAAGAAGTCTCGCTATAACTCGAGATAATTCTCTATTAACTCGGTTTGATGAAAAAATATTATGGGAATATTTTCTTCCATGATTTAGCTTCTCACGCATAGATTTCCATCCTGGTCACTCTAGAAATGTTTACACACGACCCACAATGTTGCTAGAGCCCTCATGCATGAGCAGAACACGCTCAAATCTTCTCCAATCCCGTGTTCAACCCGTGTTTCCCTGTTTTGCATTCCGTGAATTATCCAACTAATTCTGGCCAAATTTGATCGAACCAAAAGCCCAAAACGTGTTTGCTAGGACATATCACTACTTCCTACCAAAAATCAGCCATTGAATCGCCCTAGAACACGTTCAAAAATTCCAACAAAACATCTGCAAGTTGATAGTTTTTTTTGTCCCGCCAACTTTTGGTTTTTGAATTTGGGAAGAAGATGTCCTCCCCCTAACCAGAACTGGGGTGCGAATAGCAGATGCCTTTTGCGGTGACCTGGGGTGCCCCTTAGTAATTGAGGTGCCCCTTATCCAACGGTGAGAGTCCGAATAACACGTGTCCTCCAGGGCTTTTACCAACTTTTCGAGCCGAATTTTTCAAAAAATGTTTATTTTCCAAAGGTGCCTACAAACACATATAACACCAAAATTAGTACAAACTCGAGCGCCAACAATATATAGTATTGAGATCAAATTAAACACAAAAATGTGTCTATCAGGTTACCCTTGCTTGATTGAACAAATTTGCCGTGATCGTGGTCTTGATTCGATTGGCAACTCTCTAGGGGTTCCCAAACCGGTTCGTCCGTGTACCTTTAGACGCATAAGGGAAAATGTGTGCAAAAGACAAAGAGATGCTTCAGTTAATGATTGTAACCCTACCACTTTGAGTCTTCTTCAAAAAATTCATAAGGGTGAGTGTAAGGTCGATTCAAGGGTGAAGTGTGTCCAAGAACAATTGTCTTTGGTTTCAACGAAGTTTCCCGAGCTCAAGGAAGAATTGAACACAATTAAAGCATCTTGGAGTATCTCCAATGAGGAAGAAGAGTAATTTGTGTTCCTATTTTCCTAGTAAATCTTATATTTTCTTGTTTTTATTAGAAGAATGACTAGAGTTTGGAATAGCCATTATTGTGATTACACATAGCTATGTCCAACGTTTTCATCTTCATGTTTTTAGATTTATTGGTTTAAATTCTAAATTTGTTTGGAAGATGATTTTTGCAGTATTAATCTTTATGGTTTTATATAATGCAACATTGTTATCGGATATGTGTGTTTGCGTCCGTGAACTATGACTATCCCATACCTTGTCAAAGGTAAAGTCTTTCGTATGTCGATATGCATGTATTGATAAAAGAATGAATAGACTTTTGACAAATACAAAAATTAAGCCTATTATGTCAATTATTGATGGAAGATAGGTTAAAATATTTTGTTTGCAAGGGGAAGTGGTTTCCATGTGAGATGGAGTATTGACTAAGGGGGAGTGATACATATCACCATAGTATTGTTGTTGAAGTTGTGATATAATTGGACTTTGACGCTGTGTAATGATACTGTATAACAATGATTGAGACTCTTGTTTTCTCGTTGTTATCGCTATGGATTTTCAACAACGATGATGCTGAACTTACAACCTTTGGGATCACTGGAGTACTTGGAAGTGACGAAGATTTCGAGTAATGTTGAAGATTAGGCGTATGGAATAGGAGCTACAAAAGTTAATTTATTTATTTTTTGTATTCCATATGTATTGATAGTTTTGTCACTAAAATTGACAAAGGGGGAGATTGTTAGAGCATAGCTTGGTCAACCTCGCATGCATTGCTATCTCAAGCATGTTTGTCAATGTTAGTGATCAAAACTATAAGTCCTGATTTCTAGCCTATATATCTAAAGGTCTCGGACTAGGATAGAAAGTGTAGTTGAGCTCAAGACTCCATGGAAATCATCATACAAGACGAAGGACTGCTCAAGGAACTAGTGGATCTTCATCGACTAAAAGGTATGTGGAGACTTGAACTTATTTGTCATTTAAAAGTCTATCTACTCTATCTCTTATTCTTGATACAAAAGTCGTTTTGATATATAGACTTTCATTGTGCACATTTTCTATTTCGAGCCGAGTGTAACTCGCCTATATATTTCTGGAAATATGTGTTGGTAAGCTTTCGCTTTAGCCAAATTTATCTTTACCTAGTGACTAATGTCATGTTATGTTTCAATCACTTTGGAAATTGCTCTGACGAAAAATGGTCTGTGAATAACGGCTATATAACGTCCTCTGAAAATGTTTCAATAATTGAAATGAGAGTTTAGATTACATAACCATTGGTAGGATATAATCATTTTTGTGGAAACACATATATGTATAAGTCCTTATTCCTTGAACCAAAGTTTGCGAAATTTGTTGATCAAGAGAAACGGAATGTGGCGTGAGCCAAATCCGCGAACTAGCGGAAGTTCTCGACCCGAGAATTTCTGCTGGAGTTTGTGAACTCCTTCCGTGAGCTTAAGTCCGAGAACCCAGTCCGCGAACTTGAGCAGGTTATATCTAAAATCGGTTGTTCTTGAACTCATGTTTATATAAACTAAGGAATGCTTTTGCAAACCGTGGCTATAAAGTTCATGAACCGATTCGAGTGAATCAAACTGTTTTTGCTTCGATTGTGTCTTGTGTAGTTACATAAGATCTAAGCAATTGAAAAACTCTCTAACTAGTTCATTTGAGTCATTTGAACTAGTTATGGTGAAAAAGAATATGGTGGATATAAAAGTAATCATATGGCTAACCATTTGGTTAACTATTGTTGAACCAACAAATATTAATGTTTGGGAACGGCTACATTAACCCAAAATTGGACATTTCATTTGTGTGTAACAAGCTAAATTTTCGATCCAACGGTTGAGAAATATTAGCTTGAATCTAATCAGGTTTTCATCTAACGGTGGATATTGAATGCTTTGTTACCAAGCTAACATTGATTGCAAACCCTGATTTGAAAGACTATATAAAGGAGAACTCTAGCAACTGGGAAAACCAATCCCCACACCTTACGTGTGATACTAGTTGCATATCTAGATTCGATTCTCCTTTAACCTTTGGTTTCTTCTTCTAAAACCAGGTTAACGACTTAAAGACTTCACTGGGATTAGGAAGCCATACCGATACTATTTTTCTTGTAGTTGTGTGATGTGATCTTGCATCTTCTATCGTTACGAGTACAATTGTAATAATTGGCTCGAGATTTATATCTCCGATAGGCAAGATAGAAAAGTAATCACAAACACTTCGTCTCATCGTTTGTGCTTCCACAATATCTTTTTTCGTTGCGGCGATTAGGATTATTGTGAATGATTGATAATACTAGGCTGTTCTTCAGGAATATAAGTCCGGTTTATCAATTGGTTCCTGTTCACCTTGATTTATCAAAAGACGGAACAAAACTCGTAGGCATATTCGTGGGAGACGGATTTATCTATTACCGTAGACTTTTCTGTGTGATACAGATTTGTTTATTAAAGTCTTCGACTTTTGGTCGTAGCAACTCTTAGTTGTGGGTGAGATCATCTAAAGAAATCATGTACGTAGTATCCTGTTGGCATCAGAGACGTAGGAGCATAAATGTACCTTGGATCAGTGTGAGATTGATTGGGGTTCAACTACAGTCCAGACTGAAGTTAGTTTGGAGTAGGCTAGTGTCTGTAGCGGCTTAATACAGTGTGTGTTCAATCTGGACTAGGTCCCGGGATTTTTCAGCATTTGCGATTTCCTCGTTAACAAAATTCTGGTGTCTGTGTTATTTCTTTTCCGCATTATATTTTGTTATATAATTGAAATATCACAGGTTGTGCGTTGTTCAATCAATTAAAATATCCGACCTTTTGGTTGTTGATTTAAATTGATTGACACTTGGATATTGGTATTTGGTACCATCCAAGTTATCTCTCTAGTATTTGATAAAGACTCGCAGATTTCTATTTGCTTGAGTATATATCAAATCGAGAGATTGAGATATAAACTCTTTGATATACTTTTTATCTAGATTGAGTCTGACTATCTAGTTGATTCTCTAGAAAGTATATTGGAGTTTTTCCATACAGATTTCTAAGCGAAATATTGGGTGTGGTTGTTGTACCCCCACTTTTTCATATAGCAATTGAACATTGGTTGAATCATTTCATCTAACGGTGAATATTGAATGCTTTGTTACCAAGGTAACTTGGATTGCAAACCCTGATTTGAGAACTATATAAAGGAGAACTCTAGCAACTGGGAAACCTAATCCTCACACCTCCTGTGTGTTACTAGTTGCATAAATAGAGTCGATTCTCCTTTAACCTTAGGTTTCTTCTCGAGACCCTGTAGGTTAACGACTTGAAGACTTCATTGGGAATGTGAAGCCAGACCTAACTATTCTCTTTGTAGTTGCGTGATCTGATATTGTTGTTTCTATCGTGATTGAGTGCAATTATAAAATTGGCTTGAGATTTATATCTCCGATAGGCAAGATACAAAAGTAGTCACAAACACCTTCGTCTCATCGTTTATGATTCCACAATAACTTGTTTCACTAGTCGATTAAGTTTATTGTGAGGTGATTGATAATACTAGGCTTTCCATCGGGAATATAAGTTCGGTTTATCAATCGGTTCCTGTTCACCTTGATTTATCAAAAGACAGAACAAAAACTCTTGGGTATTTTTGTGGGAGACAGATTTGTTCAATCCTTTAGACTTTTCTGTGTGAGACAGATTTGTTTATCAAGTCTTTGAATTTTGGTCGTAGCAACTCTTAGTTGTGGGTGAGATCAGCTAAGGGAATCAAGTGCTTAGTATCCTGCTGGGATCAGGGACGTAAGGAGCGCAATTGTACCTTGAATCAGTGTGAGATTGATTAGGGTTCAACTACAGTCCAGTCTGAAGTTAATTGGTAGTATGCTAGTGTCTGTAGCGGCTTAATATGGTGTGGTGTTCAAACTGGACTAGGTCCCGGGGTTTTTCTGCATTTGCGGTTTCCTCGTTAACAAAATTCCGGTGTCTGTGTTATTTCTTTTCCGCATTATATTTTGTTATATAATTGAAATATCACAGGTTATGGTTAAGATCAATCAATTAGAATATCCAACCTTTGGTTGTTGATTTACATTGATTGACACTTGAACATTGATCTTTGGTACCGTTCAAGTACTTCCTCTTATATTCAATCGGGTTCGCAGATTTCTATTTGTTGATTGCGGATTGAATTAAGAGTTAGAGATATTAAACTCTTTGATATACTTTATTCTAGATTGAGTCTAACTCTCTAGTTGATTCTCTAGAAAGTGTATTGGAGTAAGTCCTCTCAGATTGCCAAACGAATTGTTGGGTGTGATTGTTAGACCCCCGCATTCTCAATTGGTATCCGAGCAGGCAAACACATTAAAGACCTTATAATTCTATGTTTATAGCGATCTGAGGATGTACGATAATGTCTCTGATAAACGCATCACCAGAAATAAAAGTTCTTTTTCTATGAAGTCTATTAAAGAGAAAGACTTGTCAATATCGAATATAGATGAACCTAGTGTTCCAATGAAACAGACGTACGTTTACAAGTGTTTCCCTGACTACCTTACTGACGAGTCTGACTCAGAAGTTGAAAGGAATGCAGCCAAAGAGAGTTCAACGATTCTAAACCTTTTTAGGATCCAGGCTGACAATGTCAATCGATTGAAACATAAAGTCAATGTCCTTGTTGGTATGGCTAATAAGCATGACTCTCTTCTAAAGGCCCTTCGAGAGGAAAACACCTCATTCATTGAGAAAACCCTCAAAAAGGATGCTTTGGAAATTGAACATATTTTGAGTAAACTCTCTGTACAAGAATGTTCCAAAGAGTTCACAGTATCAACTGCTTCTGATAAAACTGTAAAATTCTTTGTCTCAGAAGAAAAACAGAAATCTTTTCCTGTTGGAAATAATGTGGTTGTATCTTCCTCTAATCAAGGAATGTCCACATCACTTGGAAGGAAGAAGTCTCCCAATAACAGTGTTGAGTCTGTTCCTTCTAATCACTCAAGTGATCATAAAGTATGTCTCTTTTGTGATTCAAAAGGTCATGGTGAACAAAGGAAGAAATCTAGGTTGAATGACAATTCTTTCAGTCATCTTCAACACACCTTAGATTTATTTATCAAAGGTGTAACTGACATTCGTATGTCTAAACCAATTGGCTTTAGTACTTACCCTGTGTATTCTACCAGGAAAGTCAGTTCGAGGTGTTCTTCAAATGTTCAAGAATTTAACAGACTCCCCAATATTGTTCGATCAAGAAGAACTCATGGTTTTTCTTCTTTCAAATAGGGAGATAATGTTGTACATGATGTGAAAAAGGTACCAGAAGAAGGAAGTAAAAATGGAGGTATGGAAGACAACTTAAAAAGGATAGTTGAAGGATATAAAGAAATTATCAACAAGCTGTCTATTCCCTCTGGGTAAAATTCTTCAGGTAAGAATAAGCATTATGCGTCATATTTTTATGATGGCAAATTTTATGATAAATTTTCACATCATAATGGTTTTCCTCCAAAGATCAAGAAGAAGAGGTTTAACCAGAAACAACATTCATTTGATGAGCGCAAGGCTCATACTTGTGATAATTAATCACAAGGTTGAATTCTCACTCTTAATAAAAATCCTGACAGAGTGAGATATTTTTCAGGTGTACTTGATGGAAAAATGTGTTTCTGAATCAATAGTGATTACATGTTCGCTTACAAGATTAACAAAAACATCGAAATACATAAAAAATTATCAAGATGATCAAAACCCTAATACAAATAAGGATATCAACTACAGGTAGATCGCGACGAGAAAGAGCAATAAACCGCAGAGATACCCAATGTTTGATTATGTATAAGGGAAAGATGATGGTATATTCCGGAAATAATTCCGACCATTTGATTTGATTGTATTCATCCTTGAAAAGATATGTTCCTGGAAGGAAGGATTATTTTGCCCATTAACTTGTAGATCGAATCGTTGATGTTTTTGAATCAATAGTAGCAAACCACGAACCATCCATCAAAGATCGAAGAACTCGCCCTACAACGACGAATAAAAATCTCCCCGAAACGGCGAAGAAACATGTCAAAATACACAAAAAAATGATGTAAAAACATCTTATTCGATATTATTACCAAAAACTAGAAATGAAAAAGAAATCCTTTGGACCAAATCTGAGCAAGAAAGATGAAAAAATTTTAAAGTTTTTTTAGAAGGGAAGAAAAAAGGGAGAAGAAAGAGAAAAGAAAGAGAAAGCGAAAGAGTAGAATCCTAAAAAAAAAAGTATCAATATTAGAATCATATTATTGGGTCTTGAACCCAATAGGAATTTTGGGTCTTAATGTGCTTTGGGTAGCCAAAATATGGATAAGGGAGATCTTAAGTGATTGAAAAATCATATTTACCCCTCCCTATAATAAATCAATTTTAAAATCAAATCTTATATAATCAAAACCCTTTCATTTTCTCTCTTCTTCTTCTCAAAAACACTCTCCAAAACCTAATAATATCTCCTTCTCTTCTCCTTTGATTTTTGAAGCAGCTCAATGTGATTCGATTTCTTCTTCTTGATTCTCAACATGGCAGCAAGATCAAGAGTGACAAGATCCGACCGATTAAACCCTGATTCTGAAACAAGGCAAGTTATTGATGTTCCTTTTAATGGAGATGTGGTGAACCAATCTGTTCAAACACCTGTGAATCCTCCACAAATAACTCCTACTAGGTAAGAATCGAAAAACCCACCAGTTATTTTGCCATTAGATTGAAAAATAGGTTTGATTGATGATTTTAGGGTTTTCAAAAATGGTATTCTGAAGCGTTTACGGCTAGGATATCATATCGTCCTGACCGTAATGTATACCTAACGGTTGGGACATCAAGAACTCCCATCCGTTAATGTCTCTTGCGGTTATGAAAATTCGAGATTCCAACCGTGAAATATTTTACGTCCAGGAATTTCACAGCCGTAAGTTGTCTTGTGTTTGCAGAAAAAAATTGGGTGTTGATTGTTTCGATTGGGAATTTCCAAACCGTTACCATTATTTCCCAACAGTTATTCATATTTCCTAGCCGATACTGTTTTTACGGTTACGTGGTGTCATACTTCCTGGCCGCAATTGTGTCAAATGGATGGGTCGTCTGCATGTTTCTTAGCCGAGACTATGTTTACGGTTAGGAAGTCTTACATTTCCCAACCGATATTGTGTAATACGTATAACTATGAGTGAATTGGTCATATCTTCTGATATGTTTTTCACCATTTTTAGGAACCCTAAAAAGGAGAAAGAACCCCAGGAACTACCAATGTGTGATATTGCTACGATGATGGTACGTATGTGTTGATGGTGGTTTTCGATTTAGGGATAAAATTTTAAAATCCCGTAATTAATGCACTGTCATCCTGCAAAGAAATAAAAGCCATTTAAAAAAGTAATGAGTGTTCAAGCCTCTCTACTTATATATATATATATATGTATTGAGCAACTCAGTATAAATATGAAATTCACTCAGAATGGTGCGCGTAGTAGCAATCCCAAATATTCTGTGAATTCTATTTTCTTCCAGCATTATTAACTAATGCATGACTTGCCTAGTATTTGCATATGCTATGTTCCTAGTCGAACTCTCAATATTGACATGACATGACGATCAATGATTACTCTCAATAGAGTAGCATGAATCTCCCGAAGTGCCAGTATTGGGATCTGCACAAAAATACTCAGGCTACATCGCTCTCTGACAAAGAGATCAACGCGTTCACACATTTTTTTAATTAAAGTTAGCGTGATCGAACACATATTTATTCTTAAAGAAAATCTAGACTGTTAATATCAGTCTCAAAAATAATCGCGGCCACACGATTTAACAAGTTTAGACTCTTCCTAGCGAAACTAGGCAATCACCATAGTGACCACCGGCGGGCCCACTAGTGCCCTAGTCGATCAAGTCTTATTCCCCTTGTTGATGGTGGTTTTTCGAATAGGGATAAAATTGTAAAACCCTATATTTAATAAGCTGACACCCTGCAAGGGGATAAAGCCATTTAAGAAGTGATGAGTGCAAAAAACCTCTTCACTCATTGAGCAATTCAATATGTATGGAATTCATTCAGAATGGTGCAACAATCCCGAATATTCTATGAATTTTCCTAGTAGCATTATCCATTTAATGCATTGTGCGCCTTGTATTTTCCTACGCTATGTTCCGCAAGAGAACCCTCAATGTTGGCATGTCATGACGATTAATGTTCACTCTCAGCAGAGTAGCATGAATCTCCCGAAGTGTCAGTATTGAAGTCTGCATGAAAGTACTCACACATGATGCATCGTTCTCTGACAAAGATATCTTCGTATCGACGCACATTTAGAAGCTAGCTCGATCGAACTCGTTTAAATTCCTCAAAGGAAAATCCATATTGTCTATATCAGTCTCAAAAAACGATCACGGCCACACAATTTGGATGCATGATCCAACAAGTGTAGCCTACTCCTAACAGAGCTAGGCAATCACCGTGGTGACCACCAGTGGGCCCACTAGTACCCTAGTCGATCGAGTCCCACTAGGTGAATTCCTAAGCACTACGAACGTCAACCCTTATGGGTGTTCGGTCTGTTAAGAAACTAGCTCAAACGAGCTAAGACCGTTAAAAAAGGTCTTTAATGCATCATGACCGTCCAACTTAGCCATCCTAGTTGGACGGCTAAGATCTTCCCTGGAATGATCAAAGAAGCGCCTATATGCACATTGGCGGCCCGACTTTCCCCCTGCTCAATCGACCTGCCCACGGCAAGTTCATAGAGAAGCAAATCATTTGCCCAAATTAAGGCAAACACGCTTGTTTCCAAAACCCTAATTAGGGTGCGGCGGTAAGAAACTATCGCAAATCGATCGTGTCCATCCAACTTGGCCAGCCAAATTGGATGGCTTAGATCGCGTTTCGTACGATCAAGGAGGTGCACATAAGATCCCCGCCGTCCCAACATTGTCCCGGTTCGATCGACTTACCTGTGGGAAGTCAATAAGGCAGCAAATCGCTTGATCGAACTAGGGTGGACGTAACTTTCCCGAAACCCTAATTCTTATTTGCGGAAGTATGCTACTATCTCAAATCGATCGTGACCACTCGTTTTCGCCGGCCAAATCGAGTGTCTTAGATCTGATTTTAGATGACCCAGGAGATGTCAACACGCTCGCTGGAAGCTCTTCTTCACATATGGCCAATCGGCCTACTCGAATCAGCGCAAAACGCTTGGATTCGATTAGTTAAAACAGGGTGGTCGCGCGGCCACCAAAACCTAAATCAGCGACAGCTGATCGTTGTCTCAAAGCCATCTCGTCCGTCCGTCTTCACTGACCTTGCCGGACGGCTTATATTGAGTATTAAGCGATCTACGGGGAGTGGCAATGATCACCGGCCACCCCCCTTCCGCAAGGAATAATCGTCCAAACTATGCTTTGCCCGTGCGGCTCCGAACGATCGCCCAAAAATGGCCCCTCGCGCTGCTTCAACAGCAGCCATTAACTGCCGCAAATCGTCTCGACCACTCAACTTTGCCAGCCGATTTGAGCGATCCAAATCTAATTTATATCGACCGGTAGGATTTTAGAATGTCTACCATCTGCCACTCGCCTACAGGGAGCGATCCACTAAGCAATAGCTCATCCCTGGAGCTACCAAACGATCGTTCAAACATGTCCGGTCACGCTCTTCTTTTAAGACGATCGACTCGCGACTAACTTAGACGAGCTTTAAAACAACGATATGCTTCATCGACTATTTTGAGATGCTGAAAAGCGATGCTTTGCGTGCATCGAGTACATACGATATCTTATATCGGCTTCACGAAAAACTTAGTTGTTTAACCTAATAGCGTCACATGCTATTCTTTGCGGCAAGTCCCACGACTTGACCCACTTACTCGAGACATCAAACGTGTCACAAACTGGGGGATGCTCACTGGGGTATTGGTCTGGCAGTTTACAGCGTGCGTCGTGCAACACTCCCATTACGAGAAAGTATTAGGAAAAGACGGACGGTCAGCAGTAATGAGAGTAGTAGGTGAAAGAGTGACCGATTTTCCCTCACAGTGGAAACGTGACGATCACCACCACCTACACAACCCCACTACTCCATTAATCAATCTCCTCCACTGCCTACTAGATCAGAGGTTTGCGCTCAATGACTTGTATAAATAGGCTTTCAGCCTATTTCAACAAAAACACGAACAATGTAAGTGTTAACACAAGTATCCAGAAACATTCAAGAGTTGATAGCTTCCATTCTGCAAGCCAGTTGAACATTCTGATACAAGTCATAAACAACCACAACTTCATAATTCAACAGATCTCAAACACCTTCTTCGCTTCCCTCCCTAAGATCAACCCTTCTCCTTCACTTTGTGACCGAATTGAATCTGGAACGGCCATTTCTTGGTTTAGGCCAGAGTCTTACAGATTGATCTCTAGAATCTAAAGTACTCTCGTGCAGTGCATTGTTTAGGGTTTTAATTCGTTTCTCGTCAATACACCTAAAATTACCAAAAACAACAGAATCAGTTTTTACCCTCAAACAATTGGCGACCACAATGGGAGGTTGATCTCTCGGTTGCAAAAAATCGATTTCAATCTTCATTTCAATCTTCCTAAATTGAAAACAGTAGATCTTAGTTCTAAAACTCAGTCATTAACCTGATTTCATTCCAATCACCAATCTCAATTTAAAACTCAGTCCTTAACATGATTTTATTCCAATCACCAATCTCGATTTCCGCTCCGTGATGTATCCCTACCAGTTGAATTCTCCGAAAATTACAAGTGATCAGAATCCAATCACTATGGAAGACATGGCCAGGATGTTAGAAGATGTTTTCGCGAATCAATCTAACATCGCCGAGAAGCAAGACGAGATGCTTCATATTCTAAGGAATGTAAACCGATTGTGGGAGGAATCTTCAAGCGTCCACCCAGCGAATGCCATCAACGATGCAGACATCAGAGATGAGAAGAAAGGAAACAATCCATAAGATTCAACCAACAGCAAGGAGCCGAAATAGTTTCACGGGGAAACGACTCGCCAAGAGAGTCATGGTACCGACGAGATAAAATATAAGCACCCAACTTACGAAGATTTGTTAAAAAAATCTGTATCAAGAGACCCTCGCAGAAGTCCGGAGGGTTATTCAACAATCCGCAGCCTCAACTGCTCATACTCTGCCAGAAGCACCTGAAGAAGGAGAAGTCAACCAAGGCCTTCAAGAAAACAAAGATTGCACTAATGAACGGTGCTTAGTTCCACCACCTCATAGTGCTATTGTTACCGATGCAGAGTCCTTGAGAAAATTTATGTGTCTACAAGATCGCCGAGCTAAACGGTCTGTGTTTGCGTCAATATACGCTCGCGTCTCTACCCCGCCCTTGAAACGGGCTTCGTACCAAAGTCCGTGGGAGTTCTCACAACGGAAGCCGTTAACGCAAGAGAAATCGGATCTGGAATACCCGCACTGCCCATTTCCAACAAGAAATATTCTGGAATTACTAGAAGTTTGGGTGCGAGACGGGGAAGTTCAATTACCTCCCGTATGGCGTCCTCCAAATGGATGACGGACCCGAGGTACTGCCACTGCCACAGATTCATTCATCACTCTACCAGTGAATGCAACGGCCTGAAGTATATTCTCCAAAGGAAGATTAACTCAGGAGAGTTACCCCCTTTCTCCGAAGATTAACGTCCGCGGTTTCATCGAAGTGATCGAACCAACTACGGGTTTCTCGAGGCGCGCCATAACAACTTGGATTCTAAGCAATCACCCTTGGAGAATTCAAGTCTCGTTCAACCGAGATCTTGTGAACAAATAAGTTTCGTTAAAAAATTTTACATTTTAAAAGCCTGTTGCAGACTTGACGTATGCGTCCCACATCGAGGAAGGAAGTCAATGATGCAGTTGTTCTTAGACACCACAATATCTTCCTTTTACATGTTTCCCTTTTTATGAAACATTTGCAATTTTTACGAGATACTTAGAATGATCGAACTCAAAACCAGAATGTCGTCTTTCAACTGATTCAAACATAATTCCTTTCAGAAAGTCATTCATAAAATCATCTCAAAAATAAACCCATTCAAAAGTTCAATCACCTACTAGTTAAAAAAACCAGAAAATCAAACTATGAAAGGAATTCCTCACATCACTCAAAACACCTAAAAGGGAAATATAAAAGAAAATGCGCAAGTATTCAAGGGAAGTCTTTCAGCAACAACTCGTTCTTTTTGGAAAGAGCGCCTTTCATTTTGCGGAGAGCAGCCCGCTTCAGCTTCAATTCCAAGGATAACCTCTCGATCTCCTCCTCTTGCGGAGCAATGAAGTCCACGGAGGGAACTTCGTTTGTTTCATCTTGCAGCTTCTGGATTTTAGAAAACTCTTCATAGAACCAGAAAGCACTAAATTCAAACTTCATAAACACATCTCGGTGAAACTCCCAGTTTGAAACCACCTCCTCAGAAACAGTGCACCCAGTCACGCTGCTCATGACATGAATGGAGGATAAAGCTTCTTCGACACGTCGGACCAACAGGCAATACAACCTTCAACCTTCTGTAAGCGGTTTCACTGAAGCATCAAGAGAAAAATCACCGAGATACAACATCCCGCGCGTCCAAAATCGCCCACTTAAACTCCAGTACCACATGCACGACTGCCACAATGATAAATCAACGTCCAAGATATTCCATATCTGGATCGAAGGCAACAACATCTATGAGTGACGCTTTCAGAATTTCGTCTCCCTTAGAAGAACTAGTTGTGTTACCAAAGGAGGTTGCAACTGGGACTTAAGAGGTACATACAGACTCTCCATGTCAAGAGCTTCATCATATTTGCAGAACCTATTAGTTAAGTCATTCGCATGAGGGAACTTCCCTACTCCTCAAAGACACGATCCAAAAATGATAAAGGCAAAGGAGCGTCGTTGGAGACTGCTTAGCACTACCCATCTCAAAGAAGCTGAATTTGGAGAGACGCAAGCCCGATGTCATTATGATTCCAAGATTCCCAAAGACGTAGACGTATTCGAGGGAGCAGACGTATTGTTTAAATACCAGCGATATGCCTGGATGTCTATGAAACACAACGTAGACAAAAAGACGGCCTCATGATCAGCAACTCGTACGATCCTCATTAACATTGGTTTCAACTCCAACTCCCATCCAAATTATTTCTTCAGAAACCCAGCGGGACAGCATCTATTAAGATAAGATGAAAGCTCAGCAGATACTCGTGAGCAGGGGACTGTCTCCCTCTTCTCCATTCCATGAGGAAACATCAAGGAAGCTATCTGTTCCATCATCAGCTTCTCCCTCCAATAACGAGACGATCTCTACCATTATATGAAGACTACCAAGTTCGTGCAAGTAGCTACTGCGCCTCTCCCTGCCGGTCTCTTCTGATCACAGCTGTTTCCAAGAATCATTGTTGCTTGTTGATTGATACCAGCCAGGGCTTCACCATAGCAACAACCACTATGGACAGAGTCAAGGATATCTTCAACACAAGAGAGACGGTCAATCAAGAAGCATGTAATTTGCAAGGGAAAATCAAACTGAAAGGTTAATGGAGCCCTCACTGGAGTTCTCCCTAGAAGCCGTTTCAATGCTCCCTCCAGGAGCCGCTTCAACGTCCGCTCCAACAGCCGTCGCTTCAACATTCGCTCCATGAGATGCTTTATTCCCTTCAGGAGCTGCTTCAATGTTCGTTTCAACGCCTCAGCAAGCCACACGGATCAACCATATCATGTGGAAAGGGTGCATGGACGACAAGATGTTTGGATATAATACAGGTTTATCAAGTGCAACTCTCGTTCATTAATCAACAAATGACGAATCCAAAATATTTCCGCCTTCATCAATTCGTCAACCACCTTACATTTTCAGTAGAAAATAGGCTCAGGATAATTACACATGGGGACTGCCAGCATGGGATGCCTTCACGTCCCTCAACCAGGTTGTTTCTGATATCAGCATCATCATTGTCAAAGCTTTACGAGCCGCAGAAATTTCTCAACATGAAGTTGTACATGTGCATCAAAGGCTCCAAAAGTACACCACAGAGATATTTTCACATATCCGGCCACGCCATCGGATCTAAAGTATAACTGGGGACTGCTCAATCGCATCCCGTTCCATACAACAATCCAAGATTCAGAGGATGGTTCAAAGGATGTCGCTTAGAATGAAGTCCTTGAAGACCTGATAGAAGCGCGTCGGCAATAGAACGCCTCTCAGCTCGTTTACTTCACTCAAAGACTCCGGAATTTTTTTGCCGATACAGGCATTCCAAGCATTTCACCATCGCAATCATAAGGGAAAGAATGAGCCTATGAGATAAAGGGTCAGAATGAACGCAATTCCATTCCAGTCAATGCTCAGGAGTTTAAAGAAGATTTTCATTGCGACTCAGCAGTCCGGACTCCGAGCAACTTAAGTCAAAGCCTCTCGCAATCGAGCGCAATGGAGTTTAGCAAATTTCGAAATTTACCTGGAGGACATATGATAGGAGGACGATCACTGCAAGCTTTGATACTTCGTTAAGTGTATCTTGCTCAAAGACCTAGCCGGCCTCTATCCTAGTAACATCTGTCTACCTTGCCTCATAAGTTTTATATTTAACCGTCACCATCCATTGCTTACCCCGCAACAATGTCATTGTTACGTGCTAAGCAGGGGACTTAATGTTGATGGTGGTTTTTCGAATAGGGCTAAAATTGTAAAACCCTATATTTAATAAGCTGACACCCTGCAAGGGGATAAAGCCATTTAAGAAGTGATGAGTGAAAAAAACCTCTTCACTCATTGAGCCAAAATTTAGGTCTAAACACATTCGTTAGCCCAATTTCATTTTAATCACCAATCTCAACTTCCACTCTGTAATCCATCCCCGCCAGCCAAACTTTTCGAAAGTCATGAATGATCGAAGTGCAATCACCGTAGAAGGAATGGGTAAGATGTTAGAAGATATCCTCGCAAATCAGGCTGATATCGCCAAACGACAAAACGAGACGCTTTGGCTTTTAAGAAGTATGGTAAACCAGTTACGTAAGGAGTCGGCGAGCATTCGCCCGGAGAACACCACCAACGAAAAAGATGACATCGGATCTTTATCTGAAGTCCGTGCTTCCGCCAACATTGATGCAGACAGAATACGTAACCACATCAGACATGAGACGAAAGGAAACGATCAACAAAATCCAGCCAGTAACAAAGGGCCGAAACAGTTTTACAGGGAAAAGGACTCACCATGAGTGTCACAATACCTGCAGAATGGGAACTGGGAACCGGTTTATGAAGCTATATTGGAGAGTATATATCTTAAGACCCTTGCAAAAGTTCAGAGAGTTGCTCAACAATCCACAGCCACGACTGCTCCGACTTTACCGAGAAGAGAAACGATTGAAGAATGGGAAATTTACCAAGGTCTCATAAAGACGAGAGTTTTACTAATGAATGGTACCCGGTTCAACCACACCGCAACGCTGTTACCATCGATGCAGGGTCCTTGAGAGGAGTTGTAATAGTTAAGTGATCTGCGTCAACGCAGTCTCAACTCCACTCTCGAAACGAGCCTCGTATCAAATCCCGTAATAATTCTCACGACAACAGTTGCAAACGCAAGAATTCTCATGACAACAGCTGTAAACGCAAGAAAAATTAAACTCAGGGTACCCGCACTTCCCATTTCCAATGAGGAAGATTCTGGAGATGCTAGAAGCTTGAGTACAAGACAGGGTAATTCAACTACCTCTTGTATGGCGTCCACCAACTGATCAGGAGATGACAAATCCGAGATATTTCCATTATCACAGATTCATCCATCACCCTACCAGTGAATGTGACGGCCTAAAACGCATTGTACGGGAGAAAATTAATTCAGAGGAGATGTCTATGAACGAGGAGTCTTCCCTTTCTCCACAAGTCAACACGTGTAGTTTCACAGGAGGGATCGAATCAGCTGGGGAATTTTCATTAGCAGAGGCGTGTTAAAATAACTCAGGTCACAACCTAGACTTTAAGCAATTGTCTGGGAGAGCCTAACTCGGGTCGCAACCTGGACTTTAAGAAATTGTCTGGGAGAGCCTAATTTCGTTCGTTGGAACCTTGTCAACAAGTAAGTCTCGTTAAACGATTATTTGTGTGAGAGATCTTTTGGAAATTTGCTGGGGACTCGCGTCCCATTTTGAGAATGAAGTTAATACCGTTCTCGATCTCCACGTTATATTTCCCTTTTCGCGTAATGTTTGCAATTTCATACAACATGTACAATATCTCTAAGTTACCTTACTTATATTCAAAAATTAGAATTTCAGTCTGAATAGTCGACCCAAGCATAATTCCTTTCAGAAAACTACTCATGAATTATCCCAAAAGAAAATTCAAATATCTTCATAAAAAGCAATCACTTGCTAGTTCAAAAACCAGAAAAAAAATAAATCAAACCATGAAAGGAATTCCTCACGTCACTCAAAGACACCTAAAATTAAGAAAGAAGACACAAAGTATTCAACGGAAGTCTTTCAGGAACAACTCGTTCTTCTGGGAAAAAGCATCTTTCATGTTCTGGAGATCGACCTGCTTCATCTTCAACTCTCTAGACAGTCTCTTGATCTCTTCCTCTTGCCGAGCAATGCAGTCCATGGAGGGAACTTCATTCGTTTCGCCTTGCAGCTTCTGGATTTCAGAAAACCCTTCACAGAACCAAGAGTCATTAAACTCATACTTCACGAACACATCTCGGTGGAACTCCCAGTTTGAAACTACCTCTTCAGAAACAGTGCACCCGTCACAATGCTCATGTCATGAATGGAGGATAACGCTTCTTCGACACGTTTGACCAATGCAAAGCGACTCTTAAGCTTCTTGAAAGTGGCGATGTGACCATACTTCTTCCATATCTTGGTGTATAACTCCTCATACTTATCCGACACACTGAATCCTCCAAAGAGCACATGATCTATGAAAGGGGCGTCAAAGGGAGGGTCAAAAGTGACTCCAGCGGCGGAATACACAACTAATGTTTTGTCAGTCGCAAGAGTCTCTTTAAGGGTAAGCACCTCTGCGACCATGGATGTAGCATCTCTAGTGTTTCCTACATCATCGTCCCCTTCACCCTCGAGGTTGGTTTCTGCCACGGTCTCATCTCCCGGCTCGCTGGAACGATCAGGATCCATGCTACACTTGGAGACGCTTTCTTCGTCGTCGATTGAGTTTTCGTCATCCTCATCATTACCTTCAAGAGGTTCGGTATCGCTGGATTTCTCTAAAGTTGTGTTGCGACTATGTGCCAGCCTCGTAAAAGCATTTTCTTTCCTGAGACCCTGATTTTAAAATAAGAAGTACATTTAGCGAGGATTTTTCAAAGATGAACAAAATCAGTGGATTAAAAGAGAAAAAGCTTAAAGTACCTGCATATGGGAAGAATTGAAGACCACCGGTCCACTTGCATGCTCCTTAGACCTCGCTCCTGCATCTTGAGGACTGGAGTCATCAGAAGCGTCAACCCTGGTTCGCTTGCCCGGAAGCGGCTTCAATAGTTTATGATCCTTCAAAATTTCGGGGGTAGGCCTGTCGCGAGGAACTGTTACAAATTCATCTGAGAACTTTTGAAAATCTATCAGCTCTTCCCTCCAGAAATCCTTATACCTACTAGTCGCCACTGGTTTTCTTCCGAGGAGCAGGAATGGAAGGTTCTACTTTGTTGCAAAGACGCTAGCATCGAGAACATACGACACGAGATCCTCTGAAGGCATCGGCGGACGAACACATATTTATTCTTAAAGAAAATCTAGACCGTTAATATCAGTCTCAAAAATAATCACGGCCACACGATTTGGCCACACGATTTAACAAGTTTAGACTCTTCCTAGCGAAACTAGGCAATCACCATATTGACCACCGGTGAGCCCACTAGTGCCCTAGTCGATCGAGTCTTATTTCCCTCATCCACAAGTGCTTCGAACGCCAACCCAAACACGGGCGTTCACGCTGCATAAAATAGCTCAAACGAATTGAGACCGGCAAAAAAGGTCTCAAAGCGCATGACGGCCGTCCAACTTAGTCGGCGTAGTTGGACGGCTTGGATCGCATTTAGAGCGATCAAAGAGATGCTGACGTGTTCACCGTTGGCTCAACTCCCCCCTTGGTCGATCGACCTATCCACTGCAAAACCAGAGCGCATCAAATCGTTCGCCCAAAGTAGGGTGAACGCACTGCTTTAAAAACCCTAAAATTGCGTTTGCAGCAACGCCTACTGTTAGAGCATTGCTCGGTCGAACTCGCATGCGTTGCTATCTCAAGCATGTTTGTCAATGTTAGTGATCAAAACTATAAGTCTTGATTTCTAGTCTATTATAGCTAAGGTCTCGGACTAGGATAAAAAGTGTAGTTGATCTCAAGAACTCCATGGCAATCATCATACAAGACGAAGGACTACTCAAGGAACCGGTGGATCTTCATCGACTAAAAGGTATGTGGAGACTTGAACTTATCTATCACTCAAAAGTCTATTTATCTCCTATCTTGAAACAAAAGTCGTTTTGCTATATAGACTTAGATTATACACATTTGCTATTTCAAGCCGAGTTTATCTCGCCTATCTATTTCTCGAAATATGTGCAGGTAAGCTTTCGCTTTAACCAAGTTCATCTTTAACTAGTGACAAAAGTCATGACAAGTTTCAATCACTTTGGAAATTGCTTACTTTGACGAAAAATAGTTTGTGAATAACAACTATATAATATCAACGTCCTCTAAGAATGTTCCAACGATTGAAATGAGAGTTTAGATTATATAACCATTGGGGGATATAAGCATTGTTGTGGAAACACATATATGTATGAGTCCTTATTCCTTGAATCGAAGTTTGCGAACTTTGTTGATCAAGAGAACCGGCATGGTGGGGTGAGCCAAGTCCGCGAACTGGCGGAAGTTCTTGTCCCGAGAATTTCTGCTGGAGTTTGCGAACTCCGTCCGGGAACTTAAGTCCGCGAACCCAGTCCGCGAACTTGAGTAGGTTATATCTAAAAACGATGTTTGTGAACTTATTCTTTTATAAACTAAGGAATGCAAATGCAAACCGTGGATATATAGTTCATGAACCGATTCGAGTGAATCAAATCGTTTTTGCTTCGATTGTGTCTTGTGTGGTTACATAAGATTTCCTTGCAATTGAACAACTCTATAACTAGTTCGTTTGAGTCACTTGAACTAGTTATGGTGAAGAAGAATATGGTTGATATGAAAGTGATCATATGGCTAACCATTTGGTTGACTATTATTGAACCAACAAATGTACAAGTTTGGGTACGATTACACAAGCCTAGAAATGTGCATTTCATTTGTGTGTAACAAGCTAGTTTTCGATCTAACGGTTGAAAGATATTAGCTTGAATCTAAATCAGGTTTTCATCTAACGGTGAATATTTAATGCTTTGTTACCAAGCTAACATTGATTGGAAACCCTGATTTGAAAGACTATATAAGGGGAACTATAGCAACTGGGAAACCTAATCCCCACTCTTTCTGTGTGATACTAGTTGTGCTAAGCTAGAGTCGATTCTCCTTTAACCTTTGTTTTTTTCTTCTAAACCAGGTTAACGACTTAAAGACTTCATTGGGATTGTGAAGCTAGACCGATACTACTTTATCGTAGTTGTGTGATATGGTCTTGATGTTTCTGTCGCACGAGTACAATTTTAATAATTGGCTTGAAATTGATATCTCTGATAGGCAAGATATAAAAGAAATCACAAACACTTTGTCTCATCGTTTGTGATTCCACAATATCTTTTTTCGCTGCGTCGATTAGGATTACTGTGAGGTGATTGATAATACTAGGCTGTTCTTCGGGAATAAAAGTTTGTTTTATCAATTGGTTCATGTTCACCTTGATTTATCAAAAGACGGAACAAAACTCGCAGGTATATTCGTGGGAGACGGATTTATCTATTACCTAGACTTTTCTGTGTGATACATATTTATTTATTAAAGTCTTCGACTTTGGGTCGTAGCAACTCTTAGTTGTGGGTGAGATCAACCACATTGTTATCATAATGAATGATTCAAAATACATAGGTTCACGCCACATTGTTATCATATTATCATTTTAATCACCACCCTACAAAAAACATTGTTATCATATTATCACTAACCTTCATACCACATTTACTCATAGTCATCCTCATCGGAACTCATTAGTACACAAGGACCATCCCTCGAAAACTGTAATGCATCCCACAATTGAAATCTTTCCTCGAACCTATGACACCAACCCAATGGTATTTCGCCGTCGCTTCTGTCTCCCTTCCTTAATGGAGGTAATGGGCATCCATCTTTCAATTGGAGGCCGATATAATGGTTCATGTTCACAAACCCCATGATGACTATCTTTGATGATTCTTCTTCGGTAAAAATACGTCTTGTTGGTGCACATGTAACATTATGTGCATAGGAGATGGAATGAATAACGCAATGGAATGAGTTGGCGAGTAGATAGCCGCATATTGGCATTCTCATCCAATATTCACTTGTTAATGTACTGTTTCCCATTAAACACCATTCAAATGCTTTGAACTCCTCATTTAGCACTGCCTTCGTGTCATCTCTTTCGAATCTCATCATTGGCTTGTAGAAATCGGGGAAACCACGTAGTTCAAGCAAGCACTTTTTCCTTACATAAGTAATTTGATCGTCGCCCCATTTTTTTGCCCCCTCAAAAGGTCCAAGTTGATCTACGAACATAATCGACAAGCTTTCTAGATCGTCTCTTTCCAAAATCCCCTTTTATTCTATCGAGATCACGCTTTAAATACTCGACCATAGCTTCAAAAACAACAACGAATCCACCATCACAACCATTTAACTTACTCTTGAACTGATAGTGAGCCGACTCCACCGTGCTTGTGGCTTGATTGTGATAATGTCTATAACGGTTTACCCATGCACTAACAAACTTTTCCTTGTGAGGATCCAATAATTCGTTCTTCAAATATGTTATAACATCCGGGTAGGTTGACCATTTTTCCATTACAAAACGCTCCCTTAGGAAATAAACTTCTTCCGTGAGCGACCATATTAGTTGTTCCCAATCACCTTGAAAATCCGCCCAAAGCACCTCGGCTATTTTGTAATTGATCTCAAACTTATCTTTCTCTTCTTGTTGTTTCTCCAACTGTAGTTTTTTAATCCTCTCCATCTCGATCTTCTTTGCTAGCCAAATAAACCTTTTTCAATTAGTTTGCACATTGTTCCATAGATGAAACGTGCAAAGATGATGACGCGTGTAGGGGAAAACACGTGGTATGGCCCACATCAATGCTTGATCCTTACTCGTAATCAACACCTTTGGAGTATAACCTTCTTGATACAATAACTTCACCTTTTGAATTACCACATATAACTTTCCTTCGTCACGTCTTTCAAGAAACAAACGCAACGATAAATGTCGACTTGGTAGATGTTTGCCCAACAAAGTTCAATATCGGCATGTTGTACTTGTTAGTTTTATACGTGCAATACATAAAGAGAATTTGATGAAAGTATCTTGTCAATTGTACACATTCCGGATTCGCGATGAAAAGATATTCCACTTCCTTTTCTTCATTCGAGTCATAGGCGGTAGAGTACTTTGCCTCCTCAAAAAAAAAAACAATAATTGTTGCATAAGCACTCCCTCTTACCATGTCTCATTTCTAAATTTTTCTCTTTCATTATAGATAGTTGCCAATGAGGATGAGTTTGGGGGTTTAACACCTTCATGCCACTAAGAATATCAATAGGTCCTGTGCGTCTTTTACTCAACACGTGTACTAACTCCTTTTCTAAGGGGTTGAGCCTTTTCGAATAAGGATGGTTGATTAAACTCTCCGGAATAGGATGATTATGATAACCCGAGACGACTTTCACCATAAACCACACTTTCTTATCATCTTTATATTTAAATTGAAGCTTAAAAGGGCATCCACATTTTTTCGTATTATAACGTCCCTTCTTCCTTGTTGTTTTTGGTTTATACTCACTACCCTTTTTCCAATGGCTCTCATACTTTTCATTACACTCGCAAACCATTTGAAAGGTGGTGGTTGTAACTTGTTTATTCTGGACTATGATGCACATCTTTTTCAACCCTTGTGATCGAGCCCACTTCTTTCCATCTTCCTTATCTTTCCACTTATAGTTGTTTGCTTAGTGAGCACTTGTGTCCTCGGAAACTTTCACAGGTTGGGGTTGATCTTCCATAACCGCCCCGGCTACGATGTGGTCGGGCCGCATACTCAAAGTATGCGGTCCCTTTCTTTTTCTAACACGTATATAAACTTAAACCCTGCCCCCTCCAAATCCCGCAAAACATTCACTTTTTGAGAAAAAATAGGAAGTTAACTAAAAAAAGTTAGTTAAATACTTTTGTAATAAAACTGTTTTTCACTTTATTTTTTACTTTATATACGTGTCAAAAAGGGAAAAGGGGCCGCATACTTTGAGTATGCGGCCCGACCACATCGTATCCGCACCGTTCCATAACCTCCTCTTGGTATTCCATAACCACCTCTTGGTCTTCCACCGGAATGTACAGTACAATCTATAATAAATGAAATATGTCACATTTGTCACAAAAGAAATTTAAACACACAGAAACGGCTGGGTAGACAAGTGATATTATAGCAGTCAATGAGTATATGGATGGGTCGACAAGTGATATTCCAGCCGTCATAACTTAAATGGCTGGGTCGAAACGTGATATTCCAGTCGTCGTAACGTACACGGCTGGGTCGAAAAGTATTATTCTGAACCATAAAACGGTTACGTCCAGGAATTCCAGGCCATAAATTGGCCTGTAACTAGAAAACGAGCCATAAATAAAGTTACGGATGGGTAACCCAACCGGCGCAGACATCATTAAATAGCATTTAATATTTTCGGGCAAGATACCTAACCGCCGCCGACAGTATTAAATGCTCCCATGCACGTAGAAAAAACATGGTCGTAATTTTTTAGTTACGACCAGGAATATTCAACGTATCATCCGTGATAATTGGTAACGATTGGGAGTTCATCAATAGTGAGCCGTAATACAGAATAACGGCTAGGAGTTCATGGTTTCCAAGTCGTTATTGGACCCGGCGGCTGGAAACCTAGGATTTCCGGAAAAAAAATTCGAAAGTTCTTGCAACTCTGAGCTTAAAAACTTAAATATGAGTTAGAATAGAGGTATACCTGGTAATCTTGAGCATTTATTTCTTCGATTTCTTCTTATTTTTGGGTTGGTCCTTCGAAATCATAGTAAGGTTCATAAGGGTTATTTTGAGTTTGAGAAAAAATTTCATGATTTTCTGAAAAATCAGCAAAGAACCGATCGTTGTTGATGGGTATTAATATGTTACCGTATTTTGAAGATGAGGGTTCCCTCTGATTTATTTTTTTTTTAATTTTCATTATCATCACTTAACTTAAAGAAATGAATTAGTCTTAATTGATTAGCTAATCATGATTAGTGATGTTAATCAAATTTATAATCTGAAATCAAATGCGGGTCATATTAGTCATTATGTAAATATTAGGATAGGGGTGTTCACAATTGCTATTTAGTGGCCCTATATAGCCCCAAAAAACCAACCTTTTTTAAGCCCCAATAATAAAATTCCAATGTTAACAATCTGGTAACATATCCCAAATGGGGGTTGTCCATAAAAATTTACCAAATAGTTTTTGTTTTTGGTACTTTTCCGGCAGTGAGATATTTGATCGTGCCATGATAGACTGATTTATTTTTGATTGAGATGGAGCATTCCAAAAGAAAATTCCATGTTCTTAGAAAGGCAATGTAACAAACCAGAAAAGCAAAGAAAAAAAAGAAAAATGATTAGGTGCCAATGCAAAAGGCATGCACTTAGTCCAATCACACGCACTTTTGTTAGCTTCTATTCCGATTGTTATTCTTATCTCCTAGACTGACTAGATGTGAAATTGGAAAGTGGTACCAAACAAAACACCGAGTTTCCATAGGATCAGGCAAATGGACACACTGAAATAGACAACGCTAACCAAGGAGTGAGAGAGACATTTTGATGTAAATGCGAGTAGTAAATGCTCAATTAATTAATTTTGAATTAAAATTCCACAATAATTTTTTTTATTATTGTTACTATTTTTTTTTCTTTTATTATTGTGACACAATCTCAGCTCCATCTGCTTCGGATCCCTTGACTGGATTATTCATGAAACTCGCTGGTATGCTAGCACGTCAACCTGTTCAATTAATGTAATAGTACGTTGTTGGAACTTAGCTTGTTAGGCTTCCAACTAATTAATATAATACTCTTTATTTAATAATATTAATTAAATAAATTATTGTTACTGTTGAACGTTGCTTGATAGGCTCTTATAAAATAACCTAGGGATTATTCCTAATTTGCAGACATAAATTATTGACTAAATACATTATTTTATTCCATTTTCTAGTGGACATGAAATAACCCAGCAAAAATAGTGGTTATTGCTAGGGCTGCATAACGGGTAGGGTGGGTAGGATATGGCCTATACCCGCCACCCTACCCGTTTACCGGCGGTTAAGAAAATATTTACCCGCCACCCTACCCGCCAAATAATGGATAGGGTAGGATACGGTTAAAAAACTGGCGGGTAGGGTAGGGTTGACGGGTAGGAGTAGGTGCACTTCTAGGTAGGGTGGGTAGGATATGGCCTATACCCGCCACCCTACCCGTTTACTGGCGGTTAAGAAAATCTTTATCCGCCACCCTACCTGCCAAATAGTGGATAGGATAGGATACGGTTAAAAAACTGACGGGTAGGATAGGGTTGACGGGTATGAGTAGGGTATGTGCACCCCTAGTTATTGCTCATTGCTACTGGACATTGTTTGATTTTATTTTCTATTTGATCTCTGTCCCATTTCAGTTGGCATTATGAGTTTTTTCACACGGTTTAAGATATTGACGGGATTTTTTTTTTATCATGTCTGTGAATAATGTGGTAGAAATCGGTTGGAAGGAGTCATAGTTTTAATGCACAGGTGAGTCTGAAAAGTGTGTGTTAAAAAAAAAAAGAAAAACAATCTTACATCTTGACACAGCAAAAAGATCCCCAAATTATCAGCTAAAATGAGATGAAAGAAAAATATACGAATTTTTATTCTAGTCAAATTGGAGTATATCCAGATTAATTATGATATACCTAATAAGACAAAACCTGGATCATTATGAAGTAAACAAGAAATCCCTTAACCTTGTATTTTCTAAATAGCTAATATACCCTTGTTTAATTAACACTAAAAAAATCCGATTAGCTTATTTAATTGAGTTTAGATTAATTAATTGAGTAGATTAAAACTTATGAATTTAAGTTATGAAATTTTGTGTTTGATTGAACTTATGTGGGAGGATTTTTGATGATTTTTTTTTTTGTTTTGAAGATATTTTTATCAACTTAAATGAAAGCACACTACCCAAACACTTCTAAAACGGGGATTGCAAAGCTGTTGTATGAAATCATACTCAAAATTAGAGAAGAAATCAACACTTTCACTTCTGAAAGTATGAAAAGTCGGCAAGGTCGACGAATGAAGACCATGCCGACTAAAGGTGGCCGGCATGCTTGTTTCTAAAAAACAATGCCGACTTTATTATTTTTGACACACAGGAGACTGTTGTAAATGCCTCAATAGTCGGCATCTTATTGATTTCCTACCTCGCCAGCTAACTTATAGTCGGCAAGGTCGACAAAAAATACCTTGTCGACTATAAGATTTTTGACATACAGAGAAAGGTGTTATAAATGCATGATTAGTCGGCAAGGTATTAATTTCATAACCTGCCGACTAAACTATAGTCGTCAAGGTATAAGGATGAATACCGTGACGACCCTGTAAATGCTAATTTCAGAGATGAAAAGTCGGCACAATATTCAACCTAGGAAGCTGCCGACTAGTATTAATCGGCAAGGTCGACAAAAAATTACCCTGCCGACTAGTATTAGTCGGCAAGGTCGAAAAAAAATACCCTGCCGACTTTTGATAAAAATGTTGAATCATAAGGGATTTGAGATTGGGTATGATTGTGTACCCAATCTCGAAACACTTATGTTTTTTTTTTCATTTTGATTTTTTTTTTAATTTCATCATGTAGAGATTTTGAAATCATAACCAATGTTAGGAGATTTAAAAAAAAATGATAGGTTTTAGTCGTCATGGTTTAAATTTGGCTGAAAATAGTAAGGACAATTTGGTCTTTTAGTATATTTTAGATATCCCTTAACACACTATCTTAGATGGGAACAAAATGAATATACACCAATTAATCTGGATATACTCAATCTCGCCAGGATTTTTATCCGTTCAACATTGTTTATTTTATTTTCATCCGCTTTCAAAAATTTAATAAACTGATTATATCCTATCTTTGGTGAGGACAAGAAAGCAAAATGGTCTTTCTTGGTTAAATAGTATATATCAGAACCTTTTCACTATGGTCATGTTCACCATTATTTTTTCCTTTCTACCGAATACCTTTCATATTTAATGTGTAATTAACTAAAACACCGCTATCACGATGGGGAGGGTCGACCAAAGATAAACAAAACAAGTTTGAAAAGGGGGAAGTGTCAATTTTCCTAAGACGGAGGTAGTACATTGTTTTATTAGTTATAAAGGAAAATTAATTGATGCCTAGACCAAAATATGGATGCATAATGTGTTATGTATTCTTTGTGGTGGTTTGCTTAATGTCTATGCATCCAATTTTCGAAAATTGTGCCTAAAAGGATAAACACCTCCGAATTTTTCGTAAAAAGTCCAAAATTGATATTGTTGTTTCTACTCACTGTAGATCTCTTTAAAATCTTTCCAACGGGACAAATTTTGTAAAATTTCATGGTACAGATTTTTTGATATGTTATATTCTAGTTTGCTTGCCAGTTAGACCTCTGAAGAAATAGAATACATAAAGAGTTATAGTAATTGAACTAAAAGGGAGGGACAGTTTTGTCCAGTGAAAAAGTGACTCCCTCTCCTTTTATCAAATTGTACATTTGCATTAGCTTTCATTTTACAAAAAAAAATGTTCATAAAAATGACTCCCTCTCTTCGAACCCTCTAATCTTCGATGACTAGATGCAAAAATAATAATAATAATGTTAAGAAATAGTCCAAATTAATATTATTTAATTTTTGAGATAGTTTCTTGTCGAATATCCTAATTATATATCATGAACGGAAGTAAAATAAAAGCTACTCCCTCCATCCAATTTAGAAGAAGATTTTAGGGTTTTTACAAGTTCGGTATTACATGAAGATATTTAATTTTAAAAGAATTTCTTGATTTATCCTTGTTTGGAATCGTATAAAAATACATTTTCTTTAATCGGCATGTAAACATCTAAACCTTCACATGCACTTGTAAGTATCAAAACTGGAATGAAGTTGGTGGGTAAAATTGTTGGACGGTAAGAAAATTTTACGGTAAATGTAGGAATTTTGGTCAGTAAATATTTGATGGTAAAACTATGCAATCATAACAAGGGCATGTAGTGCCAAAAACAAATGATTAAAATAATAGAGGCTAAGAAAAAAAATCTAAAATAGCTTATCTACCATAAAATCTAAATAAAGTAGTAATAAGCAAAAATCCAACTGATTTTTAATTAAGAAAACAATAAAATCAAAAATAGAAAGTATAATGAATCAGAGAGTCGGTATGGGCAGGAGAAGCAGATATGACAGTTAGACGGTATGTCATTTCAGACACACAACACAAAACACACATTACTACTACTAACATTCACTCTCTCAAATCAATCACTGTTTTTTTCATCAGAGTTAGATCCCATTTCCCCATTTTCACTTCTAATCTTGATTTTGATTTACTCTCCACCAAATTCATGTTTCTGAGCTCCAAGTAAGGAAGTATTGGTCGTAGCAATTTTTTCTTCTTTATTTTGTTCTTGTTGCAGTGGAGAGGAGAATGAATCGGTGGTGTGTTCCTGATTTTGAAGTAGAAGAAGACCACCACTTAATCCCATCTTCTTCTGGATTACACCGCCCTCCTAATAATAAACCCTCAAAGTAAGTCTATTTGATTTTTGATGTTTTTTTATTTTCTGTGTTTTGATTTTGATTAATATATATGTGCAATAAATAAATATAGACATGGAGGAGATGAGCTAGTGGAGCTCTTATGGGAGAATGGACAACTTGTGAATCAGAATCATAAATCACTTAGGAAGAAAACCCATCATTACTCAAACTCAAAATACCCTTACCAATCACCACAAGATGATTTTGGGGCTGCAAGTATAAGTGGCAGAAGAGAATTTCAGGATATGGGGTCTCGGCTTATGGAAGAAACAGGGGAGGGGGCAGCCGCAACTGGGAGCCAACATCTCTTTATGGAAGAAGATGAGATGGCTTCTTGGTTGCATTACCCTCTCTCACCAGATGATAATTCCGCATTCCGACCAAGGTTCGCCGATGATAATAATAATAATAATAATCATAGCAATCTTGTTTATCCTGCACAATTTGGGGGTGATTATACTCCGCCACAACCACCGCCGCAGCCGCCTGTGAATAGGATAACTCAGATTATAGATGACCGCCCAACAGAACATAAACTCCCAGCACCTACTCCTCCAGAACATAAGTTCTCAGCAGCTACTCCTCCTACTCCTCCAGAACATAAATTCTCAGCAGCTACTCCTGCTCCTGCTCCTCATAGGCCGCCAATACCAACACCAATGTCATCATCTTCATCGTCCAAGTTCCATAATTTTGGGCATTTCTCGCGACACAAAGTGCTGCAAAGTGATGAATCTCAACCAACGACTTCAGATAAGATGAGGACTGGATCAGCAGTATTGGGAAGTTCTTGCGAGACACCGCCTATGTGGGCAAGTAAGAGTAGTGATACAGCAGTGCCAGAAAAAGATGAAGCAGCGGTGGCCTCTGAGCAGATGACAACAAGGACATCCTCTTCTGCTGGTTCAGGTGCTGGTGCCGAGCCGTCAACAAAAATGCCTACAGAGGACAGGAAAAGAAAAGCAAGAGAAACCGACGAACAGGAGTACCAAAGTGAGGTCAGTAGTTCGTTTCTGAACAATGAATAAAGCATGTGAAACCTCATTACAAAAATAAATAGTGAGCATGAACTATGATACTTGTTATGATGTAGACCATTTCCACCTGATATACCTATATATGCTTAGATATGTAATTTACCGACTACAATAAGCTAGCTAAGAGATATAATTAACATTACACTGTCAGGCTCAAATCTTTTGATGGAAAACCTAATAGGAGAATAAAACCCTCGCAACATAGTCACCCAAGTAAGCTGTGTATAAAAGCTTCCGGCTCCATTGTCTTCATTTGGAGTCAAGTTTGGGTCCCCCACAAGCTAACAAACATATCCGGTCCTAGGCTTGTCTATATACTCTGTTTACATTTGGTAAGTTGCCAAATTTAACCAGTTTCAAACATGCTTAGGTTTGATATGCTCAACCATGATTCTGTCTAAAACTAAACTCCAAGCAAGGTCTGCTTTTGCTTGAAAATTAGATTCATGTTGAACCACAGAACATATCTCGAAGGTTTGAGCCAAAGCTAGCATGCTACCTATTTTAGCATAGCAGATGGTACCTCAGGTTTGGATAGGTATGATGGGCAGTCAGACTTTAGGGAGGTTTTGAACCAAGGTTGTGTAATAATTCTTCACCTCGTGCTCCCTTGAAGCAGATGCACGTGAAATCTGAAACTCTGAACACAGTTTCTAGCAGACAAAGTATATTTATTTATCTTCATGACTAGGCAATCTTAACTTTAAACATTTGCTTCTTTTTTCGGAAAAGGATGACAAGTTCGAATCTGTGGACACAAAGAAACAAGCTCGTGGATCAACATCTGCGAGGCGAGCTCGTGCCGCTGAGGTCCACAATCTCTCTGAGAGGGTGAGCTTCTTCTGACTTTTGGTTGCCTTGTCAGCGAGTTGGGTTTCTGTAATTATTCTTAATGTAGTGTGGTATTCAATGTAGAGACGTCGAGATAGGATAAATGAGAAGATGAAGGCCTTGCAAGAACTCATACCTCGTTGCAATAAGGTACAATTGTGCATATTTTCCTTCATTACATTATTCTTTGCAACATGAGTATGCTTGCCTTAATCTAGTTTCATACAGTTATTTATATACTTTTCCTTCTGTTTACGAGTTTCCAGTCAGACAAAGCGTCAATGTTGGATGAGGCAATTGAGTACTTAAAGTCGCTACAGTTACAAGTTCAGGTTTGTTCTGTAAATCTTTTGCTTCTTTAGTATTCGAGTCACTAGAGCTGCTGCAGTGATGATGATCTAATTGATCATAGATTTATCTTAGGCAGAAATGAATAACTTCACCAGTCCCTATGAAATGCTTCTCATGAAGACGCTGAATTTTTCAATACCAATAGTTTTTCGAATCTGCTAGACGTCGTTTATTTTTGTCTGGTTTACCCAATAGCCATCTCAATGACATCACCGGTTTGGTAGTGTTTTTGTTATAGAATTCCTCAATTCTCCATAAGGAAGCCAAATAATAAATGATGTTTAAATGGAAAGTCATACCTCCACAGATTTTTTGCATTTTGGAATCTAAGACTTAAACTGCATCTCATAGATCTGAGAATACACAAAATAGTGCCGTCTAGTTTTTGTCTTTTGAATGACTCGTGGGAAGTTCTCAGTAAGATGAACAATTTTTTTACTTCTTCTTTTCCTTTTGTCAAAACGCTTGTGTTGAGTTTTTCGGGATATTGGCAGATGATGTCGATGGGATGCGGCATGGTCCCTATGATGTTTCCTCCTGGTGTTCAGCAATACATGTCCCCAATGGGGATGGGGATGGGCATGGGCATGGGGATGGATTTTGGTTTGAATCGACCAATGATGATGCCATATGCCTCAGTTTTAGCTCCTAGACCTGCTCATTTGGGTCAGACTCCTCCTGTGCCTGGATTTCATGTTCCGCCTCCCCCTGCAAACACAAACAACTCGCCGAGACCCCCTATTTTCCCTGCTGATCCCTACCAAAATTATTTCAACAGCCTCCACATGCAAGTACCAAGACACCCGGATCAGGTAGTATGCCGTGGACTCCATAGCTCTATCTATACTGTCATGATAACCTATCCAAAGGATTAAAATTTACTGATGTTATGTTATTTGTAACTGCAGAATGAATCCATGGTCCAGCCATGCCCCAGCAAAGGTGCCGAGGGTGACAACAATCACAAGCCTGGTAAGCTTTGAGCATAATCAGATCTCATAGTATAATCTGAGAATTATCGTAGTACATTTTCTTGATCTCTATTACTGTACCACCGCCCTCCTTGGTAGTTTTGGTTTTACCATAGAGAAAAGAACAACAGAAAGGAAACAGTGACTTCGTAAAGAAAGTAAACCAACATGAATTTTGTCAGCCATGTTAGAGCTGACAAGCATAACTTACCTTCTTGTGTTTTTCATTTTTCAGGATGATCCTTGCTTTACTACCTCCACTGTTAAAATGACAGATGTAGTCATGTAGGGACCGACCTAAAGGTTGGTGGGCCCGGTGATTCTAAATTGCAACTCCCTGCCTAGACTGCCTGTTCATTACTTTCTTACTCGAGCTTCTTTCAATAGACGCAGAGGATTGACCGCTTGATAGTTTTGGCCGATCAATGGTTAGTCCAATTCTTGATGCAAATATACATGGCTCGCCCGGGATGCTGAATGCTGGCTCTGAGTGATCACCACCCGAATCAATTTTTTTAAATTCCGAAGTTTGAAGTAATTCGTCTCCCTTGCAGACCAATGAGTTGGTGAAGGTGGGTCTTAAAAGGTTCTTTTGGAGCTAAATTTTTGCAGAGAACCATGATAACAACTGCTGAATAGTGTCAGCATGTACTACTGAGTATTAGGTTATAATGCGGCTAACACTTTGTCTTTAATCACACTGTAAGCACAAACAACATAAATCCACATAGCACATGCATATATAAATAAATCCCATGTCCCTCTTTTCGTCCCTTTTGCTATTTTTGATCTTTCCTTTTTTTTGATACTGTCTTTCAGCTGCTTGGCTCATTATTTTTTATCTGCCCAACTTATGCTTGGTGGAGTTAATAATTTGATGATGAGTGAATTTGTTTTGAGGTTTATCTTGTAAATTTTGCGCCCGAGTCTATGATTATCTATTTGTTGGCTCAAGATCATGATTTTGAGGATTCCTACTGGGCTGCCTTTCTGTTTTTGTTTCTTTTTGGCCAAGAGTAACAGATCAAATAGCAAATATAGGTACAACCAAATATTTTACAAAATATTTTAAAGGATGATATAGGCGCCAGTTACACTTTTAAAAGCTTGTTCTCCTTGGGTTCCCCCTCGATCACGTGCTTAACCATCATTGTGACAGTTGCTTTAAAGATCATTAGCTACCATCTCTGAGTTCCATCCGACTTGTCCTCACCGCTCAATAACAGATAAAATCTGCAGAAAACGACATCAAATTTGTTAGAAGCTCAGAGAAAATCGAATTTGGTATATTCATGTATAGTCTCGAAAACAAAAACAAATTTGTTAGAAGCTCAGAGAAAATGGAATCGTGTATAGGTTTAATATATACAGTTTTTGCAATACAAGTTCATCGAGACCCACAGAAGGGAAGTAGAAGAGAGATCATCAGGACAATCTTCACTATGTGGATCCCTTTGGTGCAAATATTTTTATTCTATTACAATTTGATTAAAAGTTGATAGTCTAATTATGTACATAATATTTGGAGGGAGGTTGCACTACTAGTTACTCCACTTTTGTGGGAAGGATCCACTTCCAAATAAACCGATGTCTATTTTTTATGAGGACATTCTTGCAGCATAAATTATCATTAACCCTCAAATCAATCCTAAGCTGTGCAACAACAATATTATCCCTTTCAATGCATGAAGGTGGGCCATTGATGCCGTCCAACCTAAAAGAGATCAACACTCATCTGCAGAAACCTCATCTGCCTTTCCAATGGTTTTGCCACATCGAGGGAGAGAAGAGTGTGATAACCAAACTATAAAAACCATAGTAACTTCTTGGTTTTGAATGCCCTTGAAATATTAACCATATATATTTTACTATAGAAGATGAGGTCTAATCTACATCTACATTCTAGACATGGTAGTTGAAATATTTACCATATAAATTTTACTATATCATCTACATTTTAGACATGTGTGACTGTCCAACTCTTCGGAATTTGTTTAAATACAATTAAGCAAAAAAAACAGGAAACAAATAACTGGAGGGAGCCAAAAATAGTCATAATTGATTTGTTAACATTCAATAGCACTTACCTTCTCACTTAGTAAGTGAAAGTCCTCCATTTTCATGGCATTTTCAAGTTCCTGCAAAGGAAACAAGAGTTTAAAGAAAAAGAGATGAGCAAAAGATAACATTTTATACGCCAATCATAGAGAATATTTAATTCATTAGTTTCCATTTTTACTTTAAAGCAAGATGTGGTTTAATATTGTTTGTTTACACCATGGCATTATCAACCAAATTTTCGAATCTATATTTGAGCTAAACCTGGTATTCACATATTCAGAAACTTGCAGGAATGAACATCATGTTTAGCAATGATACACAGATGAATACAAACAAATTATATAATCTGTGCATACTCCAGGTGCCTTTGGATTACACCAAAATTTATAATTATAGGGTTGCTAGACTTGATAAGGATTAAAGCAAGATAAATGGCATTAGGGCCAATGTAATGGAAAATAAGTACTGTGAAAATTTTCTTCAAGCCAACACAAATGAAAACTCTTGTAAGATAGTCCTGAAAATCTATGTTGTATAATAAAAACATCTAGGAATTCTGCAACAAAAAAAAAAGCTCAAGCGTAGAGCTTCCTTTTCTCGCTAGAACCAAATATACTAAAATTTCCAATTTTTATTTTCTAGTGGATTGAAGATTCGGTGAAATTCTGAGACCTTCTAGTTTACTTTACGTTTAAGGAAACAGTTTAATTCTTTAAGATAAAGTTCCAATGTGAGATTAGAAGATTTTGCTTCAGAAATAACCATGGAGTATCTACTAACGGCGTCCGTGTAGGACTGAAGGTCGATAGATAGTAGATGTAATCACTAACTAGTTCAAAACTTGTTATCAGGGGGTTAAATTGCTCCAGAAGAATGAAGATCAAAGAGAAAAGAATGTATTCACGAAGATTAAAGAATTGACAGGGACTTACATTCTCTGAATTTGTGGCGGAATCAATATTGTATATGAGCTGACGAAGTTTTTCATCTTTCAATGCATCTCGAATTTCATTACACAAAACTGCACAGGGAAACACTTAAATTTCAGTTAAAAAGGATAACAGCGAGAAAAAGGTAACAATGAGACAAGGTTATGTGACCGCACTCCCTTTATGTACCATAAGTTTTAACATAAATGAAGTACTTGAACTCTAGTGAACGTAAATAAGAAAGTATCACTAAATTGCATACCAAAAGCCACAGTTTAAGAAGCGCAAGCTATATGTGATTCATTTAGACATGCATAAATTGATTAGTACACAGATCTAATGTTTGACTGAAAGGGTTAAGATATTTAAAGAAGGGTATTTTTGAAATTGATGAAGAATAACCAAATTAATTGTTCAAGGCCAACATAATGGAACTTCACATTATAAAGAGGGAGTACTACATTTTTATTTATTTCAGAAGGAAATCTTCATAATGCTTTTGTTGCCTCTTTAAAGGAAATCAGTTTTAAAACTATTACCCATTTCTGTTATTTTTCAGCTACTCTTTCATACTTCCATATGCTTTCAAAGGTGATAACATTCGCATCTCGTAAGGTATAGATACCAGACCAATTGATTTCGTTGAAGTGTGAACGAGACACTATCTTATATCACTAAGATACATCTTAAGTTAATCAACAAGTGTTAGGTTCCTTTTGCGTCTCTCGTCGAAAGTTTTTCTTTACAAAAATGAAAAATCCCTATCAGCTTTGCATGCTATTAACGTTTCTCTGCTGAATTTAATTCATATCTCATAAACATTTTTTTTAAGCATGTATCTCATAAACTGATAAGACATAACTGCATATCTTTGGCTTTAACCTACATCTACGCCGATTCATTCTGATACAGGATATCACAAGGCATGTGCAATGTAAAACCAGAGGCCTAATTAATACCTCACACCTTTTTAATGAAAGGAATAAAAGGTTGACCAACAATTCAAGAAAGAGCAAAACGGACTAACTATTAATGGTAAAGAAAATTTAAGCATGGTCACAAAAATTACCTATGGACTGCAGCTTTGTTTCGGGGAGTACCAAATCTGGCTCCTCTACTTCTAAAGATCTTTTCGAAAGCAATGTCGGATCTGCATCAAATAAATGGCACTAGTTAGAATGTTGGTAACTTACTTTGTTTTTAGCAAACACTTTTGCCAATTTTCAGAATGTGTCAACATTTAGCAATGATAAGGAATTTTCAGAATCTGACATACTGCAGGATAGCAAAAAATCAGTTCTTTTGGAGGATATTAGAGACAAATGGTAACTATTTATCTGTCTGTTGAGTGTTGAAATCAAAATTTTTTTCTGTCCAACTTTAAGTTCAGCTTGAGTGTTTACCTAACACAAAAGTAGCATCATCGGGACATAAAAGTCATTTCCATGTTTCACTTGATTATCATCCATATCAGAGAAGGTATAAACATCACTAGTGATGAGGGTCTAGTGCAGCTGAATTACTCAATCAAGTTGTCAATAACCCCATACTGTTCATTGCGCAAGTTGACAACCCATACTTAATGACTGAGGCTGTTAAGCTATTCTTCCTTTGTTAACTACTAACTATTGACCCTCTAAAAACAATCCCAAGTGTATTGACTGGGTACATCACATAAAAACTCTATCATGCACAAATTTGAAATTTCGTATGGGAAGTAGTCAAAGGTTCTTACATGGTTTTTGATCGGGAGTTACTTGATTTGAAGATGGAGTTTCTGCATTGGAAGTTACTTGTTTTGAACATGGAGTTTCTGCATCAAATAACCACATGTTAGTTCAAAACAAAGTGGTAAAACCAAAATATAGAATGACAAGCAGAACGATAAACAGTGTCCTCAAATCAAAGATCTTTTATACCATGAAGATTTTGCAAAACATAATAAGATGATGCTCAACATTATATGGAAATGTACAAGCAACATTCGAGCAGCAACCAATTTGAAGATAGAAATAGATTGTAAACAAAAGGCACAACCATTGGCCCTAGTAACTTAGTAAGCCAAACTACACAATACATACAAAAAATCCAGATTACCTTTGTGTTTCTTGTAACAGGTTAAAGAGCAACTGCACAGTGAATTCGAAAATCGAAATCAAAACCAGAAAACCAAAAAAAAAAAAACAGAAAAGTGAAATTAGCTCGAGTCCCATTGTAATTGGTTGCCTTATTTATAGGGCACTTATAATACTATGTTTAAGGTTGTCGTTCAGAAAATCAAATAGAACCCTAATTAAAGGATGAATAATGGACTGTGATAAGAAAAGAGTGAGTACTTACTACGGAGCAAAACATGAGGGGCACTTGTATTTGGATATTGCATCTTTGCAGACTTCACAATTTCGAGTACCACCGGCCATTTTTAAAAACTTCCAAATTCTCCTCGTCTAAATCGAATAAACAATCTCAGTCTCTCTCTATCTATATATCCCCGCCGTCCTCCGTCTTTCGAGCTCCGCTCCTTTGCACAGTTGTGCTTTCTGTGCTTTTAGGTTATCTCAGGGAAAGAGGGAACTACAACGAGAGATGAGTTGGGTTGGGTTTTTTTATTTGGGTAGTAGAAGTAGACTACCAGGAGCCAGAATCTGCGCGTGTTCAAGTGACGCCGGGCAGGGTCGTGAGGCCAGCGGCATAGGGGAAACATTATTTCGGCTACATGTCCCAAAGGTCAGGTAACCAACTTGTTATAGAGCGTTCCGATACTCATAAGATAGTTTTTATGACTTTTAGAAGCAACAAGTTAGTTTTTCGACTTCTGATAATGATTTTTGAGAAAAGTCAAAAATCTATTTGGTAATGATTTTTCTAAAAGTATTTTTCAACTACCATCTCAACCAAGCGTGCCCACTTTCCCCGCTTTCCTCTCAAGTAATTCTTAACAGAAACCCAACACAAAGCCAGTTACAAATGATGCAAATCCAGAAACGACAATCCACAAAGACTATTGTGGTACACTGCTACTATAATTCTCAGCAACATTACTCTCTTTTTCTTATCCTACTTGCAGATGAAGGACTACACATTGCAAACACCAAAATCTTCACATGCCGAGTAGGTTCGCAGAAGGAAGGAGAAACACTGGGGGTAATAGCATGCATGAAATGGGCGCGACACAGAAAGGAGAGGACTTGCACCATCCAGTTAGGAAACAAAAAGCTGCTGAAAGAACTGAAGAAGATTTTCGTACTTTCATGCATGAAATGGGGGTAATAGCATGCATGAAATGGGTTAATCATCAATTGAGCTGCAAAAACAATTTGATTGATGAATATGTAGATTATATTTCATACTTTCGTACTTTTGATGTATTTCCCTAAGGCAGGTTTGGTTGCCAAAACTGTATCATATAGCCTCAAACTTCTACTCAAACTACTCGAACTATGAGTTTAGAGAGCTATATCATGACACTTATGTGTTTGTAAAACACAATGCTCAACAGACTTCATGCCTGTTTGACTAATTTGCTTATTCTACTTGTTTTCAAAAAAAAAAAAAAAAAGTATTTTTCAGAAAAGTCGAAAATCAGTTTGGTAATGATTTTTCAGAATGACTTTTAGAAGCAACAAGTTAGCTTTTCAATTTCTGGTGATGATTTTTCAGAAAAAGTCATAAATCAGTTTGGTAATGATTTTTCAGAACGATTTTTAGAGACACAAAAGTCAGCTTTTTGTGAAGCAAAATAGTTTTACTTCTGCAAGCGTGCTATTAGTGTCATTAGGTCAAGCATTATGGTGCCCTATTTCCCTTCCCTATCCCTCGTATGTAGGAAAAAAATCTAATTTGGCAACTACTTGTATAGGGATATCCCTTCCCTACTACTCAAAGTGGATCAGAACTGATCCACCTTGTAGGGAAGGAAAATCACACGGAAACTCAGTTTACGTGTGATTTTTGCATTTGAGATTTGTTTTTTTACTCTTGGTTTTCACTTTTAACTCTTTTATTTCCACCAAAACTCTTTATTTCCAATTATATCTCCATTCTTTTCTCTTCAAATTTTTTTCACCCATAATAAATATTTATCTAAACCGGTAGAAATAAAATTTGGCACTATATACAAACAGACCATAGTGAAACTACCTTTCGAGCCTTCCCTACATTTGAGGGATAGGGAAGGGATGCCCTCTCCCATAGGGCTTGGCCTTATGGTCTTGACAGAGACATTTTTCATGTGTTTTATATGCTTGCTGCTAAGTTAGAATACCAAAAAAACCAATTAAATCCTGTTTATACGGTAAAAATGATCGCCGTTTATCTCCTTGTTTCGTTGATTTATTTCTCAAGTAATGCATTTCATTTCCGGCAGTTGTACCAGTACTAGCACCACTTACTTTCTTCGCTGACAATTTCCCAGCCGTCGGTTTTGTATCTTCTTTAGTACTGTACTTTGCAATGGCTGAGCATGATTAGCTAATTAAGTAGCTGTACGTCTTACTAGGAGTACTGTTACTTGGACGAATCAAATCTCTAAGCCTAAAACTTTTAGGCCAATTACTATTTCCAATGGACTTGCTCTTTTTATCAGGTCGACGGTAGGTATGATCAGGGGATGTCGTAAAAGTTTTTGGTTTCCAAATGCAATTCGATGGGAATTCGACATCAGTTTCAGAGGACGATGATGAAAACTCTTTTACAAAGAGTCTTCCTAATTGAAGCTGAGAACAGGAAACAAACTTTCCTAATCTTGTTAGTACTAGTATCATCTTCTTGCCTACTTTTGAAGTTGGCAATATCTTGATTGATAATGGGGAAAATACAAGCTTTTAGTGAAAATAGTTTTGTTTTTAGTGATGCTGCTTCCATTTATTTCTAAAAGAACCATAAATATGTCAAGCTCATATACCTGCACAGAAACAGACCATCTCTAAAGATAATAATAATAATAATAATAATAACAAGATTCAAAAGTGTATTTGAAAATGATGTTTCCCATTCTAAAGGACTAAATAGATTCAGTTGAACCAATCTCTGAAAATCACTAGACATTTAGACTTTATACCCATTTCCTAGAAACCTTGACCAACTGATATTTCTTCTAGAATATTGCCTTTAAAGTTGGACAACTTACTTACCTTTACATGAACTAAAATACAGTAAAAAATACTAACATATGCTTACAGCTTGTCCTGCTATGTTCATATCTGATGGTCGCTCTGGCGAGGCCTGCACTAACCGTGCCTTGCGTTTCATTGATGGTAGTGCACAAGGTGGTTGTTGTAGTAGAAGAATTCATTGGATTTAGTAATGGTATAAGCTTTAACGTTCCAGTCTTCTCTTTTCTGTCATACTGTGCTTCTTATAGCTGTTGCCTCGTTTAACCTGACGAAATGACTATGGTTTTACCTTCACAAACGTCACATATGTTGTACCCAAGGCCTTCGCAATATGGACAATTTGCTCCTTCATCTACCCATTCCAGAAACTGCAGAGTGAAAGATTGAGAAACCAGAAGCGTTACGAAGAATCTAAAGTAAATTATTAGACGTAATGACACGCACATAAAATTTTACCTGTTCTTCAATGTTGGGTTCACCTGTCCCATCACATTCTGAAATAAAGACATGATAGTAAGCTTTTAATGGCCACAAATCAACCCTGATAAGTATAAATTTTAATTTATAGTCAGAATTTACAGTACCTTCGCATAAAAGGCGACCTTCCCCACGACAAGTAATACACCTCATAGTACCCACTGCCATCTTGTCGGCACCATCCTTACGACCAATAAGCCGAGACGAGTCTTCCCACCGATTCTCTCCAAGAAGAAAGACTCGATTACGACGAGATGGTCCATATTCATCAGAACTACTTTCCTTTGCAGAGTTCCGCAAAAATGCAGGGGGGTCTGTCACTGTTGCATTTCCCTACGAAATAAATCACGAGCAATGATGGAGTCAGATTAAACAGAAAAGTAGGTGAAGAAGATAGTTGAAAATGGAAAAAACTGAATTTCTTCAACAAAGTTACTAATTTCAATATCTACAATTTCTTTAACCCGGATAAAATGAAATTCAAAACCTACTAGGAATTGGAGAGAAGCGTTGTAGAATAGAGTTGATATGCAACAAAACATTTGTTTTGAATTTCTCAACAAATAAGTTGTCTAGCACTCTACAGTCGAACAATTACGAGCTGTGGGTGAATGTTCTAAACAAGGTAGCAACAGATGAATATTTTAAAATCTTTACAACCATGTTTCCCAGAAGTTTAAGTAAAATACCACATGAGGCATAGTAGCAGCGACTTCTTTGTTCTCCGTAGGTATTCCTGAACCAGTATCCCCCATTTCCACCTCCGAAAATAATTTTTCCAACAGTTCAGCAGTCATAACTCCATCTTCACGAGCATCTATTGACGCCTGCCATGCAAAAACCACATAAAAGATTCGGCGAGGATATAGTCAGAAGCATAGTAATAAATTACTAAGTCATGAAATGCAGATATAAGTGTAAATATTGAATAGAAACATTAACTACTCACTTGCCAAGACTTTATAGCACGCTCAGTATCACTTCCGAAGCTAGAAAACTCTACATCTTCTTCACCGGAATAAAAGCCTAATTTTTGCAATGCATCCTGGCATGATTACACCAAAATTCATAAACGTCTTATACTTCAAAAGTTAAATTACATCAAAATCTAGCTTTGTTCGTGCTTTATAGGTTTAGCCAATTCATCAAAGAAAAAACAGCACCAAACAGCCAAATGTTTCAGTAATACCAAAGTAAGCTATCACAATATAGAATATCAGAGAAGTTTCACTACACTACATTATAATGGAAGATGTGACAACACATACCGAAACTTCAGTATAGCAACTCAATATATGACACCATACTCAATATATTACCAACTCCCACTTTAAAATGAATGCCAAAAAAATGGCACCCTTTACCATCAGTGGTGTTAGTGATCCATCTTTTTCTAATTCCCCATTTTAGTGAAAAGATTCAAGCACCCTCCCTCAGGTGACATACATTGCTATTAAGGTTGCGCATTTTACTGAAAGCTCCACAGATATTTGCTCATTTATACAGCCCCCTCTACCCCTCTAGATGCTTGCTAAACTCCCAATTTCGCTTGAGAGTTTAAGAACGAACGGCTGTCAACATCTATACTAGTATTGTTTAGTTCCAGTTACTATGAATTCACATATACACAGAAACAATGTAGGGGATATTTGAGGTTTTAGACTACTTGGTTTAGCTGTTGTTCATCATTATATCAACGAAATCACATATTATTAGATTAATTATACAAAAAAATTAAACTCGCCTTGAAAAATTGCCTAGATGTTGCAAACCTGCATCTCACGAACGTCTTCGCCTTCTGCACCTTTTCTTATTGTAGACCTCTTCTTCTTTATGCTCTTCTCAACAACCCTAACTTCTTTTGGCTTCAACTCAATCTCCTCATTATAATCTTCTTGTTGGATCTCAGAATGAAACTGAATTGGACTAGGACCTGAACCAATTTCAGTAATCTGATTAATTTCTCCAGGCAATAGTGCAGCAGCAGCAGAAGGTGAAATGTCAGTGAGAGTCTTATTATTACCAGAAGATGAAGAGGAGGAAGTAATGATATCTGTTGAATTTTTCAGTCTTTCTAAGTTTTGAATTCTGAATTTCAAAGAAGCTATTTCTTCAAGATAAGATTGACGTTCTAAATTCCATCTTGATTCTTCACGAACCCATCTTTTCTCTTCTCGTTGCCATCGTTGTTCTTCTCTCAACCATCTCTCTTCTTCTCTTTCCCAATCAGAAGATGAACTAGAAGATGAACATGAGAATGTAATGTGATTGTAGTGATGAAAATTTTTCTTGGATTTGCGTATTTGAAATGAATTTTTATTACTCTGGTAGAGTTTTGTTGGATAATTTTGAAATCCGCAAAAAAGACTGGAAGTGGTGGTGGTGGTGGTGGTGGTTGTTTGAGGTGGAGGAGGAGGTGGGCTTAGTTGAAAGGGAAGAAGAAAGGAAGGCATGATTAGTTCACTCAGAAACAGAGCAGATAGAAGGACAACAAGTTTCGTTATTTATTTTTTTGATAAAGAGAGTGAGAGTGAGAGTTTCGGTCCACTCGTTTCCAACTACTCAACGATTCATCAAAACAGTGTCAACGGCAATCCGGTTACCCGGCTTTGGGTAACGATTTTAATATCTGACGGCCGACGGCCAGAATTGTTTCCTAATCGGTATTTATCCGGCAGTTTTTTTTTTTTAAATATCATCGAAATTTAACTCACAGGATGGGGCATATAAACGAAATTTAAAGGACTACTCGCGTGTTAGGTAATACTTCTTTCCTCCCTAAGGACAATTCCTATGGAATGAACAAAATTTTGTTCCCATTTTGAAACTCAACAAACTTGAAAAATGGATGGGCAAACCAATAAATTTGATGGTTTGTTGGATGCGGTTATAAACTAAACACGCGCTTGATGAACAACCTGGCGATTTAACTACAAGCGCCAACGGGTCAAGTAAACACGTCAACGTGTGACCCAAAACTTGTCCTTTTGTTTTTACAAACGCCAGTTTCTCTGGTATCCTCCAGCGTGTGATCCAAAACCGCCAACGACTATTTTACAATCTCTTCTTACTGTGTCATTTACTTTTATTTTCCGCAATTATAATTGTTTTGTTATAATTAAAAGTAAATACACCAGTGCGTTAAATCCTAATTACTTGATATTGATCCTATAATAAATCGGTTTTGGACCGTAACTATTATCAAGTGAATACCTTGTTGTTGTATTATCTCGATTTTTTCCATAGACAATCACACTTGGCATCGGACTTATAGGTTGAAACAAAAAGCGTGGTGTATTTGGGTACCCTCGTAATTTCAGTTTTCATCCACATACTATGAATTCTGGTTTAATGTCGGAGGACAAAAAAAAAACAAACAATTTATACAAATTTTATATACTCTATATTCAATAAAAACAATTTGAATACATTCCTATTTGAATAAAAATAAAGAGAAAAAAGTTATCCTTCAAATCTAAATTTAGGTTATCGGCTCATGTAAGTCAAAACTACACATTGGCTTGTATATACGTTTACCAATTAGGTTTCTACGAGCAAGTGGAAACGCATGGGATACCCAATACACCCAATTTTTTTATTCGGCAACCTGTATAGACAAAACTTAATACAATTGCAAGTAGACCAATCTAATGATCCTTGATGATGTGTATATAGAGTTAATATCTCAACCTCAACCTCTACTCAATCAATATGTATATAGACACAAGGTCCGTGAACCCGATTATTAAAAGGATGATCTCAAAATATAATATCCAAGATCAATCTAATCGTATCCAAATAATTCAATCGAAATTCCACAAAATGATTAAACTTGTAATCTATCTTTCAAGATATGAATTCTACAAGAAATTAACTAGTCTAGTAATAAATTACAATTAAGCGGATGTATCTACTTAGATTGAATACGTACAAACCGGTGTTGATCCAGTTATAAAGATAAACAATATAATGTGAAAAATGAAAAACACAAGACACCAAAAATTTTGTTAACGAGGAAACCGCAATAGCAGAAAAACCCCGGGACCCCGTCCAGATTGAACACCATACTATATTAAGCCGCTACAAACACTAGCCTATTATCAGACTTCGAACTGGAATGTAGTTGAGACCGAATCCACCCTCCAAGAAATTCAGTTACATTCGCGCTCATTACGTCTCTTGAACCTCACAAGGTTCTACGCACTTGGTTCTCTTAGATGATGTCCTTTATAGCCTAAGAGTTGCTTCAGCCGAAATGAAAACTTTTGATACCAATCTGCCTCTAACAGATAAGACTATTTGATTTTCTTTTAAATCAAAGATCAAGGTGCGGAAATCTATTTACAATAGACAAAGTTAACAAACCTCACAAATGCGGAACTTACGACCCCCGAAGACCAACCTAGATTATTAACCACCTCTCAATAAAAATCGTGGAAAGATCAACTAATAAGATCAGTCTTTAGATATCAATCTTAAGGAATCACAAAGTCTGAGACGAAGAGAAGTTTGCGATTACTATCTATCTTGCCTGAAAGAGATTACAAAAACCTCGATAATAGAAAAGCAAGATCATGATACACGAACTATCAAGGTAAAGATAGTTGGACTTGGCTTCACGAATCTCCAAGCGGAGTCTTTTAGTCGTAGACCTAAAAGGTCAATAAATGACGACTCTAGAATCAACTAGGACACAAAGTGTCAGGGATTGATTTCCCAGTTGACAGAGATGTTCTATTTATAGTTTTCACAGACCAGGGTTAGCTTAGAATTCAATCTAAGATAACTTGAGAATCAAGCAAACAAATTAGGTCTTCAAACTACAATAGAAGACTATACACATAGGTTCGGTTACTGAACCGTGTATAATGATTGTTGGGTTTGGAAAGTTAGCCAAAGAACTAAAAGCTATTTGATGTTGATTTAAGGATGTCATTCGGAAAGCTGAAAAGCTTGGGGATCGTAGTATCTTCCATGTCTTAGGGCTTATGCCCAAGCATGATGAATAGAGAGATCCTCTGAGTGGACGCGGTGTAATGACAAAAAGAAGCAAGATTCACAAAAATGACCTGTCATAAAATTAATTATTTCAATCTGGTTGATACTTGTCTTATTTAATTCAAAAGAGTTATCAGTTTGATGAAAGGAACGATCAGAAAGGTGTTATTTTACTAAACAAATCTTGAGAACCCGACGTTCGATAGGGCAGATGGGCGTGCTTATTTTAGTCCAACGAGAAGGAGTTTACTACTCGGTGCAGTGAGATTCGTGGAACTAATCATGCCTTTGTGCCTATCGTTGTAGAAGTAGTTCCTAGAAAAGAGTATGGTTCTTGGGTATTCAATCTCTTAATCTCTTAAGAAGTGAAAATGAGAGTGAAGGTAGGACCCCGCATGTACTACCCTTTGAGCTATCCTTGTCTCTCTTTCATCGTATAGAGAATAAATCTTCTTTTGTACTCCTAGTTCACCAGGGGAATTTTCCTAGGACTATAAGAAAAGCCTAATACTCTTTTTTTTATTATTATACATCCTTCCTTCTCTCGAGGAAAGAAAAATAAAAAAATCTACTCTTGGGGAAGAATGACCAGCAGACTCTATGTCATGAATTTATGCTTGAAGCTGAGACGAAGGAACAATGGGAGGAGAGACACATGAGAAAGCGAAACCCAAAGAGTTAACAAGAAGGTGACTGCTAAGGCCAAACTCTGGGTATCGAGGAATGCTTTCCAATAAAAGTCGTGTCCCAGAGGATTCAACAACCGACTCATGTCAAGTTTTAAGTTTAAGCACAACTTTCTCCTTTATACAGTTGTTTTCGCTCGATCGCAGCTATAAAAAGAGCTCAACCACGTTTTGATCTAGTTGTTTTTATCTTAAGTAGAATCAATTCTTTTCTGTATTCAATCTTCCGAGCCGCTGGAATGAAATAAGATAAGAATTTCTGGAGATCTTTCCTCTCCACTAAATGAAAAAGCGGGGGTTTAACAACCACACCCAACAATTCATTTGGAAATTTGAATAGACAAACTCCAATATACTTTCAAGGGAATCAACTAGACAGTTAGACTCAATCTAGAGAAAAGTATATCAAAGAGTTTTGCATCTGTATCTCTCAATTCAATCTGCAATCAACAAATAGGAATTTGCGAGCCCGTTTGAATATACGAGAAATAACTTGAACGGTACCAAAGACCAATGTTCAAGGATCAATCAATTTCAATCAACAACCAAAGGTTGGATTTCCCAATTGATCGATTCAACGCATAACCTGTGATATTTCAATTATATAAAAAAATATAATGCGGAAAAGAAATAACACAGACACTAGAATTTTGTTAACGAGGAAAACCGCAAATGCAGAAAAACCCCGGGACCTAGTCCAGATTTGAACACCACACTGTATTAAGCCGCTACAGACACTAGCCTACAACCAATGAACTTCGGACTGGACTGTAGTTGAACCCTAATCAATCTCACACTGATTCAAGGTACGTTTGCGCTCCTTACATCTCTGATCCCAGCAGGATACTACGCACTTGATTCCCTTAACTGATTTCACCCACAACCAAGAGTTGCTATGTCTCAAAGTCGAAGACTTGATAAACAAATCTGTCTCACACAGAAAAGTCCATATGAATAGATAAATCTGTGTCCCACAGAAATACCTACGAGTTTTGTTACGTCTTTTGATAACTCAAGGTAAACATGAACCAATTGATATACTGGACTTATATTCCCGAAGAACATTCTAGAAATATCAATCACCTCACAATAATCTTAATCGTATGGTAGTGAAACAAGATATTGTGAAATCACAAACGATGAGACGAAGATGTTTGTGACTACTTTTTATCTTGCCTATTGGAGATTAAATCTCGAGATAATCTTAAAGAAGATCGTACTCAAACACGATAGAAACAGCAAGATCAGATCACGCAACTACAGAGAAAATAGTTGGGTCTGGATTCACAATCCCAATGAACTCTTCAAGTCGTTAACCTACAGGGTTTCGTGAAAAACCTAAGGTTAAAGGAGAATCGACTCTAGCTTATGCAACTAGTATCACACAGGAGCTGTGGCAATTAGGTTTCCCAGTTGCTAGAGTTCTCCTTATATATAATTTTCAAATCAGGGTTTGCAATCTAAGTTACCTTGGTAACAAAGCATTCAATATTCAGCGTTAGATGAAAACCTGATTAGTTTCAAGCTAATATCTTTCAACTGTTAGATCGAACTTACCCTGTTACACACAAATAAAATGTACCTTCATTTAGGTTTATGTAACTGTACCTAAACGTGTACACCATGTTGGTTCAACAATAGTTAACCAAGGTTAGCCATATGAACACTCTCATATCAACCTTATTCATCTTAACCATAACTAGTTCAAGTGACTCAAATGAAACTAGTTAAAGAGTTGTTAAATTGCTATATTCTCATAGAAGTATACAAGAACACAACTGAAGCAAAATCGATTTGATTCACTCGAATCAATTCATGAACATTATAGCCACGGTTTTCAAAGAATGCATTCCTTATTATATAAATGTATTAGTTCATGTACTAAACCGATTTTAGAACTTTAACCTTCAAGTACACGAATGAGTACGCATACTTGAAATACCCGGACTGAAATTGGGTTTCGCCAGTACGAGAACAAGTACGCAAACCACCAATCCCAGAAGAAAATCTCAGACATGAACCTTACGCCAGTACGCATACTTAGGTTCCCGGACTTCTCAAACCAACAGGTACGCATACGGGTATGCATAGTATGGTTCCCGGACATGGATTACATATGTGCAAGAGTACACAACATGTCACAATCCAACAATGGTTAAGTGTTCTAAACTCTTATTTCAATCATTGAAACTTTCTTAGAGGATGAGAATAGCCGTTTTCACACACTATTAGCATCAAAGCAATTTTCAAGTTATTGAAATAAACATAACGAAACATTTCAAGTCTACACCAATTGATTGTATCACATAAACCATGTAAGATGTTACTCGACGATTTTCACATGATCAAGATGAACTTGGTTGAAGCGAAAGCTTGCCAACACATATTCCGAGAAATATGTAAGTGAGTTAAACTCAGCTCGAAATCTCAATGTGTATAATAGAAAACTATATTGTAACACGACTTATGTCTCAATATAGGAGATAGAGCAGAAATAGACTTTCCAAGTGATAGATGAGTTTCAGTCTCCGCATACCTTTTTTTTGATGAAGTTCCACAAGCTCTCCTTAGTAGTTCTTCGTCTTCAATGATGAACACCGTGAAGTCTAATGCTCAACTACACAATCTATCCTAGTCCGAGACATCTATAAGTAGACTAGAAATCAAGACTTATAGTTTTGATCACTAACATTGACAAACAAGCTTGAGATATCAACGCTTGCGAGTCCGACCGAGCATTGCTCTAACACTAACTTTCACTTTCATTCGTAAGAAGCTTTCCCTCTGTAGAAGATTTCTACGAAATGACATAGTTTCTTTTTTTCCTATGATTCCCCAACAGATGTAAGTGTTTCGAAGAAGAAAACTCTCTTTTTTTGTTGGTTGTTGACCAACGGAAAGCATGGGAGTTTCCTGACTTCTTGCTCACGAAAGAAGATACTTATTCTATGATATTAGTTGTGATATCTACTTATTATAGGAAGTTGTCTCTTTTTGAACAAAGAATGACCCTCAGGTGTAACGACTGCCCCGCTGTCTCCGACATGGACTCGGTGAAATTGAATTCTCCGTGAAGATGCGGAGTACCAACGGCTAGACGGTAAAACCCCGTGCACCTTGACTATAATTTCGGAGTGACAACCTTGATCGAATATGTAGAATAGGTGGGAGGTTCAACCAATTATGAAAGACAGGTCCCATTCTTCTACCTTTTCCCGTGAGTCGATGATTATTCATAGCTATTACCTTGACACCAAAGAAGAGTTCGACCCAATGCTTTATTTCTGTCCTAGTTGATCCTGATTCGACATTAGAAGTATATTGATTGTTCCCCAATAACTAAGAAATTAATCATGATTCACACACATAAGTGTTTAAGTGATCAATGAAGTCTTAGAAGTGTTTAAGAGAGTTATAGCAATACTAAACATATTAAAATAACAAGTCTTTAAATATCTGCTAAACATTGTCGGGACAATTGGTATAACGGTTTGCCAACCGTAGGGCTTGTTCACGAGTCAGGGTGTTACGGTTCATGAACCGAGTTCGCTTATCCTACTATACTACCGAAATCAGTTGACCACGGTTCGTGAACCGGGTTCGCCAATTTCTAGCCAATTTATCCAACTTATAAAATCAGTTCACCACGGTTCGCCAATCAGGTCCGTGAACTGTTCCCAACTGAACTTGTTACCCCGAGTAGAAATTTCAGTAAGTTCATATTTCTCTCTTATGATGTTTGAAACATTCCCAAGTGATATAATCATTTGCATGGGCAATTTTCAATTAATCCATAGAACTAATATTTTTAAGGACCTTTGAACATCTAATCGCTAAATCGTATTTCGAGATTTTTCACAAGAAAAGCTTGACTCGAAGCATCTTCTTTGCAAATCTACTATAAGTCATATACGACATAGTCTCAATAGATAGAATGATGGTATGGTAAGTAAAATAGGATGGTTCAGTCTTCACATACCTGATACAGAAGTTCTCCAAATGTCTTCGTCGATCTTCAGTTTTCAAGGGTGATCTCTGATACTCAACTACAATTCTAACCTATCCGAAACTTGACTTAATAAACTATAAATCAAAATATAGTTTTTATCAGCTAATATTGAAAGCAAACTTGAGCTAACAAAACTTGTGGGCTCAACCAAACAATGCTCTAACAACAAGGGCTATGAAACAAACAATGTGTTTCAATGTTAGGAACTTAACAACGAATACTCAATCTCAAGAACCAAATTTGGATCCGTGACAGGAAAATTTTCAAACACATGATCCTATCAACAAATACTGAGTTCCATCTGGATTTCCTAAAATGCTAAGTGGGAATAGAGATGCCGCCTACATCCAGCGACACTTCTTTTGCTGATGAATAATGCCCAGAGCACTTGTCCCCGTATAATTGTTTTGTTTTCCTAGAATCTTTTTTCTTAGCAGAATCTTTTATTTCTTTGACAAAAAATCAAAATTATCTAGAGCTAAAAACGGTTGAGCGAGAAATATGGAGCCTCTCTCTCCTGGCGATTTCTTCTTCGAAAAAACCTTCTACTCGTTTTGATCTTTGATCAAATCAGTGTAGAAGTGTGCTACCAGAACTTCTTCGCCGTCCAAGGACGGATCTTCGATCCTTCCCCTTGGGGCAGAGATTTATTGGTTAGTGGAGTTTTTCCTTTTCGCTTTCGCTTCGCTTTTTTCATCTTTTTGTTTTTTCTTTTCATCATGTTTCTTCCTTCTTCGACTACTTTGGAATCCAAAACTTTTTGAGTTCTCATGGATCTCTAGAGGTAAATCTAAAGATCTTAAAATTTGGAGAGATATAAGGGGTTCCGCAACTGGGTTTTTCTTTCTGAAGAGGCAGTCGAATGGGCGTTTAAAAATTCAATTGCAGCTATCTCCTTTTTGTCTGGAAAACCTCAAGGATGGTCTCAAAGATTTAATTGATGATATTTTTCAATGATGTTGTAGTAAGATGATTCGTTCACTCAGATTTGTTGAGAATTTGTTTTAAGACTTAATAAAGAAAATAAGGAAAAATATATATATACACAATTTGTCACAAGATGAAGAGACGCTGAGACGCGGGATTCCACTACTTTTCATATTGTTATGGTTCAGTCATTAACTCTAGAAAATATAGCTCAAACAAAAGAAGTTGTGACTCTAGTTCTTTGCCAAAAATAGATTTCGTAAAATATTATTTGTAAGTTAAAAGCATGACGCATCTCAAGTATTTAGAACTAAGCATGCGGCCCCTAACAAAATAACAAATAATTAACAGAAATCATAAAGCAATTAAATCTATGCAAAAAGTCAATAAAAGAATTAATTCATTTACCACAATCATGAAAAGTTGCTTCCTCCGTTGTCCCAGTGATGGGGTATAGCTCCGCATGGTGAAAACACACTCAAAGGAATTTTTCATTGCTCCAAAAGGTGTTTACAAGAAGAAAATGGAGAAATAATTCAAAATCGGATTTGTTACAAACCAGAGAACTACGACCCCCAGCTGTGGGTCGTATCGCTGTAGCTTCTACGACTGTCTCTAGGTGTCGCAACCACTGTAGCAATTACGACTTCTTCTTGTAGTCTTATGTTCTTCGTATGTTCTTCAATGGCAGCAGCAGAGACAATCTCTGCAACTCCCGATTCTCTGTTGTATTCTCACCCCTAACTCTCCATCCGCCTTCTCTACTTCCACAAATCCCTTTTTATACCCAGCAGCGACAAGGAAACACTGTAATAACTCCGGAATAATATGCTTTTACTATTCATGCAAAATACTATAATTTCTTCCTTCTTTTAATTCCTCATGCAGCCAGCTTGTGTTTACACGCTCCAAACACGTACAATGCAGGGTCGAAGGCCATCGAACTCTTGACAACTCACCACAACTTCTGTTAACAACACAGTAACCCCGGGAGAATTCCCGATATTTTTGTGCCCTGACTCATCCAAACTCGGCGAACAACCTCCCTTCTTTTTCGAATCTAAATCCATTACCATCTTCATTTGATCACGACAGGTCATCCTCCAAGAAAAACAACGAGAAAATCTTTTGTAATCACTTCCAGATATTTGCGTATTTTGCACGTCCCTGTTTACTTTAAACTAATGATTTTTCCTATTTCTTCGAGTCTAAGACGTGTATCAGTCTGTCTAGCCTTAACAGGCCCAAATACATCCAACTCAGCGACTGAATCTCAACAAACCACGTCCAATTCTGCTCTGGAAAATATCGCAGTGCAAAGAAAACTCGCCGCCAAAATCCATGTTTAAATGGTGAAGATGGATTTCCCCCTAACCAGAGTAGGGGTGCCCATAGCCTTGGGTGTAACTAGCTCAGCTGGGGTGAAAATAGCAGTAAGGTGGTGCCCCTTAGTAATTGAATTACCCCTTATCCAAACCGAGAGTCTGAATATTAGGCGTCCTCCGAGTGCCTTTATCAACTTTTCGAGCCGATTTCTCCAAAAACATTTATTGCCCAAAAATACCTACAAACACATAAAACACCATAATAAGTACAAAATCGAGTGCCAACAATATATAGTATTGAGAACAAATTAGACACAAAATGTGTCTATCATTAATCAAGTGGTTATTCTTATTGAGATGTGTTCTAACTCTTTTGGATCTTTCCTTAAAATCTCGAGTTTTGATTCTTCTAAGGATTTGAAGCAACACTTTATCTGCATACCTGCGGGTCCTGATGGATTATATTGGAGATCTTTCTGGTCCTCATGTTATAATAATCCTTCTCCGACATTTGTCTTTCTTGGAAAACCTAATGATTTTCCATTGTTAGAATCAATTACTTCGGCAGATGTTTCAGTGGATGCTTCTTTGGATTTTTATTCTTTTGGTATTGCGGTTGAAATTACCAACTCATTTTATGGCTGGAATCGTATTGCTGCAGGCTTATCAAAGAAGTTTCATTGGTCTGGTAATTTAGGCCTTAGAGGAATTTGTGGAAAGTTGGCTTTCTTCAATGCAAAATCTCATGAGATTTATGAGCAGTTCAAAGAAGCTAAAATCCTCAAGATTGGAAAAGCCAATCTTTTGTCATTGGCAACCTTCAGATTCTTTTATTAATAAGGCTAATTCTAATGATCTGGTACACTGGATTGGTATCATGGGATTACCTTTTCATCTCTGGAATGATAATTCTTTAAGAAAAATCGTTCATCCATGGGGAAAATTAATTGGAATTCATAAATCAACTGTTAGTTTTTCTAAACTAAATAGTTGTAAGATTAAGGTCTCTGCTAGTCTTAATAAAATTCCAGCTGTTGTTCGCTTTCAAGGTCTTTGGTTGAGCATTGAATGGATACAAGATTCTTTCAGTGATGATCTTGATACTGTGATTGTTCCTGCTCTCTAGTCAACGGTAGTGATGGTGGTGGAGGATAACAATGCTAAATTATCGCCTTAATTGATTCATTCTGATACGCAAGATCCCCATGCCGGTTTACCCTCATCAGCTGATTTTTTGTCGAAGAATAAGTCTAAGCATTCTCTTCATGCAGAAACTTCAAATTTGAATTTTGAAAATTCTAAGAAGGCGCTAAATAAGCTTCAAAAGGTATGGAGAAGAGTGTCCAAAGTCCAGCTAAGGGGCACCAATGCCTTACAAGACATGTCAAATGATGAGGATAGTGCCTCGAGTTTAAGTGGTGATATCCACATACCTTTGGTCACTAAAAGAAGCAAAAAATTGAGTCGGGGATCGAAAAATATGAACCAGTTGGTTGGAACAACTAATTTGGATGACTCGCAGAGACAGTCTCCTATGTTTGGCACTACTGCTACTGATGTTCATGATTCAAACCGCTTTAAAGCTTTGACTCATTTAAGTGAGTCGGAGATAAAAGTGGGCAACTGTGACTCTACTCCGATCCGTGAATCAAGCCCGGTTCATGATCAACTTGCTTCTTCATCGTCGATTGTTTCTGTTCCATTTCCTCCGTTAATCCATGAGTTTCAAAGTGGTACTTCAAATGGAGTTAAACCTTTATCCATTCAAAGCACTGTTTCTCCAATATCAACTCGGGATAGCGATGATATCGACTTAGATTCAAAGATTCAAAATTAGATTGATTTCAGCAGAGCTTTGGGAGTATCCTGTGATCACCCAACCACTAACAACATCTGTAAGACTTTGATTTTGCGAAATTCCTCTTCACCAATCAATATGGAAATTCCTGAAATTGAAGATGAAGATGGTTTGGGTGATTATGATTCTGCGGATGAAGACCAAGTAATTACTCCTGAGGATGATTGTATTGATATTGTCTCAGGTAATTTGGATAATGAATCTATTGATCTTAATATTTTTAATCCAATTGCATGTTCTAGAGCTAGCTCAATTTCTTAATGGATCACAAAATCATGTCCTGGAATATTAGGGGTTTGGGCAAAGACACAAAAACTAATGCTATCAGAAATGCAATTTGGAAAAATAACATTACTATTTGTACCGTACAAGAGTCTAAAAAACAGGTGGTGGATGATGCTTTGATTAGATCTCTATAGGGTAACATGGGTTGTGGTTACCTATTTGTTCCATCTTTTAGTGCTTCTGGAGGCATCATAACCATGTGGAAATCTGGAGTGGTGATTATGGAAGACTATCTGCTAGGAGATTTTTCTCTCACTATTAAATTCAGAAATGTAGCTGATAATTTCTCTTGGAATTTTACCTCTGTGTATGGTTCTTCTGACAATGGTTATTACAGACAATTTTGGAGTGAATTGAATGATATCAGGTTGTTATTTGAAGACCCATAGGTGATTGGTGGAGATTTTAATGCAATCTTATTTCAGTCCGAGAGAAATACTTCTGGAGGGTGCTCAACAAGTAGGAATTTTTTCAAGAAATTTGTAAGAACTCATTCTCTGATAGACTTGCCTTTGAATGGTGGTAAGTTTACTTGGACAAATTCTCAGCATCCTCCACTCTTGATTAGATTGGATAGATTCTTAGTAACTGAAGACTTTCAATCTCATTTTCCTTCTTTGGCTCAAATCAGACTCAAAAGGCCAATTTCAGACCACACTCCTATTTTGCTTAACTGCAACTTTGGAGATAAATCTGTTGCTCCTTTTAGATTTGACAATTATTTACTTCATCATCCAGATTTTTTGTAGAACTTGCAAATTTGGTGGGATTCTCTTTCTTTCTCTGGAAGACCAAGTTTTATTTTTGCTATGAAGTTGCAAGGTTTGAAAGTTTTTATTAGAGATTGGAAAAAGACTTTAGGTAATTTACAAGCTCAGATGGATGATTTAGAAGAAGTAATTGAAGGAATTGATATTATGGAAGAAGATGCTCTCTTGACTACCGATGATATTATTCAAAGAGAAAATGCAAAGTCCAAGCATGCTTCTGTTTCTCTAAATTTAGCTAGGAAATGGGGTCAGAGAGCTAGGGATAAATGGTCTAAGGATGCTGAGAGAAACTCTAAATACCTTCATCAAATTGCTTCTTACAAATACAAGCTCAGCAACATAAACTGCCTCAATATTGGTGGAGATATTTCCTATGACAAGGATAAGATAGCTAAAGAAACAACTGATTTTTACAGCAATCTCTTCTCAGAATAATTTCCTTCTAGACCCAGATTTGATGATTTGATTATGCCCACTATTTCTGTTGAGGATAGAATTCACTTGGAAATACCTTTTTCTGAAGATGAAGTTAAGCAAGTCATTTGGCATTTGGCTTGAATAAAGCTTCAGGTCCAGATGGTTTTACCATGGAGTTTTTCAAATTTGCTTGGGATGTTATTAAAGATGATTTGATGAAGGTCATTAGGGAGTTTGAGAGTTCTTCTTCCTTAGACTGGAGATTGAATTGCACCAATCTTAAACTTATTCCCAAATGCTCTGGTGTTGTTTCTTTGCACAATTTCAGACCTATAAGTTTGATTGGGAGTGTGTACAAGATTAATTCTAAGCTCCTGGCTGAAAGGATGAAGATTGTCCTTCCTTCTATAATATTTGACTTTCAAGGTGATTTTGTTCAAGAAAGACAGATAAATGATGGGATGTTAATAGCAGGTGAACTTATTGATTCTAGGAAAAGAGATAATAAGTCAGGCATCGTGTGGAAAGTTGATTTTGAGAAAGCATTTGACAACATTAATTGGGGTTGTGTAGACATTGGTCTGGAGAGATTTGGATTTGGTAATTTGTGGAGGAGCTGGATCAGATGGTGTATCTCTTATGCTAGGTTCTCTATCCTGATAAATGGTAAAGCTACTGATATTTTCAAGTCCAAAAAGGGCCTTAGACAGGGAGATCCAATATCTCCTTTCTTATTTTTCATGGTGGTGGAGATCTTATCTCTAATGACGAAGAAAGCTGCCGCTCTTGATTTGATCTTAGGCTTCAAAGTTGCTCCAAATGGCACTTCCATTCAACATCTCCAATTTGCCGATGATCTAGTTGTTTTCTTAGATGATTCTGCATCTCATGTAAATAACTTGAAAAGCATACTTTTTACTTTTGAGCTAATTTCTGGCCTTAAAGTAAATTATAGGAAAAGCACAATAGTAGGCATTGGTACTGACAATATGGCTGAGTTATGTGCTACCACTTTTGGCAGTTCTCTTTCTCAATGGCCAATAAACTATTTGGGCTTTTATTTGGGGAGTAAATCTAAATGCAGAAATATGTGGGATGTGATAATACAAAGGATTCATCTGAAGCTTTCTACATGGAAGGGTAGATACTTATCTAAGGGGCAGAGATTGATAATGGTTAACAATGTCTTAGCCAGCCTCCCAATCTTTTATCTTTCTATGTATCAAATGTCTGTGTCAGTCATGAAGGAAATTGAGAAAATTATGAGGAATTTCATCTGGGGTTCTTCTACAAATTCTAGGAAGAGAAGTTGGGTCTCTTGGACAAGGGCTGTGTTATCTAAGAAAAGAGGTGGCATTGGTGTTAAGAAGCTTAAACTTGTAAATAAGGCTCTGCACTGCAAATGGATATGGAGATATGGGTCAGATTGAAGAGCTTTGTGGAGACAAATAGTTGATCAAAAATTTGGTGGTAATCCTTTCTCTTTTCTCCCTAATACTTCTAAAATTCCCACTAAACACAGTCTATGGTCAGGCATTCTCAAAGCTAGAGATCATGTTTCTCAGAATGTTACTTTTACAGTGAAGAATGGTAGTAGAATTCTCTTCTGGGAAGATAAATGGGTGGGTGAGGCTTCTTTAAAAGTTTCTTTCCCTTCTTTATTCAAACTCTCCAGAAAAAAGAATGCTTCAGTTATGGATTGTATCTCTGCCGATTTAGCTTGGTCTTTAGATTTCTCTAGAAATTTAAAAGAACAAGAGTTGGGGATTGCAGTCCATTTGTTACAACTTTTGGGAGATCCTGGTGTTATTTATGCAAGCTTGAATGAGGAGGATTCTAGAAATTGGACTGCTGAGGGAGGAGATTTCACAGTTTCTAACTGTTATAACTCGTTGGATGTGGATGGTTACCTAATCTTTCCTCACAAACAGTTATGGAACTCTAAAGTCCCTTTGAAAGTCTCCTTCTAGTTTGGACTTTGTGTTATGATGGAGCACCAACACTAGATTTTTTACATAGAGCTGGCAAAGCAGATCATGATATTTGTCTGTTCTGTAATTCTTCCCAGGAGACAAATAAGCATTTGGTTCTTCATTGTCAGGAAACTTATAAATTGTGGAATTACTTTATCAACAGTTTTGAAGTGGATTGGGTATTTGCTGACACTGTTAAGGCAACCCTTTGGGAATGGCCTAACAAGAAAGGGAAGAAGATGAAGAATAAGATTTGGGGTCTGCTTCCATTTGCCATCTGGTGGACTATTTGGGGAGAAAGAAACAATCATTTGTATGGCACACGGAAAAGGAATCAGAACCAATTGGTGATTGCAGTAAAATGCACTCTTTTTAATTGGGTTAGGCATACAATTTTTTTTTTGATGGTATCTCTTTAAGTACCATTATTTATAATTGGAACGCTGTTATTGGCATGTGCTAGCTTCAGCCATGTTTGTACTCTGTTTTGATAGCCTTTCACTCTTTGTGAATACTATCTTTTATTCAAATTTGCCTTTTTGCGTCAAATTTTTTTTTTATTTCTTTTGAAGCAACGTTGAGGTGCGCACTACATGAGGCCACGCGTCAGAGCAACATCCAAGATTTCTCTACCCTAAAGCAGAGACTAAAACGTTACAACCAAACACAAACAGATGCAACAAAAATCCAAACACACAGGAACGAGTGGTCCATTTTCGTCTCTCCACCATGGACCTCCTTTTCTTCTCTTCTCTCGCTCATACTATGATTTTCAGAGTTTACTTCAGCTCTCTCCATCTCTCTAAAGCTTCGGAGAAAAGGACGAGAAGAAGAGGAAAAGCTGAAGCAAACCTCAAATGGATGCAGCATCTCAGCTCGGTTACTGCGGAATCGAACCCCTCAAGCGGACGGTAGCGTCAGTCAGAGGAAGAGGAGTAGGTTCTAGTAGTGGTAGTGCTCGTATCACCACCACCATCCAACATTCGAAAAGAAGAAGTAGAAGAAGAAATCTTGTTGTCTCTGTTGCTACTGAGCAGCCACCTTCTTCTTCTTCAGCACCACCACCGTCAAGGAGGAAACCTATAATCAATGACAATTCGGTAACTACCAACTTTTTTAATTTGATTAATTTGATATTGAATCGATTGAATTTTGCTGTTTTAGTATTGAAAATGGAATCTACTGTATCAATTTGTAGAGAATGGGAAATGTATCACAAGAGATTAAAAGAGTGAGAGCTCAGATGGAAGAAAATGAGGAAGTTGCAATTCTAATGAGAGGTCTTAGGGGACAAAATTTAAACGATTCACAGTTTGCTGCTGATGATGTTCAGCTTCGACTCGTCGAGGTAATTTTCAATTATGAATATTCATTTCACAAATTTTAGACACTATACCTACCTATTGTGAATCGTTTGAACGAAATGCTAAACATGTCTGTTCGGGCTTGTATGTTATATTGCATTCCAACCAATGTTTTTGTTTTGCTTTTGTTTTTCAGATTGAGGAAAGAGGTGATTCATTGCCTTTGGTTTATGATCCTGATATCATTAGTGCATATTGGGGAAAGCGACCACGTTCGGTTGCAACGCGTATCGTCCAATTAACATCTGTTGCTGGTGGGTTTCTTTCTCGACTTTTATGGGATGTGATAACAAAGAAGGTCAAAGAGGTAGGTAACTCTTTAATGCAGAAACTTTCATGCTTTGATGTAACTTATGATACAGCTTAGCTTACACACTTTCTGCCTCTTCAATAGAATGAAGTTGCACGAGCCATTGAAATACGTGAGATTGTGACCTCTCTTGGTCCAGCATATATCAAACTAGGGCAAGCATTGAGTATTCGTCCAGATATTCTGTCACCTGCAGCAATGACTGAGCTGCAGAAACTTTGCGATAAGGTGTTGTGAATTTCTTCATTTCTTAATCTATTATGCACTTCATTGTCTAAAGTATTTGTCTGTTTCAAGCTAATATGTTCAAAATATGCAATAAATACTACTTGTAATGCTTTATATATGCACGTTACTTGCATCATGTACTTATCTCAAAGCTTCCAATTCTGTAATATGGTTTACTTGAGCTAATTGAAACTTTTATGATGTTTGAAGGTTCCTTCATTTCCAGATGATATGGCTATGGCCCTTATTGAATCAGAGCTCGGTGAGCCTTGGCAGAATATCTATTCAGAGCTTACTTCGTCCCCAATCGCTGCCGGTAGCCTCAGAAATCCTTTTTATTATACTTGATATTGATTGTTAATTAAGTTATTCTTGCCGTACATCGTTTCCAGTAGTTTCATCTCTAGTTTTTTTAATTCTCATATAATGTACTTAGTCAATGTTACCCATTTAAAAAACTTAAACTTGCCTTCTTTACAGCATCTCTTGGTCAGGTCTATAAGGGTCGACTGAAAGAAAATGGGGATCTAGTGGCTGTAAAAGTACAACGACCCTTTGTGCTTGAGACTGTAACCATCGATCTATTCATCATCCGAAACTTGGGATTGGCTCTTCGGAAGTTTCCTCAGGCAAACACTTATGCACCTAATCTCTCTTTCGAGACTGTAACTTTCATTGGTCCGTGAGTAATCAATTGGGGGCACTTCTTCTATTCCTTAATCTGCTTCTCAAAAATTTCAGGTCGCTCTTGATGTTGTTGGACTAGTAGATGAATGGGCTGCTCGTTTTTTTGAGGAACTTGATTACATTAACGAGGGTGTAAATGGCACACTTTTCGCTGAAATGATGAGAAAAGATCTTCCTCAGGTAAGCTTGATCACCATATACTGTGCCTATCTGCCAGACCAAGTCTAGACTTGTCTTATCCGATTGTTTTACCGAGGAATGCGATATAGTGTCTTGTCTTACAATATAAATTTTGATTATTGTTGGTGAATAATTACAAGTCTCTCCTCTTTTTCGTTTTCTTGAAACATTCTATTCTAAACACTATAGCTGCTTTTTTTTTTTGTAAACTCATGTCCTATATCACTTTTCAATTTGTAAGTCTAATTTGATTTTCTTGCCCCCAAAATTAGGTTGTTGTTCCAAAAACGTACACCAAATATACTACTAGAAAGGTTCTCACAACAGGATGGGTAGAGGGAGAAAAGCTGTCACAAAGTACTGAAAGTGATGTTGGGGAACTGGTCAATGTTGGAGTCATATGCTACCTAAAACAGGTATGGCATCCATTGTTATGTGTTTCAGTACTGTACGGAAGCATTTTATGTGAAGAAAAAATGGCAATCATCATCTAGAAACTGTTTCTTTCTTTCATGTGCATCACCTGTGAAGTTTTTCTGGTTCATTGCCTAGCTTAATTGGGAGTGGCTGCTATTAGTTTACCATTAACTTCACATACTACTAGTTTAAACTTTAAATTGATACATGGATAAGTATCGTCTTATTGTCATCATTCTTTCGCAGTTGCTTGATACCGGCTTCTTTCATGCTGATCCACACCCTGGGAATATGATCCGAACTCCTGACGGAAAGCTGGCTATACTTGACTTTGGTAGCTATCTATCCCTTTAGAGTAATTTTTAATGAAGGTCATTTGTGAAGAAGTTAGCTTCAGTGAGCATTTAACTGGTTCAATTAATTTTTATCTTTCTCTAATTCAAATCTTTCCACCAAAACATTTTCATAACTGCTATGTTAGGAATTACAGTTGAAAACCTAAAGATCATGTTGTTACAGAAATAGAGCACTGGGTACCTTACAGCTAACACTTTCTCATAAAATTTGATTCATTAATGGCAAACACTGAGCAGGGTAGGTGTATTAACTGGTGCTTTATCATTTAGTTAAGGATTTTGTCATAGTTTATTCTACCTGCTATCTGGAGACACTATAATATGATTTGACTTCGTGCAACCATTTTGACCCCAATTTAAAATAATTATGAGAAGTAAATGTGATGCTGTGTTCTAGATTTATAGATGGTTCGAAGTTAAGTAAAAGGAGAAATTAGGAGATGGGAAATTAAGGCCTCTAGATTCTGGTTAGCAAAGTCTAACTATAGTCACTAGAATGAAATGTTGAGAACTGAGAACTGCACTTAAAGTGTATGTCAAATTCACATCATGCACATTGCATAGAAATCTAATGTTTCACGAAAATGGAAAGTTGATATTGCCTAGGTTTTGGTGTTTTACCTTTTGAGCGTAGTACGTCCATGTAAATGGTTTACTGGGACGACAATCAACCATGTAATACTTTCCTGATTTATTTGTCCTCAAGTTTTGTCTATAATTTACCCAAAATCTAATAATCCATTTTACTGTCATCGAAAGCTATGAATGGATTAGAAGTATATAATTTCAAGAAATGTATGATTTTCTGTGAATCCACATGGCGGGGATACATGAAAATCCTCTCTACAAGCCAGATGTTGGATTGATATAGGTCCTGCAGGCCTGTGGAGCACCTCTCTTCTCCTTGCACAGTATTTAAAAACCTAACTTTTTTTAGGGGTTAAATTTCTACTAATGCATGTCATTGCTGCTACAGGTCTCGTGACAAAATTAACTGATGATCAAAAGTATGGGATGATTGAAGCAATTGCTCATCTCATTCATAGGGACTATGGAGCTATAGTAAAGGACTTTGTTAAGCTTGGTTTCATTGATGAGGGGGTTAACTTAGAACCAATCTTGCCAGTTCTGGCCAAAGTTTTTGATCAAGCACTTGAAGGCGGAGGTGCCAAAAATCTTAACTTTCAGGAATTGGCTGCGGACTTGGCTCAAATAACATTTGATTATCCATTTAAAATACCCCCTTATTTTGCCCTGATAATCAGAGCAATAGGTGTGCTGGAAGGTATTGCTTTAGTTGGAGATCCTGAATTCGCTATTGTGGATGAAGCCTATCCATATATTGCACAGGTATAAGTTCTTTTATCTTCTTGGATTACACAAGTTTCTTTCAACCTAGCAATACTTACTTTTCATCTCTGCACTTGTTGGCTTCACATATATGCATCTTTTCAAACTTCTCGGTTTTCAGCTGGAAAAATATTCTTTTTGAGTAGTTGGTAAACCTTATTCTCGGTTTTCAGCTGGAAAAATATTCTTTTTGCGGAGTTGGTAATCCTTACTACTGGATATATTTTTTTGTTATGTATTGTGGTAGCGTTAGTTAATACATCTATATCAGATCCTTGTCTGTAAAATCTTAATTTTTCACCTTATCCTTCTTGTGAATTTTCAGAGACTTCTAACAGATGAATCCCCACGACTGAGAAGTGCCTTACGGTACACAATATATGGAAAAACTGGAGTATTTGATGCTGAAAGATTTATTGATGTCATGCAAGCCTTTGAAAGTTTCATAACTGCCGCTAAAAGTGGAGGCGGTGGGGAACTGAATGGAAGTATGGCTGATCTTGGTTCTTTGCAAAATCAAACAGATTACCAAGTTCCTGGATTTTCACAAAACGTATCTCGCCCTGAACAACCAATTGAAACAAGAGCAGCTTTAGGATTTCTGCTATCAGAGAAGGGGAACTTTTTCCGAGAGTTCCTTCTGGATGAGGTACTTGCTGGAAGCTTTATTGTTTCTCATAGTGGCACACTAGTTTATCACTCTACTAATTTGTTTTCTTACCTGCACATGCTTAAGGAAATTTGGTCTCGATGTCCTAGAATATATCAAATAAATTTGAAGCCATCTGCAATTACCGTTTCTTATTTATTCATGATCCTTTAATACCGGAAAAATCTCAATTGTTTTTACCTTCAATCATCAAATGTCGCTAATATTTGGTCAATCTAATCTAAATTAGTAGTCATACGAATTGAATTTAGTGGGGTGCAATCAGGGCAGTAACCAGACCGAAAGAAGATAATGATAGATGTAATGCAATCTGAAGCTATTGTTTAGAGAAAACCAGATCACCAAGTAAGGAATTAAAATGCACAAAGATACCTATCGCTTTTTTGCGAAGACCAGTCTAGCTCATTAATTAGGCCACATTACCTACCTGCTGCACATAAAGCATCCAAAATTTGAAATAGCATAATGATTAAATATCTGAGTAGTGTTATTTGTATTCATTCATTCTAAAAGACTGCACTTCGAGTGAAATTGTTACAAATATGCAGGGATTTTGGTAGGGTTAACTCTAGTTGGGGTATTCTGAAAAGTTCAAGTTCAATAACTTGACCTCGATGAAATAAATATGGACTTCCACTCGTTGACGTGATAGTTTTTTGTACGTCATGTCTTGAGAATATTGTACTTTAGAATGCTTGATGACTTACTTCGCCCCAACATGTGATCAGAGTTAGAGTTGATTAAATGAGGATGACTAATTTGCCAGAGCATACATGTTACCTCAAGTCCATATCTATACTACCTTATGAACAGGGGGATGCACCATGTGTTTGAATATTTTTCATTGAGAGATGAACTTTACCGTGTCTGGTAACATTTTTGAACTCAATGGAATGGACCTTAGTGACAAAATGACCCTCTTCTCGTGTTTCTATTTTTAACCTGTTGGTTTTGGCACTATGAACAGATAGTGAAGGGAATTGATGCAGTTTCAAGGGAGCAAACAGTACAAATAATGGCAGCTCTGGGAGTTGGAAATTCATTCTCAATTATAAATAGCATGGTTCCTTCCTTTGGTCCTCTCAGGCGGTCAACGTTTTTACCTACTGTTACGGAGGAAGATCGAATTGTACTAAACAATGTCCAGAAAGTAGTTGGATTTTTAACTGCTGGGACTTCAAATTCGAGGACAAATGGCCAGGTATATGGTGACATCCATTCATCGTAGTTTATACTTGGTATATAATCTCATGCAGAAGAAAAAGTTGGTTTTTCAGCAATACCAGTTTTAGGTCTGGAACCAAAGATATTGACCTTGTTGAATGGCACGAAATAGAGGCTCAGGAGCAAGACCAGACTCAGGATTTTAGCATGAAGTAGATCACCTCTAATCTCATGTCATCTCGTGTCATAGGATATGCAAATAACTTGTGATTTGGTCTAGAAGTACTAATCTAGTGATTTTGTTTTTGAAATTGGTGGCAGGATATAAATGCCGCTCAGGCCATTCAAGAGCTTCTTCCTATTCTACCTGGCATCTCCGCACAGATACTGCCCGAGGTGTTAAGTCGATTATCTTCCCGTATGTTAGCACGCCTAGTTCGGGACGTTTTTTTGTAAACCAATAGTTGAGTCCAAGTTCGTTATCTGATCCCTAAGAAAATGATTTGTGAATATGGTGCAAAATTACTCAAATGATAAAACATCTATACCCAGCTTCCTTGTATGCCTGTATTGTTATTTATATATAAAAGGTAGGTTTCATGTACAGAGTACAGACTACAGATTAGTAACTATTCATATTTGAATACTTGACAATAAAAGTGAATGGAAAAAAAGAGTTATATTGGATCAAATTATGATGTTATATGTTCTTTTTAATTTTTGTTATGATGAATGAGTTGATTTGGTTTGTGCTGTAAGACTCTTCATATTTATGATGATGAATTAGTTGATATGAACAAAACATTAAGACAAGACAAAACAACACATTTGTGAAAAAAGATCCCTTCTGTCTCTGATATGACTTACAATTGGATCTGACTAAAGCAGTTGTACTTTATTGCAGATTTAGATGATCTCAGTGGAAGGCCCATGTGATTTAATTTTTGCCTTTTTTCTTTTTGACAAGGAACCATGTGAAGAAATTTGCCTGAGAATATTCCTTTTTAGGGTTCATGGAAGGATCTGAAATATGGGTCAGCAGCCATCAGCCAAAACAGAAGAGAAATAATCCTCTGATTTTGATATTTGGACGCAGCCCCTGCTAGATCACTAAAAATCCAGTATGTATCATTATAACAAACCATCTATAAAATGGTTGGCTTTACATCTGCTAGATGTTCAATGATCTAGCAGCAGTACATTAAGCTCTCCACTAGGAGGAGGCTCCAGGTCACACCAATCCATTACTAAACTGCAGTATAGCAAGATCAAATACAACTAAACATCAAAACCTTTACGAAGTTGGGGACTGTTAATTTTCGGGGGAAGAAAGAAGAAGTTATGGAGACTGTATTCTGAATATATGCTTACATGTGAAAGAACGTTATTATAAGTGAAAAAAGAATCAATTATATTTATAAGAGAAGCTAAATACAGAATTATTCATGATACACCAGTATCACTATCCTTTTTTTGAGGGAGGTCTTGAGCTTGAGAAGCAACAATAATTCCCTCTCTGTCAGACTCTATCAACATCAATACAACTTCTCGCATTGATGGCCGATCAAAGGGAGATGAATTTGTGCAAAGTAAAGCAATCTTTAGGACAATTATCATATGATCAATAATATTGTCTTCTAAACCTAGTCGTGTATCAAGTATACTGGAATTCAAAGAATGGATGTGAATATAATTTCTGACAAATGTAACAAGGTCACCTCCATCATCAAGTGGTTGTACAGGCATTCTTCCAGTCAGTAACTCCAATAAAACAACCCCAAAGCTGTATATGTCACATTTTTCTGTTACCTTCATTGTGTATGCGTACTCTGGGAAAAGAAAGGAGAAACGTTATTTAACAAATTGTTACCAGTCACAAAAGAAAGAAAAGCAGGGGGAGAAAGAGACCGAAGGTGAAAGCAAATACAAGTAAGGAAGTGCACTAGTGAAACACTTCCTACTTTAACCAATCATTGGTATCGTGCAACCTCAAGTACAAAAAGAAATAAACAGATCGTGCATTCAAATATGAACATTACAAGCAGGATGCACATATAACAATCCAGATTTTGATTCTTGTGCAGTCTTACTAGCTAGCGAACAGCTACATACTTAAATTCCCTCTTCCATATGAATACATAGGAGATGGCTTTAAAACAAATACATTAAGTAGGTGTGCTTATTTGCATCTGTGATTAGAACATATCCAACACAAAACTAAAGAGCATGAAAAAAAATGCCTCACACAGGAAGTCAAAAAGTAGACATAGCAAAGCTTACCAGGGGCTATATATCCATAAGATCCGGCAACTGCAGACATTGATTTGGAATGTGGCATATCGATCACCTTAGCTAATCCAAAATCACCAACATGAGCTTCAAACTTATCGTTAAGTAGGATATTGTTGGACTTAATATCCCGGTGAACAATCCGAGGCTTGCAATCGTGATGTAAATAAGATAAACCCTGAGCAGCCCCAAGAGCAATTAGGAAACGCTTCTGCCAATCCAAGTCGCAGGAGTCACCATGAAGTAATTCACCCAAACTGCCTCTAGGCATATACTCATAAAGAAGTAGATTACAACCCTGGTGGTAACAAAAGCCGAAAAGTTTCACAATATTACGATGCCTAACTTTTCCCAGAGTTAAAATCTCTGCTCGGAAACTATTCTCCACATTGCTCCCCTCTCTGTTAGAAGCTAGTTTCTTAACAGCAATTATCTGTCCAGACTGCATAACTGCTTTGTATACAGTTCCACAAGCTCCCTTTCCAATAATAAAACTTTCATCAAAACTGTTTGTAGCGTCAACCAAATCCTGAAAACTGAACCCTTTTCTGGGGGAGAATTGCACGTCTGAATCTGAAGAACATTTATCTTGCACTGGAGTAAGTATCTCCGAAGGACGTTTCCTCATATAATACAGAAGCACTGCAATTAAAATAAGTGAAACCCCACTTATAGCGGCTGCAACTATTCCAACAATTTTACCAAGAGGAACACCTGATCCTCCCCAAGTTGGTGGGATAGGCTCAGAAGATTGATAATCACCACACACTTTATTAAGAAGCCCGCCACAAAGCCCTTGGTTTCCAATAAAACAGTTGGTGGCCATGTTTTGAAACAATGGGATGGAAGGTAGAGGCCCTGTCAGGTCATTGTATGAAACATTGAAACCCAATAAGCTTGACAAGTTTCCGAATGTGGGTGGAATTTCACCTGTCAAATGATTATTATTAAGCAGGAGGTATTCCAGCAAAACAAGGTTTCCAACTTCAAGTGGTATTTCTCCAGAGAGATTGTTATAACTCAGATTCATCGCAATTTGTAAGCTAGAAAGTGAGCCTAACTGCGGAGGTATAGGACCAGAAAATTCATTACCACCCATCTGCAATTCCGTCAATCGAGGGAGACTTCCCAAGCTAGACGGTATATTTCCTGAAAACTTGTTCTCTGAAAGCTTCAGTAGCTCCAACTGGTCTAGCTGTCCAAAAATATCTGGCAAAGCATCCACAAAACTATTCATGCTGATATCAAGTCTTTGGAGCATCCTGCAGTTGGCCATTTCTTGTGGTATTCGCCCCACTAGCCTATTAGATGAGATATTAAAAGTCACCAACTTGGAGAGATTACCGATCTCCTTTGGCAGCGTGGACGTAAAGTAATTGTTTGAGATATGAAGCCTTAGCAAAGCTTTGCAGTTCCCAATCTCAGAAGGAATAGGACCTCTAAATTTATTACTATCCAGTTCAATAGTGGACATATTCACAAGTTGGCATAAATTAGAAGGAAAACTACCTGTAAGGCGATTTTCAGACAGATGAAGCTGAACTAACGATTCACAATTTGTTAATCCAACAGGTATATTTCCAGTTAATCTGTTTGACCCGAGGTTCAACAAAATCAGATTAGAGTGCCTGCAAAGATGGCGAGGTATTTTCCCGGTAAGAGAATTTTCAGAGAAATCAGCCACCCAAAGTCGACTATAAACTCCTAGCCCTTGAGGAATAGTACCACTAAGAGAGTTGTTGAAGAGCTGTAACTGAAGCAGTTCAGTCATATACTGAAATCCATCTGGAATAGGACCTGTGAGGTGGTTTATGGAGAGGTCAAGCTTAGCTAAATCCTTTAAGCTGCATAGTTCCTTAGGAATACCACCAGTAAGCTGATTCTGGAAAAGGTAGAGTAACCGTAGACCTTTTATCTTACCAAACTCTGCCGGTATCTCTCCCGTCAGAAAATTTTCTGAAAAATCAATTTCTAAAGCAAGTGAAAGATTTCCGAGCTCCTTTGGTATTGTCCCGTTCAACTGATTTCTGTAAAGGTACAACCTCCCTAGATGCTGAAGATTAGAGAGCTCCACAGGTATATCACCCACAAGGCTGTTCGCATACAGTGCTACAATCTCCAGATTCGTGCAACTCCCAAGCTCTTTCGGAATAGACCCAGATAACTCATTATCCCAAAGAATTAACTCCACCAAGTTCTTGAGCTTTCCCAGTTCACTAGGAATTTTCCCTACCAACTGATTTTGTGCGAGACCCAACACTTTCAGATTCTGACAAGAACTTAATTCTGCTGGGATGCTTCCAGTTATAATGTTTTGACCTGCTCTGAATATTGTCAAGTTCTTGAGATTTCCGAGTGACGAAGGCAACGACCCAGTGATTTTGTTAGTGAACAGAATCAACTCTTCAAGAGAAGACAGATCACCTAGCTCACCCGGAAGAGACCCTGAAAGTCTATTGTTGCACATGTTTATTTTGGTTAACCGTGACAGCTTACCCACTTCAACAGGGATATCACCTTCAAATTGATTATTGTTAAGATTAAGAACCTCCAACATTGAGCAATTCCCAATGTCCTCAGGTATCTTCCCAGAAAACTTATTATAAGACAGATCAAGTTCAGTAAGATGAACTAATCCACCAATAACAATACCATCTGATGCCGAAGCAGAAAGCGTACCAGAGAGATTCATGGACCGTAGACTGAGAGACGAAACGAAGGAATCGTAAGTGCAATTCACACCATTCCATTGACATGGAGTTGAGTCACTTGGGTCCCAGTTATTGAGATGATTATGCCCATCAACTACAAGAGATTTCAGTTTCAACAAATACTTCCCCTCCTCATTTAGCCCTTCAGAATAACAGATAAACAGAGCAAATACCAGTAGAAATCTCTCTAGTACTGAACCTGAAAACATTTTAATCTTTCCCGAATATCTGATTTGACCTTCCTCCCCCCCACAACAATTCTGACTAACAGAACCCCCCAAACTGAAAATTTTGACACAAACAAGAACCACCTCTAGAATCAAAATTCCAGAAACCCATCATCCCCCTTTTCTAATTGATTAACATAAAAACAATAATACTTAAGACCCTAACAATCTGATTAAGAAATAAAGCTCAAACTAATCATCAAATCAAAGTAACCATGAGAACACATAACAACACATAGAAACTTTGATCTGAATAAAAAAAGAAGCAATGAAAGGTGACATACCTCTTGTTTAATTCACTCTTTATGACCAGAAAGTTTACTCCTTTCCTGAATCCATGAAAAGTATTCAACTATGTAACTTAATACAGAGAGAAAATAGACAGAGAAATCAAAGACCCTGTAAAAATCCAATCTTTTTTCTTGTTTTTTTAACTCAAGACATGTGCTAAGTCATATGTAAACATGAACTGAAACCAACCACCGATTTTACCAGTTTCATGCCTTATCATTATTTATTTCTCCAGTCTCTTCTCCACTAATAAAACTAATCAAAAAAAAGTCTAGACGACAAGGAAATCTTTAAAAATAAAGATAAAAACCCACCCACGTCCTCTATTATCATTATTTTTTCCTGTGGGGGTGTGTGGAACTGTGGATAAGGAAAAATCATTTGGAGAATCGGAGGCAGGGGATTTTGTTAATTCAAGAAATTTGAAACCTTTTTCTTCATTCCTAATCATCTTTATTACATAAAAAGTTATGATAAAAGTTGCGGCAAAAAACCAACAACATGATGATTTTAAATTACTAAAATTCAAGTTCCAACAGCAGCGTGGTGCACTGCACAGTGCACAGTCCCTTTTTGATTTTCTGGTTTGTGTGGTAAGCAAACTAAACTCTTTTTGATATCAGTAATAGTATTCCTTAGTCTCTTGTACAAGACACTTCAGCTGTTTTGGAAAATTATGGGGTTCATATTCAGGGCCGTCTTACTGGTTGGGTGTGCTGTAGGCGAATTTCAATTTTGAGGCCCTTTTATGTGATATTAAGTCAAGAATATAAGTAATTTTTTAATTTTTGAGAATTAGCTTGGAGGCGGATGGCCGTTGAGTTTTTTTTTTTCCAATTTTTTTTAAGTTAGACTTCGGGTCCTATACTTCCAATTTGGCATAAAACAACCCAAAATCGACAATTAACAGATACCAGTTGTTGCTTTTAGTTTTTACAAAACAGTTTGTAACAATTATAGCTGTTACATATACTGTTATATTTACAAATGTAACAAAATCATTTAGTAACACTTGAAACTGTTGGTAATTCACTTGTAATCTAAATATTTTTGGGCCCCAACAATTTGGGCCCCTAGGCGACCGCCTAGCTCGCCTGCCCCCTAAGACGGCCCTGTTCATATTCCACCTCCCCACTTCTCAAAAGTTGCATTTTGGCTAGAAAATCTGCAGGCCCACTATAATCTCGTTCAACATAGGAAGCTATGGTGGTGTTATAAAAGTGCTTCTCTAATGTTACAATCTCTTTCAAGAATCCAACGATGAAACCAAAATTATCATCCCTCGGCACACCAAACTTCAAACAATTCACACAAAACACATCGAAGTTATATGATGAAGGTGAACCCAAATGGAAATCACACTTTCCATGATAGTTGCTCTCAAAACATGCATCTACAATCATGTTCACATGAATAGAATTGTAGGCAATGTATAATTTAGCTATTCCAGAACACCTGCTAACTAGCTCTAGCCCGTTCTTGATGGCTTGAATCGTTTGGAATAATCCCGACACTCCAACTGCAGCGCACCCAGTTTTAGCAATAACGGGTTCGCCACCAACACGTTTAAGCAGTACCCCATATCCACCATTTGCTCTGCTCTTGTTGCAGCTTCCTTTGCGCCCCTTCCTATAGAAGCTATCGACAAAAATAATATACTTTGCTTCATTGATAATTTCCATCTCTTTTCTATTAGTTTTTCTTGGAAAGCCAAACTTGCTGGTAATCTTTAGTACGAGTGTATCATACACTCTATGTCTGCACTTAACATTTCTATGTGTGCTCGCAGTCCTGTCAACTGTCTGTTAGGTTTTTCTTTTATGTCCTTACAATTCTTGCTTCTCCGTTAGTGAGTCCAACTATCTTTGACAGCTTGTCCTGTAACAACTCAGTCTTCTCTATAAAAGACTCGAGTCTCTATTTTGTTTGAGTGTAAGAAACTAGTTCATTTGTATCCACTCATTCCAATATGGTATTAGAGCCGATTAGGACCTGATAAACTTCTTTAGCTTCCGCCATTAAACCTGCAACTCAGAGCTTCTGCTATCTTGAACTTTTCTTGATTTTTCTTTTGATTCGATATGGAATCAAGTATTACTAAAGTACCTTTACATACTATTGCTAGTATAGTTCCTTGTAAACTCCAGGATCACAACTTTCTTACGTGGAAATCATTACTTTCCACTTTTCAAAAGATACAATGTATTAGGTTATATAGATGGTTCAAAAAGATGTCCACTTAAGTATGTATATGCTATTAGATGATCTGATCCTGAAGGAAATATCAATCCCGAGTGGATCAAATGGAATGAAGAAGATCAAACACTGATCTTGTGGATTCAATCAGCAATTTCTGAAAGTGTTATCTCTTATTTAGCTAGTCCGACTATATCCTATGAATCGTGGAGATCAATTGAAGAAAGGTTCTCAGCAATTTCTTCAAATCATGTTATACAACTCAGAACAAAGCTTCCATCCATAAATCAAGGTAATAGCACTATGATCAACTATCTCAATGAAATCAAAAAGATTTATGATTCATTATCTGCTGCTGGATCTCCTATATGTGAATATGAAATGATTGTTAGTTTACTCAATGGTCTTGGATCTTCTTTTGATTCTTTCTCTACATCAATTCGAGTTAGAAATCCGCCAGTTACTTTAGGAGAATTACACAATTTTTTGTTTAGTGAAGACATTGTCTTATCTGAAAGGTCTAAAAATGTCATTAACTCAGAAGAAGCAAAAGCTTTTGCAGATTTTAGAGCAAATATATCATACTCTAATTCTCCAAGATCCAACTACTCATCCAGACCTCAATTTAGACCTCATTACTCATATCCTACAATTCCTTAGCATCTCACTTTCCTGCAAAATCATACACCACAAATCCTTTTACACAATCATCCAACCCATCACCATCACATTCCTCTTTATGGATTGTCAAATGTTGGTATGAGACAAATCGACCTACTTGTCAAATCTGTTTCAAGTATGGTTATTCTGCCATTTAGTGCAATCAACGTATGAATTTTTCTTATCAAGGTCGTCCAATTCCACCAAACTTTCATGTCATTGGCTTCAACAGATGTCCTTGGTGAGAATCCATGGTACTGTGACTCAGGTGCAACTGCACATATTACTTCTGATGCTTCAGATTTGCAGCAGTAAACAAATAACTACAACTACTGGAGAAGGTATGCCAATCTCAGATATAGGTACTTCTACTAAATTTTCACACTCTAATTCTATTAGATTACCTACAATCTTGCATGTTCCCTCTGCATCTCAAAAACTACTGTCAGTTCACAAGTTTACCAGAGATAATAATTACAGTATAACATTTGAGGGTGATAACTTCTTTGTGAAGGATCTCAAGTCTAGGAGGAACATAATTCAACAACAACCGATTCATCTTTTCATTCAATGGATTTTCCCCCTACATTTACCACCTTGTCATCTGTTCAAGTTGATTCACAACTACTTCATAAGAGGCTTGGACATCCATTATTTTAGTCAATGCATAGAATAAGAAATTTGTTTCCTACTACTACAATGTCTACTTCTAAGTCTTTTGTTTGTAGACATTGTCAATTGGGGAGAGCTCATAAGCTTCCTTTTTCCCTTTCTAGTTCTGAATCCACCAAACCACTGCAGTTACTGCATATGAACCTATGGGGACCTTGTCCCGTCACTTCTTGTAATGGTTTTTCATACTATTGTAATATCATAGATGATTACAACAAGTATTATTGGGTCTTTCCATTAATCAGAAAATCATATTTCATAACTGCCTTCAGTTCTTTTAAATTACAAGTTGAGAATTATTTTGATCTAAAGATTAATGTTATTAGAACTGATGGAGGAGGAGAGTTCATTAATAATGAACTTAGCTATTTTGTAGCAATTCATGGAGTTGAACATTAATATACATGTGCATACACACCTGAGAAGAATGGAATTGCAGAGAGTAAATACAAGCATTTGATAGGTATTTGCAGAACTCTACTGATACAATCAAATTTACAAGATTGCTTCTAGGTTGATGCTCTACAAACTGTTAACTACTTAATAAATAAATTACCCACAACTTCCATCTCTTTTAAGTCACCTTATGAGAAACTTTATGGAAGACTTCCAAACTATACTTCTTTGAGAGCCTTTGGTTGTGCCTGTTATCCTTGGATCAAGCCATACTCATTTAAAACTAGAGTCTAGAAGTATATTGTGTATCTTTATTGGCTATTATTCATCTCAGAAGGGATACAGATGTTTAGAGCCTTGTTCTGGGAGAGTGTTTATATCCATACATGTTACATTTAATGAAGCTTATGTTCCTGCTCTCACTCAGAAGATATCTAAAGTGTCAAACTTGTCTTCTCAAAGCTCTCAACTGCAGGAATCTCTCTTAACAGATGCTACAACTGCCACCACTTCTACAATCAGTGTTACTCCAGTTATCAGCTCAACATCTTCAGACACTGCTCCTTCTACAATAGATGATACTTCTCCAGCAGAATCAGTTGTTTCTTCTCTATCCCCAACACCTACAACAACGCCTAGTTATTAATCCTCATTCAATGACTACCAGGGGCAAAAAAGGGATTTTCAAACCAAAACCTCCTAAAGCTTTATTTTCTTCCAAATATCCAGTACTTGTAGGATTACTTGCTTCGACAGAATACTTTGTTCCTACTTCAGTTGCTCAGGCTAAGAGACATCCAAAATGGCTCAACTCATTAGTTACAGAATGTACAACTCTCAAAAATGCTGGCACTTGGACTCTTGAGCCACCACATCCATCACAAAACTTAGTGGGATGTAAATGGGTCTTCAAAATCAAACACAATACTGATGGCACTATAGAGAGATTGAAATCTAGACTTGTTGCAAAGGGTTATCATCAACAAGAGGGGATAAACTATGAAGAAACTTTCAGCCCAGTTGCAAAGCCTACTACTATCAGATTAACTTTGGCTCTTGCTGTTCACAACAACTGTCCAGTTAAAAAAACTTGACATAAGCAATGCCTTTCTTCATGGAGATTTGAAAGAGGTTTCTACATGACACAATAACCACCAGGTTTTCAAGACCCTGAGAAGCCATATTATGTATGTAGATTACATAAATCTATATATGGCCTCAAAAAAGCTCATAGAGCTTGGCATGAAAAGCTTATGAAGTCTCTTCTCTCTCTTGGATTTGAAGCCTCTCAGGCAGACACTTCTTTATTCACTTTAAAGCATAGTTCAATTATCATCATCATTCTTATATATGTTGACGATATTCTTATCACTGGATCTTCAGCTGCTGCTTGTGACAAGGTTATTTCTCAGCTCTCTACTTCTTTTCCTGTTAAAGACTTAGAGCAACCACAGTGGACGAGTAAAACTATAAATATGGTCCAGAAACCAGACACAGTCGAACAAACTAAAGAGTAAATCCTGGATTAAAACCAAATCTCAGAGTATATTTGGTCTGGGACCAAGACGAAAACCAAATTTAGTCGAGCGAAGGTATGTACGTTTGTTAATAGGCGAAGTTATAAAGTACATTTTTCATGAAGCGGATGTATATTCCTCGTTCCATGGTGAGGCGTGTATATAAATAACACTTCGAACGAGCGTTGGAAAAATGTACGCCCGATTAGGCGTAGGTAAAATGTTCGCCTCATGACAGGCGTGGATTATAGGTTCGCCAAAAGTTGGGTTTATTAAACTCTCCATCAGACTACGTCTATTTGTGGGGCGTTTATTATACACACGCCCCACACCCGGCGTCTGTAATGTCTACGCTCAATAACGGGCGAAATCTTTATATACGTTCCATCCAGGCGTGCATAATACCTACGCCCCTCAGCAAACGAACGTAATATTTGCGCTTGATCAAATATAGTCCCACTATCGTAGCGTAGCAACACGGACTAAACCCAAAAGTTGGTTTTTTTTTTTGGTATTTGGTCTTTGGTTTTGATCGCACCACTACAGTTGCTCTTAGGACATATTCATTATTTTTTGGGCTTAGATATTAAAAGAAATGACATAGCCATGCATCTCTCTCTCAAACAAAGTATGTTCTTGATATTTTAAAAAGAACAAACATGCTAGATGCTAAGCCTTGTTCTTCTCCTGCCATTGCTGACACCAAAATGAGCAAACATGATGGTGAACTTCTAGATGATGCATCTGATTACAAATCTCTTGTTGGACCTTTGCAATATGTAACTTGGACTAGGTCAGAAATCTGTTATGATGTTAATCAGGTTTGTCAGCACATGAGCCATCCTACAACAGTGCATCTCATAGCAGCTAAGAGAATTCTTAGATACTTAAAAGGGACTTTAGACTATGGCATTGTTCTTCAACAAAGTTTAACAACTCTCTTTTCATACCCTGACTGGGCTGGGAACCCTGATGGTAGAAGATCTACAAGTGGTTTTTGTGTGGTTTTTGGTGGCAGTCCCATCTCCTGGTTCTCTAAAAAGCAACCCATTGTTGCTAGAAGTTCCACAGAAGCAGAGTATCAATCATTGGCTCATACTGCAGCTGAAGTTCTATGGGTATGTCAACTTCTTAAGGATTTCAATGTTTTTCTCTCCACTGCTCCTACTCTTGGGTGTGATAATAAAAACTCTATTTCAGTGGCTTCCAACCCAACACTTCATGGTCGCATGAAGCATGTTTCCATTAATTTCCATTTTATCAGGGAGTTGATTCAATCCAAGATTTTGCGTATTAATTATGTTTCCACTGATCGGCTAGTAGCTGATATTTTTACCAAAGGCCTGACTGCAACTAGATTTAAGTTCTTGCGTCATAATTGCGTATTAATTATGTTTACACGGAGTTCTTTCACTCTGTGTCTGCACTTAACATTTTTATGTGTGCTCTCAGTCCTGTTAACTGTCTGTTAGGTTTTCCGTTTACGTCTGTACGGTTCTTGCTTCTCCGTCAGTGAGTCCAACTTTCTTTGACAGCCTGTCCTGTGACAACTCAGTCTTCTCTATAAAAGACTCGAGACTCTCTTTTGTTTGAGTGTAAGAAACCAGTTCATTTGTATCCACTCATTTCAATAATCTTTGACAAGGACAGACGACTTTTGAGTGTTTCACATAATAGAACTTCTGAAGATGTAGAAGAAGATGAATCAAGAATGATCGTTCACACCAACCAGATAGAACTCCTAGGTTAAAGGGTTAACTACTAGGTTTTAACTAAAGAGAAGAGAGACAAGATGACGAGGTTAAACAAGACAGTTTCAATTGATTTGAACACACAGAATATACAGAGACTCAATGCATATATATGCATAACTAACTTGAGGGTTAAGATACTATCTTTCCCAAATAAACACAATTCCCTAATATACAAAGACTTCCAAATATACAGGTTGAGTTAACTTGAGAGTTAAGTCACGTTGTGTTAACACCCTCCCGCAAGCGTAACGGGTTATCTTGAACCGTAAGCTTGAACCTTAACAGAGAAAACCGATCACTAGAAAGTGGTTTGGTGAATATGTCCGCAATTTGATCTTTAGAGGATATAAAACGGACATCAAGAAGCTTGGAAGCTACTTGATCACGAACAAAGTGATAATCAATTTCTATATGTTTCGTCCGAGTATGAAATATAGGATTAACTGTGAGATAAGTTGCACCAAGATTACCACACCATAATATGGGAGGAGAGCGTGTGGATATACGAAGTTCAGAAATAAGCGACTGAATCCACATAATTTCGGCAGTAGCAATAGCAAGTCCTCGATATTCAGCTTCAGTACTAGAACGAGAAACAGTCTTTTGTTTACGAGCACTCCAAGAAATAATGTTACCACCCAAATAAACACAATATCCACTTGTAGAACGACGATCATCAAGAGAACCAGCCCAATCAGAATCAGTATATGCACTGAAAGATAATTGTAGAGAAGGGGATGGCTTAAGGAGTATACCAAACGTACTTGTATGCTTGAGGTAACGAAGAATACGTTTAACTAATCCCCAGTGAAACTCTGTAGGAGCATGCATAAATTGACAAACCTTATTGACAACAAACGCAAGATCCGGACGAGTAAAATTCAAATATTGCAAAGCTCCAACAATGCTACGATATTCAGTAGCATCTGTTAATAAAGTGCTACGATCAGAGGAAACATCACCAGAAGTGCTTAGCGGAGTAGTAATTGGTTTAACGCCATCCATTTTTACTCTAATAAGAAGATCTTGAGCATAACGATGTTGCGAAAGAAAGAGCCCCGAAGAAGTACGAATTGCCTCAATCCCAAGAAAATAGGATAATTGACCAAGATCTTTAATTGCAAATTCTTGCTGCAAACGAGAGAGAATAGAGGAAATACCTGTAGTACTAGAGCCAGTGACAATGATATCATCCACATACACCAACAAATAGATCACACCATGAGTCCCAGTATGAATAAACAAGGACGAATCACACTTGGAAGTGACAAAACCAATTTGCAACAAAAAATTGCTAAGTCTGTGATACCACGCACGAGGAGCCTGTTTAAGTCCATAAAGAGAACGATGTAATTTGCAAACATGTGTAGGAAAACGAGAATCAACATAACCTGGAGGCTGTTTCATATAGACTTCCTCTTGAAGTTCTCCATGAAGAAAAGCATTCTGCACATCAAGTTGATGAATGTGCCAATTGGAGGATAAAGCCAATGTAAGAATAATACGTATAGTGCATGGTTTAACAACCGGACTAAACGTTTCAGAGTAATCAATTCCTTCTTGTTGATTGTATCCTTTGGCAACTAGGCGAGACTTACGACGTGCAATGGTACCATCTGGATTACGCTTGATTCGAAAAACCCACTTACAACCAATAACATTCATAGAAGGATGATACGGGACTAAGGACCAAGTACCATTTCGAAGTAATGCATTGACCTCATCGTCGGAGGATGTACGCCAGTCAGGGTCCTTATGAGCTTGAGAAATACAAGACGGTTCAAGAATGGAATCACAGACGAGAGAATATTGTGAATTTGGTTTGAAAATACCATCTCTAGCTCTTGTAGTCATCGGGTGTGTAACAGGGGAAGCATCTGTTGAAGTTACAGATTGAGCAGCAGAAGAAGACGGCAACAATAACTGAGAGTCAGACGAATCAGGAACAGGAGACAATGAATCGACAGCATCAGGTGTTGGTGACAGCGGAAGAGTAACAGCAGGTGACGGCTGAGAATGAGAGACAGAAACCGGCAGCGGATGATTAGAGAAGGAAGCTGTCGGCTGAGAAGTAACAGAAGGTGACGGCTGATGATTGGAGACAGAGACAGACGGCTGATGATTGGAGACAGAGTTTGGCGGCTGATGATTGGAGACAGGGTTTGGCGGCTGATGATTGGAAACAGAATTTGGCGGCTGATGATTGGAGACTGGCGGCTGATGATTGGAGACTGGCGGCTGATGATTAATAGGCACTGATGACGGCACAAAATTATGAAGAGCAGACAAGGGAAGAATTACCTTTGAAGGAGTCGACGACGGCGAAGGTGACGACGCGGATGCAAAGGGAAAGGTAGTCTCATCAAAAACAACATGTCGACTGATGTATATTCGACCCGTAGGAATATGAAGACACTTATAACCCTTATGAGAGGGTCTATATCCAATAAAAACACATGGAGAAGACAAAGCATCCATCTTATGAGACCTATACGGACGCAAGTGAGGATAACAAAGACAGCCAAATACACGAAGAGAAGTGTAATCAGGTGAAATACCAAAAAGAGCTTCATATGGAGAAGAATTATTAACAGAAGTCGAAGGGACACGATTCATCAAATAACAGGCAGTGTAAAAGGAGTCATACCAATAGGAAAACGGCACAGAGGCCATGTTAAGAATAGTAAGACCAGTTTCACGAATATGACGATGACGACGTTCAACCAAACCATTTTGTTCAGAAGTATGTGGACATGAAAAACGATGAAAAATTCCAAGTTCTTGAAGATGTGGAGTGAGTTTGCGATATTCAGCAGCATTATCAGATTGAAATATTTTTATCTTTCGACCAAAAATATTTTCAACATGCTTTTGAAATAAGAAAAATATAGAGAAAACATCAGATTTTTGAGACATAGGAAACATCCAAGTAAAACGACTATACGCATCAATGAATATAATATAATATTTATATCCTTCATTAGATAAAACATGAGAGGGTCCCCATACATTGGAGAGAATTAAATCTAATGGATTCAAATAAACTGTTGTACTGGATTGAAAAGGTAATTTATGACTTCTATGCTCATGACAAAAAGAACAAAAACTGATAGTTTGATTTGAAACTGGAAGAGAAAACTGAGAAATAACTTTGCGAACTGTGCGCATCATTGGATGACCCATTCTAGCATGCCAGGCTTGTAAACTAGCACGTTCTCCTATGTAAGCCTGAGGAACTGGAGATGAAACATCAAGTTGATAGAGACCACCCTTCCTAATGCCGCGAAGAAGAACCTTCCCAGTACATCGATCCTTCACAAGACAAAAATTTGGATGAAATTCAAATAAGACATTGTTATCAGTAGTGAAACGAGAAACAAATAAGACATTATGAGAGATTTTGGGTGTAAAGAGGACATTACGAAGCTGCAACTTACGGTTGGGAGTCCCTAAAATTGAGGAACCAACATTAGAGATTGGTATAGAAGAACCATTACCCATCTGAATTTGATTAGGGCCAGTATACTCAGTAGGAAATTGAAGACGAGAGAAATCATTGGTAATGTGATCTGTAGCACCACTATCAGGCGTCCAAGAAGGTGATGATGAAAACCCAGGTCCATAAGCAGCATAAGCCCGAGGTGCAGAGGATGGTGGTTGACGCCTAGGTGGTCGAAAACTCTTGTCATAACGATTCCAGCAGTCTTGGGCTTCATGATTTTTACGCCCACAAAGTTGACAACGAGGAGAAGAAGAATCAGAGGTCATAGGCCCACGTTGATTGTCAGGTGAAGCAGGCCCACGTTGATTCTGAAAACGAGCAGGCTGAGATGAACCAGGCCCATGGTGATTTTGATTTCTGTTATTACCAGTAGAGCGAAAGGAAGAGAACTGAGAGTTGGGTGCTGAAGATGATCCAGATGATGAAGAAGAATGATACGAAGATTTTCGATTCTGGGCAGCGAGATTAGCAACTGGTTGAGAGTTGGAAAGCTTTGTCTGTTGATCAATACGTAGTTCAAATGTCAGGAGAAAAGTGAGAAAATCTTCAACAGACAACGAACTCATCGTGGTGGTTAATGATGTGACAATAGCATCATAGGCACTGTCCAAGCCAGCTAAGAGACAATGACGAAACTCTTTGTCTGTGACAATGGTATCTGCTGCTGCCAAGCTATCCACAAGATCACGAGCACGGTCTATGTTCTGACGCATAGTTTGAGAACCTTTACGTAATGCTCGCAGTTCACAGTGAAGATGATGAACTTGAGCATCAGATTTAGAGCCATAAAGAGATTCCAGAGATGACCAGATTTCTTTAGACGTTGTTAATCGATGGACATGACGAAAAGTAGCCGGGGTAAGAGAAGAAAACATCCAACTAACTAAGAGTTTATCCTGTTTTCTCCAGGAAAGATAGGCAGGATTTGGGAGATCAGCAGTAAGAGTTTCTGTAGGGCATGGGGTTGCAACAGTGACATAACCATCCAAGTCATGTCCCTGAAGGTAAGGAAGAAATTGAGCACGCCACAGGGAGTAATTGGTGTCGTCTAGCTTTACGGTGATCATGTGATGTGGCTGAGAGAACTGAAAGGAAGACATCGTAGAGGACTGCAGGGAAGACAAGGTAGAGTTGATTATAGCAGAAACTGTAGAAGAGGCTGTAGAAGATGTGGTTGATGATTTTTTCATGACTAAAACAGGATCGACTAACCTACTGATACCAAGATAGAACTCCTAGGTTAAAGGGTTAACTACTAGGTTTTAACTAAAGAGAAGAGAGACAAGATGACGAGGTTAAACAAGACAGTTTCAATTGATTTGAACACACAGAATATACAGAGACTCAATGCATATATATGCATAACTAACTTGAGGGTTAAGATACTATCTTTCCCAAATAAACACAATTCCCTAATATACAGAGACTTCCAAATATACAGGTTGAGTTAACTTGAGAGTTAAGTCACGTTGGGTTAACACAACCGTCTCAGGTTTGTAATAACATTCATTATCAGATACATCAAAATGATCAGGCATAACAACACATTTATCATCACGTCCATAAAATTTATTCAAACAATAAACACAATCACATTTACCTACAGAACCAACAAGATCAGATTGTTCCTTAGAAGACCACACTTCGTCTGAGATTTCATAATAAGTGATGTGGGAATTGGGCAAGGTAAGCAGCTAATCACCGTGGTCAACATTATGCATCCTATCAAACGGAGCGAATGATTCACAAACAGAACTTGATATTCTTTTCGACTGACAGAATATAAGCTTCACAGAACTTATTATCACACATGAGAGGTTTCGTTTATATGCAGCACGTACACACTAGGATAAATTATGGTGCAAGTGTTTCCTGACATCGAATTACCTACCACTCAAGTTTTCCTTAAGATAGCGAAACATAAATGCAGATAAAACCTTGTACAACCGTGGACACCAAGTCACGTTGTACACATGTTGAGTTAACATTTCACCACTATCCGGCTTTGAAAATTTGGAGGGACTGGTTGACCATAACGCTCGTTAAAACTACCCGGCTCTCCATGAGAGAGATTTGTATGATCACTACCATAGTTAATGGGGCCCGCGTAAGGTCTACAAGGATAATCCTCTGAATACTTGCAGAGGTAAGGGAATGCTTTGAAAATTTGGAACCTTAGTTTCTTTAGTGACGGACGGAAAGGACCAATAACTTTTTTTATTTACTAGGGAAACAATTTTTTCTATCAAAGGGATGAGAGTAGAAATCATACTAATAACCAACTGTACTGATCCGGGGTACCTTACTTTCATGGAAATACTCAAATGTCCTTAGTAAGGGGCAATTATCCCTCCTCCAATGTTGTGCTACACACGATGCACAACTGTATAGTTATAAAAAATCATCTCCAACCCTTTAATGTCAAAATGATGTTAAATTTTGTTTAAAACGTTCTTTGGAAGAATTTTTTGTTTTAGAGGTTTACTTAGAGGATGTAAATAGGTAAAGAAACCATAGAAATACTTGTGGGTTGGAGATAAAAAAATTTCTTACATAATATTTAGGATTTTTTAACCAAGTGAACGTCGTGGTGCAACATATGAAACATCCATGTTCATTGTTGACTGGATACCTGTACGCTACTTTGGTATCGTCCCTTTTTGAGAATGTCTTACAAGGAGATAATGGGTGAAGCCAAAGACCCTTAAGAAGACACTAACGTGTCTACAACTATATCCTCGAGGGGCAGAGAACATAGGCCCAAAATAGGATCCGATTATCCAAGATAAATTTTGCGTTTATCCCATCTACACTAAAATAATGCGGAGTATTTTTAACATGGTTTTCGTGTCTAGTTGTCTAGCACTCTTAAACAAATAAGGTTGAGTATTAATTTTAAAAATAAATAAATTACACGTTCCTGTTATCCACAAATAAGGTTGAGTATTAATTTAAAAATATTTATTAATTTTAATAAATATTTGATCCCTTAATTTACAATAGTTGCAAAATTTGTTGAAAAGGCAAACTTAAACTACCACCCATATATTACTTTGACTATAATCAATGAGGAGTTTAAACCCTCATCCCATGAGCAAGCAAGGATAGCAAATTATGATCCCTTTGCAATAACATCTTAATACCTTTTTTCCCGTAGTTCAGTTGATCAATTCCCACTAGGAATCGAAGGGTTAAATCTCATATTTTCTCCAGTCTCCAAGTGAGAAGGGATTTTGTTACTGAGATGGACGTTGGATCAGCAACAAAGCTGGTAAATGGACGAGCTTTCTCAGGAGAATGGGCCCAGCAGTGCCGAGTAAAATAATAAAAAAACCTTTAGGTGTACTAAATCATTTTTTTTTTGTGTATTATCTTAGTAAAGTTTCGAGCCACTTTACTCAAAATCTACCCAAGTTCTTTTTCTGAATTTCCTTTACATGGCAAAGGAGTTTTTTACGGAATGAGTGGCATTATAACACCTCCATTTGGTAAGTTGGGTACGCTGACTGGAATATAGGTAATGGTTTGTCATTTCATAATATAGATGTCTTTTCGACACCATTAGCTCCAAAGGTGGTAGGAAACTCCACAGTTAAGCGTGCTCGGATGGGAGTAATCCAGGAATGACTCCTAGAAAGTTGTTGTCGGATGATCGTAGTGATGTCCGGTAAAAACCCCACATTGCCAGATAACCGTAGTGATTAAATGGGAACAATATCGGTGGAAGGTCGGATCATTACATGATATCAAAGTCGAGATATGTCAGGAAAGTGAGTGCACTGGACAATATATGTCAGGTATTATTGGTCTCATGAGAAACAAAGAATGTCAGAGATCTTGGCTTGTATATATTTCGAGTCGAGGACAGTTCCAATTTAAGGTGGTAGTATTATAATACCTCGATTCGGCAGGTAGGGTTTTTCGATTGGAATGTAGGCAATGATTTTCCTTCATAACACTTAGGTCTTTTAGGTACAATTGTCTCCACAGATGGCAGAGAATTCCCCAGTTAAGCATGCTCGGGCAGGAGTTATCCAGGGATAGATGACCTCCTGGAAAGTTGCTTCCGGATGACTGCAGTGATGCATGTTGAAAATCCCACACTGTCGGGTAACCGCAGTGGTTAAGTGGGAACAATAACAATGGAAGGTCGGGACATTACATATATCGTAGCTAGCTAAAGTGTGTATACTGGTATTGCCCTATGGGCATGAGACCGAATCCACTTCTCCCCACATCCCCTAGCGCAAATACACTTTCGTATTAACTTTTATGCTAATTGGTATCAAATCTTGATTTAAGAACCACATAAAGTCAAAATTAGTCGACTCCACCAATGTTAATAAAATCCAATATATGAGACAGAGTAGTGTGATGCAACAGTAATGCAACGCCATGTTGTGCCATAAATTTTTCCGCACAATACACTGTAGAACTCTATTACCAAACACGCGTATGGGAAACTCACAAGGCCTAATTGATTGTCGCCGACTCATGGGTGCAAATCTGACTGACCTTCTCTTAAAATCTCTCGTCTACTCTCTCAAAGTTGAATCTCTTTACTGATTTAAGTGTTCTTATTTTTTATTTTACTGGTTTCTCACAAAAGGTGAGGTTCATCTTTTAATTCTAGTAATATGATTAGGTTTCCTTTTCGTTTTTTTAGTTTTGGGTTCTGGGTATTAACTGTAAGAGCTTTGTTTTTTCTCATGGTTCTATAATTTTGATAAATTTTATCATAAATAACAACATCACTAGGAGAAGCACAGCATTAGCGGTAACAAAATCTCCAAGTTTTTCAAAGACACTGGAGACCCAGGCTGATTCCGACCGATTTCTCTTCATGATCACCGATTTAGGTTATCATTTTTCACCGTTACAGTTACTTTGAAAAAGCTGTTGACTAATGGTTGAGTATATGAATATTTTTACACATATGTATAAGTATATGAATACTTTTCAGAAGGATGTATCATGTAGTTGCATAGTTGGATAGTTCGAAATTGTTTGTTGTTTACGTGAAACTTTGATAATTGTTGTAAAAATCTCGATCAATCTTGTAATTAACCTCTTTCTTGAAAACAATACATATTATGATCAAAAAATACAAGCTTACCTCTTTTTGGAAGAAAAAAGCAATAACCAAACACGCGTATATCACTGTCACATACAAGTTGGGCCAACTAACGTACAAACTACATGTCCTTCTATTTTTTTTTCCGATAAATTTTTGATGGTGACAAGAGGGACAAATGATATATGGACACATGCTTCGATATTAATGAATTTTGTTTCAAAAAATATAAAGACAGTGTATTTTTGGAGAGAAAATTTGTTTTCTTAGTTGGTGTTAGTATTTTTAGAAACAAAATTCATTAATAACAAAGACATGTATCAACAGATCATTTGACCCCCATACCCCCGTCATAAAACGTCCCCATCAAAAAACCTCTCTCTCTCTTTTTTTTTTTTGTTGAATAATCTCATCTCCTGAATTTATCAAGAGTGATTCTACACAAACCGCAGTTTTACACTGTGTTTTACACCGTGAGATGATCTGACTGACGAGAGTAAAACTCTCTAGCATTGGGATTGTAGCAGTGGAAGTGGGGTCACCTGTCACTACACCATATTTTGCGTTTTGTAACCCACTATTTCAGTCACGAAATGGGGTTGTGACGCACAAAAATCGTTTCAAAAGAGGGTGTGACAAATATTCGTAACCTGCATGTTGCCGTTACGAATTTGGGGTTGTGACTGATTTCTTAAAATTCGTAACCAACACAGGACCGTTTCGAAGTTTTTTCCGCGGTTACAAATAAATTGACTAAGTCTACGTTGACCGACTTCAATGTTTTGGTAAAATTTTAGTAGCCAAGGATTTTCCGTTCCTAAATTTTTATCATAGTTACTAATTGTTTGACCAGGTCAACGTTGACTGACTCCTACTATCCTGGTAAAAATTCGTAACACTTTTTTGCCGTTACGAATCCTTTTGTAACAAAAAAAAAGTCAGTCTTTATTGACCTGGTCAATATTAATGTTCCATCCCTTTCATTTTACCCTGCAGGTACCCTATCCCCTGGAATTGTTACAATACAATCCAATTCAAACATTTCAACATTCAAAAGAAGTCATTCAATCCAATTTAACATTCCAACATTCGAAAGAAGTCATTCAATCCAATTTCTGTTGTGTTCATGAGCCATAACTGCTAAGTATAGAAGTGCCATAACAGCTAAGTATAGGCAGATGACTTATCATCCAAAAATCTAAGAGTTCCAGCATACCAATAAGTTTACCTGGATCCACTTGTTTCTTTATTCAATATCCGCTTGTCCTCGATATTCTTTATAACTGCTTCACCTGCAAACAAGAAAACAATGCTTTTAGAAATTGAGTTTCACAAACTCTCGCATACCATATCGTCGCAAGATAAAACATACAAAGAATACTACTAAGAAATAAAGCTCTCGGACTTGTAAGCAATCACACATTACAAATTTGTTCTAAGAAATGAAGTAGTTCTAAGAAATGAAGTAGTTCAAATGTTGAACAGTGTCGAAGGATATCTTGAGATATGACTTTCGCATGCCAGATAAGTGGTTTTTCTGAGAAAAGCAAACCTTGAAGTTACATCACACATTATGGAAAATACTAGCAGCACAGCAATCAGAAAATATATATACCACACAACAAAAGATGAACAACTAATTTTTATCTACGGAAACTGAACTTACGGTAATCCAAAGTAAAATGAGCATATCAAACTGAACCACATTATAAATCAATAAACAGATACGGAACATCAAATTCTGAAAACACTTCATTTCTTCACAAACTTCGTACTTACACCACAGAAAACACTTTCATCTTAGATACAAATGCAAGAGATACATCTTCCAAAAGAAAACACACACAAACAATTATGAACAGGCATTGGAATTAAAGATTCAAACGAGATACAAAATCAAATTTTGTTCGCGTATGTCCAAGGGAGAACAGAACAACAATGGATTCAAGCTAGATCATGCAGTCATGAATTACCAGAATTACATTCTTGATGCAGGACATAGTCGCAAAAACAACATTACTTTTTGATGCAGGACATGGATTCAAGCTAGATCATGCTGTTACGAAATTTTCATAACTGAATTTTCCAGTTACGAATTCGTAACGACAACATGTTGGTCACGAATTTTAGTTACGAATCGCAGAATATGGTGTAATGTGTTTTCTCTCACGCGGTGGATTTTCCCGGAATTCTCTTCAGTGGATAAAGCATTTTCGATTTATCAAAGAATTAAAGATATAACAATAAGTTTCCTCTCTTGTTGAGCATGCTACGTCAAAAATGAAAATAATTTTCGGAAAATGGGTCATTTGTCCAAATATTTTTAAATCACGGTTCAAATGGACGAGTAAAAAATAGTTTGGGTGAAATGGCCAAAAAAAAATAGTAAGGATGAAACTGGATTCATCCTAGCTTAAATTTAAAAAATAGCAACGATGAAACTGGATACATCATGTGTAAATTAAAAATAAGAAAAAATATTTGAAAATGGGCACGATGAAACTGGTTACATCCTGCCTATTTTTACATTTTTTGTCCATTTAAACAGTATCAAAATCTAACTGTCCATTTCACCCAGGAATTGTTGATTTTGACCTTTTTAACCAATTTTGTGAATAATTTTTAAGAAAAGATGCTTTTCAAATTGAATAATCAAAGATCAAGATGTTGTCCTTATTGTTATATATATGAATTTTACGAAATTTTGTTTTTTAAATTTCATCGATGGTACCTACATAATATAATTCATACAAATATGACCATGATTACGATCTCTAGCTCATCTAGAATTCAAAGTTAATATATAATGTGTTCTTTAATATCCCTACTACAAGCAGGTTACAACTATATTTTTTAATTCAGATATTTCATTTGCATAATTCTACAAGTAGATGATGAATTCTATGGTATGCATGGGATATAACATCATCATTTTTTTTTCATATAAAATAAAGGTTTACGGTTCTTAATTAGCAAAAGAAAGAAGTTTATTATTCGACCTCTTTCACGAGAGCAAAAAATAATCATCAAAATCGTCATTAAAATTACTAAAATGAATTCCTCTACGTGTATTTTTAAATTCAACCATTATAAATGGTGTCTCGGAATTGATCCGCGCCCTTTGAATCTTTCCCACCAATTTACCTGTAAAACGATTTTAAAAAGGCACATCTAGTTGGGCCACTGTTTGTCGAGGTTATCGAGAGACTGACATTGACATGGGAGGGTTTCCGAACATGGATATTTTGACTGGTCATGTGACTCATGTCTTCCACATTAAAAGAGTCTTCAATGGTGAAATTTACTTATGGAAGAAGTACTTGTATAGTACAGTTATGAGTTACATTAAGAATTCAAAGGAGAATATTTTTGCTGTTTTCTACGTCAAATTTATTTGTCTCCGAAAAGAATATTTACGGTACGGAAACTGAGAATAGGACGAAGAAGACATGGACCACCACCATGTAGTGCACCAAGAGACCAGCTCGGATCGAAGCTGCTACATGTCTACCGGTTACATACACCAGATAGATACACCCCTACGTGATAGCAATCTCCACCGTTCATTGCTTCCCCACCTAACCCCACCAGGAAAAACAGGAGGTTCCTTTAAAAGGATGGACTAATCCAAATTTGACACGTAAGCGGGGTATAGTTTTGGTGTATAAGTAACATTTTCGAGCTCGGATTTGTCTTTTTATTTTTATAAACAATATTTACAAAACCCAAAGATCAACAATTTCAGATTCAAGAATGGAATGAAAAGGTAAACAATGATCATGATTCATGGGTTGAATCTCAATGGACATGGGATAAATTCGATAAAGAGGACCGAATAAGCAAAAGAGCGGTTCTAGATAAATTGCCTGGCATTTTTACCCGGCTAAATTGGGGCATAGGCCCATTAATTTGGGCTTATGATTACAAGACAAAAAAATTCAAAACTACTAATTCACCTTCTATCAAATATTAATACTACTAATTTGTCCCCATCAAATCCTAATCATAAAATTAAAAACTAAAATCAAAATCATAAAACTAAAATCATAAAATTAAAAACTAAAATCAAAATCAAAATCATAAAATTAAAAACTAAAACCAAAATCAATCAAATTCATTTCCTTCTCCACTTCAACTGATTCTTCTTCTTTCTTCTCAATCCAATCCTATAAACTAGGTTTTAGTAACATAAAATCGCTCAAAATTTGAAAATTTTGAAATCAATTTTTTCTTGGTTTATCAGAATCGGTTAACGTTAATGTATATGTGATCCGATTTCACATAGAAACGGTTTATGTTCATGCACACAAAGACCGATTGTCCTTGATATGTTTTCTGGTTCGAGAAATTTGAACCAGAACCGGATTAAATTAGCACTTATAAAAACCGATTGTTGATGTATAATGCTAGAATCGGATTTTAGATGTGTGTCGAGTAAACCGATTGTTGTAAGAAAAAATTCTCAATTTTTTTGTATCTTTTTTTTTTGTTATAATCGGATTACATGAGCACTTTTATAAACCGATTCCTGTTATGAAATGTCAATAATCGGCTTTTATGTGTGCATCGTGCAAACTGATTCTGCTTATACCCGAATAAAAAATGAGTATTAGTGTGATTTTACACAATTTCAAAACGAGTATGATTTCATACTCGATCTCAAAATGAGTATGATTTCATACTCGATCTCAAAATGAGTATGAAATTTATACGCGAAATAAAATCGAGTATGTCATACTCATTTTCAGATCGAGTATGATCTAAATTATGTTTGATTTTTTTTCTTTCCCATAATCGATTTTTTGTGTACATTTGTAAAAATCGATTCTGGTTTTTTTTTGTGAATTGAAAAAATCAACCTAGAATCGGTTTATGACAGCATTCACGTATACCGATTCTGGTTTGATTTTTTTCAAAAAATAAAAAATAAAAAAATTCACGTTTTGATGAAGAATCAAGATTAGTTAATTTTTAGTTTAATTTGATTAAACATCAATTAATCACCCGATTAACGCTAATTAATCAAGGGGTAAATTAACCATTTTTAAAATAATTAGATAAGGGGTGTTTTTTTTTTTACTTTTCAATGACCTTTTTTTGTCATGTAGTCGTAAGCCCAAATTAACGGGCATAGGCCCCAATTTAGCCAGACATTTTTAGGGGCCACTCAAAAGGATTTAGGGGCCAACAACAAAACAAAAAAGGTCACCCAAACGTAAAATGTAGCCATCCCTTATCCTGTGTAATTCATAATGGAAAAATTGCCCTTTGATAATCGGTAGATAATATATTATTTTTATCCTCCGAATGCATCCGGTAGACAAGATAAGAAGCATGCGTCCGAATGTAGTGGGTACAATATTTGAATGAATTTTGTTTCATTTTTCATTTCTTTTCATTTTTGAGTTATAGCCATGGCATGGTAGGATCAGCCACAGTCATATTCGGAAGATATATCATTTGAATAAACTCCCGAATGTACGATGACCCAAAAATCAGAATTTTGGAAAAATGGAGATTTTTCAAATTTTGAACTTGTAATAATCGGAGAGAATATAATTTACATAAACTCCCGAATATACGATGGCCCAAAAATCAGAATTTTTGAAAAACCAAAATTTTTCTGGTTCTGAACTTGTAATAATCGGAAGATATTGTATTTGCATAAACTTCCGAATGTATGTTGGCTAACCTTCAAAAATCCTTAGGTTTGCACCTCTTGGAACCACATAGAGCCATGGCATGGTTTGTTATGCAACAAGCATATTCAGAAGATATTTTATTTGTATAAACTTCCGAATGTATAATGGCCCAAAAATCAAAATTTTTGGAAAACCAAAATTTTTTGGTTTTGAACTTGTAATAATCGGAAGATATTGCATTTGCATAAACTTCCGAATGTATGTTGGCTAATCTTCAAAAATCCTTAGGTTTGCACCTCTTGGAACCACATAGAGCCATGGCATGGTTTGTTATGCAACAAGCATATTCAGAAGATATTGCTTTGTATAAACTTCCGAATGTACAATGGCCCAAAAATCAGAATTTTTGAAAAACCAAAATTATTCTGGTTTTGAACTTGTAATAATCAGAAGATATTGCATTTGCATAAACTTCCGAATGTATGTTAGCTAACCTTCAAAAATCCTTAGGTTTGCGCCTCTTGGAACCACCTAGAGCCATGGCACGGTTTGTTATGCAACAAGCATATTCGGAAGATATTGCATTTGCATAAACTTCCGAATGTACAATGGCCCAAAAATCAGAATTTTTGAAAAACCAAAATTTTTCTGATTTTGAACTTGTAATAATCGGAAGATATTGCATTTGCATAAATTTCCGAATGTATGCTGGCTAATCAGAAGACATCAATAATATTTTCTACCGAATGATATATGGCCCCAAAACTATTTCAGTTTCAACATTTTACAATCGGAAGAATAGAATATTATATTCTCTTCCGAATATATACTGGCCCCAAAATGGGATTTTGCCTAAATCACAATTTTGAGAACTTTTCAAAATATATATATTCGGTAGTTAGTGTATTTCCGATTGTTGTGTCTCTACATCAATATATTCAGAAGTCAAAAAATTCTTTAATCTACCGATTATATCCATTTTGTTCACAGGAAGATATGACCAACAATATTCAGAAGTTAATTTATAACTCTATCTCCCGAATACTGTCGATGTTCTAGAGAAATGAAGAATACGACTACATTCGGGAGTTAAAAATCATGCATATCTCCCGAATCTGGGAAAAAACAGAAAACCCTAGATTTTTTTTTCGATTCGTCGAATTAAAGCGACATAAACCCAAAAAATGATAGGATCTTATCTAATTGGGGCCATTTGAAGTTGTCGGAGTGTTTAGGGTTTATTACCCTTACCCATGGTTTTATAAACGAATCGACGATGTTTTTATTTGACGATTCACGACAACGACGATGAATTGAAGAAGAAGAGTTAAAATGAAGGAAGTTGAAATCGGATTTTTTTTTTCTTAAAGGGCATAAGGTAACTTCAAATTCGTATAAGGTATCCCTTAGCTAGTGTCCTTGTATGGGTATAAATCAATGGCCCCTAAATCCTTTTGAGTGGCCCCTAAAAATGCCAGGATAAATTGTGGAAAAAAACTCCTCCAAAGCTGTTCAGACCTAGAGATTTATTTATTTTGGACGATATTAGACCCAGAAATGGAAGTGATAAATTACGGTGAATCCTACCTGAATGCACTGAACTCTACCAAAAAAAATCTGAATATTTTACTTGTCTAGTGTTGGAAAATGGGTTCAAATAGAGGATGAAATAAAATCAAAGAAATTGTTGTACTCCTGACTTTCAAGGCTCGAATAGATTTCTTTTAGACAATTATTTCTACCCTCCCAATATCAATTGGCGATTACAACAGGTATGCGAAATAATACCTTCAGGATACAATGAAAGCCCTACAACAGAGAAATTGGATTCAAGGTTTGTACCCCTTGACCCAATCAAGAACACACGATAAAGGTTTCTGATGATGCTTTAGAAAGAGAGAAAACAAGTTGAATTGATTGAAGAGAATGGGAGAATGCCTTCACTACTTATAGGGATATTCATGCCTGTTAGTAATGCTTTTTCACCACCAACAGACGTTTCCAAAAGCCATCAACGGTGGATTATGGGAAGAAACGCGTCTGTTCAAGTTTGAATGGAAATTTTTAGGTTTTCCAAAGTAAAACTAGAAAAAATTTCCACGGGACGCTGTCTCGGACTCTGCTAGGGGGCGTTGTCCCCTAGACCCCTACGACCTGACCTGTTAGGTCGAGCTCGGTCGGAAGGGACTACGCCCCCGGACCCCCGACAGCGGCAAACAATATTGAAAATATCCAACATCTAGAATGCCACCCCACGTTCAAATTGGATAACCGATAAAGCCAAGTTAATTGTATTTCATGTAAATGCTTGTCCAATAATATTCCAGGAATCTCAGTGAATCTGGCCTTTACAATATTATCTTCATAGAGGTTACCCAAGGGTTAAACAGGGGAGACTCATTATGCTTTTTTACAACAGGAAAATGGACATATCGTGTAGTGCTAGTGGTAATACTACTGGAGGAGACAATGATGCAGACACGTCCTTGGTGAATTATAAACTGGTAAGACTCTTGGCATTGGAGCATTCTCTAAAGTGAAACTTGCAGACCATATACCAACTGGAATCAAAGTTGCTATCAAGATTTATAATCGCCGCAAGCTCAAGAAAATGAAAATGAACGAAGACAAGGGTAAGTAAAGATTCATAGGAAATGTAAAACATGATTATTTTTTGTCACAAATCAAAATGACCATTTCGCATCCCTGCGCGCAGTTATGAGAGAAATAAAAGCAATGAGGTTGTTATTCATGCATCCTCATGTTATACGACCTTACGAGGTTATAGTAACTCCCTGTTACATATACCTTGTAACGGAGTGGGCGAAAAACGGAGAGCTATTTGATTACCTTGTAGAGAAGGGTAGATTACAGGATTATGAAGCTCGGTACCTTTTTCGGCAGGTGATATTTTCCATTTAATGGGCTCATAAGCAAAATTCATAGGAAGTGTGTGGTTCAATAAACTTATGATAACTTGTCAGCCGAACCTAGGTATAATTTCAAAAAAACAGAGGTTCGGCTCAAAAGTTATCAGCCGAACTGTTCATCTGGTCAGCAGATCTGAGTTTTAAAAATTCAATTTTTTGGCAGATTCAACTTATAAAAGGAAATTAAACCTCGATAGAAGTTTACCTCTGATTTGAATCACACATTTTGGTCATTTCTAATCACTAAAATCTCAAAAGTCAAAACCCAAGCTTTTTTTCTTCACTTCTTCTTCTTCCTCTCAAAAATCCCAACTCTCTCACATAAATTTGATTTTTCTACTAATTCACCACTAATAATTTAATGTTTAATCAATCCTTAAAATTCATACTTAATCATTTCTAATCATAATCATTTACACTAATTATATAAGGGTAGTTATGCCATTATCAAAAATGGTGGATGAGGGGTGATGTTGTTTTTTATTTAGTGACCCTATTTTGACATTATCTAGTATGCCTCAAAAAAATCTAGTTTGAAACCTATTTTGAGGCATACTCATTTTTTTAAGGCATACTCATCCATTATATTATCTAGGGTGGGTTTATAAGGGGTGTCTAAAGGTAGTGCAATTACCTATATATCCCTAAATAATTTCAATTTGTCATAGTTCCCTTATCCTCAAAAACCTAAAATTAAAAACCAAAATAAACTTTAAACTTAAACATCTAGGACTCCAATTCAATAAAGAAATTAATCAAACAAAGGAAACACGAATCGAAGTGAGCGATGTTGGAATGCGAAATCCAAATCTCAATTGCTCTTAGATGTATTTTAGAATGTATGCGTAACAAACCCATATTGTTTTTGATTGATTTTATTTTGTTTGATCGGTAGAATATGATTTCAAAGATGAAATTAGGGTTTTCAGAAGATCAGTTCGGTTGATCTTGCAGTATCAATTTTGAGCCGAACTTAGTGTATGATTTAGAGAAACACTATGTTTGGCTAATGCGACTTTACAATATTTTCAGCCGAACCTCAATTTTCCAGCCGAACCTCAATTTTTCAAGCCGAACCTAGTGGATGATTCAGTTTCTGAGTGAAGTTCGGCTGACAAGTTATCAGCCGAACCTATGTATAATTTCAAAAAAACAGATGTTCGACTCAAAAGTTATCAACCGAACTGTTCATCTGGTCAGCAGATTTGGGTTTTAAATATTCAATTTTTTGGCAGATTCAACTTATAAAAGGAAATTAAACCTCGATAGAAGTTTACCTCTGATTTGAATCACACATTTTGGTCACTTCTAATCACTAAAATCTCAAAAGTCAAAACCCAAACTTTTTCTCTTCACTTCTTCTTCCTCCTCTCAAAAATCCCAACTCTCTCACATAAATTTGATTTTTCTACTAATTCACCACTAATAATTTAATGTTTAATCAATCCTTAGAATTCATAATTAATCAATTCTAATCATAATCATTTACACTAATTATATAAGGGTAGTTATGCCATTATCAAAAACGGTGGATGAGGGGTGATGTTGTTTTTTATTTAGTGACCCTATTTTGGCATTATCTAATATGCCTCAAAAAAAATCTAGTATGCCTGAAAATAGGTTTAAAAATTATTTGTGATGTAAAAAGATTATCTCTGGCGTGGAATACTGTCATATAAACATGGCGGCTCATCGAGAACTGATGAAGCCTGAGAACTTACTTTTGGACTCAAATGACAATGTGAAAATCGCCGATTTTGGATTGATAATTTCATGCGCGATGGTCGTTTTTTAGAAACAAATTGCGGAAGTGGAATTATGCTTCCACCAAGGTAACAAGTAATTTCAACAATATCAGCAATATATCTTGGATGTGATCAGTATCCAGAAGACTGAAATTTGAAGTTAATGTGTACGGCCGCAAGATATAGGCAATAGCCCATATCACCCATACACTTACATGTTATCCTTGTCATTTGCTTGACCGCAATCAAACTGATACGATTTGTGTGTTTAATGAATCGTAACAGAAAACGCTTCAGCATAACGAGCCCGTCTAGATCAGTTGGTTGAGCGCAAGGCTCTTAACCTTGTTTATCCAGACTCTTGAGTCGAGTCATATTTTTTTTAGAAAAAGAAAAAAGAAAAACAGAAGTTCATGGACAAGAACTGAAACAGGGGAGCTTCCTCCCTGAGCAGCAGCAAGTACATCACCTCTATGATCTCCTAGCATGTCACCAAATCCAGCAGAATGTTCTATAGTTTATTGCTGGATTTATCCCTATATTTCTCTTCCGTCATGGGTGACGTGGAGTAACTTGTCGATATTGAAAATGGGTAAAGGGGAATGAAACCGTGGCAAGACTAACATCAGCAAGAAAAATATTTTACAAGAAAGTAAAATCTAACCAATAACCAATACATTTAGGTAGATCAGTCAAGCCGGTGGTGAGTTGCATCTTATGTGTGCAATCATATATTGAAAGTCATCAGAAGCGCTTCTCCCTTGTCACCCCAAGAGAACTGATCTTGTATGCCGATACCGAGGATAAAGATCAGCCATCAAAATGGAGATTACTGGAGCTGGAGAACAGCAGCCTACCTATGATGGTCTCAAAGAACTGAAGGCCTTCGAAGATTCAAAAGCTGGTGTGAAAGGAGTAGTTGATGCTGGAATTGTAAAGATCCCTCGAATGTTTGTTCGACCACTGGATGAGCTCACTGAAGAGTTGAATCATATTGAAGATGAAAACAGCATTTTCGAGATTCCCGTGATTGATATGGGAAGCGTGGACCAAGGTGACCGTCGCCGACGCAAGGAAATTATTGATGAAGTTGGACGTGCATCGGGGACTTGGGGTTTCTTTAGATTGGTGAACCATGGAATACCTTCAACTGTAACGGATGAGATTATTGAAGGTATTAAAAGATTTCATGAGCAAGACACGGAGATTAAGAAACAATTTTACTCAAATGATCCCAAAACGGGATGCATCTTTAATACTAATTTCGATCTCTATGTATCAAAATATGCTAACTGGAGAGACACTCTAAGATGTAATCTATTATCTCCTGATCCTCTTGATCCTCAAGAATTGCCAGATACTTGCAGGTAATAAATAATCTACACTCTATTAACAGTTCTTCACTTCTAGTAATATATATATATATATATATATATATATATATATATATATATATATATGAGATTAGAATCTTATCCACTGTCATTCAAATTTCAGAGATATAATAGTTGAGTATTGGAAGCATATTATGAAGTTGGCAAATACAATTACTGGGTTGTTATCGGAGGCTCTAGGATTAGAACAAGACCACCTTAAAAGGATTTTTACTGATTTCCTGCTACTCAGTGGTCATTACTATCCAGCATGCCCTGAACCTGAACTAACCTTAGGGACAAGTAAGCATTCAGACCCGAGTTTCTTTACACTTGTTCTCCAAGATCATATTGGCGGACTGCAAATTCTTCATCAGAACCAGTGGGTCACTGTAAAACCCATCCCTGCAACTCTAATAGTGAACATCGGAGATCTTCTTCAGGTAAATAAGTGTTATGAGTTAATCTATGTTGTGCAACCCTCATTATCTGCTGCTGCATAATTGCCCAAGTAGACTTACCTTTGAATTTCAAACAGCTTATTAGCAATGACAAGTTCAAAAGCGCTCAACACAGGGTACTAGCCAACCGCAATGGACCTAGAGTATCAGTGGCATGTTTCCTGAATACAAAATTCAGTGACAACTCAAAGATTTATGGTCCTTTGAAAGAGATACTATCGGAGGAGAATCCCCCTATTTACAAATATATTACGATGAAAGAATACACTGACCATTATGTTAAGAAAGGACTTGGCGGTGTTTCCGCCCTTGATCACTTCAAGTTGCCTAGTAATTAGTTGATACAGCCTATGGGTGTCTATGGTTTTCTTTCTTCGGGGTTTGTTGTAAGTGTCTATGTTTGTTCAAGTGAACGTTTGGTTTCGTGTTATGCAATTATAAAGTACTAGTTTTTTCCTTCTCCATAATCTAATGTACTATACTATACACGAAGCTTACCTCTATTTCGAAGAAAAAACAACGACAACAATGAAACACCCGTATATCACTGCCGCATATAAGTTGGGCCGACTAAAGTACAAATTACATGTCCTTCTCTATTTCTCTTGTTGAATAATTTCCTCTCTTGAATTTATCAAAAAGATTAAAGATATACAATTAGTTTCCTCTCTTGTTGAGCATGCTACGTCAAAAATGAGAATTAGTTTTAAGAAAAGATGCTTTTCAAATTGAATAATCAAAGATCAGGATCTTGTCCTTGTTGTCATCATTAAATTTTATGACATTTTTTTTTTAAATTTCATATAAAAGTACGACCATGATTACGATCTCCCAACCCAACTCATCTAGAATTCAAAAAAGAAATCTAGAATTCAAAGTTAATACGTACAAAGTATGTTCTTTAATATCTTCTTCATGCCATATGATTCTATATGAGTTTATTTCATCGGTAGTTTGTTTATCAGTAGCAAAAGCTCCCTACTACAAGCAGGTTAGAACTATATTTTTTAATTTAGATATTTGCATTCTATAGTTAGATGATGAATTATATAGTTATCTGTTTCCGCCTTTCTGGTATGCATGGGATATAACATCATCATTTTCATATATGTTTACGATTCTTGATTAGCAAAAGAAAGAAGTTTATTATCCAACCACTTTCACGAGAGCAAAAAAATAATCATCAAAGTTACTAAAAAATGAATTTCCCTACGTATATTTTTAAATTCAACCAAGAATTGGTGTCTCAAAATTGATCCGCGCCCTTTGAATCTTTCCGACCAATATAATCTGTAAACGATTTTAAATGGCATGTCTCCTTGGGCCGCCGTTTATGGAGGGTTTCCGAACATGCATATTTTGACTGGTCATGTGACTCATGTCTTCCACATTAAAAGAGTCTTCAATGGTGAAATTTATTTATGGAAGAAGTACTTGTATAGTACAGTTAGGAGTTATATTAAGAATTCAAAGGAGAATATTTTTGCTGTTTTCTACGTCAAATTTATTTGTCTCCGAAAAGAATATTTACGGTACGGAAACTAAGAAGAAGAAAATGCATGTAGTGCACCTAGAGACCGGCTTAAATTCGTCTTGTAGGATTTAAAATATCGTACATATCAATAAATATGCGAAGTAAGGATTATCTGACGTAAGCGAAGACTATCGCACGCGGTAAAGTTGAAGTGACGTATTGGATGATGTCAGCAAAGTTCCGAGTAAAGTATGATGATCTATGCGAAGTATAAGCTGTACGAGAATGAGTGAGTGTACATGAGCCAATGTATCGCACAGTGATTCCGAAAATAGTGGATCTCTTAGCTGTCATCCACTATGAGGAATCCTATATAAAGGAAAGAGGTCATCACATAGAGGGGAGATCTCTTACTGTGAGTTAGACAAGAAACTAGGAGAGAGAAAGTTTATTTGGAGAGCAAGTAAAGTCATTGTAATCCTTTGTATCCAATTATAAACCTCGATAATTAATAAAAGAATTCATTATGATTACTTAGGTTATTGTTTAGATACATTGGGGTATGGTTGTAGGTTTTCCTGCAACTACATTTTTGGCGCCAGAAACAGCTTTGGGTGATAAATCCTGGTAGTAAATTCATAGAATCTTGGAGAAAGTAAGATCTGGAAATTGAAGATGGTGAGACTTGGATCTACTATTGAACAGGGAACAGCAGCCAGAAGGAGCAATAGAATTGCTGAAAGAAGAAGAATTACAAATCTTGACCAACAAGAAGAAAGAGTAAGAGAAAATCAAGGAAACGAAAATCAAATTGAACCTCCGCGTGAACAAGAGCGGAACAATGATATTGATTATGATAGAGTGAACGTTCATACTTCGCAAACAAGTTCAACTGAAGAGGAAACACAAAGAACTGGGAATGCAGGAAGGATTGAGGAGAATGATGCGAATATGACAATTGCAGAACTTAGACAAAGATTGATTGCATAACGACAAAGAGAAGGTGAAGAGCGTGCGAATTTGATACGTCAGAATGATGACTTAAGAGAAGAGAATCTTAGATTGCAAGAACAGGGATCAAGAAGCACTACACGGTCAAGATCGAGATCAAGCAGGAGTTCATCAAGACAAAGTCGATCTAATCAAGAAGATACTAGACGAAGACAACGCATGGAAGCCATTGAAGAAAACATGCAAGTAGATGATAATCAACAAGACCAACAAAGGAGAAGGGATGTAGCTCAAGATTTGGAAACTAATCGATATGAGCATCCGCGTGAACTTCTACATCGCACACATAATAATTTTGAAAGAGAAGAAGAGGATCCGAGGCAAGGACAGATGATATTGCATGGAAGAGAAATGTTGAGAGAAGAGAACGAGCGCGAAAGGGAAGTTACACATGTGAGGAATGAAAGAGACAGGTGAAGAAGGGAAGAAATTGAAGAGAGAGAATTGCAAGAAGCATTACGTCAAAATAATCATGATAATCGAGTAAGGCGGCGCGACCGTCATCGCATGTATGATATAGAACAAGGACGGGTTGCACTACAAGAAAGAGAAATATCAAGACATCGACATGATCACACAGGTGAAGAGGAACGACATGATAGAGCACACATCGAAACGAACATTGAAAGGCGTAGGAGAAGAAGCTGAAGAATACGAGATACAAGAGGCAGTACGTCAGAATAATCATGAGAATAGACTGAGGCAAGCAAGATTAAAAATACGAAGATATAGATCAAAGATTTAGTGAAGAAATTCTTAAAGAAATGGCGGAATTAAGAGAAATGATGACTGCGAAAACAAATGGTGGAAGGAGATAACTAGAGAAGCAGTGGAGGAAGCTGGGAAAACTCCCTTTACAAGGCAGATTCAAAGGGCAGTGATACCGTCCAAGTGCAATTTACCAACGTTCACTAGCATATTTGATGGAAACGTCTGTGCAATACACACGTGAAAGCTTACACCCGATCTCTATTGCAATGGGAAAACAATGATGCAGTAATGTGTAAATATTTTGCTGCGAGCCTGGCAGGGGAAGCTCTGAAATGGTTTGAAGGACTACCAATAGAATCCATTGGGTTATTTCACCATTTACAGAACGTCTTTTTAGAATAATATATCAGCAATAATATGTCAAGACCAGGGATTGAGACGGCATTTGGACTTCGCAGAAGAATAAATGAGAGTTTGCGTCATCTAACAACACGCTGGAGAACCATGTGTAGCGAAATGGAAGACGAGTGGATGAGAGACATCTTATTCTTGCATTTCTCAATGCTCTTTTCGCTACAGATTTATTATATACACAAATCTTCAGGATAAAGGATACAATAACAATGTCGAGTTGCGCGAATTTCAAGAAGAGTACATAACACTTGAGGAAAAGCAAAGCTATATGGAGTCATACCCAGTTGCAGTACCTGATGCGAAAGGTGGAAATGCAAGTTTACTCCCAAGACTGACAAATGATGTTGCGAGTACGTCGCAGGGAAATCAAGGAAGGAACATTGCATAAATGGAACAAAAGCTAATACCCATGGGTAGTGCAGATCAAGCAGAATTTGACAAAGAGTAAAGAGACAGACAATTTCAAAATCATGGAGGTAATAATAAGATTCAAAGAATGGATAATCCACCAAAAATTTCAGGAGGTCAACAACCATATTATAATAAAAGACAAGGAACTGGAAGGATGGTATGGGAACAGATAAACCTGCCAAAGCTGAATACAACAGTAGATAAAGTATGGGAAGCTGTCATTCTAATAGAAAAAATCCCAGAACCACATAATGTAGGAGATGAACCACCACCAGGGAGGAGGAGCAGAGAATTTTGTGTATATCATCGCTTTCATGGTCACACGACAAGTTATTGCAGAAATGTGAGGAAAATCATATTGTGAATGATTGAACAAGGAAAATTGGATCATTTCTTAGCACAACAACCAAAGAATTTACCACCACCACCACCGGGAGGAAATGTATATGCAAAGGAGAAAGGAAAGAATACATTTGTAATTGAAGTAGGCGCGAAAGCGAAGAACTTATATTGTAATTCAATTGTACATTCATTCAGAAACATAGAAGACTTCCATGACAATGTCTTAAGCAGGGTGTATGCGAGAGATGCGGATGGAAGAGAAATTCTCAATCTTGCGAAAATATCACCATTGAAGGATTGGCAAAAACAGACTATCTCATTTAGTGCGGAAGAGATACCAGGAGGAGGGGAATTGCATGAATGTCCATTAGTAGTGAAATTATGAATTAATCCGAAAGCAAAGGTATAAGATGATGAGGAAGATGAAGCAAACACTTGGGGAATAAATAGAATACTTATAGATCCTGGAAGCTATGTCGACATTCTCTTTTATCCTACATACAAAACCATGGGTGGAAGGGATGACGAATTGATTCCTTCAACGTATAAAATTTATGGCTTCAATGAAACTGCGAACAAGCCAAAAGGCGAGGTCACAAAGAGGATTCTTCTTCAGAATATGCCAACAGAAATTATATTCTATTGTGGATGTCGAATCACCCTATAACGCTCTGATTGGAAGACCTTGGATGCACAGTATCTTGGGTGTGGCTTCAACATTTCACCAGTGCATAAATTCCTTTAACCCAGGGTGTTGGTATTATAAGAGGAGATACAATTGAAAGTAGAAATTATCAAGAAATTGACATTGATAAGTGCGAAGAAAGGGAGAGTAAACGAAGGAATTGGAAAAAAGCATGCTGCAGATAGTCAAAGAGCTGAGAGGTTAATGGTGGACGCATTATATCAAGTTGGACAAACAAATAAGCAAAATAATGAAGCAGGGTTTTCTGCGAATAACGATATTAGGCGAACCAGAAATATTACTTCTACAGAAGGAGGAAGAATGCAGAGGCAGAAGTTGTGTTCTCAAGACAAAAATGAAGGGTGCGATGGTTATCGCACAGAGGATATTGAAAGGGTTATGCGAAATAATATTCTGAAAAGCATATGCGAGCTTAAGGAGATACAAAAACTGAAGGGGATAAGCGAGTAATATGGGGAATGCACATGTCTTTCTTTATGAGAAACAAGTTGATAAGAAATCTATGTACTAGAGTTGTATAAACTCAGAAATTGAAAATGGAATGACAAATTCTACTTTCTTGAAGTGATAACATGTCAAGAAAAGAAAAATTAAAATCTTTATAATAAGACCTTAATAAAAGGCACTAGAAATGATAATTTTTATCAAGATAGACTAGGAATCCGAATGTGGCGTGCAACATAGTTCGCATACATGCAAGAGGCAAAAAGTAAGACCTATCGCACGTCATAGCCGGAGAAACCTAGAAAGCATGAATCAAGGGAAAGCTATACCGACCCTGGAACTTGACTCATGGAGATTTGGGGTGAGAATAAACGAAAATGCCCATCCAGGAGAGGTACCTTAAATTTTTAGTCTAAGATAATAATCTTAGATTGAGAGACTAAGGTGAGAAAGTCTCTCCTAAGGAGTGCAGAAACTCGATCACGGCGCCGAGGTACACGGTTGAGTCAAGAGTGCACGGGGCGTCTAGAGCGTACCTTGCCACTCTTGACAAGTCCTGACTATGATGCACTCGGTCCGAAGATATCCCACTTAGGGTGCGGTCTCGCAGCCATAAACCTTATCGGTAGTGGGATGTGAGACTGCGAAATCAACTAGTTATTGGATTACCGGATGGGAAGAGCCATAACCTTAACCCGGTAGAGGTAAGCTTCCTTGAGGGGGCAACCAGGGGGAAGATAAGGACGGCACCCTCCATTTGGGAGATGAATTGTGTCAAAAGACGTAAATGTCATGAGGCTTTTTACTCAAGGAAGTATTAAGACTTGTCATATTTATGCAATAAAAACCTGAAGAGGTAATAATACAAGAAAAAAGATAAGACGAGATCAATGGGTCGATACACTACAGTGTAAAGACCGCCTGCAATCTCGTCGCACAGAATTAAGGCAAGATAAGACCTTTACATAGGAAGGCAAAATAAGACCTTGTGAGAAACATAAAATTTTAAACTAATTTTGTTTTGCAGGAATTAACAGAGCAAAAAGAGTGCTGCGAACGCATTCACACCAAATGCATGGAGAAATATAAAATAACATTAATCATACTAAGTTTATCAAGATGTGTCAATTAACAGAGGTAAGAATGGGAATGCAAAGGGAATGTTATTTTCCCCATTTAATAAACTTATATACATGCGAGAGAATGATATTTTGGACGCGAATGTGAGCAAAGGGAATTTATATTAAAGGAGTGAAAACTAATGCTCAAAAAGTGCATGTTTTTAACATTACATGAAAAAGAATTTACAACAAGTGAAAATGATTAATCTTCATTTTATTCGTTTCGCTCAGCCTCAGAACCGCTTATTTCTTCTTCAGATTCTTCATCTTCTCCCTCACTGTCCGAAATATCAGAAATATGTTCATTGTCGGGGATTTCTGGAAATTTATACTTTGTAAGAGGAATGTTATTCTCAACGCAGACTTTCTTAACAACAACTTCGCGAGCACGATTAGCATTATTACTATTATTTGAAACCGTGATGGTGAAATTCTTCTTCAATTGCCGATACTTGGAGTTGCGAGCAGATAAATCTTTTTCTTCAGAAGCTAAGCGAGTTTCTAATTCTTCAATCTTCTGAAGATAATTCTTCTCCTTATCTGCGAGATATGAATAAGCAGGTTAGGATATATAAAAAAAAAAATAGAAGATGTTATTCTCAAAGAAAAGACAAGTATTAAAAGAGCAACATTTGAACTTCATAATGGGAAACAATATCTTTAACCAGCGCGGAATGTTCAGCTTGAAGACTCACGTTTATAGCTAAATCCTTTCTAGCATCATTCAAAACCCTAGCAGCCCAACTAAATTCAGCTTCGCTCTCTATGAGAAGCTCAGAGCGAATTAAATTTCTTTCTTCGAAAAGTATGTTCTTTTCGCTCAAAGCTAAATCACGTTCTTTTTGAACCTCAATAATGGATTCTTGGAATTTTTCTAGTGCTTTCCCACCCTTAAGAGCAATCTCATCTTTCTCATTAATAAGCTTATTCTTTTTTGTTTCCAAAACTTGAATTTTTTCTTGGCTCTCAGGAAGACGATGTTTAAAGTTATTAAATGAAGTCAATAAAGATCTATGACTTTTTCTAAGAGCAGCATATTTCAGTCTTAACTCTTCCGAACTTAGATTTTCAAATCCTTGGTTGGGATAGTTATTTAAAGAAGAATTAAGTTGTTCTAAAAGGGTTTCATCATCAGGGAGATTGGCAGCCTCATCCGAAAAGTTATATAGGTCTGCGAATATAACAAAATAAGAAATGTGAATTATCGCATAAAAACAGAAGAACAAAAAAAGTAAAGGCTACATACCAATGAGTTCATCATTTCTTTCTCGGGCTCTGCGAATCAACCCACAATTGGTCGAATTCTCAGTTTTAAGCTCATCATTTTCTTTCTCAAGCTTAATAAGTCTCCTTTGGTAGTCTGAGGAGATTAAATAAGATAAACGGGCTCCCTGCAAAAACGAAAGGAAGTATTACGGTTAGGAATAAAGCAAGACTAAAGAAAAGACAAAAGGTAAAGTTGCAAATATTACCAAAGAGCCGATTGTGAATTGGAGGTTTGGATTTATCGCAGAGGCAGCTCCACGAAGAGATGGATCATCTAAAGTAGGAGCATCGCATATTTTAGAAACCATTTCAAAGGAACGATTAAATTCTTCATTGTCAACAGCAGTCAAAAGATCTCCAACAAAAAGATTGGATAACTCTTTCAAAGAAGAGGGAACTGATAAATCCTCAGGAGAAAGAATGTCGTCCTCACTAGACTCCGAACTTGAAGAAGAATCATATCTTTTACGCTTCCTGGAGAGATAATCCATTGAAGATGTCGTTTTTGATGAAGACTTAGACGTAGGCCTTTTAGGAATATTCTTACCTTTACCTGAAGTCTTATCACACAAAGATTTCACCTACACGAATAATCAAGATAAAAAGCAGAGGCAACAATATTGTTAAAGTTAAACAAAATGTTTCTTGCTTTATTGTTCTGCGAAGCTGATGCATTGTGTGAAGTCTTGGCCCTCTTAGCAGCCTGCAAAAAGGGGAATATGAAAATAAGAAATTGGAAGGAAAATATACGAGATTGAGAACATTTATGCGAAGTCCCCATACAACTTTCTTTGTCTCATCTTTGGAAAGTACAAATATCCAAGGTTGGTAAGAAGAAAACTTTCCGGGAAGAGGAATATCAGAGCCATCTTCAGCTTTACCAGAAATATAAGGACCCTCTAGAATGACAGGGAAATTAAGCCAGCTTGAGTCATTAGATCTGCGAGCAGAACTGTTAGATTTGTCATTACAATCAACATCTCGCATGATCTTATTATCTTCAGCGATACCATCTTTTCTTCTTAGCGAACGACCCATTTAGTTGAATTACTTTTCATAATTGCAACATAGTAATTTTTGAAGAAATTCAAGAGTATATTCGGTAGAGTCGATAACCTTATCACGATGCGATTCGTTTCGCACCTCATAAGGATAAGAGGTCTCTAAACCATCTGCGCGACGAGAATATTCCAATGTTATTCTGATCGCATCACCACTTAGTTGAAATATTCCCCGTGCGAATCGATCATCAGCAAGAATTTCATAGAATAAGGGAATTTCTGGGTTGAACAAGGGAATTGGAAGAATAGAAAGTTGTCCCAACGAAACAATAACTCTTTGATTGTCCCATTGTTCGGAGTTGATCAAATCAAGATTGAGTTTGGATGAATAGTTAGATGATAAAGGAAGAGAAAGTGAGTAACCTATTGAATGGAGTTTGTCTTTTAACCTGTTGAATTTTGTCTACATCTTCTTACCAGCAGGAGCCATTTTTAGAATGGGAATAAAGATGAGTAAAAGAAGTAAGTTATTTGGTGAAATAAGTTTTAGTTTTGACAAAATCAAGATCAGTGAAAGCAGTAGCAGAGAAGATGAAACAAGAAAGTAGGAAGTAAAAAGAAGAAAGAAGAAGACGAAAGAAGACATATAAGGAAAAGTTAATCCCATTTTTCAAGATTTCATTAATGCGAGGAATGAACGGATAAAACCAGGCGGTTAAAAAGACATGTCAGATAATAAGTGGTTAAAAACACACGTGTAATTAAGGAAAACTGGAATTCCGGAGGAATGCCGGCAAGATAGAATACGAAAAGATATATACATGCGATATTATAGGATGTAAATTTCTCATGTCGCTCACTTCACAATGTAAGCGAAATGAGAAGAGGCAAAATGTAGGAATGAAATATCGCACATATCAATAAATATGCGAAGTAAGGATTATCTGACGTACGAGAAGACTATCGCACACGGCAAAGTTGAAGTGACGTATTGGATGATGTCAGTAAAGTCCCGAGTAAAGTATGATGATCTATGCGAAGTATAAGATGTACGAGAATGAGTGAGTGTACATGAGAGAATGTATCGCACAATGATTCCGAAAATAGTGGATCTCTTAGCTGTCATCCACTATGAGGAATCCTATATAAAGGAAAGCGGTCATCACATAGAGGGGAGATCTTTTAGTGTGAGTTAGACAAGAAATTAGGAGAGAGAAAGTTTATTTGGAGAGCAAGTAAAGTCATTGTAATCCTTTGTATCCAATTATAAACCTCGATAATTAATAAAAGAATTCATTATGATTACTTAGGTTATGGTTTAGATACATTGGAGTGTGGTTGTAGGTTTTCCTGCAACTACACGTCTTTTCAATTTTATGAACATTCAATGGGTATTTACAGAACCCAAAGATAAACCATTTCTTGATAGAGTTTACCCGAGGGTTAGACTCATTATGCTTTTTACAACAGGAAAATGGACAAATCGGGCAGTGCTAGTGCTAGTAATACTATTGGAGGAGACTAGAGGTGTAAATTGGGCTGTGCCAGCACGAGCACAGCCCAGCCCATCCCAGCACGTGACTTAGCACATCACGTCCTAGCATGTTAGTTTCGTGGGCTATGCTGGGTTAGCCTAATCGGCACAATAGCACAGCACGCGGCACGGATTAACATGTGGCCCAGCCCAGCACGTTAAGAAAGCACGTCATAGCACGCACAAGTACACCATATAACAAGGCATAATACATCACACTTTGTGTATATTTCACAAAAGAGTCACATTCTAGCTTGTTTTTTACATTTTATGCTGGCTTATTTCTAGAACAACACATATAATACCTAAATATTTGGAAAATATATTTCAATATCGTTGTTATAATGTCGTTACTTATATTTGACTAGAACATCACTTTACATGACAATGATCCAATTTTACATTTGATGGGATAATTCTTTTTATTGAATAACTTGTTAATTTTACTTGAAATAATTTCAAATAATACGTTATCTATTTAGATTCTCATGATAATGTCCGACTTAATGTATACCATTAAGTGATTTCAAATTGTTTATAACACGTGTGCCAGCACGGCACAGAACGACGCAACACATTTATTCGGGTGTTGTGCCCGTAGGTTATGATGTGCCTAACTTTTGACTAGTAAAACACAGCACGACACAACACGTTTAAATCGTTGGCACAACACAACATGGCACGTGAAGCACGCGACTTCGTGTGTCGGGCTGTGCCGGGCCGACACGTTTTACACCTCTCGAGGAAACAATGATGCAGAAATGTCCTTAGTAAATTATAAGCCGGGTAAGACTCTTGGTATTGGAGCATTCTCTAAAGTGAAACTTGCAGACCATACACCAACCGGAATCAAAGTCGCTATCAAAATTTATAATCGCCGCAAGCTCAAGAAAATGAAAATGAACGAAGACAAAGGTAAGTAAAGATTCACAGGAAATGTAAAATATGATTTTTTTTTTTTTTTTTTTGTCACAAATCAAAATGATCATTTCGCGTCCCTGCATGCAGTTAGGCGAGAGATAAAAACAATGAGGTTGTTATTCATGCATCCTCATGTTATAAGACTTTACGAGGTTATCACAACTCCCTGCTACATATACCTTGTTACGGAATGGGCAAAAAACGGAGAGCTATTTGATTACCTTGTAGAGAAGGGAAGATTACAGGATTATGAAGCTTCGTACAGGGGAAGATCTACATGCAGGCACACTTAGGCACGTGCCCATGTTGAATTTCAAAAAAAAATATCCATCCTACCAATGTTTTACTCTAAATTTTCTAAAAAAAGACAAGAAAATAACTTGTTTGTTATTCTAGTGAATCTGTTTACATTTTCTACCATTCAAAACTTTAAATTAAGTTTATTTTATGTCCTTATAGATAACAAGATAATTAGTAATTAATGTCTATAATATCTTTTGCTACAAAAATTAAAATTTTCTTTAGTCATGCGTCATCAACTTAAACCAATTCATTAGGCCTCTACCACAAAAAAAAAAGAAAAGAAAAGCTTAACCTAACTGCAATATCATTTCTATTTTTTACAAAATTTCTTAAGAAAAGTTGATTAAATGTATATTTCTTAAGCAAAGTTTGAATATATATATGAACAGATGAACGTTGAAGGTGAAACATCATCGACTCCAGGTAATTCAACGGGAATTAGTGAGACATTGGCAGCACAAATCAATTCGAGAAACAATTAAAATGAAGAATTACCACGGTCTCCAATCCCAAACACATTTCGTAAGTGGGAGATTTTTCTTTACATAAATCTATACAAGAAATTGATTAATAAGTTTTTCCAAGTTCAATATCTCTGTTAATTTTGATTAGTAAATCCAAATCGCAGGGACAAACTCGAAGCCATTGTGAAGGAGTATTTTCTAGCATGAAAATTTTGGGGTCTCGATTATGCAACCGGATGGAAGATGACTGATTCATATATTTCGTTTTGTTACATTGAGAAAGATGTCTTTGATGCTATAAACAATTAAGTTATCATACAACTATTCAAAAGTACAAGAATTTGTAAGAGACAAATATGAAATATGTATTAACTCTAAAATTAAAAAAAATTCTAGAAAGTGCCTCTACCAACATAAGATACTGGATCCGCCGCTGACTCAGTACCTTTGTCAGCAGGTGATATTTCCACTTAATGGGTTCATTAAGAATAATTCACGAATAAACTTATGATAACACACCTAAAATTGCTTGTGCTGAAAAAAGATTATCTCTGCCGTGGAATACTGTCATACAAACATGGTGGCTCATCGAGACCTGAAGCCTGAGAATTTACTCTTGGACTCAAATGACAATGTGAAAATCGCCGATTTTGGATTGAGTAATTTCATGTGCGATGGTCGTTTCTTGGAAACAAATTGCGGAAGTTGGAACTACGCTGCCCCTGAGGTAACAAGTAATTTCCAACAATATCATCTATATATCTTGAATGTGGAGTTAATGTGTACGGCCGCATTTTAGGTATTGTCCGGAGAACCATATGCTGGCCCAGAGGTAGATGTCTGGAGCTGTGGTGTTATCTTATATGCTCTTCTGTGTGGTGCTCTTCCTTTGATGATGAAAACATTTCTAACTTGCTCAGAAAAATTAAGGTGCGTACTCCAAACTATTTTGATGTCAGAAACGCCATTCCTGTCGCATTTCTAAGTATCACGGCGCATTAATCCTCATCAGGGTGGAAGTTATTATTTACCAACTCACTTATCAACTGGAGCAAGCGATTTGATCCCGAGGATGCTTCTGGTCGACCCTATTAAGCGGATTACAATTTCTGAAATTCGTCAGCATCCCTGGTTCCAAGTTTATCTTCCACGTAACTTAGTCGTTCCTCTACGAAACACCAAGCATCAAGCAACCAGGGTAAGCAGACCTTTCCATTAGGATTCTTATTCTCTGTTGCCGCTGTTTTATGACTCGATTATATTTCTTAGTCATGCTACAACCATTTCCATGTTTGTCGTTTCTTGACGATCGCGTTGTCCAGAAAGTGGTTCGTATGGGATTTAACAGAGATTTGGTGATTAAATCTCTTTGCAGCAGAACACAAAATCAGGTGACCTGCAGTATTATACTAGCACTAGCAGATAAATGGGATGCACATTCTGATTTAAATTTCTTCATTGGTTGATCGTATCCACTATATCTTTGCGGGCAACTGTTGCATATCATTTGTTAATGGACAACAGTTTCAACGGAACGACAAGTAATCCTGCAAATGATAAGAGTACCCATGTACAACCAGTTGAAGCACGAACATCAAACGTAACACACAATTTGTCGGAGGTAACGCAATAAACTCATTTTCCTTTTTGGTGATGGCAGCTATATATGCAAGGATCGTGAGGAAAAGAAGTATGTGCTTGATTTCCAAAGGGTTAATGGATCACAGGTTTTATTCTTAGACATTTGTGCAGCTATTTTTACTCAAGTTGGTGTAATTTAAATGAACCGAGGCTTTGACAGCAGGAGAAGATACAATAACATCTTACACCAAACAACTCCAAAGAAACATTATAAGTATATGATTTTATTCGTTCTTAGCGAGAAGAGCAGAATAGATTTGTAATAATTATTAAGTAAAATTCTTAACTAGATCATTAACTTGCCATTTGGCAATTCTCTTTAGTAAATAAAAGAGACTTACCATTAACGTCGTACAAAATCCTTTTATGGGCTTGCTGCATAGCTCCTAAAGTAAAGTCATACGGATCACCGTCCACGCCAAGAATAGAAAAACAAAGAAGACTGCCGTCGTCGTGGTCGTTAGAGAAGAAAATATCAGAAACTTGATCAAGAACATAATCTGCCTGCTGAAAATGAAATGTCATCGTCGGAAACTTATTCGGGTCGAAAGTGGGTGGTATATCAAAACAAGGATCCAAATGAGTGTGAGTAGCAGCAGTAGCATCAACACGAGCACCTTGTGCTTCCATATATTCCACCAACACCTTTTTAACTCTTTCGAAATGAGGCCTTGACAAAGTGCTAAGTGGCGCCCCAGAATCTATGATAGTGCCTCTTTTCCCATCCGGCTTAATCTCGAAATCTCGACTTGTAAAATTGACTCTTCGGTCGCCTATGCTAATATCCTCTAGATGCAAGTAGTATGGCGTCCCAAAGTCCGGGTTTCGATATATTGGAGTTGTATGTACGGCTTCAGGTCCCCCTCCAATTGTTGCGTCTGAACCAAACCTTAAATACGTGTGTGAACCCGCAACGGCAGGACTAGCATGCGACTCCAAGCAGTATGCGAATTTACCTTCATAATAATAGAATTGATGTATCAAAGTGCTGAAATCTCCTTGTCCTAAACCGAGCACTCCTGCTACAAGAGCCTTACCACGTCGAGGCAGCGGTTGAGGTAGTTGATGACCATCACCAATATCAGGAACACCAAGACCGTATCCCCAATTCTTTTGTTTAAAACCACAACCCATGACAAGCTCAACTGTTTCAAGGAACTCCTCACCCGTACTTGAACCAGTAGTAAATTTTTCAAAAGCAAGATCACCAGATGTAGTTTGACCGCTCACATATCCCTGTTCATACATACAATACCCTGCGTCATTGCAATGTTGTTCGTCACACACACCCGGATTATCTTTACAAGGAATAGGATCATATGTACTCGAATCTTGATGAGGGAAAAATGGCGCATCTTGATAGAAATAAGACGTGCCGCCTTCACATTGAATCCACGTAAGATCGCTACCGGTATCCATAATTAAATAATAATCGTTATAAGCTTGTGCTTGACTGCTGAAAGTACCTATACCTACCTCAACAAGGTAGTAGTACTGTTGCTGGTGAGCCAATTCTACAGGTAGACGTACAATATCGGGATTCATCGAGCTTTTATTATGAGAAGAAGTTTTTGATCCATAGTAGTGTGCTCGAGCTTTGGATTGCCGGACGAGTCTTTCAAGTCTTTCTGCTTCTGTTAAATGATCCCCTCGATATAGAGGTGATTCTTGAGAGTCGCTACGAATCATCTTCAAACTAAAACCTCTGGGCTTAACTGCAATGCTCGAGTTTAGTAGAATTGAAAGATAAACAACTGTTGTTACAAAATTCATGTAAAAAAGCGTCGCTGCATCTTTTCTACCCATCTTTGAGCAGTTTTGAATTGGGAAAATGATTTCTTAAAGGTTGTACAAAATATATACTATAATAATATATAAGTTTGTCAAAAACTTTAAATGTAAATTTATTCTGTATACATTGAATATAACACATGCAGATTCGAATATAAGTGAATTTAAGAATTGCATAAGAAAGAAATCGTTTTATTTATGTTAAAAATATTCCTAATCTCGGATAGATTACACAACAGAGTTTTTAGTTGGCAGCCGAGCAACAAGCTGGGCACCAACTCCTTTTTGAATAGCAACACTCAATCTATGAAAAATAAAACTACCTAGGCCACTACCAGCATCGTTGTTAACTAAATAGTTTTTTAGACGCTTGAAAAAACAAACAAAATCTTCGCTGAGCTCACATAAAGTGGTGAAAGCTAAAACACCAAGACCATAACCATGCGAGGCACACTCATTCAAGTATAATTTTTTGATTTAGAATTTGTAATATATTCTAGTTGGAAGCCTAACAAGCAAAGCTCCAACGACGTACTACTACATTAATTGAACATGTTGTCGTGCTAACCTACCAACGAGCCTCATGAGGAACCAACCAAGGGAGCCGAAGTGGATAGGGGGGCTGATTATGTCGCAAGGGGGGCAAACTAACTCTACCTTCCATGTCAAATTCTGCAATACTGCGCCATCAGGGACTCGTTGGAAGTTGGTAGCCGAGCTACAAGCTGGACTCCAACACCTTTTTGAATGACAATTCCTAACCTCTGAAAAAAGAACCACCTATCTTATAATTTGCATCGTAGCTTGTAAGGCAATTCCTCAATCTTTTATTATTATTATTATTGGATAACGATTATTACATGAAACTAGTCGGAAGCCTAACAAGCTAAGCTCCAACGACGTACTACTACATTTATTGAACAGGTTGTCGTGCTAGCCTACCAACAAGCCTCATAAGGAACCAACCAAGGGAGCCGAAGCGGATAGGGATGCTGATTATGTCAGCAAGGGGGGAAAACTAACTCTACCTTCCATGTCAAATTCTGCAATACTGCGCCATCGGGGACTCGAACCTGTGACCTCCTGGAGCGCATCAACCTTTGAGGAACGGAGAGGACCAGCTGAGCTAGGTGGCCGTTTCGAAAGAGGCCACACTGGGGTTTTATTAAAAATCAAAAAATATTTATCTACACATGAATGGGTGGGAGTCGGGCTTTTATTATACAATTATTATTTATTAATTTTTTTATTATCTTCTATCAATTCACTAATAATATAATAAAAAAATTATTATTTTTTTATACAAAAAATAAAATCTATTTTCCTAGAAGGGAGGAAGTATTTTAGATTTTTGTTATAGGGAAAGTCGATTTGTCTAGAGGGAAAGAATTTTGAGGGGAAACAAATGTCTAAGATCTATGTATAAGGGGAAACATATAATGAAATTCAACATTTAATAATAATCATTCAATCAAACTATTGGACCGAGACAGTTTAGGGCTGTAATCCAATACCGTATTGGCACGCCTCTTTTTTCTAAGAATAGTGTGTGCCCATGTTGCAGTGATCATGCCATCCATTGTGCGAATGAAGTCGACCCCAAACTCAGATATGATCTGGTTCGTGATGTGGTCATGGATATATGTAACAAGGCTGGTGTAGCTGCTAGAAAGGAGGCTTCTTTAGAATTTTTGGCGGATGATAATGGTTTAAAACCATCTGAAATTCTTGTATACAACTGGGAGAATGGTCAAGACACTTGCCTTGACGTTACAGGGGTTTCGTCCTTCACAGGTGGTGGAATTCGTAGCTTTGTTCTGGGACATGCTATTTCTACGGCTATCAATCGCAAGTGCGCCGAATACTTGGACACATGCACATCTCATGGCTACAATTTTGGGGTTTTAGCCATTTTTACTTTAGGTGAAATAGGTGATGAATTTAATGTTTTTTTGAACCGGTTGAGAAATTGCTTAACCAATTATGATGCTAATTCTAAGATGTAGGCAATTTTCTTTTTCATATGGTAGGTTTAGCTATTCAAAAAGGAGTTGGGGCGCAACTTGATGCTAGGCTCCCAACCAACCCCGTGTAAACTTTTATCTTTTGTAAAGAAAAAAATCTCAAAATTAAAAAAATAAAATAAAATAAAATATTATTATTATACATGACAGGAGTTTATAAATGAAAGGTTGGGAGTCGAGCAACTATCTGTGCCCAACTCCTTTCTGAATAGCCAAACCTACCTATGAAATAGAAAACCGCCTATTTTATTGTTAACATCAAAATTAACTAGGAAATTCTTTAACCTCTTTAAGAAAACAACAAACTCATCTCCAAGTTCGCCTAAAGTCGTAGCCGTGGGACTTGCATATGTCCAAATATTTGTTGCTTTTGCGAGTTACAGCCGCCACAATGGCATGTCCTAGAGTAAAGTTGCGTATCCGAGTCTCAGAGAAGGGTGAAACTCCAGTAACATTGAAACATGTATCTAACCCGTTCATCCAGTTGTATACAAGTATATCAGCTGGCTTAGGAGCATAGTTATCAGCCAAGAAGCCCAAGGATGTTTCCTTCCGTATTGCGACTCCAGCCTCCAGCCCTATAAAAAATGTCCATAGTAACGTCTCTCACGAGGTCATGACGAAATTTGAGGCCGACTTCACTAGAACAATGGAGTGCATGATCACCAAAGATGTCTATGATTTGTTTACAACAGGCACATATACTATCAGCTGGGAGCCTAGCAACAAAGTGGGCTCCAACGCCTTTTTGAATAGCTAAACTTATCTAATAAAAAGAAAATTGCCAACATGAATATTAACATCATGTCTAACTATGTAGTTCTTCAATCTATGCAAAAACTCAATACACTCAAAACCAAGTTCGCCTAAAGTAGTAAAAGCTAGGGTACCAAAATTAAAACCATCAGCTTTACAAACATCAAGGTACTTAATCCGCTTACGATCAACAACCTTAGCCAAAGCAAGGCCAGGAGTAAAAGCCTGCACACCACCCCCAACAAACAGAGAAACCCCAGACACATCAAAGCAAGTATCGCGGACGTCTTCCCAATTGTAGACTAAAATGTCCGCCGGCATAGAATCACCACCATCTTGGGAATGGAACCCCAAGGAAGCTTCAACCTTGGACTTGTACACCACCTCGAAAACAAATATCCACAAATGTGTCTCTGACAAGATCATGTCAAAACTTAAGACCGATCTTACCGGCACAAAGAAGAGCATGGTCATTGTATACATCCATATCTCTATTACAGCAAAAACAAGAACTATTCACAACAAACAATGGGATACAAAGTCTATAGCTAAGCACTGCACAAAACTGTCGTGGTCCAATCTTCTTTCCAAGCCCGTCAGCAGGGATAGCAAGGAGGTAATCATGGGCATGTTGTGTTTTATTACATTGCCATAAAGCCAAATCTTGTGTTGGACATGTTATAAAGGGAAGGCATTTTCTTAGTCACAATTGCAAAATCCTGAACTGCAAATACATGCATAGGGTAGGGGCAGTAATGAGATTACGAAGTTGAGACGAATCAATACCACAAACCTGGATAAAACTATCAAAAGAATCTTGATACGACTGGCCTTTAACCTGAATACCTGTACACTTTAGAATAGACTCATGATGTTGTAAAGTCCGAGAACAAGAATCCAAGTAACAAAATTTCATAGTATCTATCATAGAATAAATTCCCAGTCCACTATCTCTAATGGGCAAAGAAACTAATCTCTACTGCATCAAACCAAACCCTGGTCCATCACCAGTCACCAAATTCCTCATATAGGTGGAAAGATAAGCATCGAAAGTAACTTGTGCAACTTTCATATAGTTAGGCGCAGTTGTGTGAGGGGTAAAATACAGTTTAGAGATACCTGCATAATATCGGAGCAAAAGTAATTCACTTTGAGGGTCATCTAATCTACGAATTGCATCCATTAACTGAGTAGTCTTGTGTACTCTGTCTAGAACAAGTTGACTGCAAAAAATAGTGTCTAAACTCACAGGACCACCAAGAAGTTTAACGGCCTACCTATATCAGCTGGGAAAACACCGACTTGAGTACTCCTCACATCAAAAGAAGGCAAAAAAAGTTCAGTTTTCTGGATGTTTAGGTCAAGCCATACAGCAGCACCTTCGCTCTTGATGATGTGAAAGGCCTTAGAAACCATTATTGTATTTTCTATGATGGTACCATCATCTAACTACTAAGCCTGTGGGTCAAGATTGCATTGCTGAGGGATTTTCAATACAATGGGATGCAACGTCAAAGAGAAAATAAGGGGACCCAAAGGATCTCCTTGTTGTAAACCCAGCGCAGAAGACAAAGTAGAAGTGCCATAATACAACCTAGCAGGGGAAGTATAACAGAATTCGACCCATCTAAATATGCTAGGGCACTTATTTCTTACAGCACATAACGCAGTTGTTCGATCAACTAGATTAAAAGCATTCCTAAAATCAACTAAGAGCATGGACATGGAATTAAGATTACTTTTCTCAGTCAAGATGCGATTGACTGAATGTAAAAGAGCTTCTCCTTGCATGGTACCCCAACACCGAACCGAAAATAACTTAAATAAATAGCCATGTATTTACTTACAGATAAAACCGCAACCTTAGATACTAAACGTCTCCAAATAGTACCAACATCTATATGCCTAATCCCACCATCAGGTTTAAGCAACGAGGTAAGAGGGGCATTGGAAAAGAACATTCCAAGATGAGGAGGGAAATTACTAGCTAAAAGCATATTAACAATTGCAGTAACGAAAGCTAAAAGATCATCAGAAACAACTGCGACAGACCCACTAAGCGCATCAAGAAAATGTGGAGCATGGAGTCTATCTCTGCCACATGAAGTACCCCTGGGAAAACTTCTAATCCTGTTGAGAATAACATCTGCAATAACACGTGCTGCCACAACCTCATTGGAAACGGTAGGTAGAGTATGCGGCGGTGCACAAGGATGTTTGAGCTGCAAATCTGCCAAAGTACTATCAGAAAAGGGAGCTACACCATTGGAAGTAAGAATCCTGATATCAGCATTATAAGAACCCTGACTTAACTTCCTTTTACAAAGTCTAAGATTAATGTCTACCTGATTATCTTTGGGGGTTAAAATCCTATGTTTAGTAAAGGAATCACGCTCTGCCAAAAGATCCAAAATCAAGGAAGAACAACCATCAGTATCACGCCATTTAGCTAAGGCCTGATTTGGGGGTTAAAACTCTATTATTATTATTATTTATTATTTTTTTAAAAGGGACCGCCAGAGGCATTTTATTAAGAAGTATAAACAAGATTCTTACACATCATCAGTAGAGGGTGCTGGTAGCCTAGCAACAATCTGGGCACCAACTCCCTTTTGAATAATAATACCAATTCTATGAAAAAGAGACCCTCCTATTTTACAGTTGGCATCTTGAATAGCAAGATAGTTCCTCAACCTTCTCTAAAAAACGCAAGTATCATCACCTAACTCACCAAGGGTTGAAAAAGCCAACACCCCGAACTTATACCCGTTTGCTAGGAACTTTTCCAAGTACTTATTATGCTTGTAAGTGATTGCATCACAAATGGATTGGCCTTGGGTAAAGGAAGCGGTACGGGCACTAGTGAATGGAGAAGCACCTGTGACATCATAGCAAACGTCTCGGCCATTGTCCAATTATAAACCAGCAAATCTATGGGCCTGATAGCATGACCGAGTCAGATAAGAAACCCATAGGGACCTCTTTACGAGCTGCCACACCAACTTTATAACATATGTCCGCCAATGCATCACGTTCCATATCATGTTGAAACTTAACACCGACTTTGCTGGCACAATGAATAGCATGATCTCCATATATGTTCATAGCCCATTTAAAACAAGGACACAAACTATCCGCTGCAAAATGGGAATACCCAATCTATAGCGCAAAACTGCATGGAACTGCCAAGGCCCAAATCTTTGGTTGGAAATCTAGCAATAAGCTGGGCACCAACACCCTTTTGAATAGCAATACCTAATCTATAAAAAAGAAATTTATCAACACGACTACAAGCATCATTACTAACTAGACAGTTCTTCAACCTCTTATAAAAAAACACACAGTATCGCCACTAAGTTTCCCCAATGTGGAAAAGGCTAGAACACCCAAACCATATCCGTGTGAAACATATTTGTCTAAATATTTAGTACGTTTGCGCAATACCGCATTCGAAATAGCTTGGCAAGGAACGAAAGCACGAATGCCATCACCTGTGAATGTTGAAACGCCGGTGACATACATACAAACATCTTGGCCAGTCTCCCAATTGAGAACAAGAATATCCGCTGGATGCAAATCTCTATTATCATCTGACAAAAACCCGAGGGCCACTTCTTTACGCGCAGGGACACCTTCCTTGTAACATATGTCAGCAATTACATCCCGTACAAGGTCATGCCGGAACTTGATCCCAACATCTTTGGCACAATGAAGAGCGTGATTACCAAAAATATATATGGGTCTATTGCAGCTTGAACATAAGCCTCCTTCGGCAAACATGGGAATACCAAGGTGATAACAAACTACAGATCGAAACTGTCTTGGCCCAAGGCACTGATTCAGCCCACTAACGGGAACATCCAAAAGATAATCTTGAACATGCTTAATACGGTTGCATTTCCACAATAGATACTCTTGCAGACATTGAAAATTGGACGTTAATTTTCTTTTAACAACGTCAAAATAAGTAACAGCCAGGGAGTGCATAGAAGGGTGGCAGTATCGTCAACGCAATAGTTATAAGGTAGTCCACATACCTGAATGAAAATCTGAAGAGCCATCAGATAGGCAGAACCTTTTATCTGATGAGAATAAGCTACCAAGTATCACCTTTTGCACGGAAACTGTCCGACTCTGTGAGGCAAGACAACAGTAGGTGCTAGTGTCTGCCATAGTATAAATGTCGAGACCGCCTTTTTTGATAGGCAAAGTAACTAAGCGCTGTTGCGAAGGCCCAAATTTTTTCCGATTTTCGTTTCGTTTTTTTTTTTTTTTTTTTTTTTTTTTTTTTTTGGTTGTTTTAGGATATATTGCCAAAATAAAATTAACTAGCAATTTCAAAAGAAAAAATGGAGCCTGAGCCTAAGCTCAATGATCCGAATCCTAGTTGGAGAGTCCATTAAGACCGAACATGTCACGAACAACCACATGATCCAAAAAAGGATGGAGGATAGATAACACTCATATTTTGTGGTGTGGTATTACTTAGATTATATGGCGATATCCAACGACCTAACTTGTTACTCGCGGTGCTTTAACTGCTCATATTTGTTCTTTTTGGAGTGGGTTTGAGCAGTTACTACTTTTCCTTATACTCTCAGTAGGTTATTTTCAGGGATTAACTATTCATGTATTTTAGGTTTAATTTTGGGATCGGTCCCCCCGTTATCGGCGACAAGTTATATAACGATTGTTTCTATGTCTTTTGGCATATTTCTATGCACGGGATTAAAAAAAACCTGTTGACATATCAGGCAGCTTGGTAAATGCAATGTGCCACTATGGGGAAACCACGTAGCGACCGAGATTCTAGAGAATCATATTTTTAATAACGCTGGCGATATTCAATCTATCACCAGCGAAATAAAACCCGTCGCTCGATTTAAATAATATCGCCAACGATATTATGGTTATCGCCCACTAGTTATTTTGCAACGGATATTTCCCCCTGATGGTTCTTACATATACGCCCTTATACTTCTTCAAATTACTCACACCTATTTTGACATATATTTCTCCAATTTATCTTTCTGTATTAATCATTAATGGCGAGATCCAATGAAGAGGGGAATGTTAATATCAACGGTTTAGATTACAAGAAGAAATGCATCAATGGAGGATGATGAGGAAGCTGAAGGTAATAAGTTAATCGACACTCTGATACTCGTACGTACAGGCTAAATACATAGAGTTCCACAGGCATGAGAAGTATTCTCAAGAAGATATACGTATCGAGGGAGGGAATTTTACCACCAGAAGCTGATGCACGGTTCCAAAGGGAAAAAATTTTGCTCTCGCAGCGCGGGAGCATATGTTGAACTAGCAGCACGGATATTATTCGATTCACTAGATGTGATGTCAGCTAACTATAGTTAAATCCAGTTATCTTCCTTAAATAATTATTAAAATTGCTTTGACTAAACCCAGCTAAAACAATATTATATCTTACTGCCCATATACGTGTGAATAGTCTGTAGAGCAACGGGTCGAAGATCATCAGTTTAGTGGTATGTATATTCAGATCAAAAGCTAGCAAAACGTAATGTCAGTTCTTCTTAAGCGAGGGATCAAGAGAGTTTTAATGACATTAGGTGGTCAACAATTTCCTCCACAAAAGCAACATCAACAACCAGGGAAAGAACATGTCATGAATTATATTCCTCAAGCAGCTGTTGTGATTACAAACCTGCTAAGAAACTTCTTCTGAAGATTTCCCTAGTTACAGGTGGAGATTCGGGAAATGTCGATTATTGTTTCGCTTTTGAAGGAGCAACAGTAGATTTCACATATGTGAAGGTCTTCAAGGGGACAAAGATACCAAGAACACTTTTCAAATGATTACACAGATCAAAATTCGTATTCAGTAGTTAAACTCTTTTTCATAATTGTGACATTGATCAAAATCCATATGCACCAATTTTAGCGGCAAGTTGTATAATCCAAAGAAGAGTGCTAGGTCCAATTCCACCACTGATCAGTGTATAATTCGGCTGCTTTGTATTTTATGTTGTGACTACATATTGAATCTGATTACACGGTTAAGTATTAGAACACAGTACTAATTCTCACTTCTGCATCAAGCATATTCATTCCCATTTTTTCTTAGATGCTTGTGAATGCCCCAATTACCGTATCTTCTTTTCTTTATTGAAATAATTTCAGAAGTATCTGACATAACTGCTTAAGACCAGGAGAGTTTTTTGATGGGATGTTTATTAATACTTTGCCTGATCCTGTTATTTACCTCACTTTTGTGCTTACGTGGGAATTTGAATCAAGCTTAAAAATTGTTTCGGAAGATTATTGTAACTCAAAAATGCATTTGAGTTTATCTTATAAATGGGGATCAAGATAGAATAACACACATCAATGTATTTTGCACTGATATGCTAAAAAATAGGAAAGTGATAATTGTGGATTTAACCACAGTCACATCTGATGAATCTAACGGTATCCATGTTGCTAGTTCAATGGGAGCAAATTTTTTTTGAAGAGAGGGTGGGCGTAATTATTAAGTTATGTATTTTGGTTTAATTATTAGGTATTTATTAGTTTAAGTTAATGACCGAAACTTATTTAAGTAGACTGCAACATTTCAAATTAATTAACTTTTCATTTCAAACTAATATTAAGTAGCAGAATGCAATAACAACATATCAAATTAAAATGCAACACTTCAAATGAAAACTTAAATTCATACATCAATTATCTAGAGGTTCTACTACATCGAACTCATCATCGAGTTCATCCTCATCATCATCACCAGCAGGTTGGTTGTTATTAAATCCAGCTTGGGTATAGGCAAATATGTTTGGCACTTTGACATATCCATAATGGGTGCTAAAGTGACAAAATTAGTTGTTTGACATGCGCATAGGAATAGGCCTTAAAGCAGTTTTTATTAGCTTTCTTAGAGTTTGAGATCATCAGACGGGATCTTCATCGGCATATTCACTCTTATTCGGGAAGACAAGGGAAAAAACCATCAAAAAAAAATAATGGAGTTACAGTCCGAAAGCCATTTAATTCGACCGGCCCTCTTTTCACAAGGTTTGACAGGCTCTTTTCGGAGGACCAGATAAAGAAGATACAATGGCATTGCACAGTAAACAACTCCGGAAGATCATTTTCAGAGAGTTTATTTCATTCAAAAAAATAATAATTTATATTCAGTTTCTAGAAAGCAGAGCAGCCGTACATTTGTAATCAAGTAAAACTCTAATTAGATTATGTTGTCAACTGCTCTTCATGAACCTGAATGGCGTTCCTCTTCAGCCAAGGGTACGACTTGAAGGATGGAAAAAGACTGATTTCACTTTCTCTATCACTCCCTAGACGAGAGTTATGTTCGTCATCATAATGTACAGATTGAGCAAATCTCTTATCAGTTTAGAACAGACTACGTTAACCATTAGTTAGACTGAGAGACTGATCACAAAAGGGATTAACTAGTAAGTGAAGGAACTACAGAATAAAGAAGAACGGATAACATTCTGTAATATCATGTAATTGTAATTAATAGTATATAATGCAGGAAAACACTACATGATATGTTGCATTCTCAATCAATCGACTTGGCAAAAGAAATAAGAATCAGAATATTACAATCGGACCACATAATCGAGGCACTGAGAAAGGGAAACAAAAAAAGAAGATACAGTCTCCACTTTAACGACGACGAATAGGTCCTCCCAGTCCTATGAAGTTATACCTTTCAAGCCTGGAAGAGAGATCTTGCTTCGGGGGAGAGTGAACTAACCAAGAGACTGGGGAAAGTACTGTTGGCATTGGCATTAGGAGAACTGCTAAAGAAATCCAACCGCTATGCAAAGTGGGACGACAGCTTGGTAGAAAAGAAGGATGACAGAGCTGTTCACATCCCCTAGTTCTGGCATTGTAAGCCCAGACGTATTTCTTGTAACCGAGTAACACCACATTGTGGTCGACTGGGTGAAAACCTATAACCTGGATACATGCACCGGACCACCAAGGTGCAGATTCTGCTATTACATCAGGGAATTTGATTTCCTTGTGCAACAAATACCACTTCTCCTCCTCCTGGAGCACCCATACACTCAAAGTTCTCTCTTCTTTCTTAATTCTAGCATAGCAGATGAGACCTTCCGACTCGCCAAGGCGATGACTGGTAAAAAAATTCTCATCAAGTTCACCAATCTCTACTTCGTTGTCAGGCAAACTAATCAATTTACACTGATAACCACAAGTTTCATTATTGTTGTTGTTGTTGTTGTTCAGATTGTAAACTACCATCTTGCTTTGCGTTTCACACCAATAAAAAACACCATTATGGGTAACAACATTTCTAGAACGACCGTTACGTCTAGCTTGTAGAGGGCATGGAACTTTATAGGTATTCCATTCACCTGAATCAGAAGTAAATATCGAAACTTCAAATGTACCTGCTGTTTGAGTTTCTGGTATAAGAATAACCTTAATACTCGTGGAAATGAATGGTGATGAACAAGATTCATAGCATATGAGGCCGGTCCCAGCATAACTATCTTTTGTTGGTGGTGGTGCCGGTATTGAGATTGATTTCCGTGTGAGTGGATTATAAACATAAGTTGTTGGCTCACAAGAGAATCCAAGCCTGCAGAGAATCAAACCTTTACTTGCAGCTGTAATGAAGATAGAACTCACTCTCTCATTCTCACTAAATCCAAAGTTAAAAGACCCAAGTTGAGGTTTAGCTCTTTGCGAAGGCAACTGAGCATTGAGATCTAAGCAGAAGTTAAAAGAAAAACCATTTCGATGATGCGATATAAATTCTGAATGGCATTCAGGATATGCAATCATAAATTTTCTTTCAACAGGTTCATCTTCGAAAATGGCTGTGTCACCAACATCATAAACTAATGTCCATGGGAGAGTCTTTTGTTTATCCTTATACCACTGGTTTATGAAATGTGGGTTTGAAAGCATAGATAACCATACCTTTGAAACACATCTGGATTTGAAGATTGATGTTAAAGGAAGATGAAGAAATATATTACACCATAGATCCTCTGATATAACTTTGTCTACTCTTTTAATGGATAATTCTTCTTCCTTTGGAGTAGAAACTGAAGATGCCATTAGTACCGTCTTCATATGAAATGCCCTAAAATTCATTTAGAGTGCAAATCAAACCTGCAAAACCAGTTTCTTCCCGTTTAGACATTTCAGAAAACACATAACAAACAAACAAAATCCACAAAATCAACATTCTCAATGGTGGAAATTGAACACTAAAACCCAGAATGAATCCAATTTTAAACATTATGGGAGCAAATCAACCAGTAACTACTCACGAAATTATGATCGAAAAAAATTAACTTACGTGTTCTTTTTGCCAATCAACCAACTCCCGATCAAATTGACGATGAAAAAAACGATGAAGTTACAAGTTTTTAACTGTTATACACTAAAATCATGATCTTCTCGAGCCACAAGAACCTCCTCGTTCTCATCACTCATCAGCATTCGATCGAGGCTTCGGCTTATAAACTGTTGGATTTTTTTTTTTTTAATTCTCATTTTGTGCGCACTACCTAAGGGCAATTCGTTTGGCAATCAACAAATTTATTAGTATTTTGTTGAGCCACGTGGAAGAACAAATTCCATTTTGGAGACAAGATAAAATGAACAAATCTGATGTTTTAGGGTCCCACTAATAATTTTATTAATATAAACTAATAAGAATTGAGTCTCACTAATGATTTTATTTATATAAACTAATAAGAGTTGGATCCCATGGATTATTAACAAATAATAAAAAATAAACCCTAAATATAATAATCGGGTTTGGGAGAGAGAAAAGCAAGGGGCGGTTTTGCTTCAAACTCTAGCGATCTTCCTTCCAACTCCACCGATCTTCCCTCCAACTCTAGTGATTGTGGCATAATCTCCCGCACTATCATCAAGCGCGCGCTACATCATCCAACTCAATGAACAAACCAACAAATTTGTCGGTTTGAACATCCATTTTTCATGTTTGTTGAGTCCAAAGTGGGATCAAAATCAACAAACTTGATGGTTTGTTCATTCCATAGGAACTGCTCTAAGTAGTGCCTAGATTGGTATTGCTGTGAGTTTTATAAAAGTGATTTTCGCTTGTGATGTGCAGTGCGTTGCTGTACTGTGGTGTGAAAATAAAGCGACATGACATTTGGTAAACTATAATTTGACAGGCGCTACGAATTTATTTATTTTGAGAAAGAAGGTTATATTGAAAAGGAAAAAAGATATATACGAAGATTTGCAGAGAGGTAAAAGGAAAAGGACAAAACAAACGATACTACATATGCGAGATATCCTCTCATTGATGTAGTATCTGATTCATAGAAACGTGTTTAAAAACGTCTGTAGAAGAACTCCAAAGACATATCCAAAGCTTAATTGCAATCTCCAACTCATACAACGATTTAGACCTACCCCCATGCACTCTCCTGTTATGTTCATTCCATAATTACCAACATATAGCATTTGGCATTAGATGCCAAACAAATTTTAGTCTAGGTGAAATTCCTATTATCCTCCAGCTTTGCATAAGAGACTTAAAGTTGTACGGCATCACCCAAAAAACTCTCGTAGATGAAATAAAGCTCTCCCATAACCACGATGTCCAGTTGCAATGAATGAACAGATGCCTTAAGGTTTCCACAACTGAGTTGCAGAATAAACACAAGTTCGATTGAATGGTGATCCTCTTATGCTGTAACATAGCTCTAGTTGGAGATTAATCATGAAGCGAAGAGGCGCAAACTTATGTCCATCCCAATCAGGTTTAGTTTATGTTAATTTGATGTATATAATTCTAGCCGAACAATCTCCTTCCAAGCCATCAACTTCTCCTTGCGTCAGGTTCACATGTCGAAGATCGTGCTTAATATCTAGCAGGTCTATCCTTTCAGTTGGGTCCCAATCTCTACTGAACTGCAAATTCCACCCGTGGTCATAAAACATAGCCACAGTCGTCGTCTTCTGGTTACTAATCTTGTACAACCTTGTGTATTTCCTTTTTAAAGATATTTTCTTGTTCCACGAATCATGCCAAAATCTAATTAAAATTCCATTTTTCACCTGAACATTCACAACATAAAAAAACACATCATTAACTTTTAGACTATTGAACCACATGTTTTTGCCAATTAGGTCTTTAACTTGCAAAGGCAGCAAACAGTTCTCATTTTATTTTGATTTCTCCGAAACATTACGGCTCCAAAAAGCCGTCTTTTCCTTACAATACCTTAAGCGCCACCTTGCTATTAAAGATTTGTTCACCAGTCTCAAGTTTCGAATGCCTAAACCATCTTTCTTTTCTGGTATGCAAATTCTTTTCCATGAAACCCAGCTCATCTTCTTCTTACCATCATCCTCTCCCCACAAAAACTTCTCATAATAGTGTTCAACTTATTCTCCACTATGCAGGAATATGGTGCACGGACATAAAATATACTTCCAGACTCTTAAGAGAACTTCTAATCAATACTACTCTACCCGCTTTATTCAGATATCTTCTTTTCCAAGGCGCTAACTTCTTTTGCATCCTCTGAATGATAATTTCCCAGATTATGTCACTTGTCCTACTCGAACATATTGGCATACCTAAATAAGTAATTGGAAGAGTCTCGATTCTGCACTCTAACTCCAATGCCAACTCCTTCACCAAATGATATGCCCATATACTTGTCATAGTGCTTTTTTATAGGTTTAACTTCAGGCCCGTGAGAATTTTGAATATTACAAGGATAATGAGCAGTCTTCTTACATGAACTATAAAAGCATTTAGAAAAATGATGGTGTCGTCAGCAAACTGTAAATGAGATCACAACCGTACCTCCTTCCACCACTTGAAAGCAATTGATTTTTCCTTGTGCCACTGCATTGTTAATTAGTAAAGAAAGTATTTCCACCACTAGAAGAAAAAGAAAGGGTGACAATGGCTCGCCTTGTTGAATACCTTTAGAAGGTTTAATCATATTTGTTGCTTCTCCATTAACCAGAATAGAAAATTGCGTCCCTGTAACATGCCACCTCATCCATTGAATCCGTTTATCCCCAAATCCATTCTTAGCCAGAACAGTGAACAACGAAGGACAACTGACATTGTCAAAGGCTTTCTGCATATCAATCTTACACATAATTCCCGATATTTTTTGCCTCAATCTGCTATCAGTGAGTTCGTTAGAAATTAAAATACCATTAAGAATATGTTTTTCCTTGACAAAAGCCCCCTGAGCATTAGAAATCAATCCTGACATCACTAGTTTAAGCCTTTCTGCATGCATCTTAGAAATAATTCTATAAAAGCTACTTATTAAGTTTAAAGGTCTAAAGTCTTCAACCGCAGATGAATCTTATTTCTTAGGAATCAACTTTAAGAATGACATATTTAATCTCCAATCCAACTTAAATTTGCAATAAAACTCGTTGATCGCAGCCATTACATCATTCTTCAAGGTTTTCCAACAAGCTTTATAAAATTCCAAGTTATACCCATCCAGACCTGGAGCTTTGTTTGCATCACACAATTTGATGGCTTTCATCACCTGCTCCTCATTAAAAGCTCGTTCAATTCGCCCCTGTTGTACTAAATCAATACACTTGAACTCTAAGTTATTAAAAGAAGGGAACACCGGAGAATTAGCGGTGAAGAGACCTGCATAATAATTAGGGATGGCAATTTTCCCCATCCAAAACTCATCCCCGTGGGTACCCATCCCTATTGGGTAGGGTTTTCCCGGCACAAACGGGGATGGGGTCGGGTATGGGTAATCCCCGAAATTAGTTATGCGGGGATAGGGTGGGGATGAGATTTAAGGTCCCCACCCTATACCCGCCACGTACCCTTCATATATAGAGTTTAGAATTTTATTAAAAAGTATTATCATAGATTTTATTTATTATTTCGTTCAATTTTCAAAGAAATTTACCAACGATAAGATGCACATAAAGTATTTATATAGCTTATTCATACAAATTATATTATAGATGACTGATCTAACAATGTTAACTACATTTTCTTTCGGTCCACCTAAATAATCAATCTTATTGGATTATAACCAAGATTGAGAAGAAAAAAACTTTGTACCTGATAGTTTTATTTTCGATATAATTTATTTATTTTTGCACCTTTAGCTTCAATGTGGATATGCTTCATAACACTTGTTGGATTGTGACATAGTTATAAATATTTTTTGTAAATCATGGGTAACCCATGGAGTACCCGTCCCCTGCGGGTATTTCCCATACCCGACCCCACCCCAATTCTTATGGTAACAGGTAGGGGACACGTTTTGGTTTTCTGAACGGGGTATGGGATGGGATTCAAGGTCCCTAATAATAATTGTGTGTCTCACTTTTTATGACATCATGATTAAAAACATCCACCCCGTCAACCTCCAATTTAGTGGTACAGTTTCTTCTCCTCTTACCATTGGCTATTTTGTGGAAATTGAAAAAGCAGGGGTCTAACAACGACACCCAATATTTCGTTCGGCAATCCGAATAGAAAAACTTCAATATACCTTCAAGAGAATCAACTAGACAGTCAGACTCAATCTATAGAAAAGTATATCAAAGAGTTTATATCTCAATTTCTCAATTCAATCTGCAATCAAACAAATAGGAATTTGTGATCCCGATTGAATAAGAGAAATAACTTGGACGATATCACAAACCAATATCCAAGTGTCAATCAATTCAATCAACAAACCAACGGTCGGATTTAAGAACTGATTGAACTTAATGCACATCCTGTGATATTTCTATTATATAACAAAATATAATGTGGAAAAGAAATAACACAGACACCAGAAATTTTGTTAACGAGGAAACCGTAAACGCAGAAAAACCCCGGGACCTAGTCTAGCTTTGAACACCACACTGTATTAATCCACTACATACACTATCCTACTACCAATGAACTTCGGACTGGAATGTAGTTGAGCCCTAACCAATCTCACACTGATCAAGGTACAATTGCGCTCCTTACGTCTCTGAACCCCAACATGATTCTATGCACTTGATTCCCTTAGCTGATCTCATCCACAACCAAGAGTTACTACGACCCAAAGTCGAAGACTTGATAAACAAATTTGTCTTACACAGAAAATTCTATTGGAATAGATAAATCTGTCTCCCACATAAATACCTACGAGTTTTGTTTCGTCTTTTGGTAAATCAAGGTTCACAAGAACCAATTGATAAACCGAACTTATATTTCCGAAGAACAATCTAGTGTTATCAATAACCTCACAATAATCTTAATTGTGTGGAAGTGAAACAAGATATTGTCGAATCACAAACGATGAGACGGAGATGTTTGTAACTTCTTTGATTCTTACCTATCGGAGATAAATCTCAAGAAAATCTTAGAAAAGATAATACTCAATCACGATAGTAAAAGTAAGATCAGAACACGCAACTACAGAGAAAATAGTTGGGTATGGCTTCACAATCCCAATGAAGTCTTCAAGTCGTTAACCTACAGGGTTTCGTGAAAAACCTAAGGTTAAAGGAGAATCGACTCTGGTCGCAACTAATATCATACATAAGGTGTGGGGATTAGGTTTTCTTGTTGCTAGAGTTCTCCCTTATATAGTTTTCAAATCAGGGTTTGTAATCTAAGTTACCTTGGTAACAGAGCATTCAATATTCACCATTAGATGAATACCTGATTAGATTCAAGTTAATATCTTTCAACCGTTAGATCGACTTAGCTTGTTATACACAAATGAAATGTACCTTCATTTAGGTTTGAGTAACCGTACTTAAACGTGTACACTAGGTTGGCTCAACAGTAGTTAACCGAAGTTAGCTATATGAATACTCTCATATCAACCTTATTCTTCTTGACCACAACTAGTTCAAATGACTCAAATGAAACTAGTTACAGAGTTTTTCAATTTCTACATTCTCATAGACGTATACAAGAACCCAATTGAAGCAAAATCGGTTTGATTCACTCGAATCAATTCATGAACATTATAGCCACGGTTTGCAAAGAATGAATTCCTTATTATATAAATATATTAGTGCATGAACAACCCGATTTTAGAACTTTAACCACTCAAGTATGCAAATGGGTACGCATACTTAAGTAGCCAGTCTGAGTTTGGGTTCGCTAGTATGCAAACGGGTACGCATACTTCCAAACACATCAGAAGTTCCCGGACCCAAACCTTTCGCCACTACGCGTACGAGTATGTGTACTTAGGTACTCGGAATTTCACAACCAACTTAGGTATTCCGAGACATCACTATAAGTAGACTAGAAATCGAGACTTATAGTTTTGATCAATAACATTGACAAACAAGCTTGATATAGCAACGCTTGCGAGTTCTACCGAGCAGTTCTCTAACAATCTCCCCCTTTGTCAATTTTAGTGACAAAACTATCAATACATATGGATTACAAAATAAATAAACTTTGTAGCTTCTCATCCAAATGCTTGATCTCCTTGGTTCTTCAACATTACTCGAAATCTTCGTCACTTCCAAGTACTCCAATGATTCTAAATGTGTTCAACTCAGCATCATAGTTGTTGAAGATCCGTAGCAATAACAATGAGAAAAAAGTTGCTCTCAATCATTGTTATACAATGTCATGGTATTATTACTCAGCATCAAAGTTCAATTGTATCACAACTTTGACAACAATACTATGGTGATATGTATCACTCCCTCTTAGTCAATACTTCATCTCACAATGAAAACCACTCCCCCTTACATAATGATCCGTAAACCATATGTATTTGTAGTTGGAACTACACATTAATTCTCCCCCTGGCAAAGGTACGGAAACTAGTGGGATCCTCATGAAATTTTCATAGAGATACTTCATGACCAAAAGAGAACAACATACAAACTTGTTTCGATGATTTCACATATTCGAAACTTAGTGTATTCATCGAGGAGTTTATAAAGATACAAGAAAACTCCTGCAATATTCCACAGCCGCACTCCCCACAAAGATTTGGCAATTAAGCACAAGTTCATTAAGAACTCTCCCCCATAAAATGTCATTCCCAAAAGAACAACAAGAGCAACGTTACTTTTACAAGAAAAAAAGGATTTCTTTGGACATTAACAAATCGCATGAAATATGAATTTGTATCCAAAAATCTCAATTGAATTAACCACAAGGAAGATGATCAATTCAATTGGCCATGCTCAACATAAGAGAGCTTACGGAGCCGCACAGTAGATACACAAAGATGTGGATAAGGGAAAGACCAATACTACAGAATAATCAAAGATTCGTTCTATTTTCCATCACTATTTGCACAATGACATATAATAGACTTAATCTTTGTAAACAAAAGTTCATCCTATCTTCCATCAATATCTGCATAATGACATAATAGGCTTAACTTTTGTAGTCAAAAGTTCATTCTATCTTTTGTCAATATTTTCATACCGACATACAATAGAGTTAACTTTTGAGTATATATGGGACAGTCAAGGTTCACGGACGTAGACAACATATCCCATAACAATTTGCAATATATAAAACCATAAAGATTAATAGTGCAAAAATCATCTTCCAAATAACTTAGAATTTAAATAAATAAATCTAAAAATATTGCAAGATGAAAACGTTGGCAATAGCTATGTGTACTCACAATAATGGCTATTCCAAACCCTAGTTATCTTTCATACAAACACAAGAATAAATTCTCATAAGAAGTTTTCTTAGACAAAGATTATTGTTCTTTGATAATTGCATACCTTTCAATGAATCCATCATGGAAGGTGTCGATGACTTCCTTGACTCTATTGACCGTGGAAACTCCATGTTCATGAGTTAGAACACTAACTTTACGATCAACAACACGAGAAAGTTGTCTAGCCTTAACGCAGTCCAAGATGAGTTTCTCTTGATTTCGTATTAAGATCTGTTGATAGCAAGGATTCTGGACTGACCATCTAAAAGATGATTTATTTGTAGTTGATGATTTTCAAACTCGACCTTTGAATCATCCTAGAAACGAGTTAAATCCTTGACAGATTCATCAATCCAGGGGTTATGCTCTTTCCTTGCAAGCATCTTCTTCAGAACAAGTTCTTGAACTGAACCAGGTCCTTGAGTGTCCTCGTCCATGTCAAGACTCACAATCTCTTGAGATCTTGAAGAGTTCTCCACATAATTTTTTGTTAGGGATGAAATAACACAATGTATATATATATATATATATATATATATTCGTAAACAGGAGAAGGAATCTCTTGTTATGGAAACCCTTTGAACTCACATGAAGGGGACACAGACATTCGTGGACCGGTCACAAATGAAGAATGGATTTGGAAACGATTCAACAAGAGGGAACACAATATTTGTTAACTTTTTTCAAAAAGTTAGAGCATGACACATGATCAACATGATCAAGAACTCAGATGGTTAACATAAAAACGCATAAAAACATACAACTAATCTTGAGATTCCCACAATCATCATCCTTGTAAATCTCAAGATAGATACAAGGATGAGGTTACCTGGGATCAGGTAAAGGAGTGAGAAGTAATCTCACTATGAATTATGGGAGAAGAGTTGTACACATCTTTTGTGTGTTTGTGACGTGTATTCCCTTCTTTCCACTGATTATAACTTATTCCAGGAGAATTTTGCATAAACCCATCGGAAGGATTTTTCTGAGGACCAAGTCTAGGACCTCTAGAGATCGGTTCCAGAGGAGAAGAGTTGAAGGACTTCCATTTTATCGATTTAGACTTGCCAAACTTGTTCTTATAAACACAGGGAATGTGTTCATTAGTGGCACAAGAATTTATACCATTAAGAGGAACTTGCAACCCGTGACGATTTCTTGAAGAAAGATCATTCTTATAAGAATTCTGGTTTTCTATAGGAAAGAAAATTACTGTCGATGTCGTCAGACGATTTACTCTGTTGACTGTATAAAGAAGCAAATTATGAATATCAGAAATTTGTTTCTTTCTAGCAAAGAAATGAAGAGCACAATGTTTCTTTTTCCCACATAAGGAACAAAAACGTGGATTAAAAACATAATTGCCTTGACTCATAACCTTTTTCTGCACATGTGAATTTTGCGAGTGATTCATATTGGGTAATTTCTTTGAGGGAATATTCTTTATTCTTGGTAAAGCCTTGTGAATATCAGAAAGAGGTACATAGGATGACTTACTCATCAAAATAGAGTTTTTCTTTTTCAAGGTGTTACATTGTTCTTGGGCACACCGAAGTGATGCAACAAGTTTATCTTTTTCAACAAGATGACTTTTTATTTCTGATGAATGAGCCTTGATTAAACGTTCTTCTCTAATTTAGTTCTCTCTAATAGTATCTTCAAGTATATTAATCTTTTCATGTTGTAGAGTAGTTTCTTGAATCAGTTTTTCAATATTGTTAGAGAGGGATTCAATAAAGCAATAGAGTTCACGTTCTCTTTTAAGAGATTTCTCGAATTCATCAATGAGCTGATCATTCTTTTCTTCAAGAGTCTTGATTTTAGAACCTTAGAAATCAATGATATCAGCAGATTCTTTTAACGATCTGGTAACTAAGGAGTGTTGATGATGGTTTTTAGTTCAGGGTTAAGATTGCAAAACCCCGCATTTAATAGGCCGTCACTCTGCCAAAAAGACAGAGCCGTGTAAAAGTGATGAGTGCTCAACCTCTTCACTGGCGCATTTATTGAGCAACTCAATATTTCCTCATGAAATTTATCCAGAATGGTGCATGTAGCAACAATCCCAGATAGTCTGTAAATTTTGGCACCTTGCCTGTATTACTCTGTTAATATAAGTTTCTTTGAATGCTTTCTTTGCTATGTTCCCCGGCTGAACCCTTAATGTTGATATGGCATGACAATTTGTGTTCACTCGCAGCAGAGTGGCACGAATTTCCAAGTATCAAGGTTAAGGTCCTTGCATAAAGTATTTAATCGGAAAGCATACTGCTCTCTGGCAATAAACTTAAAGAACTCTGTGTCAACACATAGAATTTAATCAATTTTGTGATAATTCACAAGATTCAGATATTACCCTGACTAATTTGCAAAAATTAGGGTTTTTGCGCCCTGCGTAGTATATTAGTCCTTGCCTGTCGAAATTAAGCCTAGGCGGACTAGGTAATTAATCCACCATGGATTAGTAGGTGCAAAATCCTACCTAAAATCAGAAAACAAGGAATAAAAGGAGCCGCGGAATAGGAGCAGCAACAAAGGAAGGTGTGGCCATGTCATAAGCCAGTCGGCGCCACTTCCAAGTGGCCACACCCCATGTTGCTCAATCGGCCCCTATTTCCCGTCGACCAATCAGGTCGCCTTAAACCCGTCACACGCACATGAGTCGTGGATGGTCCCATTCTTGCAGGCCTTATTTCCATCGACCAATCAGGTTGCTTTAAATCCGCCACACGCACACCAGAAGTGTGGCCACGCCCATGCTTGGCCGCCCCCTCTTTTAATTGACCAATCAAGTCGCTCTAGACCTGCCACAGTATTAAAAAGGGCAAAGTTGCGCCAGATGGTCACGATACCAAATTGGCTTTCCAAAACCTGTGAGAACATGCTAATTGGCATGCCAAACATGCCAAACGTTCCATTCCGCTCTGGTGTGCTAGTGGCATGCCAAACATGCCATGCCGCACTAATACACTAATTATCATGCCAAACATGCCAAATGTTCCACTTTGTCGCAGTAGTATGCCGATCGTGTCAACATGTCATAAATAGCGCGCCGACTTGCTAACCCATTTCTTGTTTGTGGCCAAACGCCATAACATGTTACAATTAGGGTATTCTAAAAGGCTTTGCCTTAGTGGCATTAGTCGAAACCCTAATTTCCATTCGTGGCTCAATTATGCTACTTTGGCCCTACAACATGCCACAAGCCATGTGGGACCCGCCAAACCCAAAAAATGGCGTCATTCTATAATCACACGTGGACGTCCTTTCGCCTTGTGGTTATTCTCATATTATGGCCTGCCATAGTTCCTTTGATGTGGCCATGGCACCGGTTGCATAAAATGCCACCGTGCCGCAGCCATGTCGTACGCGCTAATTAGGGTTTCGATATGCCAAACCTTGATTTAGCTAAAATTGACATGCCAACTAAGTCAAGTAATTCTCCTAAGGACTTAAGTTTGATATAGCAACAGGGACAATGTTGCCAGAGCCATATTTGGGTCTAACACCAATACGCCAAAATAGTTTCCATGGTTACGTCAGGCGCCACGACTACGCCAAGCGCCACTATGCTGCTATATGCCACTACACCATTGGCATGTGCCAATGACGCCACTGTGTTGTCATCAGGCGCCAACAGAATATGACCATAATCAATGGCCACCCTTTCTCATAAGTTACGATCTCAGTCGTCTGAATTCGCCACAGAATTGACAGGCCTGTGACAAGTTTTGGGCGACCAACTAAGACAAGACAAATAGCATCACGTGCTATTCTCCTGGGGAAAGTCTCCTGACTTTGACTTGCCACACATAGCAACCTGCTACATGGTTTCCATGAAAACACTCGAGACATCAAACATGTCACAAACTGGGGGATGCTCATCAGGGTATTGGTCTGGCGGTTTACAGCGTGCGGCGTGCAACACGCCCATTATAAGAAAGTGTCAGAAATCAGGGAAGTTAGTGGCGGAAAGAAGTAGTGGGTTTAAACTAACTCGTTTCCTTCATAGTGGGAACGTGGTTTCTGGCATTTACACATGACCCCACTTCTCCATCACTCCATCCTTCCCACTTTCTACGAGATCAAGGTGTGTTCAATATGACTTGTATTTACATATTTCAACTAGACACAAGTTTTGGTTTGAACAACATAGTATCCAGAAATACACCAAAGAACTGGTAGCTTTCATTCCACAGGCCAGTTCCAAATTCTGATACAAGTCATAAAATAGCCACACCTACCAGAATTAACACCTTCTTCGCTTCCCTCTCTAAGACCAATCCTTCTCCTTCACTTTGTGACCGAAGCAAGATTGGAACGACCATTTCTTGGTTTAGGCTAGGATTTTACAGATTGATCTCTCGAATCTTAAGTACTCCCGTGCAGTGCATTTGTTTTAGGTTTAGATTTGTTTCTTATCCACACACCCAAATTACCAAAACCAGCAGAAACAGTTTTTACCCATAAACTAGGAGTTATCCTTTGAGTTAAACCCAAGATTTTTGACATAATCAAGAACTTTGGAAGACATATCTATGTACGTAGTTTGTGAGATACTTCTTAGGTCCACATAAATCAGATTGCTACAAACATAGACTTATGAGGTATTAAACGTGTTTTCCTGCTCTGATACCAATAGAAAAAGCGGGGGTCTAACAACCACACCCAATATTTCGTTCGGCAATCTGAATAGACAAACTTCAATATACCTTCAAGGGAATCAACTAGACAGTCAGACTCAATCTATAGAAAAGTATATCAAAGACTTCAATGTACCTTCTTAGCCTGTTATATACAAATGAAATGTACCTTCATTTAGGTTTGAGTAACCGTACCTAAACGTGTACACTAGGTTGACTCAACAGTAGTTAACCGAAGTTAGCTATATGAATACTCTCATATCAACCTTATTCATCTTGACCACAACTAGTTCAAATGACTTAAATGAAACTAGATATAGAGTTGTTCAATTGCTATATTCTCATAGATGTATACAAGAACCCAATTGAAGCAAATCGGTTTGATTCACTCGAATTAATTCATGAACATTATATCCACGGTTTGCAAAGAATGAATTCCTTATTATACAAATGTATTAGTTCATGAACAAACCGATTTTTGAACTTTAACCACTTAAGTATGCAAACGGGTACGCATACTTAAGTAGACGGTCTGAGTTTGGGTTCGCCAGTATGATAACGGGTACGCATACTTCCAAACACAGCAGAGGTTTCCGGACCCAAACTCTTCGCTAGTACGCGTACGGGTATGTGTACTTAGGTACTCAGAATTTCACAACTAACAGGTATGCACACGGGTATGCATACTATAGTTCCAGTCATGGATCACATATATGCAAGAACACATACTATGTTTATAATCCAATGATGGTTAAGTGTTCTAAACTCTATTTCAATCATTGAAATATTCTTAGAGGATGACAATAGCTATTTTCACGAACTATTAGCATCAAAACAATTTTCAAGTTATTGAAATAATCATTACGAAACATTCCAAGTCTACACCAAATGATTGTATCATACAAACCATGTAAGATGTTACTCGGAGATTTTCACATGATCATCTTTTGACTTTCGTCATGAATATAAGATGAACTTGGTTGAAGTGGTAGCTTACCAACACATATTTCGAGAAATATGTAAGCGAGTTAAACTCATCTCGAAATACGACTTTTGTCTCAATATATGAGATAAAGTAGAAATAGACTCTCCAAGTGATAGATGAGTTTTAGTCTCCACATACCTTTTGTTGATGAAATTCCATAAGCTTTCCTTAGTAGTTCTTCATCTCCAATTGATGAACACCGTGAAGTCTAATGCTCAACTTGTGAATCTATACTAGTCCGAGACATCAGTAGATTAGAAATCAAGACTTATAGTTTTGATCACTAACATTGAAAAACAATCTTGAGATAGCAACGCCTTGCGAGTTCGACCGAGCAGTGCTCTAACAGAAATATTGGGTATTCTTATCTCCATCCTTAAAGCCTCGAACCTTAGCTCTCTGATAAGCCATTTTTTATCTTGTACTTTTCACGTTATTTAGAGAATTCAACAAGATTGCTCTTTCTTCAATTTGGGTTGGAGATAAAGCAGCTCTCTTCTCATCCATATTCAAAGTATTAATCTTCTTCTTGAGATCCTCCTCCTCCTTCCTTACATTCCCAAAAGTGCTTCTACTCCAATTCTTAATGAAGTATTTCAAGTTTTGTATCTTCCTAAAGAGAACAAAACCAGGACTGCCCACAAAGTCGAGCGAATTCCACCACAGTTCTACCATTTTAACAAAGTTCGGATGCTCCAACTAATGGTTTTAGATCTTAAATATTGAATTCTAACTAACACAAGGATTCAAATCCAAAAGCAAAGCATTATGATCTGATGTAGTTCTTACCAGAGATGTTTGGGTAGCGTTGCTGAATTTTGCATCGAAAGAAGTACAAACAAGACAACTATCCAACCTGCATAGTAATGGATCATTCTGTCTATTGGTCCAAGTATAAGACCGTCCATGTAAAGGAAAATCGATGAGTTCCTGGTTAGAGATAAAATCATTAATAAACTTCATATTTCTAGAATTACCTCCAGGTTTATTCCTTTCGGAATCACTTCTAACAGAGTTCATGTCCCCTACAAAATACCAGGCTTCAAAAATCCAAGCTCTAATTTATGCTACTTCGTGCCAAAAAAGTTCTCTCATGTTAGAGTCACAAGGAGAGTAAGAATTTGTGAATATAAACTTAAAACCATTGTTTCGAAATCTAAAGAGACATGATATGGAATTAATTCTCATTCTCTTGTCCAGAAGCTCCAACTGAACATTGTCCCAAATGGTGAAAAGACCACCACTGTTACCCACAGAACCTTGAAAGGATAAGTAATTCATCTCAAAATCATAATCATACCACAACTGACGAACCAACTAGTGTGAAAGAGAAGCCATCTTAGTTTCCTAAATAGAGCATATAAGACATTTATGTTATGCAATCAAATCTCTCATCGCAATTTGTTTGTGGTAGTCATTTAAACCTCTAATGTTCCAAGATAAAATCTTAGATCCCATCAGAAACATTGTTCTCTCTTGAATTAACCTCTTCATTATGGAGTTGTTAGAATCACAGTTGTCATGCACTCTCTTTCCATCCACAATGGCTTTATACCTATCTCTATATTTGAAAAGAATTTTATCAATGACAACTTTGGCTTGCACCTCATTTTTAGATGTTATACCTCCCAACCTGCAGCATAGTTCGAAAACTAGCTTTGAAGTAGAAAAAATCACTTTATTCAAATATATGTTAGTGCCTTGAATATCTCCCAACTTGATCACAATTTGATCCTCCACCACATTAAAGAGTTCATTCGGCTGAATAGGGACCAAATTATACACTAAGATTGGCGATGCAATCTCTCCAGATTCCTTCGATCGAATTTCATGTAAAACCATCCGAAGGTCGTCAGATAATTCTGAGGAAGCAAACTTCCTGTTTTCACATAATCCCAAATTTGATTCATTGTCCCCAGAAGTGATAGGAACACCACCTGCACATCCACCACTTCCAAGAGATAATAAATCATTACTGACTGAACCAATTGTAGACACCGGTGTATTGGGAACACCAACTTCTCTTTCAATCACACACCGTGTTCCAATAGCTTCAGCAACAATAACACTTTCAACAATGTCCAGTCAATTTGAGGTGAGAACAACTCCTTCACATCCACTCCCATCTAGGACCTGGAATTGATTAACAGTGGTGATTATAAATCTGCACTGAGAATGATTCCATATTTCATTATTCTCAATAGATGGATTAATAACCTCTCTCACACCAGGTTGATTGACTCCACCATCATTCAAACCCCTGGAGCTAGAGGAGAAAGAACCACCACCCTGGTCATCTCATCTAGGAGTTGAGCCATCATTCAATTGTGAAGTGCGTGCATACATTGTTGTCTTGTTTCCCAAACCAAGATTCGTACTTCGATTCAACTGATTTAACTCACCAGAATCTGACCAAGAAACTGATCCAACAGCTCTGATCGATTCACACCCCAAAATAGCGGGAGGAATATCTTTTGAATTTGAAACTTTATGTCAGTTATCAAACTCATTTATTAGTCTAATATACTCCTCCATTGGTGCTTTATTTTTAGGATCAAATTTGTAGTCTCATTATGTAGAAATCACCCATTTTTTGTCATCATTTTCCACCATGAGAATCGTTGCAAAATCTCCTCTGACCTTGATTCTAAAAAAATTTGTAATTTGCCATCTTTAAAGAGCTTGTAGCGATCTCAATGACCCCTCCCAATGAAGCACCCACAGACTGCAATAATTTAGATTTCCAAAACCTATGTGGGATTTCCCATACCTGATCATTGCTTGTAAAGGAATAATGTTGTCTTTAACGATGCAGGACCATACAATTCCTCAACATCTTCTTGATAATTGATAGACACATTTTTGTGTCTAATTTGATTTCAATACTATATATTATTGGTACTCGATTTTGTAATAATTTTGTTATTTTATGTATTTTTAGGTATTTTTGGAAAATAAATATTGTTGGAAAATTCGGCTCGAAAAGTTGCTCGGAGCACCCCCGGAGGATAATTGATATACGGGCCCCCACTTTTGCTAAGGGTCACCCACGGCTATATGTAGCCCATTTGTCCACAACACCCATTTTTTATTTGGCACCCAGGGCGTTGGATAAGGGCCACCCTTCTTCTTCCTTTGAATTCTGAAAATTGGCGGGAAAAATAACTTTGAGCTGCCGTAATTAGGGTTTGCGATTTGAGCATGTTACAATGAGACTAAAGGGATGGAATTTATAGAACATGTTCCTATGGACGAGACAGGAATAGTAAAGGTGTTGGTTTCGGCCCAGTTTGGTTGGTTACCTCGCAAGAAGGAAACAGGGGATCACATCACGCTGGACAAATATTCACGGGATTTCTTGTGTCTAGCATATATCTGGAGTGAGTTGGACTCCTTCTGAAGATATTTCAAACGTGTTGGAGTGTGTATATGGCCAGGAAACAGCGTGATAATATCAAAAAGGGAAATTATCCCGTGAAAGATATTTTCATTCAATGGAGAAGATACGAGAATTATATGGAGTAATGATCGAGTATTTGAGCTTCTGAAGTCTATATATAGTGTGAGGGGGACACATAGCGTGGTATGGAGAGTTAGGGGAGAAAATACAGCAGAGAATCGGGAGTTGCAGAGATTGTCTCTGCTGCTTCCATTGAAGAACATACGAAGAACATAAGACTACAAGGAACAGTCGTAATTGCTACAGTGGTTGCGACACATAGTGACAGTCGTAGAAGCTACAGCGTCAATAATAGTTTATTGGTATCGTTGTCAGTAACAGTGGGTTTGTAACACTTCTCTTGCGTTGCAAATTCCTGGTTTATTTGATGTCTCTCATTTTCATCATTTGTAAGCACCTTTGAGCCGTGAATAAATATTTTAGGTGTGTTTTCAACGTGATGTGCTAAACCCCATCACTGGGACAACGGAGGAAGCAACTTTTCATGATTGTGGTAAATGAATTAATTCTTTTATTGACTTTTTGCGTAGATTTAATTGCTTTATGATTTCTATTAATTATTTGTTATTTTGTTAGATGCCGCATGCTTAGTTCTAAATACTTAGAAACCATCATGAACTTTGAAGTATGCTTAAAAGAGTAACCAATATTGTTCGAATGACTTTCCTATTAAGCTCGTTACCCTATCAGTATCGTTCTAGTCAGTATTTTAAGCTTAGGTTCGCGTAGGTTACATGTTCCTAAGACGGGCAAGAAGGAAACAATGATGAAATCCGAGTCCTTATCTTGATTTGGCCAGGCCTTGCCATTTACTATAAAATTAAATCCGATTTCAGGTCCTCAACATATATGCATACAAAATCATCCAGTAAACCCGCTGACAGGGGATTCACGGGTGTTTAGAATTCTTACCTCCCGTTCCAGACGGGGGATGAACCGATGAAGTCGACTCGGGCCATAACTCCAATGTCGTGTACGAACCTGAGGGGCCGAGACGATATCGTAATCGTCGTCTTTCTCTGTACACAGTTTATATTTAAAACTACCCTTCCGTAGGGTTTTAAAAAAATAAAGTCCCAAAGTTCAATGTCCGAAAATAAAAAAATGTCCAAAAATAAAAGATTAGAAAAATAAAAACCTTAATTACAGTTTCTAAAAAAAAAAAATAGAATATCTACATACAAAAATTTTCTTCTTCACTCTTTTTGGATTCATCCTTTCTTTTCTTCTTTGGCTTCTCTTTTGTTTTCAGCACTTTCTCCCCTTTTCTTTAGCTCAGTTCCAAATCCGAAAGCAAACAAGAAATACCAAAAGGCGTAAAAAGGAACAAATAAAAAAAAAACCTAAAAACAAATTTATAAACAAATCCGCGTCGGCGGCGCCAAAAATTGATGTTATTTTTCAATGATGTTGTAGTAAGATGATTCGTTCACTCAGATTTGTTGAGAATTTTTTTAAGAATTAATAAAGAAAATAAGGAAAAATATATATACAATTTGTCACAAAATGAAGAGACGCTGAGACGCGGGATTCTTCTACTTTTCATATTATTATGGTTCAGTCATTAACTCTAGACAATATAGCTCAAACAAAAGAAGTTGTGACTCTAGTTCTTTGCCAAAAATAGATTTCGTAAAATATTATTTGTAAGTTAACAGCATGACGCATCTGAAGTAATTAAAACTAAGCATGCGGCATCTAACAAAATAACAAGTAATTAATAGAAATCATAAAGCAATTAAACCTATGCAAAAAGTCAATAAAAGAATTAATTCATTTACCACAATCATGAAAAGTTGCTTCCTCCGTTGTCCCGGTGGTGGGGTTTAGCGTCTCATGATGAAAACACACTCAAAGGAATTTTTCATTGCTCAAAAAGATGTTTACAAGGATGAAAAGGGAGGAACAACAATTAAAACCGGGTTTGTAACAATTATATTTGTTACAAACCAGAACGACCCACAGTATGTGTCACCGATACTGTTGCTCTAAGACTGTTGCCGCTGTGTCGCAATAACTGTAGCAAAATAAGACTGTTGCCGATGTGTCGCAAAATTTGTAGCAAAATAAGACTGCTCAGTGTGGGTCTTATGTTCTTCGTGTTCTTGGTGCAGCAGCAACAATGGAGGTTTCTGAAACTCTGATTTTTCGTCTCTGTTGTGTTCTCTTTCTCCCCCCAACTCTCCATAACCTTCTCTATGATCCCATCCACCTATTTATACTCCTTAGACTCATTTAATCACGCCATGATTCTCAATATTCTTCATTGAACTCGGGAAGTAAAGAAAATATTTTGGGAATATTTTCTTCCCTGATTTAGCTTCTCACGCCTTTCTACAGTTGCAAAATATCCTCATTTATATTTTTCAAGGTCCAAAGTGTTGCTAGAGTCATCATACATGAGCAGGACACGTTTAAATTCTCCAAAACTCATGTAATCCCGTGAACTGTCCCTCTCATGCACGTGTTGCCCTGATGTCTTCTCACGGATTTTTCAGCCAAATTTGATAGACCAAAACACTTTTAATAGCTTTGTATATATCCCAGGAACAATCCCATAAATTTTCAGCCATTTAGTCTCCCTATAACACCTCCAAATCCTTGATTGAAATCTGACAGTGAATAAAAATATTTTCCCGCCAATTTGAAAAATTGAATTTGAGAAGAAAGTCGACCCTTATCCAGCTGTGGAGTGTAAATAGCAGCTGTCCAGTTAGGGTGCCCCTTATAAACTGAGGTTCCCCTTAACCAACGGTGAGAGTCCGAATAACACGTGTCCTCCAAGGGTGCCCCAAGCAACTTTTCGAGCCGAATTTTCCAAAAATGTTTATTTCCCAAAAATGCCTACAAACACACAAAACACCATAATAAGTACGAAATCGAGTACTAACAATATGAAACATTGAGGACAAATTATACACATAAATGCGTCTATCAAATACCCCCAAACTTATCATTTGCTAGTCCTCGAGCAAAAAAAAAAAAAAATAAAACCGAGTTAATCTCGGGAGGGTTTACCAGAGGTGTACCCACAAAACCATGACTTTTACTTGGTCACAAGTATCCAAAGAGCTATGAGGACATACATATTCTCAACCTATCTCCAAGTAACTAGAATTTCCAGGGAAATTTAAGGTGCCAGCTCTAAAGCTGACTAAATAAAAGGGGAGACACATCCGCAACACTGCTAGATAAAGAGATATCCGCTACACAACTAGATAAACATTGTAAGATGCTTCCGCTGATTTACAGCTGGATAAGATTAGGAGAGAGATAAAGATAATAGGGACATCTGCTACACAGCTGGACTAATTACGTGTGATGAGTTAAACCAGTGCTAGAAAGATCTTGTGCCAGATTGAAAGCGGACTAACAAAGCAACCAAATGTATCTTTCTTCGACTCTCTCATAGTGCTCAGTAGAAACAACGTCTTCTTCGGTCTTCAATTGTTGATGATAAACTATCGAACCTCATAGAACCTTGACAATTAACTCTTGATTTCTTGCTTGACTTATAAATTTATACTTCCCTTTGGCATTATTGAACAAAACGTAACGATGATTTTTTTTTTCATTTTTTTTTCAACAAAAATAACAAGACAAAAATTTAAATGGCCATGATAGAAGGACTTTAGAACTTGGATCTTCGCAACTTGTGATGTCTTGGTATCATGAACTTCAACAACTCATATCATTTGCTCTTATAAATTTTTATTTTTATTTTTATTTTTATTTTGAATTATTTATTTTCTATTGTTGCTTCTAAACCTTAAACGTCTTCAACTTTCTTCATAAATTTTGATGTCGCTCTGCTTGTTGATGATGATAAGTTTCTACTGAGAGAGAGTCGTAATCCAGTAACTAAGACTACATTGTGAGGTTGCTTTATCTTTCTGGCATTTCCCGACCTACTTGCCTTTCCATCATGGATGGTTAGGTCCATCAGGGTTACCCTCTAAAAGGAATCAGTTCTCTCCTGAATTTCAAGGATCTTAATGTCTTTTTCTCTAATGTCTCAATAGATTGTTATCTCTAGCATTCCAATTTCTATCTTTTCGGTGAGAAACAGTATGTAAACTTAGCTAACCGGATACCATGTGACGCTAAAAGTTTCAAAAATGCGACTAAAATACCCCCAAACTTAAATCTAACATTGTCCTCAATGTTCTAAAGATAAAATTAAAAGCATGAACAAGGAGAAACTGTTACCACTTGAAGCAAAAGAGTTAAGGAAACATATTACCGTGTCGCAAGAATATTGGGTTACCTCCCAAGAAGTGCTAAGTTTAAAGTCTTCAGCCAGACATTGAAAGAATTAGTCACCTCGTAGAATCATAAAGCAGTAGCCGGAATAATTGTGGGTCATCTGGATCAAAAAGTATTACCAACAAGAAAAGGAAAGTGCAACAGACCAAGAAGATACCGAACATACCCTTGCTCAAGACAACTACATCTAGTTGTGGTTCAGGTTCAGGCTCTATAAAAGGGTCTAAATAAAAAGCTTACGTCGGTTGGATTTCCTCAAAGCTAAGATCCGGTTCAGGCATTAGAGTCTGGAAAAACTCAACTAAGAACTTAGAAGCACATAACAACAACCTGAATAATTGGGGATCCTCTAAGTCAATTAGATTTGACTCACACAGATGACCACAATTAAAGAGGTGGGTTCCTTAAGAAAATGTGCTACTAATATCCTAAAAGTAATTAGGTTAGTCTCAAAACTTAAAACGACATCTTAAAATCAAAAGTTCCCACAATTGGAAGAAAAAGTTTTTGGTGGAAAAAAACAAAGTCAATCTTGGTATCATAACCTTGGTTAACCAACCAATCAAAGAGGATGGGTTTCTAACAACTGAGCTTCTTTCTAGACATCATTAGGTTCGGGAAAACGTGTATGAAGATAATCTTGTAAGATGGTTGAGGCACAAATGTCAAGTCCTACAGGAGGGTACTTTCTAAGAATTAAAGCACACGGAGAATGATAATCACCCCCAAACTTAGAGTTTTCTGTGTCTCAAGAAAGACTAGTCACAACTTTTCTAATTTCTAGGTCATCAGATTCCTGGAAATGGTCAGTAGATTCTTCTAAGTTGGGTTCATCCTCACTCATTTCTACGAGTTTTTCATCTTCTAAGACTAGTGTTTCTAAATCGCTAGATTCTAAAACAGTATTCTCAGGGTAGACTCTTTCCTCTAAACCATCATCACAATCATATAAAGGATTATCAGAGAAAGTTTCATATAAAGGCTCATCAACTAAGGTTTTAATCATAGTTACCTCCTCTGATTTACTGATAGGCACATCAAATAATGGATTATCCAACATACTGCAGGCTAAAGAATCATGACTACATCGTCTAAAACGGTGGTATCTCTAGTCAAATCCTCATCCTTTTGAATAGGTGAATAATTATTAAAATTATTTGGATTTGTACTAGAAATAACACGATCATTATAAATCTCAACCGGAGTAACAAATTCCTAATCACTATGCCTACATATTTCATGTTCTTCATCAATACTATCCTCATCATAATCATCACTATAATAACATGAAAATGATCAAACCTTATCAAAACAAGTAGTGTTACCAATTCTAACCTCGTCACCTTGATTATGTGAATAAAAACTATCCTTATTTTCGTGGGTGGTATTGGGAAAACTACACTAGAAATTAAGACTATCCTGAGCAAGTTTTTCCACAATCTTTATATTTGTATTCTCAGTAAATTGCTTGGGGATCTCTTCTAGATATATCTTAGTTGACCGTTCTACGGACTCTTCTGGGAGAAGAATATTATAAGTCTCTTTCATAAATAACTTCCGTGTTGACTCATTGAAACTCTTGAGAGACTCTTCTAGAGAAATAGAAGGATTGTTTTGCTCGTATGACATGTGGGTATATGGATAGTAATTGGGCTCACGATGGTATGGACCATAACCTTCAAAAGTTTCGCGTTCCCAATCACTATTCACACTATGGTCATAAAAAGGATAATGTCCAAGCTGCTCAGTCGGTTACTCATTGTATTGGCTATTATAATACCAGTTCGACATCCTAACCGCAAGGGAATTCTAAACAAACACAAAGAAGGCTGACTCGACCACAACAAGCCTATTTTAACCAATATTATCTAGCAAACAAAAGCATGATGGCTCCACTTAGATTGTTTCTAGACCAGCTTCTATTCCTTCAAAAGGGAATTCGTTACAATTTAAGCAAACCCCTCTGGAATCAATTCGAGTCAAAGTAAGTTGAATAGAGGCGAGGGAAGCTGCGTGGAGCTTTGATACCCAAGGCCTCACCGCATTAAAAGGCGGCGCAGTCACGCATTCTACTCACATAAACCATCATGAACTTCGAAGTATGCTTAAAAGAGTAACCAATATTTCTCGAATGACTTTCCTATTAAGCGCGTTACCCTATAGGTCTCGTTCTAGTCAAAATTTTAGGCTTAGGTTCACGTTGGTTACGTGTTCCTAAGGCGGGCAAGAAGGAAACGGTGATCAAATCCGAGTCCTTATCTTGATTTGGCCAGGCCTTGCCCTTTACTAGAAAATTAAATCCGATTTCAGGTCCTCAACATATAGGCATACAAAATCATCCAGTAAACCCGCTGACAGGGAATTCACGGGTGTTTAGAATTCTTACCTCCCGTTCCATACGGGGGATGAACCGTTGAAGTCGGCTCGGGCCACGACTCCTATGTCATGTACGAACCCGAGGGGCCGAGACGATATCGTAATCGCAGTCCTTCTCTGCAAACAGTTTATTTAAAAGTACCCTTCCGTAGGGTTTTTGAAAAAAAAAATAATAAATAAAAATGTCTAATGTCCAAAAAAAAAAACTTTACAAAAAAAAAAAAACTTAATTACAGTCTCTAAAAAAATAAAATAAATAAAAATAAAATAGAATAGAATATCTATATACAAATCTTCTTCACTCCTTTTAGATTCCTCCTTCTTTTTTCTTTGGCTTCGCTTTTGTTTTCAGCACTTTCTCCCCTTTTCTTTAGCTCAGTTCCAAATCTGAAAGAAAACAAGAAATATCAAAAGGCGTAAAAAGGAACAAATAAAAAAAAAACTAAAAAAACAAATTTATAAACAAATCCGCGTCGGCGGCGCCAAAAATTGATGTGATTTTCAATTGAGTTGTAGTAAGATGATTCGTTCACTCAGATTTGTTGAGAATTTGTTTTAAGACTTAATAAAGAAAATAAGGAAAAATATATATACAAAATTTGTCACAGGATGAAGAGAGACCGGGACTCGGGATTTCACTACTTTTCATATTTTTGTGGTTCAGTCATTACTTCTAGACAATATGGCTCAAACAAAAGAAGTTGTGACTCTAGTTCTTTGCCAAAAATAGATTTCGTAAAATATTATTTGTAAGTTAACAGCATGACGCATCTGAAGTAATTAAAACTAAGCATGCGGCATCTAACAAAATAACAAGTAATTAATAGAAATCATAAAGCAATTAAACCTATGCAAAAAGTCAATAAAAGAATTAATTCATTTACCACAATCATGAAAAGTTGCTTCCTCCGTTGTCCCGGTGGTGGGGTTTAGCGTCTCATGATGAAAACACACTCAAAGGAATTTTTCATTGCTCAAAAAGATGTTTACAAGGATGAAAAGGGAGGAACAACAATTAAAACCGGGTTTGTAACAATTATATTTGTTACAAACCAGAACGACCCACAGTATGTGTCACCGATATTGTTGCTCTAAGACTGCTGCCACTGTGTCGCAATAACTGTAGCAAAATAAGACTGATGTCGATGTGTCGCAAAATTTGTAGCAAAATAAGACTGCTCAGTGTAGGTCTTATGTTCTTCGTGTTCTTGGTGCAGCAGCAGCAATGGAGGTTTCTGAAACTCTGATTTTTCGTCTTTGTTGTGTTCTCTTTCTCCACCCAACTCTCTATAACCTTCTCTATGATCCCATCCACCTATTTATACTCCTTAGACTCATTTAATCACGCCATGATTCTCAATATTCTTCATTGAACTCGGGCAGTAAATAAAATATTTTGGGAATATTTTCTTCCCTGATTTAGCTTCTCACGCGTTTCTACAGCTTCAAAATATCCTCATTTATCTTTTTCAAGGTCCACAGTGTTGCTAGAGTCATCATACATGAGCAGAACACGTTTAAATTCTCCAAAACTCATTAATCCCGCGAACTGTCCCTCTCATGCACGTGTTTCCCTGATTTCTTCTCACGGATTTTTCAGCCAAATTTGATAGACCAAAACACTTGTAATAGCTTTGTATATGTCCCATGAACAATCCCATAAATTTTCAGCCATTTAGTCTCCCTATAACACCTCCAAATACTTGATTGAAATCTGACAGTGAATAAAAATATTTTCCCGCCAATTTGAAAATTTGAATTTGAGAAGAAAGTCACCCCTTATCCAGTCGTGGAGTGTAAATAGCAGCTTTTTAGTTAAGGTGCCCCTTGTAAACTGAGGTTCCCCTTAACCAACGGTGAGAGTCCGAATAACACGTGTCCTCCAAGGGTGCCCCGGGCAACTTTTCGAGCCGAATTTTCCAAAAAAATTTATTTCCCAAATATGCCTACAAACACACAAAACACCATAATAAGTACAAAATCGAGTACTAACAATACGAAACATTGAGGACAAATTAGACACATAAATGCGTCTATCAATATGTAGGCATAGTGATCAGGAATTTGTTACTCCAATTGAGCTTTATAATGATAGTGTTGTTTCTAGCTCAAATCCAAATAATTTTAATAATTATTCACCTATTCAAAAGGATGAGGATTTGACTAGAGATACCACCGTTTTAGACGATGTAGTTCATGATTATTTGGCCTGCAGTATGTTGGATAATCCATTATTTGATGTGCCTATCAGTGAATCAGAGGAGGTAACTATGATTAAAACCTTAGTTGATGAGCCTTTATATGAAACTTTCTCTGATAATCCTTTATATGATTGTGATGATGGTTTAGAGGAAAGAGTCCACCCTGAGAATACTGTTTTAGAATCTAGCGATTTAGAAACACTAGTCTTAGAAGATGAAAAACTCGTAGAAATGAGTGAGGATGAACCCAACTTAGAAGAATCAATTGACCATTTCCAGGAATCTGATGACCTAGAAATTAGGAAAGTTGTGACTAGTCTTTATAGAGACACAGAAAACTCCAAGTTTGGGGGTGATTATCATTCTCCATGTGCTTTAACTCTTAGAAAGTTCCCTCGTGTAGGACTTGACATTTATGCCTCAACCGTCTTACAAGATTATCTTCATACATGTTTTCCCGAACCTAATGATGTCCATAAAGAATCTCAGTTGTTAGAAACCCATCCTCTGGTTGATGTGGGTAACCCAGGCTATGATACCAAGATTGACTTTGTTTTCCCACCAAAAACTTTTCAACCAATTGTGGGAACATATGATTTTCAGATGTGTCGGCTATTAAGTTTTGAGACTAAACCTAATTACTTTAGGATATTAGGGTCGACACATTTTCTTAAGGAAGACCACCTCTTTAATTGTGGTCATCTGTGTGAGTCAAATCTAATTGACTTAGAGGATCCCCAATTATTCAGGTTGTTGTTATGTGCTTCTAAGTTCTTAGTTGAGTTTTTCCAGACTCTAATGCCTGAACCGGATCTTAGCTTTGAGGAAATCCAACCGACGTAAGCTTTTTATTTAGACCCTTTTATAGAGCCTGAACCTGAACCACAACTAGATGTAGTTGTCTTGAGCAAGGGTATGTTCGGTATCTTCTTGGTCTGTTGCACTTTCCTTTTCTTGTTGGTAATACTTTTTGATCCAGATGACCCACAATTATTCCGGCTACTGCTTTATGATTCTACGAGGTGACTAATTCTTTCAATGTCTGGCTGAAGACTTTAAACTTAGCACTTCTTGGGAGGTAACCCAATATTCTTGCGACACGGTAATATCTTTCCTTAACTCTTAGAAAGCGCCTCCAACACTATATTTACAGTTCAGAACCTTAACATTCCCAAATCGCAGCATAAGGTTGTTGCGCATAAAAGAAAGTCTGCGAATGAGAAGGTAGTAAGAAACACTATCCTTTTCTAATAACAATATTGTTGCCTCTGTTTCTTATCTGGATTGTAATTCGCACGGTGATAAAGATGTTAATAAACCTCTCAAAAAATCTCGTCATCTTAAAACTGTTCAAACTTCTGTTCCCTTCCACTTACTCATCTCTTCTAAATCTCCCGCGACATCTTCGCAAGATAAACCTTTATCTCCAATTCGCGAAAAAGCTGCCTCAGACTTCATTCCTTCAGCTGACCTTTCAATGATTGAAACCCCCCTTGTTGATCGTTATGCGAATAAACCTCTTCTCTTCCCATTGAGAATGTTTCTCAACCCTCTATCTCTACCAGTTCTCTACCTAAGTCTCTTCCTCTTTCGAAAGAAACCATGGAAAGGATAGATATTGCCTTCAAAGTTTTATATGAAGTTTTGGATGATGTCAAGAAGTCTTCTTTTGATCCTATCAAGTCTAATGTTTGCGAAATTCTGAGCAAGCATTTGGGTTCTGACAGAGTTGCTTCGCAGACAGCTTTGGAAAAAGAATGTAATGCTCTGCGTCTCGAAAATCAGAAGCTTCAGAATGTTTTGATGGATCGTGACAATCTTCGCAATAAAAATGATGAATTGATAGGTATGATTTTCTTATCTGTGTCTTAAATTTTCCTTTTTAATGGTTTTATCCTTCCCATATTTAATTATCCTTGAAATCCCTCTTTCGCATGTTAAGCTTTAAACCAGAAACGAATAATGGAGAGATATCAATTTGAATCTGCTGTCGAAGAAGCCCGTGTTTATAAAGAAATCTTTATGGATCAATATAACCAATTAGATAACCTCTATTCATATTCTCTTGATCATATAAATAATCTTACCAATGAAAATACCCAATTAGTTCAAAGACAAGATTTATTAAGTAATGAAGTATCTCGTTTTTCTTATTATTTAACTAAAGTTAATTTAGGGATGGAAACTTTATCAGATGAGAATAAAACCTTATCTCAAGAGAAACGAACTTATTTAAACAAGATGGCGATATCTTCGCAACAACTTAGCATTCTTCAAAAAGTATGTGATGACCAAGAGCAATCTCTTCGCTCTTTGAGAAATGAACTTAAAGAAGTAACAGAGTCATCTATCGCTGAAAGAGATACAATCATTCAAGGTAGAATAACTTTAAGTGTAAAGGCGAATCAGCTTAAAGAATAATATTCCAAATTAGAAGAATCGTATTCTTCTCTTGCGAAGAAAATTGACTTTCTTATTTCTAAAGAGAAAAATCTTTAGTCTCGACTTAAAGGTTTAGTTGGAGATAAATTTGATGACGCAATGGACCGTTGGGAGAATAGTTGTCTGTCCTTGATTCAACACCTTATTTCGCAAAAGGAAGGTAGTCATAATAGTTTGACTGCCTTAATTATCTTTTCTTTGTCATATCTTTCTGAATTCTTCATCTTAATGAAATTTTGTATTTTATCTTTCGCAGAGTCTGAGAAGAATCTTCATTCTTCCATTTTTGTTTTGGAGGCTAAATATGCCAAAATTCGCAAAGAGAATGCATTGCTCGTCTTTGATCTTACCGGTTCTCGCGAACGAGCAGAAAGAAGACTTGATTATCTTGCTTATTTTAAGGATATTCAAGATAGGAATCATCATAGAGCACTTCTTCATCAAGTTCATCTCCGGGTGAAGTCCTTGTAAATGACATTTTATTGTCCAAATCTGTTCCTCCTACATCAATTGATCCTTTAGAAGTAGATGATGATGAAGTTCCTCGTCCTGCTGATAGTGATTATGATTATGAAAGCGGTGCAGAGGATAATTTCTTAGAAGATGAAGAAGAGATTCCTTTTAAAGAAGCATCTGCTGGTGTTAATCAAAATGAGAAAGAAATTTCTCCTGAAGAAGTAATTGCTGGCGATAATCAAGATGCTAGTCAAGGCAAAGATCAAAATCGAAATGAAGGAGAGGCTTGCGAGAACATTGGCGAAGAATTTATGTTATCTCATGTTACTGAAATTAACACTGAAGCTTGAGCTTCTTATCTAGCTTTGTCTTCTTGAACTGTCTTATTTTATCATTTTTGCGAATTACATTTTTCAACCAACTTTGGAATCAACTTTTCCTTTTAATATTTTGTTGATGAGAAAGATAATGCTTCTTGTGTATTGATTCCCATACTTGCCTCTCATTATCTTTCTTGCAAAAAATAATTTGTTATAAATATTTTGTTTTATCATGTGGTTTTATTTTGCCTTCCTAATTAAAGGTCTTATTATGCCACCTCTTGTCATTGCGACAAAATCGCAGGACGTCCTTGCACTTTCATGCAAAAACCCATTGATCTTGCCTTAACCTTTTCTTTTGTATTATGGCCTCTTCAGGAATGTTGCGACAATATGACAGACCTAAATATTCTTGCGAAAATAAAGCCCCATGACATTGCCGTCCTGCGTCTTCGCACTTTCATGCGAAAACCCATTGATCTCGTCTTATCCTTTTCTTTTCTATTATTGCCTCTTCAGGATTGTTGCACAAATATGACAAGCCTTAATATACTTGCGAATAAAAAGCCTCATGACATTTTCATCTTAAGACACTTATTATCTCCCTAATGGAGGGTGCCGCCCTTATCTCCCCCTGGTTTCCCCTTCAAGGAGGCGTACTTCTACCATACAAGGTTAGCTCCCCCCATCCAGTCTTAAAAACAACCAGTTGTTTTCGCAGCCTCTTATCCCTTTTACCTATAGGGCTTATGGTTACGAGACTGCACCCTAAGTGGGGTTTTCTTCAGGACGAGTGCAGTATAAGCCAAGACTTGTCAAGAATGGCAAGATACGCTTCAAACGTCCCTGACACTCTTGACTCAACCGTGTACCTCGGCGCCTTGATCATATCTGCACTCCTTGGGAGAGTCCTTATTACCTTAGTCCCCCAACCCAAGTCATATACTTAAGCTGATAATCCAAGGTGCCTCTCCCGGATGGGCTTTATTGACCCCGAATCTCCATGACTCAGGTTCCGGTGGCGGTGTATCCTTTCCCTGAGCCATGCAACAGATACCCCATAATATGACGTACTTTAGGTCTTACATTTGCCTCTTGCGAAATTTTATTCGCGAACTAGGGTGTACGCCATAAAGGTTCGCCCCTTTCTTTTATGTCATTGTTCTGTGATTATCTCTGCGAAACTTTCGCACATCATGATCTTGTTTTGATATGAGTAATCTTGCAATTATTCTTTCAGAATCCATAACTTCTCAAAGCTTCTTACGGATAATATCTTTTTAAGTACAACATGTTCCATGGTCTGTCAAGTCTATGACCAACATCTCTACCTTCTGGATCCATTAATCTATAAGCTCCTGTTCCAACTATTTACTTAATGATGTAAGGTCCATCCCATTTTTTCGCTAATTTTCCACCATTTTCTCGCTGATATATTAGTGTTTCTCGCAGAACTAAATCTCTTGGTTGAAATTCGCGTATTTTGACACGTTTATTATATTCTCGGGCTAATCTTCGCTGATAATTCTCCATATGTTGTAAAGATTTTTCTCTTCTTTCTTCTAATTCATCAAGTTTATTTAAAATCAAGCCCGCACTAAGATTTTTCTCCCAAGCTTGTCTATTTGTTGTCGGAATAACAACTTCTGTTAGTAACACCGCTTCAACTCTGTATGTTAAACAAAAAGGTGACATTCCAGTAGCTTCTCTTCTAGTTGTATTATAAGCCCATACTGCATTATGTACTTGTTCGCACCATGCTCTGTGATGTCCTTCCAATTTCTTCTTTAATATATCTGCAATTTTTTGTTTGTTGCTTCTACTTCCCATTAGCTTGTGGATACAAAGGAGTAGACTTTCCACATTTTATCTTGAATGCATTAAGTAGCATTTCTATATTCTGTCCTTCAAATTGTTTCCCATTATCAGATACCAACTGTGCAGGAATTCCGAATCTGCAAATGATATTTTCGAATATGAATGTAAAGATATCTTTGTCGCGAATATGCTGTACTGCCTTCACTTCTGTCCATTTTGTGAAATAATCTGTTGCGACTATTAAGTATCTTCTTTGTCCAGATCCTGGTAAAAATGGCCCCACAATATCTAAGCCCCACTTTCCAAAAGGCCACACACTGGTTGAAGATGACAATGGTGCTCCAGGTGCATGTATTTTCTTTCCATGCCGCTGACAATCTTCGCAACGTCTTGATATTTGTTTTGCATCTTCATGCATGTATGGCCAGTAAACCTTGCATTTTTGCTCTATGTGCCAAAGATCTTCCTCCACTATGATTGCCAGCATCCCCACTATGTAACATTTTTAGCACTTTTCTCCTTCCTCTCGTGTCAAACATCTGAGTGATGGTCCATTAAAGGATTTTCGGTATAAACCCATCTCTTAATTCATAATTCGTTGCACGGTTTTTAACTTGTGTGTTTCCAATCTATTTCTTGGTGTTTCTCCTTTCGCCAAATATGCATGAAGTTCCATTCTCCAGTCTGCGATATTGTTCATTTGTTCTTCTTCTTCATTGTCTATTATCATCACATCCACGTCTTCTTCTTCTTTATTGATTGATGGTGACAGAAGTGTTTGTATTTTATGATGCATCTCGCAGTTGGATCTGTCATCATGCTTGAGATGAAAGCAAAAGCGTCTGCGAGTCTGTTATCCTTTCTTGAAATGTGCCTCCATTTTATTTTTGGGATTTTCGCTGACAATTCTTCAACCAGCTTCTTGTATTTCTTCAAGGATGGTTCATTTGTAGTATACTCTCCCTTTATTTGGCAAATAACTAGCTGCGAATCACTAGTGATCCTGGCATTTTCTAGTTTCATTTCTATTGCGAATTTTAAGGCATGTATCACAGCTTCATATTTTGTCTCATTATTAGTGGATGCAAATTCCAATCTGAATGAAAAAGCCATCTTTATTCCTTCTGGCGAAATTAAAACAATTCCAACTCCATTTCCTTCCCCATTTGATGATCCATCTACCAATATCTCCCATCTATTTGGTTCTGTTAATAAATCTTTTGGATCTCCATGCTCTTCTTCTACATCCATCATTTTTTCTACTGCTTCATCTTCTTCTAAAGGAAATTCTGCCAAGAAATCTGCAACAACTTGTGATTTTGGTGAAGACAAAATTTCATATTTAATATCAAAGTGGCCTACTTGTGCATTCCATCTCTCCACTCTTCCTAATCTTTTAGAATTCTTCATCACTGATTCAATTGGTACTTTTGTTAATACCTTTATCTTGTATGCTTGAAAGTATATGCGGAGCTTAAATGATGCATAAACTAATGCTAAGATTAACTTTTCAATCTTTGAGTAATTCTTCTCGGCAGTATTAAAAGTTTTGCTAATGTAATAAATGGGTTTCTCCACTCCTGCGTCTACTCGCAATAACACAGCACTTAATGCATGCGACGTCGTCGCAAGATAGATCAATAATTCTTCTTCTGATTCTGCTTTTTGTAAAATAGTTGTATTCATAAGATGTTCTTTGATCCCTTGAAAAGATTTTTCACATTCATCAGTCCATTTAAATTTCGCACCCTTCTTGAGTATATCGAAAAAATATTTGTATTTGTCTGATGATCGCGAAATGAATCTCCCCAGCGAAGCTAAAAGCCCATTCAACTTCTGTACATCTTTTATTGTTGGTGGTGTTGACATGTCACGAACTGCTTGCACTTTTTATGGATCAACTTGTATTCCTTCCTTTGATACAATGTAGCCTAAATTTTTTCCCGATGCAACTCCAATAGTACACTTCTCAGGATTCAATTTAATGTTATACTGCCGCATTTGTTCAAAAATCTCCCTTAGGTCTTGTACATGGTCTTTAGCTTCTTTACTCTTTACTAACATGTCATCCACGTATACTTCTAATGTTTTGTGTATCCATTTTGCGAACACCTTCTCTACCATTCTTTGATATGTCACTCCCGCATTTCGCAAACCAAATGGCATTTTCGTGTAACAATATAAACCTCTAGGGTCAAAGAAAGCAGTATGTTCTTGATCTTCTTCAGCGAGAGGGATTTGGTTATACCCTTTGTACCCATCTAAAGATGATACCCTATCGTTTCCCGCTGCGGATTCCACCATTTGAGGAATATCTGGTAACGGAAAACTATCTTTGGGGCAAGCTTTGTTTAAATCAGTGAAATCTATGCAAATCATGATTCCTTTGTTTTTCTTTGGGACAATGACCATATTCGCTATCCATTCTGGGTATTTAGCTTCTCTTATGATTCCCGCATCAAGCAATTTCTGCAGTTCTTCTTCTATTTGGGAATGGTAAGTTGTTGTAATTTTTCTTATTCTCTGTTTAAATGATCTTACATTTTTGTTAATCTCCAACTTGTGGTAGGCAATTGATGGATCTATTCCCGGTATCTCATTCATGCTTCCTGCGAAAACATCTTTATATTCTCGCAACAAGTTAACAGTTCTTTCTTCTTCTTCCATATCCATTTTGGTTCCAATTCTCAATATTGGAGGTTCCTCTATAGTCCCAACGTTTATTTCTTTTGTTGGTTCTGCGGCAGTGTAACTGGGTTTAGGTTCTCCCATTGGTGTTGGTTCTTTTATTGTTTTCATAGGTCCTTCTCCTTCTTCCGAAATTTCGCTGGGTATTCCTTTGCCTTCTTTTGCCCTTATCATATATACTCTAAATTCTTCTTCTTTCTTTGCTTCCTTTGTCAACTTTCTGCGAAATCGTTTCTTTTTTGCTTGTCCTTCATAATGCTTTACTTCAATTTGATGACATAATTTCGCATTGTCAACATCTCCTCTGATTTCACCTATTCCATTTGGTGTGGGGAATTTAATACATTGATGCAACGTTGATGCCATAGCTTTTATCGCATGTATCCATGGTCTTCCTAATAACATATTATATGGCGATTCCATATCCACCACGCACAACGTTACATGTGTTTCGATTTCTCCAAGTGGAATTCGTACCACTATCTCTCCTTTAGGTTTTGTTGTGTATTTTCCAAAGCCGTGAACAAAATATGTTGAATTGGACATTTCTTTATCTTTAAATCCCATTCCCCGGAATTCATGATAAAATATTATATCCACTGAACTTCCTGTATCGATTAAAGTTCGGTTCAATATCCATTCTCCTGTGGTTTGTCGTTGTCTCCTTCTGTTTTCGCGTAATAGGCACTGTGATAACCAATGGAGATGTGTGGTTCAAATTTTCTTTTGGTATTTCTGCCGCCATGAATGTAATTTTTTGCTTTTCCCAATCTTTCAAGGGTGATGTCTTTTCTACCGCCATAACTTTCCTTCCTTCAAAATTTCGTTTATGTATTCTTCCTTTGATGTTTTCATGGAATTCATTAACCATCGTTTTTGTTATCATATTACACTCAAATCTTTTGTTATCTTCATTAATTATATTCATCTTTCCTTTTACCGGTTCACTGATTTATTTAATCGCTTTCTTGATTTGAGTATTCTCAACAACAATCTTCAACTTTCGATCTTCAATCTCCCTGTTTCTAGCGCCATTATGTAGTTGCAGGAAATCCTACACTACACCCCTCATATGATTTCATTATTAATCAACTCATTTTTAGGTTTATACTCTTAATTTTATTGATCAACCTTTGAATATTCCTACAAGAAAAGATAAAGAAATCAAGAATGATCTCTGCTCTAGACTTTCTCTCTTCTATTTACTTGTTTCTTACTCAAAAAATATCTCTCTCCTTTCTTTACAACTTGAACGACTATTTATAGGGATATACATAGTGGATGACAGCTAATCTGTCCTTTATTTTCGGGTATGGTTTGCGACATTCTCGCAACCTTACAAATGTTAATTTCGCAAGCTTTCTAATTTTCGCAGAACTATCACATCTTTCTCGTGATTCTTGCTGACGTTGTTTATCGTATTATTTCTGAAATTGTTCTGCGACGTTGTTGTGTTGTGTAGTTGATAATTTCGCTGAGACATTATTGTTGCGAAATTCTGATCCTACAACCCTCTAGAAGTATCTAAAACTTCTAACATTTCTTATATTTGGACTAGCATCCAAAAAGGCTTGAATCTTATAAAAGGTAATTTTTTATGGCAAATTAAAAATGGGAAGTCAGCAAAAATTTAGGAAGACATGAGATATTATTCAAAAACAATCGGACAGAGGGGACTGAATTCCAAAAATGGTAAAATATCTAATCACACCAGATAATACTTGGGATGTTGAAAATTAGAAGATTATTTCACTCCGGTCATTAAAGAAAAATTCCTTGACATCTCGACTCAAAGCGGAGATAAAGATAAGATCAAGTGGAGGCATCACTCTTCAGGAACATTTTCAGTGAAAAATATCTATAAGTTTCTCATCAGTCAGGAACAAGAACACTACCACGAGAATCACCTCTTTACCTTCTGATGTTGGTAAACCAGTGATGAAGTCCATACAAATGTGCTACTATGCTTGTTCAGGTACAAGTAGAAGTTGTAATAATCCATTGTAAAGAAAGTTGAGCCCCTGTGCTGCTGACAAGTGTCACACTACTGGATGTACTGAATCAAGTCATTCTTCATTCCAACCCAATAGAATATATATTACTGCCCAAAATGTCCTCCAGTTGAAGAAGAATAAAAAAAATGACATCATTGCCTAAGATTACCTTGGTTCCAGTGTAGATCATATTGTTAAACCTGATGACTCCTTCAGAATAAAAGTAGTAAGTAAGGCTAGAAGGAGAGACCACCAGGTGAGGAACTAATTCTTGTGCCAGTGTGTCAGAAGAATAACTCTTGACGACCCAACTAACCTAGCAGGTTGCAGTTGGGTAATAAAGAGCAAAAACAATTCTATTTTCAACTACCTTTTTTATAGCACAACTCATAGTCATATTCTAGTAGCTGGGCTATCCAATTTTGTTGCAACATAATATATAATCTTCATTTTATTAAAATTTTTATATTTTGGTGGTTAGTATAAATTATTAAGTGGGTAGCTAGCTGGTAATGCCTCCATTTTTTCACTACCTTCACAATATCTAGGAGATATTTTTCATAAATGTAAAGAGTTAAAAATCTATCCCCCATGCCTTTGCTGAAATAAATAATGGGTCTTTACTCTTGCACCAACACAACACCAATTCGTGTACCATAAGCATCTACTTCTAGCTCAAATGATATAGAAAAATCGGGCAACACTAATACTTGAGTTTTAGTGACATCTTCCTTGAGATTTTCAATAGAATCTTGAGAAAAATAATCCCAAGTGAAACTATTTTTCTTGAGCAAACCTATAAGTGGCTTGAAAACGAGTTTATAGTTTTTCATAAATTTTCTATAGTACCATGTGTAAACTAGAATCCCTTCAACTTCTTTGCGCACTTGGGAGCATGACAATTTAACCTGCATTTTATCTTCCCTGGATCAGCAACTACTCTCCCTCCGGATATAATGTGACCAAAGTACTTAATATGAATTTGGTCAAAAGATCATTTGATAATTTTGGCATACAAAAATTGTTGTTACAGAGTGGTGAAAGTAGTGTATGAAACAGGTCTGAGATATAAATGAGAATATTATAAAAAGAGACTAAGATAAGTTTTCTCAAGCAAAATATGGCAGGAGAATTGGTCAACCCAAATTGCATCACCAGAAATTCAAAATGCCTTTGGTGGATTTTAAAAGCTGTTTTGTGGGTATCAAGAGGAAAAAATCTAATATGATGGTACCGAACCTTGAGATCAATCTTGGAAAAGATATTTGAAACTTGTAACTCATCCAGTAATTCTTTTATGACATGTATAGTATACTTGTCTTTGACAATCAAATAATTGAACCTTCGATAATCAATACGGAATCTCCAACTTTCATTTTTTACTAGTAAAATTAGTGAGGAAAAGGGACTATGGATGGGTTGTATAACTCCATAATTAAACATTTCTTGAATCAAGTCTTTTACAAATTCTTTCTTGATATATAGTATGTTATATGGATTTTGGTCAGGTTATGAAGACAAAGGCTTGAGCAGAGTGTGATGATCATGAGCTACGGATAGTGGTAGGGTAGTGGGTTCCTTGAAAACGTCAGATGAATAAAGGCTCAAGCATAGAAGGGAGGGTTTGCTGAAATTGAAAAAGCGGGGATCTAACAACCACACCCAATATTTCGTTTCGTCAATCTGTATGGACAAACTCCAATATACTTTCAAGAGAATCAACTATACAGTCAGACTCAATCTTTAGAATAGTATATCAAAGAGTTATATCTCAATTTCTCAATCCAATCTGCAATCAAACAAATAGAAATTTGCGAGACCGATTGAATAAGAGAAATAACTTGGACTATATCACAAACCAATATCCAAGAGTCAATAAATTCAATCAACAACCCAAAGGACAGATTCAAGAACTGATTGAACTTAATGCACAAGTTGCAATATTTATATTATATAAACAAATATAATGCAGAAAAGAAATAACACAGACACTAGAAATTTTGTTAACGAGGAAACCGCAAATGCAGAAAAACCCCGGGACCTAGTCCAGCTTTGAAACCACACTGTATTAAGCCATTATAGAGGCTAGCTTACTACCAATGAACTTCGGACTGGAATGTAGTTGAACCCTAACCAATCTCACACTGATCAAGGTACAGTTGTGCTTCTTACGTCTCTGAACCCCAGCAGGATTTTATGCACTTGATTCCCTTAGCTGATCTCACCCACAACTAAGAGTTGCTACGACCCAAAGTCGAAGACTTGATAAACAAATATGTCTCACACAGAAAAGTCCATTGAAATAGATAAATCCGTCTCCACGTAATTACCTATGAGCTTTGTTTCGTCATATGATAAATCAAGGTGCACATGAACAAATTGATATACCAGACTTATGTTCCCAAAGAACAACCAATTAATATGAATCACCTCACAATAATCTTAATCCTATGGAAGCGAAACAAGATATTATGAAATTACAATCGATGAGACGAAGATGTTTGTGACTTCTTTTAATCTTACCTATCTGAGATAAATCTCAAGCCAATCTTCGAAAAGATAGTACTCAATCATGATAGTATAAGTAAGATCAGAATTAGCAACTACAGAAAATAGTTGGGCCTGGCTTCACAATCCCAATGAAGTCTTCAAGTCGTTAACCTACAAGGTTTTGGAGTAAACCTAAGGTTAAAGGAGAATCGACTCTAGTCGCAACTAATATCACACAGGAGGTGTGGGGATTAGGTTTCCTAGTTTCTAGAGTTCTCCTTATATAATCTTCAAATCAGGGTTTGATAGCTTTGGAACAAAGCAATCAGTATTCACCGTTAGATGAAACCTGATCTAAGAGCCAAGCTAAGTTTGCTTGAAACCAAAGCAATATCTCTCCACCGTTAGATGGACTTAGCTTGTTACACATAAATGAAATGTACCTTCATTTAGATATGGGTAACCGTACCTAAACGTGCACACTAGGTTGGCTCAATAATAGTTAACCGAAGTTAGCCATATGAACACTTTCATATCAACCTTATTCATCTTAACCACAACTAGTTCAAATGACTCAAATGAAACTAGTTATAGAGTTGTTCAATTGATATATTCTCATAGAAGTATACAAGAACACAATTGAAACAAAATCGGTTTGATTCACTCGAATCAATTCATGAACATTATAGCCACGGTTTGCAAAAGATTGAATTCCTTATTATATAAATGCATTTGTTCATGGCACAACTGATTCTAGAACATAACCCACTCAAGTATACAAACGAGTATGCATACTAAAGTATCCGGACTTGGACTGTGTCCGAAAGTATGCGAATGGGTACGCATACTATCACACATCCAAAACATTAGTTGAATTAGTACGCGTACGGGTACGCATACAATAATTCTCGGACTTCAACTGAGTTCGCCAGTACGCCTACGGGTACGCATACCAAGGTTCCTAGACTTTACCTATACCGGTCTTGGATCAACATGTATCCAAGTATGCGTATTATTTCTATAATCCAATTATGGTTAAGTGTTCTAAACTCTATTTCAATCATTGAAACATTCTTAGAGGATGACAATAGTTGTTTTCACAAACTATTAGCATCAAAGCTATTTTCAAGTTATTGAAATAATTAATACGAAACATTCCAGGTGTACATCAAATGACTGTCTCACACAAATCATGTGAGATGTTACCTGGCGATTTTTACATGATCATCTTTTGACTTTCGTCAAGAATATAAGATTAACTTGGTTAAAGCGAAAGCTTACCAACACATATTTCGAGAAATATGTAAGCGAGTTAAGCTCAGCTCGAAATATCAAATGTGTATAATCGAATACTATACGACTTTTATCTCAATATAGGATATATAGTAGAAATAGACTTTCCGAGTGATAGATGAGTTTCAGTCTCCACATACCATTTGTTGATGAAGTTCTACAAGCTCTCCTTAGTAGTTCTTCGTCTTCAATTGATGAACGTCGTGAAGTCTAAATCTCAACTACACAATCTATCCTAGTCTGAGACATAGCTATAAGTAGACTAGAAATCAAGACTTATAATTTTGATCACTAAACTTGACAAACAAGATTGAGATAACAATGCTTGCGAGTTTGACCGAGCAGTGCTCTAACAAAAATAGAAAATAGATGGTCAATCGTATTATTCTTAGTTTTGTTGAAGTATTTTTTCAATGCAGCATTAATCATTATAGAAAGACTCATGTCAACTTTAGTGAAGGCAACAATTAACTTATTGAAATCAAACACCATATGACTAACTTCCTTCATCCAATCAACACCTAATGCCATGTCAAATCCTCCCAATGCGAGCAACCTCGTATCAAATTGGAATGCATGAACTTATATTTTCCACTAAAGTGCAGGACATCTAGTCTTACTAGTTTATTACCATCAACTATAACAACCAATAATATAACACCGGGTTCAGTATAACTACTACATCTTGTTGCAGTATCAGGATCCATCAAACTATGAGTGCTTCCATTGTCAATAAATATGGATAAAGTTATCTTTCTTACTAGACCATGATTTTTAATAATTAAGTGAGAAATTTTATCAGAAAGAGCATGGACTGAGATCTCAACTTTTTCCTTCAATTCATATATCAAGGGTCTGTCATCAGAAACATTATCTTCATAAAAGGATGAATCTTCTTCCATCATGCTAGCATGGAATTTTTTTGTTTAACACACCTATGCCCAACTTTAAAAATCTCGTCACAATTGTAGAAAATATTTTCTCTCTTATGGCTCTCATTTAAACAAATGATAACTTCTTGATGAGTGAGAATTGATTGTTTGGGATGGTGGTAGTAGGCCATCTGGCCTTATCGAGTAATCTTGGGCTATTAACGGGTGATAACTAACCCTTAGAATTTTTATTGCTAGGGACATAATCTGGTGGTACTCTGGTGCCTTACTCCTTTTTGATGCATTTTCAAGTAAAGCCTCATGCATTCTAGCAAGGTAAATTGCTTGATAAAGAGTTACAGGAGAAAATATTTGCACCAACATCCTCTATTTATCCTTGAGTCCACTAATGAAACTAGATATGAAATATTGCTCAGTCAGATTACGATCTTTGGCTAAAATAAGAGATTTTAGTTCTTCAAAAACTTCTTAATACTTTAACACAGTTCCCACTTAACTTAATTTGTTAAACTCATCTACAATATCGTCATGATCCAACTTTTAGATTTTGCAAATCTTCAACAAAATCATCTTATACCCCATTATTAGTTTACTTCTTGATTATTCGGAAACCGCACATTTGCGAACATAAAATTGCTTTCACTGTTTTGTTCATAACTTGTTCAAAAGGTATCGGAATTAAGTGATTCTTAGTACGTTGAAATTTCTTTTCGTCATTTACAAGATAAAGGTGACTACTTATCATTTTGAACGAGTTAGACGCCGTCTTTAATCCGTCTTCACTTGTAGTACTTTACTTTCTCAGAACTTAGTCAATCATAGATAATGTGGTCTTCATTCGTGAAGAATACATCCAAAATCAGTTATGTTTTGATTATGAACCTAGACAATTATTTGTACGTTCTTCGTATCGAGAAAACACGGTTACAAACTTACAACTAGGTTTTAAATTTTCGGACCTAGCCGATTATTACTTTATTAGGGCTGTTCATGGTCGGTTTCGGCTCGGTTTTCAGCCAAACCAAACCAAACCAAACCAATACCAATACTATCGGTTTCTAAAAAAATATTACCATCACCGAACCATTAACCATTGGTTCAGTTTCTTAATGGTTTTAGCCGGTTTCGATTTGTCCCATTGGGTTAATGGAAAATCGACTGTATGTCAGTTTTCTGAAACTGACAATTCAAATCTTAAAAAAAAAAAATCACAGTAGAATTTTAACAAATCTTGACATCATTAAGAAGAAGAAAGTTCTCTTCTGTGAACTGAAGAAGGAGGCGACGAAAAAAAATAGAGAATTGAAGTGAGGTTAAGAAATTGGTCGATGATATCTAATACTAAGGTTAAGAAAAACGAAGGGTTCAGATTAAATTTTAAGTTTTAATCTAACGGTTGAACATCACCGGTTTTCCATTGGTTTTTGGTTCGGTTTTGGGGTCAAACCAAAACCGAATCAGTAATGTCAGTTTTTGAATTTTTTTTATCATAACCAATCTATTGGTTCAGTTCGGTTTCTTCCTAATCGGTCTGGTTCGGTTCGGACGCAAAACCGAAAACATGCTCAGCCCTACCGACTATGGTGAATCGCTCACCAGGTCGAAAGGATAACATAGACAATAACTAGTAAAATGGAGGCCCAAAAAAAGGAAACGCATCTTATGCTGTAGGTGCGTCGTGTGTGACTAGGACTGTGGGACACTCAAAAAGTCCATACTAGATCAAAAAAAAAGTTCCTCTTAGATTTGCCCAACCCCGGTTTAAGTAAGTACTACCATCCATTAATATCTCTGTCTCCCTCTCTGAAACTGAATAAACAAAGTGGAATCAAAATGAGGAGTTGGGTAGTTTCAGCTTCCCCATCCTCGCTATTTTCTCCATCTTCCACTCTGCATCTCAAAATCAAAACTCCTCGTACTTCCTCTTCACTATCTCATCATCTTAAACTTTCAAATCTCTTAGCTGAATTTCGAAGAAATGGAGCTGTAACACACTGCAGCAGCAGAAACCACTTAGCTGGAGTAGCTTCTCCTGCTTCTTCAGGTAAAAAAAACCCTAAATAAATGAAACATACTTTTCTTTTTCTCTGCAAATTTTGTTTCTCCACAGTTAATCTTTCTTTGTTGATTATGAAATTTGATTTTGCAATTACCATTTTTGTTTATAAATCCTCCCATTTCTCAATTCAGGGTGTTTATTTTCCTCATGTTCCCCCTCGATTAATCAGTACATACGGCAACTAAGGACATAGAGAATTCTGGATAGAAATAAAGATAAAGCAATTATTAACTTCATGACAAAAATAGTGATAATTGACATGGTTTCTATCCTTATTGTTATCTTCCTGTAGTAGTCTCTTTTATACTTGCGCGGCGGGGTTCTGCTGAGGGCATTAGCAATACCACTTGTTGCAGCTGACATTTTTCCATAGATGCCTGTGGCACTCCCCCTTTAAGGCTTTACACGAAATGAAGTACAATTGGTTATTGCGACAGTAGAGATCTATGTTGTAGAGTCTTCATCTCAATGTGGTGTGTGATGTCCTTGCCACATTGAAATTGACCTCCACACCAGGCTACCTCGTAACGAGGAATGGTGGGATCTTACTTCGGCGAGAAATTTATGAACATTTAGGAACTCATGGTATTTGAAGTTTCATCATTGATGATTCATACCTCAGTAATAAATGGGTGGGAGAGTCTCTCAATTGTAAGGCATTTTACAAGGATTCTTAGCCGGAGGAGTCTTGCCAGCATTCAGGTTTCGGATTGTATGTTTATGCCTCAGATATGACTAAATGGAGAAGTCTGGTTTCTAACTCGTGAAATCCTTTAAGTGACCTTACTGAATTCAGCCTCAGTGCGTTTCTTGTAGGTTCCTGTCCCCAGTTTGTTTATCTAATTCCTACGAGCACCTCGTTTTTTGAATAAGTTATGATCTAAATGATCCTATAGGCAATTCTTTAAATACTGCAAACCAAGCCCTTGAAGATTGGTTCCTTGTGTAGTAGATATTTATACTAATACGGTATTCCTCAGAAGAAATCTGAAGCTTAGTAGTTGACAGACATAGTATCATTTATTGATATAACGTTAGGTAAAAGTTAGAGATTGGTATCTGTTTGAAATATGACATGTAAAACATTTCAGAAAACGATTAGATGTCTTTTATGGCCCTTGAATTACTGAAGGTGTTAGTCTTTATTTAAAGGCCTCTGTAATTTAAATGGATTGGCTCTCATTGAATCACATTTTCTATGCACTGCCATGTACAAATGTCAGATTTTTTGTACGGTTCATTATCTAAAGTTGCTAATAGTCAATGTATCTTTTTTGTAGTAAGACATGGAGGAGTAGGAAATCTGACTTCAGCTCGTGGCACAATAAGAGCTCATGCATCAAATCTTAGTATTGGATCTCCTGATTATGATGGAAGCAAAGAAAACGGCGACAAAAAGATCACAGAGAGTGATAAACCAAAATCGTGAGTTTTAACATTTTTGTTTTATTTTTCAGCACTAATTGCATTCCATGCCGACAACTTTCTAAGCATGTCCTAACTGGGAGTATGTTTGTGTAATAATTTTCCTTACTTGTAACCTTAGACAAAAGGGAAACTTATGAAATTGCACAAACCTAGAATTTTACAAGTAAGACAATGTGTTCAATACTGTGTGCACACTAAGAATGAGTTTTACTTCTCAGTGGAGGCAAAAGTGAAATTGTAATAGATTCAAGAAGTACTATGAAGATGGAGTCATTGAGCCTTCAAAATTTATTTGGGATTTGCCAAAAAATTATGATCCTGGCCACTGCTTATAAATGGTAGATCAATTAACCTAGGTTAGGTGGGTCAGAAAATTGGGTGACATACATGTCTCTGTAAAAGACCAAACAATGAATCTTGTATCTACAGATGCATAAAATTAACTTATCTCAACCTAAAATTTTCACAAAAAAGCTTTACACATTTATCTAGTGGTCATGTAGAAAAATAGAAGTTTTATATGGAACAACCACAATTAGCAATTCTCCTATTATATTTGTCTACCAACAGGAAAAAGTTATGATTTTCTCTATTGCAGTACCACAATAGTTTTCTGATTTCTAACAGTTCCATTTTCTTCGATGCAATTTTCTTCTTTCGAAGCAAAACACACTTAATGCGTCTTTATTAGAAACCAGCGACTGAGTCAGCAGATAACATGGCAACCTCTAACTATGTAATGCTGAAACAATGTAGCGTAAACTTTTTTTTAGCTCTTTTCTCTCATTAGACATCTGAATCATACTTT